>NC_139512.1:171772947-172505447 GCF_947247035.1 Vipera ursinii | reverse complement strand
CTCAGCTACAGAATAGTGATACCGAGTGTCATTCTTATCCTTAAAAGCAAGCATGACAAAGATCAAATTGGTCTAATATTCTGTTCTCAGCCATGGTAACGTTAGATGGTTCCTGACAGTTCAAGAACAAGCTCATAAGCAAATGCAAAATAGTTTACGGATACACACACACACACACACACACACGTGTGTGTGTGTGTGTGTGTGTGTGTATCCGTAAAATATTTTGCATTTGCTTATGAGCTCGTTCTTGAACTGTCAAGAATATATGCCGATTCCAAATAATATCTTGGAGAAATGATTTTGTGATTGCAACAAGTGCACTCTCTATTGTGAAGCCTTAAGGATTTATTTCTTAACAGATTCACTTGCAAGATTTTGAGGCAGCAAGACAGAATTATTCATTCAGTTGCTTGTTAGTTCAACTCTGCCTAACTTTTTCCAAAGTTAGGAGGCTCAGAATTGGATTCTCGCTGACTGGCCTATACCCCCTATTTGTGGAATAGATGTAACTCCTAGCGAGGCCTTTTGTTCACATCTTTCCAACTTTTCAAAAATAAGCGAGATACACAAAACCTGACTTCCACTCAACAGGCATTATTTTCAGTCTATCTATCCACCCCTGCTTGAAACAGATACTTCACAAGTAAGCGAAGCAATAAGCACTAGACTGAACGTACATGTGGTAGCAGATGAAGTAGTGCATCTCCGCTCATGGTTCCTACAGCAAGAGCAACCAGGAAGGTGAGGAGGAATTTGAAGCATCCCTGATTGATTATAGGAATCAAAATCACGCCTAGCAAAGACAACAAGCTAATAACTGTGATAGAAATGATGCCACAGATCCAGGCTGCGAAAAGAAGGGAAAATACGAATTAGAAAATAATTCACAATAAGTCAATAAATTATAAACCCAATATGAAAAGAAAACATTATTCAAAAGGAAACCTGCTCAGCTAAAATGTAACTGTTGCATTGTCTATTGGAATAAAATACCATTATAATAATATAAAATAACATTATGGCTTACCGTATTTTCTGGCATATAAGATGACTTTTTAACCCATGAAAATCTTCTCAAAACTCAGGGGTCATCTTATACGCCGGGTGCTGAAACTTTAGGGACAGGGTTGGCTGGAAAACCTGGAGCGGATCTCCCATTAGGTCTGCGCAGGGAAAGCAGGACCAATTGGAGAAGAAGCTGCAGTCTGTGATTTTTTACAGGCTGGGGTCTGGGCGTCTTTCCTTCTAAAGTTGAAGAGCAGCTGCAGTCTATCCCAACTTGAAAGGCAGGTGGGGAATGCAGCAGCCAGAGCAGCTGCTTAGCTCTAAGGACACATTTGACTCAGGAACTGGGCGGGCTTTCTGGAAAATCTGGAGCAGATCTCCCATTTGGGAAAGCTTTAGAGTGAATTAGGAAAAGTTTAATCCACTTGCACTGTTTTATGTTTACATGTTTGATGACAAACAGCCTTATGTTTATAAGTGACAGTTTTCCTACTAAGTACCTGCATGTCATAAGCATTTGAATTAAAATTACCATATTAAAATCAAATCTGATGTTTTTTAATTTTTATTTGGTGTGCGTTGGAAGAGGGGTAGTCTTATACGGCGAGTATAGCCCAAACCCTATAATTTAACAGGAAATGTAAGGGGTCGTCTTATACGCCCAGTCGTCTTATACGCCGGAAAATATGGTATTATGCACTTTTCTAACAAATGCGGGCCATGTGACAATTTTTTTTTGATAAACATATAGTCAATTAGATTAAATTATAATTTTATTATAACAGTGAATAAATTACATTTCATCTAAATGGGTTCATCGGAGTGCATTTCAATACTGTAAACAACATGGATCATGGACTAGCGAATCTATGTTATTTTCACTGTTTTCACTTACTGACCTCCTAAGGATTTGGGGGTTTCTAGTACTGTATAGGAATTTCCAAGTAAAGACACATACAAGATGCCTTCTAGTGAGGCAAAAGTATAATCCGTGTTGTCAAATGTGTGAATGTCTCCTACGTAACAAATATGCCTCTTGTATTAATGGCAACGCAACCCTGTTGCTCTGCAGAATACCCTTTCCTTATAAGTTAGCTCTCTCCAGAAAAAGTGCAAATACGTGTATGAAATTCATCAAAATAAAATGCAATTGTCAAAACAGAATGCAATACAAGCGTTGTTGCTGGAGGAAGGAAAGGAGGAGAAAGCCAAGTGGAAGACAGATCTCACAGAATTATTTACGAAGCAGGCATGGATCATATGGGGCTTCCGCCAAATATTACATGCTTCACTGTTCTTCCACTCACTTTGGAGAATGAATAAATACGCCGGATCCTACATTGTTATCGAAAATACATAAAAGACTTAGCCATGTCATTTGATGCCATCTCATGGGCAGTTGAAGTCTTAAGTTTAGGCACCAGTCTATATATTTATTTGATTTTTTAAAAAAGAAAAATCCGACCTGTATTACTTTATAAGTAACTCAAAGTGGTAAACATACTTAATTCTCCTCTTATTTTCCTCACAACAACTCTGTGAGGTAGGCTGGAATGAGAGAAAGCGATTGACCTAAAGTCACCCAGCCACTTTTGTTTGACTGCTTTGAAAATGGCTTTCTTGTGCTGAAAAAAGAAAGTCGTCTCACAAAAGCTGAACAGCGGGAGAACAGAACGTATTTAATATATCTGAAGTGTAAAAGTTCTACTTCTTCCTCCTCTGACCTTTTTCTCCTAGAAAATCTGGGAAACAGTGGCCCAGTCTTTTAAGGATTGAATTGTCAAGTTCATGAATACAGCATCTTGATTTAACTAAATCCCCTAAGGCCAATTCTGCAGTTTTGGTTCAACGGTAACACAAACATTAAGTGTAGAATGTAAATACAGTCTTATAAAGCACCTTTTGAATCAAAGCTATTTATATGTAGCAAGTTTATATTTATTTTCGCAAGATATGTAGTGGGAAAAACAAAGTGTTTGCAAAGGAATGATGGAGTAAAAATGGAGAGGAGGAAGATAAGAAAGATGTAAACACAGGGACCAATGGAAAGAGGAGGGAGATGAAGCAGGAACAATAACGAAGGGTGGAAAAAAAATTAGTATCAGGAAAAACTGATGTGACACCTCTGCAAATGAGAACAGAAGGGATATTGAAGCACTGCCTGAGTGCAGATTTTCCAACTTGAAGGCTTTCAGATATCTTGACTAATAGCTGCCATCATTCCTCACCAGTAAGACCAATGATGACGCTGGCAGGAAATGTTGGGTCTGAAAGAACAACGTGCTTCAAGGGCATCAGATTACCAGAGCCTTACCTGTAATTTTGTTTTTCAACTAGCAAAACGGAACAATTGTTAAAGCAATAATTAGGAAACTGGAGAACTCTTTGTATCAAAGATCATCTTCTACGTCCAGAAGAGAAACCAGACAGGTTCTTGATTAGAATGGACAAGTGCCACTCATATAAACTGAAGATAATTTTATTTGTGCTCAGAAACACTAGCTACCTTTAAATAAACTGCCTCTTGTTCCCCCTCCCACCAAATTAGGTATCTTATGGTGTTGCAGGTCTTTTGAGATTATCGGTTTTTCATCACCTAATTAAAAAAATGCTTCTTTCAAAAAAGAAGCAGTTATCAATGGAAACTTTCTAATTAGCCTGGTTTAAAGACACATACAAGCTAACAGGTTTTCTTGGTATTTTTTTTAAGCATACACAAAGTCAAATTTGACATTAAAATTGACACAAAGTGCTTAGCAACCTTTCTATAAATTCTAGGGTCAAATCTGATTAAAACAAGACTACCCGGAGAAAAGAATTATTTGCTAACAAATTCAGTGTAAAGATTATTTAGTGTTATGAATCTTTGAATAAAGTTAGCAAGAGTGGAGCTGATGCATCACTACAAGAGATTTATATACAACGTTACATTTTCATAATGATGTTGCAGTCATTAAAAATAATTACCAGATCATTTTTTCTGACAATTATTAATATATATCCACACATACTCATTTGGTGTTTTATTTCTGAGAATGCTAATAAGCATCTGCAAAACTAATCAACACTCATTATTAACAATCCAAGGAAGAGCAATCCTCTCCAAGCTTTTTCTACAGCTGCAACATTTGTGCCAGCTTTAAAACAAAATGTTATTATTCATCATTTGACAGTTTCATGGGAATTTATGAATATCTATGCGGAGAAAAGTCCACATATAAAATGCCTTTTTTTAAAAAAAAAACAATATCAAGCAACTTATCCATCAATTTCAAGCATCCACTGCACATAAATAGCACCTCCGGTGTCATTATATCCTGTATCTTCCTAGGGTGTCAAAAATGTTCATGGTTCAGGTCGTTTTCAGAATACAATGGACAAGCCAGACTGCAGTTTTTACAACTTTGCTCTTGGCTTCTATGGCCAGGTTTCAATGGCCATAACCGGGTAGATGGTATCACCTTTCCTTTGAACCTTTCTTATTCTATAGGGTTGAAATAATGGGATTACCTTTAAGGAGAGCTTTCTCCTAAACAACATGCGTGCAACCAACCTTGTCCATTTTTAAATTTTTCTTAAGACTAATTGCCCTTGTAGCACATAAAGCTTTTAGCATTTTGAGGCAGTGGGCATATTTGCAATGTTGAGAATATGATATGCACGTGGCCAATCAGAAACCAGGCCTTTAAATGAAAGTAGAGGCTGTTCTCTGCCATCCAATCTAATCTCCCAGGACATTCATTCTCAACTCTGTTTATTTCTATCTTCCTTTTTTTTTCTTTCCTAGACCAGTTTAACAGATTTTCAAATACAGCATTTGACTGCAACTCCTGATCAATTATCTTTTAGGAATGCTTTGGGGATACAAAATGGGGCTCAAAGCATTATTGGACACAAAAATAAAGTAGAAATATGAAGTTTCACTTTGTAGCATGTCAGATTTCCATTTAAATGTCTTCAGTTAGATTTTTTTTTAAATGGAATATAAAATGGAGAATGGAGCCTTCAGTCCCAACAAAAATATCTGCCTGGGCATCAACTAAGAGGTGATGTCCACAAAATTACTCTTCATTCTTCAATAGTGTGTGTGCTACATGGGTTCATCATAAGTGATTTTTACCAGGTCCATACAAAACAAAATAAACATGAAAATCTTATTTGTATAACAAAGCCACAGGCCATCCCCAAGTGGTTGCCTTAAGCAGACATTTAAATATAGGAATTCCATGTCTGCACCTTAGCCAGAGATTAATAAATAAGGCCTCGGGTTTTGAGGTATGGTTGCTTCTGTACAAAAGGCTGTACTATAATTGTACTTATTTATAATAGGGAATACTCCGAATGACTCTGCAAATAGGCAACAATGGGTGTTCTAGGAGCTGTCACAATTTGGACTGCTCATGTTATCCAACTGGAAGTCTAAAAAAAAAATCAGACAGGGAATTAATACTGCCCCATTGCCTTGAAGATCAATATAAGCAAGAAAACGGGATTCAACAGTGGATACAATATGTGAAGAAGGATGACTCTAGGAACTTAAGTGGATTTCCCAAACAAACAACCAAGTAGGCTGCTTCTATTACTTGAACTGGCCTGACCAAGTTAAGGAGATTCTTGTGAGGCTATTTATATCCAATGAAATTACATTAGCTAATCTGAAAATCCACAAATCTTTCAGTCTACTTTCTTCCTCACCTGAAGCACCAGTTTTCTCCACATTCCCGAGAGACACATTGTTTCCTTTGTTCAAGTCGTCGAGATGCAGGTCTTCATAATGTTCAATACAAAGTCGCTTATCAATCTGGTACAGCAATGCAGGGCACAGATAAGTAAATAAGCTGGGAGAAATTGGAGAACTGGGGTGAAGGCCATAATGGCTTAGCAGCTGTGTGACATTTAAGCACTGCAAACAAATTAGGAAGAAAACAATTAAGCAGGTCCTACCGTTACAAGACTTACTTAACTACTTAAGTCTCGTAAAATTACATGGTCTCTTCTGTCATTTGAATTGCTACCTAGCCCCCGAACCATCACATATTGAAGGACCTGGGAATATGAAATGTTGAGTAAACTATCTATGGTTTGTTTTCTGGAGGGGAAATAGGGAGAATTTGTTCATTACATCTACTGAGAATTTTAAAAGATTAAACCTAAATTCCAAGAAATGTTTATCCATATTAAAATCCTTCCTGGGAATGGTAAACAGTATTTCATCATTAGCTGACTGAAATGACATTTCATTTTAACCAGCCAAGGATGATTAAATATTTGCCTTGCATGTTTTAAACAGCATGCAAGATTAAGAAATTAATCAGGTCATCGAGGAAGAAATTACAAAAATCTGTTGGTCCTATAAACAAATAAAAAATACCTTTATCTTGAGATAACCTAAATAGCTACACAAATAACCATTTTTCCTGCTTTATTAAATATTAGTCATGTTCAACAATGCCCAATAAAACAAGTATCTATCTATAAGTCCTTAGCTATATAAACCCTTGTATAGTTTCCTCTCCCCCCCTTTTATTCAATTATGTCCAATTCTTGGAGACTGACTGGACAAGTCCTTGCAGTTTTCTTGGCAAGGTTTTTCAGAAGTTGTTTGTCTTTGCCTGCTTCCTAGGACTGAGAGAAAGTTGGGTGGCCCAAGGTCACCCAACTGGCTTTGTGCCGAAGGCAGGGCTACAACTTCGTCTCCCGCTTTCTAGTTTGATACCTTTACTCCTACCCCAAACTGACTCTCTAGTTCAGGGGTCCCCAACCCCTGGTCCATGGACCGGTACCAGGCTGTGGCATGCCAGCAAACGGTCTGCACAAACAAGCAAAGCCCCATCCATTGGATGCAGGCAACATACAAAACCATGCACCCTCCGGCCCGCGGAAAAACCTTTCTCCACGGAACCGGTCCCCGGTGCCCAAAAGGTTGGGGACCTCTGCTCTAGTTCTTCCTTAGCTACACACAGTTATATAGAATAGCGACTTTTAAAATTTGTAAAGTCAGCACAACAGCTGGCTCTGATGGGCAAAAAGGTGGGGAAGGCTACTTTTTCTTAAAGATTCGTAATGTTCTTTTTGGGCTTATACAGACCTCTTCAGAAGAATGCTCATCTTCATTATGGTTCTTGTGATTAGTATGCTTCCCCACGCTGATTTGTTTATCAGGTGCCTCTCGCTTGCTGGTATGTCGATACCCATCCCCGCTCGCAGGGTTTGGGTCTTGATGTCCATGAGTAGCTGAATGATCATTATTGTGTTCATGAAAACGTGCATGTGAGAAAGACACATCGTGCACGTGGTCATGTTTGTGGACATGATTATGTTCATATTGCTCATTTGAGTCATGATTGAGAGTAAAATCTTGTGTTGTAACTCTTGAAACTTCCCTGTTCTTCATTTTCCGCCATTTCTTAGGGTGCTTACGTAGTTTTCTTTCAGGCTGTTCCTGAGTAGTATTGGTCTCCGTGGAAGGCTCATGACTTGGTTCCCCGTGATCACTGGTGTCAATGGAATCATTATGAGACTGATGAGTATTGTTATGGTCCATGTGGCGATGTGCATGGCGGCGGTGATGATGCTTGTGGTGTCTGTGATTATTAGAATCATGAGCATGTCTACCATCAGGCTTCAAAGATGGTTCTGTAACTTCTGTCACTGGATCACACTTCTGGCTCCTTTTGCTAGACCCTTCGTTCGCAGTCTGATTTTCTGAGCTTGTGCGATTATGGGAATGAGGATGGTTGTGGGAATGAGAATGCTTTCCTTCTTGTGTATCTAGTACATCTAAGTAAGAAACATAATCGTGGCCAATGTCCTCATGATTTATTTCTACTATTTTAATTTCTCCAAGGCCAAGGCTCGTCATCAATTTCTCCAGGCCACAAAACGACAATTTTCCATTCTCACCATAACGATTAAAGAGTTTTTCAATGTAGTATTTCTGTTTAACTTCAGCTTCCTTACTTGGTTCAGGCTCGGTCCTTTCGTTCTCCGAGATTTGGCAGTCATTGTGGCTATGTTCACCTTCATGGCAATGGTGACATTGATGGAAGACAAATGTCAGCAAACAAATGAGACAAAATTGTGTGTGCCTATGAACCTTCATTTCCGTTTTCTGCAAGGAAAGAAAAAGGAAAGCTCCACCTGTTAATTTCTTTGGGGGTGTTGCTGAATTACCTGCAGCAACAAATGTAGTTTAAAGTGATAGGAAGTATAGTTATTAATTTTAAAAATACTTTTTAGAATAAACATGTAAGCACCTATGTAAGCTACATATAAGAAACAGACCACGAAACTTTAATCAAAAAGTAATCTTACCTATAACTACATTTTAAAAGATTTATTTGTATATCAAAGAGTTATCGCTATGCCTATACAATTTCTTGGCCACTGTCAAAAAGCAAATGGAAAGTATAATCAAATTGGAAAAGTACATTCAAATTCCTATTTACGTATGGCAAAATAATGTTTTCAAATTTCTGTATATTAGCTAGCCACCAATTTCTTTAGTGTCATATATACTTATGTTCAAATTAGAAAAAAATGAAATAAGAGAGAAAAATTTTGTTTTACTTAATTAAATGTCTTTGGGGTGAAAAACATTTTCCAAAGAGCTCATTTTTCTTATTAAAATGTCCATTCATTAGAAGACTGCCTTAAGACATCCAAGAGTACCATTATTAAAAAAACCCTATAATCTGTTTTTAATATATGAACACATTAAGAAACACGCCCATCTTGAGTATTTTGAACAAAATGTCTTTTTCAAACGTAATTACAAATTGCAGGTCATTGATTTTGTTCTATTTTTGTATATTTAAAATTAGGGCCCATTAACCTCATGGATGTCCTGCTCTGGCAATGTAAGCTATAAAAGCTGACATTTGTTCAAGCAAAGAAGCTGAGGTAAATTTTAAACTGATGATTTACAATGGATCTTGTAAAGCTGTAAGAGAGCAGGCTGCTCATAAAATTGCCAGAACTGGTGCTGGTTTCTTCCTCACAACTCCCTCGCCCCTGAATTTATAGTAGTTTTTTCAGGTCAGGGTTTTTTTTGTCTTGGGAATGGCTAGAAGAATGACCTGCGAAACTAAGCCATAAGCAGCAAGAGGATTTGAATCATAATAAAATAATTACTACTTTTTATTCAACCCTTCATCTAGTGCTAAAGCTGCACGGTGATCCTGCATGATAAAATTTTGCCGATATCGAGGGACTTTTTCACAGCCACACATAAACTTGAAATTTTAAAAATGCCTTCTAGAATTGCACTTATCGAAGAATTTTGCATATAAAAAAAAAGACAATTCGCTTAACCAACAATAGCTCATTTTACGTCATAATCACAAATCAATCCATCTTTTCTTACGACCCAAGAGTGTATATGTAGAGGTAGGTATGTATATGTGTATGTATATTATATACATAGTGTTCTTTCTATTTGCAAAAACTGCCAAGAAATGGAGATATGTCAGCCCTCCAACATAGACCAAACGTGGAAAACAAACACATGCAAGTTAATACTACTTTTATTTTGTTAAGAGTAACAGAATCTTGTAAGTCTGAATGCACTTCCCCCACTTCTTCCGTTTATCTTCATAAGAAATAGATCATGTCTGAGATGCCTTTTCAAATTTATATTTCTATTCCAGAATCAGATTTCTTTTATCTGATTGTTGTCTTGATTGTGGCTGCGCTCCTCTTCCTCAAGGCTATCTCTTCTGTCAATTACAGAGTGACTGTAATAGGAATAGGGGAATATACAAAAGGTGCAGATCACAGAGCAAATCTCTAGGTTTATCTGAGTAGGATGCAAAATTACGGACTTAAGTCTCTTGCAGTCGCACAAGTGCTCATCATGCTAAATAAAACCGGGTCTAACTATCTGCAGAATAGAATGAGTCCAATGCCACAAATGTTAAAAAAAATCCAATGAGAGGCTCTAAAATAAATCTAAGCCAGGTATATGCATAAGTATAACATTTCAAAGGTCATAAATGTTAGCTTCTCGTTCCTTCTGGTGGCCTAAAAAAAGCCTGACATCTCAGGACAATCTAAATTATATGCCACATGTAAATTAGTCGTGCAAGTAATTTTACAAAATTACATGAAAGAAAGTAGCCTGGGTTGCATCATAGTTGGGAAAGACAAGAAGGTCTTATGTATGGGCTACAGAAAAATGTAAACTTCTGGCTTTTAAAAATAGATTGAAAACACAGCAGTAATTTTCATCAAGTGGCTTGGCAAAAAAGAAAGTTTTCTCTCCTCTACTTTTCTGAGATAGTCATAGAGAAAATACCAAATTGACTGATGGAGAGATGAGAAGTTCCATCCTTCCTCCACTAGACTTAGCATGAATTCTGAAAGTTTTAAGCAGAAGGAGGAAGTTTTTGTTGATGTGTATTTATTTAGGCTAAAAGCAAACGGATTAAAATGGATTAAGAACAATTCTGTCAGGGTTGTTTAATGTCAACGGACTGAATTAGATCACTGCTCAAGCTTCTCCCTTCCAGGAGTCACCCTGTGACTGAGGTAAAAGCTATTTCTGAATACGGTAGAAGATAAATATCAAGCTAGTAGCATCACTCTGGTCTGCCTTATCTTACAGCAGAAGATCAGATATCAGGAATTCTGCACAAGTTATTCTCAGCAAAGAAGGAAGATATAACTGTAAAAGAATAGGGCAGATTCCTTTCCTTACAATCGCTTCTGTCCCATCCCAGGGCAAGTCTATTACCTGAAAGTCACCTATTGCAACACAAAGATTAAACAAGGCCAAAGGGAGAGCAATGTTTGTGGAAGAGATGACTCTGAATTAACTAATGAAATAGAACAGGGCTTTTCAACCTTTTCACCCATTGTACCACTTTTAGGATAAGGCAATATCCGTGTCAAAAACTTGACACCCCCCCCAAAAAAAGGGGGGGGGAAATGATAAAGTACAGGTAGTCCTCGACTTACAACAGTTCGCTTAGTGACTGTTCGAAGTTACAACAGCACTGAAAAAAGTGACTTATGACCATTTTTCACACTTATGACCGTTTGGATGCTTGGCAACCGATTCATATTTATGATGTCACATTGTTCCAGGGTCATGTGATTGCCGTTTGCAACCTTCTGACAAGCAAAATTAGTGGGGAAACCAGATTCACTTAACAACCATGTTACTAATTTAATCTCTTTCTCTCCCTCTCTCTCTCCCTCCCTCTCTCTCCTTCTTTCTCTCTCCCTATCTCTTTCTCTCCCTCCCTATTTCTCTCTCCCTTTCTATCCCTCTCTATTTCTCTCTCCATTTCTCCCTCCCTTTTTCTCTCCTTCTCTTTTCTTTCCCTTTCTCTCTCCCTCTATCTCTCCTTCCCTCTCTCCCATTGTCCCTTCCTTCCTTCCTTCCCTCCCTCTTTGCCCCTTCCTCCTTCCTTCCCTCCCTCTCATTGTTTCCTTCCTTCCTAATCCATTTTTACCAAGAAACCTGATGCCACCTTAACTTTAACACTTCTATCATAATCCAAGCAACCACGCCCCTCAAATCACTTTACAGACATAAATTGAGGAAAATTAATACTCGGTATAGCCCAAGCTGTCAAAAGAAGACATGCTCCTAATGATAAGAAATATTTTCTGATGGGGGATTTCCAGTTAAGAAATCAACATGAGCTCATCATTGCTTCCTAACAATAAGGCCACTTAGGCATCCTGAGCCTCCGTTATCAGAAAGAGGCTCAAGAGGAAAGGGGGCAGCTGGAGATGCCCTGAACTGTCTCATGCTCACCTGCCCGCTTACTGGAGCTGCGGGCCAGGATTGAAAGAAACACAACCCGTAACGGGAGGCGGCAGCCATGATGAGGCCACTCGGAAGCATTTTCATCTCTCCCGCCATAACCTCCCCTCCTGTCTCTCTCTCACCCGCCATCGTAAAATAACCCTCCCCTCCGCGGGGGCTCCCGCAGCCTATCAGAGAGCAAGAGCCACGGTGGCATGCCCTCCCGCTCAGCGCAAGAGTTTAATGGCATCACCCAATTACAAGTCGCTTGACAAGGGACTTGGACTGAAGGGACAGTGAACCAATCAACGATCAGAGTCGAGTCTCTTGTGAGGTAATGCCTCTCGACATGCGGCAAAATTGATATACAGACTTCTGGACTTCAACTCCCAGAATTCCTCAGCCAGGCATGCTGGCCCAGGGATCGATTTGGAGGTGCAGAGAGGAGTGGCCGAGGGCTGCCTGTGTGACCTGCCGTGCTGCTTTTCAGGTGGTAAGTGCTTCTTTGGGGCTCAGCAGATGCGCCAGGATCAGTGCCGCTTTCGGCCCATACATTTAACCCACCCAAAACTGTCCCCTTCCATTGCAGTACAAGAAAGGGGGCTTCGGGAACCAAAACAAAACAAACTGCCAGGATTTCCTAACCCGCCCGACACCCTCCTGGGTGGGTTGCTCTAGATAGCCAAGAAGCAGCATCGGCATGCAAAGGAAGAGGTCCTGCTTCTGGACAAATGTTTACCCCCTTCCCACCAATGTGCCCGATCCAACACCCCCTCCGCCAACAAGGCGACTCTTTGGGCTGGCCCATTTTGTCCCCAAGAGTCCCCTTTCAAAAGAGGATACCAAAGCCCCTGGTGCACCACCCAGATCACCTTTCCCGTCTCCATAGGGCAGCCGCTCACCAAGATCCCCATGACATCCGCCCAGAGCCTGGAGAAACTCTCGGGGATGCTGTTGTTGCTGCTGCCGCTGGCAGCTGCTGAGGCTTACTCCTCTTCCTCTTCCATCGCCCGCCACCTCTCAGCCACAGTGCGGCTCAGCGCAGGCAAGTCTGGCACCGGCCAAGGGTGACCCCGCAGCCTCAAAGCTCTCTCGCCTGGCCACTAGTCCAGACTTCCTATAGCCGGTCTTTTCTGGCCAGCCTCTCCAGCATGCTGCCGTCGCTTCTTTTCCTTGGCTCTCGCTCCCCACAGGGACGAACTCCCACCCCCCCCAGGGCAAGGGAAGGTGGGAGGCTGCAGGACCCTTTGGGAAATGCCCACCAGACTCGGGCTCAGCTCTCTGTCCTTCACAAACTTTGTCAACTTCTTGCCGCGGCCAAGCAACAGGATGGTAGAGCCCAGCAAGGTGTGAACCACCTGCTTTCTATGGAGGGGTGATCGCAGAAACCCCGGTCAAGCGTTTGGGAGGAAAGGCGGGGCTCCCTCCCTTCTTTCAGCGAGCGCAAAAGACTTCTGGACGGAAGAAGCCTAGCCAGGTTGTGCCAACTGAAACTGGGCACTGGCTAGGCATTAGGTTTCCACTTGTTGGTACCCCTTGTTGTTGTTAGTTGCGAAGTCATGTCCGACCCATCGCGACCCTATGGACAATGTTCCTCCAGGCCTTCCTGTCCTCTACCATCTTCTGGAGTCCATCTAGGCTCACGCCTACTGCTTCAGTGACTCCATCCAGCCACCTCATTCTCTGTCGTCCCCTTCTTCTCTTGCCCTCAATCTTTCCCAGCATTAGGCTCTTCTCCAGTGAGTCCTTCCTTCTCATTAGGTACCCCTTACCACCCCCACAAATGGAGAAGCTTCTCAGTCGCATGTTTGTGGGACAAAAAAAATTCCATGAGACTTTCTAATTTCTCGCGAGATCTCGCGAGAAGTTAGAAAGTCTCATGGAACTTTTTTTTTCTTTTTTACCAAACACATGGCAGAGGCAGAGAAGCGAAAAAATAGAATGCAGCTGAAAGCAGGTTAGTAAAAACACTTACTTTTTTTTTACAGTGCTGTTCAACCCTACGTGTACCACCAATCAGGTGCCCATGTACCACTAGTGGTATGTGTACCACAGGTTGAAAAGCCCTGAAATAGAATATTCAAAAATACCATGGCCCTGAGGTTGCCAATTTTGAAAGGAAAAATTTAAGTATAAAAACATTAGAATTGCTTTGGAACTTGTTAAATGTACCTTATGATCATCAATAGATACTAAGCCAATAGATGAGCCGTGGGGGCACAATGGTTAGAATGCATTATTGCAGGCTAATTCAGCTCACTGCCAGGAGTTTGATCCTGACCAGCTCAAGGTTGACTCAGCTTTCCATCCTTCCGAGATCAGTAAAATGAGGACCCAGCTTGTTGGGGGCAATGTGCTGACTCTGTAAACCACTTAGAGCAGGGCTTTTTAACCGGTGGTACGCGTACCACTAGTGGTACGCACCTGGCTGGTGGTATGCGGCATCGCCTTTCGAGCAGGAGCGGCCTTGCCCTGCTTGCCCTTGGCTACCTCTGCGGGTGTCACTCTAGCCCGGAGAGGGAGAGGCCAGTCCCCATTCGGCCCCGTTCAGCCCACCATCCCCGGGAGAGCCCGAGTGGCTGTCAAGCCCCAGGCTCAACAATCAACTGGGGGGGGGAATCTGCACAGCAACCCAGCCTGCCAGCCACTCATTGCTCCGCCGATCAGCTGGGAGGCTGAGACTCTGGATTTGAGCCGCTGACCATAGGAGAACACCGCTGATCAGCTGGGAGGCTGGGACTCTGGATCCCACGCTAGAAGTCCTGGCGGGTGGCCCCGATGCTGCCGAACAGCATGGGTGGTTTCCGAGCGGTGCCAGCCTCTGAGCGGGTGCGGGTGACTTCGAAGCGCTCCGCGCAGGCGGCCTCCAAGAACCCCGCATGGGTAGTTTCCGAGCAGCGCCAGCTTCTGAGGGGGTGCGGGCAGCCTCCAAGCACCCTGCACGGGTGGCTTCTGAGCGGCATCGGCCTCTGAGCAGGTGTGGGTGGCTTCCGATGCATCTGGCATGGGCAGCCTCCAAGCACCCCGCACGGGTGGTTTCTGAGCAGCACTGGCTTCTGAGTGGGCGCTGGCGGCCTCCAAACGCACCGTGCGGGTGGTTTCCGAGCAGCGCCGGCTTTGAGTGGGCGTGGGTGGCTTCTGATGCACCCTGCACGGGCGGCATTCAAGCGCCCTGTGCAGATGGCTTTCAAGCGGCACTGGTTTTTGAGCAGGCATGGGTGGCCTCCAAGCGGCCTGCGCGGGTGGCTTCTGAGTGTTCTGAGCTGGCACGGGTGGTTTCCGATGCACCCCGCGTGGGCAGTCTCCAAGTGCCCCACACTGGCTTCCGGGCACCTCCGTCTTCCGAGCGCCCCACAAGCGAGTGGAAAGGAAGTAAATGAGCGGGACAGGAGTGCAGAATCGGGGTGTGCAAGTACAGCTGAGCCGTGCTTCTCTGTGCTGTTTTTTGCAAAGTTGCCCCAGGTCGGTGGAAAAGCCTTCAGTCTCCCCGCTGCAAGCGTGGGAAGCACCAGAGCTCCTAATGAACTGCGTTTAAAGGAGAGAGAAAGAGAGCCGAGCTTGACCTACAGGGCTGGGCTGTTTCTGCTTTTCCTTTGCAACTTGGAAGAATAACAGCAATAATAAACATTTTTGCATGATTTCCAGACGTTTCCTCTCCATCCCCACCCCACTCCATCCCAAGAAGCAGTATTTGTTTCTGCTTTTCCTTTGCAACTTGGAAGAATAACAGCAATAATAAGAGGAAAAGTTCTTGCATGGTTTCCTCTCCGTGCCCACCCCACTCCATCCCAAGAAGCAGTATTTGTACTTTGGACTAGTAGGCTGCTTGGCTGCTCTCCTCCTTTGCTCATGGAGCGCATGCGCTGCCCTTTGCAAAAGATGGAGCCCCCTCGGTTTTGCATTACAAGATTACTTCGCCTGCATCGCTCTCTTCCTTCGGGCGGGTGAAAATTAACTTGATAACAGTAGCAATGCGGCCAGAAATGGGCATCTCTCAACAGTGCTGGGGAGTGCTATGGGAAGAACGATGTACACAGAGAGGATCGGGAACGCTGGGCTCTGGTAGGGAAAAAATGACTGGGAGAAGTAGCCAGTTCGTAATGTACGTGCTTGAAAATGGGAGATGGGCAGGTTTTGTGAGGTGCAGTATTTGTAGTTTGGACTAGCAGGTTGCTTGGAAGAGAGGGAGGGAGGGAAGGAAGGACAATGAGAGGCAGGGAGAGAAGGAGGAAGAGATAAAGAGGGAAGGAAGGAAAGAAAAGGAAGAAAGGGAGAGGGAGTGAAGGAAGGCACCCACCCCTCTCCACCAGAGACCCACGGATTCCCCCCCCCACAGGCCCCCGGCAACCTGAGTGATAAGCTGGCCATGCCACGCCCCCCGGCCATTAATCACATGACCCAGGGACACTGTGAATGTCATAAGTATGAATCGGTTGTCAATTATCCGAATGTAAATCACATGACCCTGGGCATGCTTGAACAGTCATAAGTGTGAAAAATGGTCATAAGTCACTTTTTCAGTACTGTTGTAACTTCGAATAGTAACTAAGCAAATTGTTGTAAGTCAAGGACTACTTGTACTTTATCATTTTTTTCCTTTTTTTGGTCAAGTTTTTGACACCTTGTGGGGCGACTGGTGGTACTCGGATATTGCCTTATCCTAAAAGTGGTACAATGGGTGAAAAGGTTGAAAAGCCCTGACTTAGAGAGTGCTGTAAAGCACTATGATGTGGTATATAAGTCTAAGTGCTATTGCTAAGAAGACTCTGAAATGTAAACTCGTTTTCTGGTCACATTCTTCAATGCTCAACAACATACCAGCTGAATGAAGACTTCTAGGGATCTGTCTAGGGATATTTGCACATGTAGTTGCACAGACATCCTTTAGATCACACATGTCAAACACAAGGCCCGGGGGCCAGATCCGGCCCACAAAGTGGTTTCATGTGGCCCACAAAGCCATCCTGGAAACAGTGAGGGAACGGCCCCCACTGCCTTGGCCCTGGCCCAGAGACCCTCCTCCTGCCAGAGACCCCCAGATCTGTCCCACTCCTGCTCAGGCCCCCATAGGCACCCTTGATGCGAACCATGTAGAGCTGGCCACGCCCACCCAGTAGGCCATATGCATTCTAGCCACGCCCACCCAGTAGGCCACACCCACCCAGGCCACACCCACCCGGCCCCCTGAGGGCACCCGCAATGCTGATGCAGCCCTCAATGAAATTGAGTTTGACACCCCTGCTTTAGATATACCATGATCTATGCAGCACCAAAAATTGTTTTAAAACAGAGATTTTGATGGCTTGGTCATCAAAATGCTACATATTAAAGTAATTGCCTTTTTCCTGAAAATAGTCTTTATTAGTGTGCAATAATTCTAGCAATTACGTACATTAACGTTTGAAATTTTGGATCCTTCATTATAACAATAATTAGACAACCCTGCTTTTCCCTATAACAGAGGGCTCCCCAACCTGCACACGCACACCCTCACTTGTGCGGGGAACAAAAACAGGACGTCATGCCATAGGGCATAACGGGCCACCGCTGCGCCTCGGGGTGCAAAAATGGGCTGTCACTGCACTGCGAGGTGTGAAAACAGGGCACTGCCACACTGCGGGACACAAAAATGGGCTGCTGCCATGCTGCAAGATGCAAAAATGGATGCTGCCGTGCCGTGGGGTGTGGAAATGGGCCACTGCTGTGCAGCGCAAGAACAAGGCACTGCGCCACTCAAGAATGGGAAAGATCTAGTGAGTAGCTCGCTAATGCTGTTTGTGGCGCGCGCATGTGGTCATGGACCTGTGCACACACACACATGTAAAATGCTTCCCCTTCCCTTTTCCTCCAGTCTGCCAACGGTTGGTGACCTCTGCTGCAACATACACAAATCGTCCTTTTGTGAAGTCTAGTATAACCAATTCTAAAGCATAAATGAAAAGTAAAAACCTAGGGATAGAAACCTGACCGCTTTACAGTTCTAGCCTCAGTCCACTCCTTGTGAAAGTCCCCAACACTTTTGAATGGCCTTTTCCTGACAATCCTCTCCAGGCTGCCGTCATCCCTGCTGCTTGTGCACCTTTTTCTTCCACACTTTTCCCTTTCACATAACTTTCTATTAATGTGCTTTGATACAGCACTTTGGGAACATCCAACTTCTTTTGCAATTACCTTTTGAGGCTTTCCCTCCTTATGGAGGGTGTCAATGATGGTTTTCTGCACAACTGTCAGGTCTGCAGTCTTCCCCATGATTGTGATTCCTACTGAACCAGACTGAGAGACCATTTAAAGGCTCAGGAACCCTTTGCAGGTGTTATGGCTTAATTAGCTGATTAGAGTGGGACACTTTGAACCTAGAATATTGCACCTTTTCACAATATTCTAATTTTCTGAGATTGTGGATTTGGGGGTTTTCATGAGCTGTAAGCCATAATCATCACAATTATGATAAATCACGGCTTGAACTATCTTGCTTTGCATGAGTATCTCATATATTAGTTTCCCCTTTTAAGTTGCATTGCTGAAATAAATGAACTTTTGCACGATATTTATTCTAATTTTTTGAGTTTTACCTGTACATGGTAATATTGTTTTCCACTAAATTATTCAAAATAAATACTCACAGAATTAATATATCTTATAATACAAAAAGTCTTGCTTAAGTATTTTCTTTCAAAATAGCAAGCTGTTGATCTATTTCAACTTCTAAGCTATGGGTCCAAAGGGTAAATCAGAAGCTGCTCTGAATACTCATATTTGTCGGTAGTCTTTATTTCAGCAGAAAGTTATTTAGTTGCTTAAAAAAAAGAAAATGACTCAAAATTTAACTCCATGTGAACACATTAACATTCTTTCAATGAAATCTGAATTTACACACTTTTATCAAATGTGGAGGTTTGCATCCCACGGATACTTATCTGGCAGCCTTTTCTATGCACTGAAGGTTTTTTTTTTGCTAAGATAAATGCATTACAAGAAAGGGACTGTGTATTTTGGAGTTATTCTTTTTAATGGGATATGTGCATATGTGCGCGAGGGGCAGGGATGGGGGAGAATAGGGTAGTTCATCTGTCTATAGTATATCAAAACTAAATTAAAATTTGTAAGCAATTTTTGTTTTTCCATCAGAAAATACAGTAGAGAAACATTTCCATGGTTTGCTGCTGAAATCCTGCAGTGTGTGATTTCTGTGGAATGCATATGTGGAATGTGTATGAATACATGTTACCCACTTTTGAATTGGCTCTTCAAACAGCAGTATTGCCAGATTTTTCCCCCAGCCTTTCCTTGGAAGCAATTCAATGCTTAAATCTTGCTTTTTAAGGAGGAATATATTACCTCTGAGTGCTGTAATACTATGTAGTACAAATTTGATGATACATACATTTATCATTAAGAAAATGAGCAGTTATCAAATAACTAAAATATAAAATTTCAAAAGAAAATGTGGCTCACAATGCTGCATGTCTGACATCATCACATCAAATTAAAATTTCCAGTGATTTTGCTCAGAGTCCTTCCTCAATGTAGAGAATGTGCCTTCTTCAATGTAAAAAATAATAATTTAGTTTTGCAATTTGATCATGTATGCAGACATCATTTTTATATAAATAAATTGTAGCGCAGAAAAAGCTATATACTTCTTAACCGTGTTAGAAGGAACCCCAAAATAAATATTATTTCTACTTCCTCTGAACTTGCCAGTGGTTAGGAACTCAGGACTACAAATGAATAACCAACACTGTACATAGGCTAAAAAGCAATTGTTCTGATAAATTAATGGTTGAATTACATTGCATAGTATAGTGAAAGAGAAGTGTCTTTCCCAACAGCTAACATGAAAATGCAGGCAATTAACTTCAGCTTTTTAAAAATGTCACTTTACAAAATGCAATGGCAGGAAAATGCATGAATATCTCTCTTTCAACTTGCTTATTCACACTCATCTTCTATAGCAACCACACAAGCTGTTAAAAATGACTGTTGCCAACCACTCTAGAAAAAACCATCTACCTTTCTATTTCTATACCTAACTGGCAAAAGTAATTTTGCCAACAACTATCCAGTCTTAGAAAAGTTAACAATGGAGAAAGCCACTAATTCATCTAAACAAGGTAAATTAACAAAAAATCATTATCTATTTTGTATTGCAATTCTCAGCTAAATTCAAAGCTAAAAAGTTGTAATTCTGTGCACACTTACCTAGGAGTAAATTCTACACTCCATATGATTTACTTTAGAATACACATGATCAGTTTTAAGCCTTACTAACTCGTTATGACTCACTTATTTTCACAAGCATTTATCATCATATCTTACATTCCAAAACAAACAAAACATCAATGTGTCAGATTCTAACTTCACATCTTAACTGCTTAATTTGCCTTGCATGATAGCATCTAAGAAAATATTGCACTGGAGCAAGGAGTTAATAGATTCTTATCAACACATTGAACATCCTAGGGCTCGTTCCCTGGCCTGGCATTTCCAGATGTTACACCTGCTTTCCAACATTTCCATCTAGAAATGATGAATTTTCAGCAAATCCTTTATTATAGCCTTGATTTCTAATTTGTGGTATTTGATTATATTGTATATAAATTGAAATTTCTAGGAACACGATTATTAAAAACTAAATATAAGATTTTAGTCCTCATAACCTTTTAACCCTATAAACTACCTTAATGATAATATTCTTCAGATATATAAACAAAATCAATAATCTTTCAAAGGAACGTTTCAACACTACTGTATTTTCACACTGACAAAGCAATTCTTTGTTCGGCTTCTACTGCCTCAACAGTTTTGATAGATTAACATAACAAAACCAAAAAGTTCATAATTATTCCTGAATGTACATAAAATTATTTCCTATTGTACACAACTACTGGAATATTTACATTTTCCTGTTCTATTCCCTGGCAATCCCTCTTTTGGAGATCTCCCTTGTCTGATATGCCTTAATTCTGATAAAGCAGACAATTGGAGAAGGAAACCAAGATGTATTTATCTTACATTGGTATCTTACATTGGAAGCAGTAGCTTCCTTGTTTGAATTATCTAACATAAGTAAAACAAAGCATCACCAAGCATAAGGACATGTCACTGATTTCTACCAGTATAAAAATCTGTTAGAGGATCTTGAGGATACATACTTGAACATTGAACTTGGATATCCTGGTTTGTCATCTCAAACTAGGATGTCCAGTCATAAGAACAACAATCTTTGCTAGTGAGGAGCAAACATTTAATCTGCTGGTCCCTAAAATATCCACACTTGTCTAAATAGACAAGGCATACATTTAAAGAACACGCAAGTGCAATATTACTCTAGTTGCATTTTCTTCTACATTTTCCCTTGCAACACTTTCTCTAAGGAAGACCAGCAATATTTGAATCTTTTTTTGAAATTATGTGCCAGTTATTTTTTTTAATAAATACCAAAATCATGGACAGAATTATGTTCTAAATCTTCAGGCTAAAATGCTAAGGTCTTCTCTTTAGCTGTTACAGGTTGCAGCTCAACTTGCTTGCATTATCTAACAAAGTACAGTACAAGGAAGCATTTGCTTCTTTGTTTGAATTATGTAACAAAATACAAGGAAGCATGATCTTCCTTGTTTGAATTATGTAACAAAGCACAAGGAAGCATTACCAAGATAGGGGGCATGTCACTGATTTGTGCCAACTATAGAAATCTGTGGGACTGAAGATTTGAACTTTCCATAAACAGATGTCATCTGAAACTAGGATGTTCTGTCCCAAGAGCAACAAAAGCTTAAGAGGCATTTAAAATGCTAATCTTAGCCTCAGTTAAATAACCTACTAAGATGCTAGTTTTCAAGAGATGAGATAATCCTCAAATACTGTAAAATAATATTCTAGAATATATGAGAGAAATATGAATTTACCCTAATCTTTTTCAATTTTTTTTAGCAACAATAGCTTTTTCAGATAAAATATGCAGCTTTTTTCAAATCCACGCCTCACTTTTTAAGTCACTTAATCTATCGTATTTTTAGCATGGGCTTATGTACAAACATAACAGGAATGTTAAAATTACAAATGAGAAATATTTTAGTACACCTTGTATGAGCAAAATCCTGCTCATCCAAGAAAAACTCCCATCAGTGTCTTGTTTCCCAACTGCAAATCTGTTGGAGACACTCAAGACTAAACTTCAACAGCAGGTGGGAGCAGATGATAAATAAGAATTCACACCATCATTGATTTAAATCCATTTGAGTAAATTTTATGGAACCGGGCAGGGCTTATATTGAATAGATTATAAGCCAAAGGAAACCAAGTGGAAATGTGTAAGAATGTAATAAATTAAATAAATGTAACAAAATACTTCTGAAAGAACTGCATCATTTCTGCCTAAAAGTTTTACTTATCAAGTCGTTTATATTTATTGAAATGTGAGGTAAAACTCATTCACACATGTATGCACATCATTTGATTTCAGATAAAAGAATTAACTTCACTGAAAAGCATGGTTTGATGTATGGGGTAATAAAAACAGCTACTTCTCAAATATAATGAAGTTATGACTTGATGTTGTAGTTGTATTATTCATTCTGTAAGGATGAATGCTAACTACAGCTGCTGCATCCAGGCCTAATCAATGCTTCTGCTCTCCTATATTGTGATGATCTAGCGCTAGGCAATATGTTGCATTGTTTATTTACATATAAAGTACCCTACTGGCAAAAAGCTTGCACCAAGTTTCTATGCTTAAAAAAGAAGAGACAATCCCTTTGTCAAAAAAACTTTATTTCGATTATACAATTCAATTACTCAAAATTGACTTTTGACAAATTTGGAATTTTTTGAAAATATTTATGAATTTATTTCAAATCTCACTAACATTATTTCAGCCCTTAAAATAAGAAAATAGACATTAGACATTTTTCTTGCACATTTATGATAAACAAGGTTTAATTTCAAGTAGAATCATCAAAAATAATGCCAACTTTCCGAAAATAGTTAAATTGATGTTAAAGAGATTGCAGAGTACCGTATATACTTGAGTATAAGCCGACTCGAGTATAAGCCGAGACCCCCAATTTCACCCCCAAAAACTGGAAAAAGTTGGTGACTTGAGTATAAGCCGATCCGCCGTTCTGCAAGCCTCCGCCGCCGGCTGCTTCGTTCCGCAGCGGAAAGAAGCAGGCAGGCAAGGCACGGAGATCCCGAGACCTGCCGACGTTTGGGGAGGTTTGGGGAGGTGCCCAAACCTCCCCAAACGTCAGCAGGTCTCCGGATCTCCTCCCCAAACGTCGGCAGGTCTCGGGATCTCCGTGCCTTGCCTGCCTGCTTCTTTCCGCTGCGGAAAGAAGCAGGCAGGCAAGGCACGGAGATCCGGAGACCTGCCGACGTTTGGGGAGGTTTGGGGAGGTGCCCAAACCTCCCCAAACGTCAGCAGGTCTCCGGATCTCCTCCCCAAACGTCGGCAGGTCTCGGGATCTCCGTGACCTGCCTGCCTGCTTCTTTCCGCAGCGGAAAGAAGCAGGCAGGCAAGGCACGGAGATCCGGAGACCTGCCGACGTTTGGGGAGGTGCGCGCGCACCTCCCCAAACCTCCCCAAACTTCGGCAGGTCTCCGGACGGCGGCTGCTTGGGAGAGGTGCGCGCAATCCCGGAAGCACCAAAGCCTCGGCCGCGCACAAGTCCTCGGTAAGTTTTTTTTGTTGACTGGAGTATAAGCCGAAGTGGAATTTTTCAGCCCAAAAAGTGGGCTGAAAAATTCGGCTTATACTCAAGTATATACGGTAAGTTGACACTCTGAAATGTTGCACTCATTTTCAAAGGATTAAGCCTTCAATTATTTACCATTTTAGCCACAGACTTGCAATAATATTATCAGTAAGACATTATCATGTTTTGGCTGTGTTTTCATTCCTAGTTGTACAAATCGATTTTGTTCAAATTCAGTTTTCTCATTTTTTTAAAAAATAGAAAGTTTGCAATTTCTCCAAAAATAATTTTTCTAATGCATTTTAAATTGTTTACTATGTACTGATGTTACTTTTGAAGCAAAATGTTAAATGGCAACATAAAATAAAGTGACTCAGCTCAGTATTCACTACCTAACCCATATAGCCATATAAATGTTATGCTGCTACATACGATACTACAGTACAATGTGGATTAAATTCAGAATCTTATGGTCAGGTACTATTTTTACATATGTATAGATGTATTGGCTATGCCAGCCATCATCACAAAAACGCGCGCACACACAGAGTATTTTACAGATTTATAAACATAAAAATACAGGTTTTGTGTAAGACAGAATGTTCTGTTATAAAGTTAAAAAATACCCTAGGTTTTTATTACTAAAATACCAAAACAATTTAGATTGCATAACACCTTCCTAGACAGATAGCAAGGATAAAGAATCAGGATGGAACTGAGATTAGAATGGCTATCATTTATATGAAATATAAAATCCATTTACTTAATAGAATATTTCAGATGAGGGAACTTTTAAATGTGTAAATGAAGAACCTCCCAACAATTCAATCAAGTAACTGCATTCTTTTTTAGGATTCTGCAATTCCTATATTGTGATTCTGGAAATAAATGTAGTTTGAATGAGGTGAAATAAATGTAGCTGTTTGAATGAGATGATGCAACATTCTTAAGAGTAACTTTTCAAAACTGAATCCAAAACTTTGCAGAGCCATTTTATTGATTCATTAGCATCATGCTTTAATCCCTTCTTCTAGTTACTCCCATGAGCAAGTGCCAACTCATATACAGAATGTACAAATTGTTTTATGTACGGAACAGGCAATTTTATCCAAATCCGATACTGTACAACCAATATTTCAGATTTCAGTTTTGCACAATTATATTTGGCAGAAACCCCAACATGCAGTTGCTTCTTCTTGAAAGGAACCATAATTTTTTTCATTTTATGGGTAGCTCAACCACAGACAAATCCATGAAAAATTTAGCATGCTATGTGAAGCATGGATATACCAAA
Source organism: Vipera ursinii (assembly GCF_947247035.1). NCBI lineage: Eukaryota > Metazoa > Chordata > Lepidosauria > Squamata > Viperidae > Vipera > Vipera ursinii. Next base: position 172,480,690 of record NC_139512.1, on the reverse strand, counting down.
CAAATGACAAGAGCCTTAGTTAGCTACATCATGTCATAGGAGGCCTGTGTATGGCAAGTTAGAATTTGTGATTATTTTACACCAAAGCACAATTAAGCTTTATTCTGGGAAAGCAATTCTCCAAACTAGCTGAACTAAAGATAACTGGATTGCAAAATATTCAGAGATCACATTTTAAGGGCTTTTAAGGATGCACATAGACCAATCAACTTTGATTGATCCATGCTCAAGTTTCAGATGGTTTTGGTCTGAGAATGTAACAAAATGGGGCCGTTTGGCTCCTGGGTTGGACCACAGTTAAGTAGTTTAGAAAAAAAAAGTGATGAGAGAAAACAGCCAAGTACATAAGTGGTCAGGAGTGAAATGCTGAGAAAATAAAAGGAGGAAGCTAGTAGAATATATCATTCCAAGAGCCTGTTGCTTTCTGTTGAAAATCTTCACAATAAATGTCAGTATTCCTTCAGCATATCTGGTGGGGAAGGCTGAGGGAAGGAAGATGCTGGAAAAATCAAGAGTAATGCAAGTGGATCAACAGGATATGCTACACTGTGAGCTGCTGAGAGTATAAGGAGATAAAGGGGATAAAATGTACCAGCCTTGTCCTATTCACTGCATACTGGATTCCCTCTCTGGAATTCTCCTCCCCCCAGATGTAGGTTTGTCTGAAACCAAGAACAATCCAAACATTCCAGATTGTTTTCCTTAAACCTTGCCTAACATAACAGTGTAAGAAAGACTTTAAAAATAAGGTCAAGACTGTTTTTTGAATCAGGGAATGTAATTTTGATATATAGCTCCAAAACTAAGCCCTGTATATTAATATATGTTTTAATATGTACATTGTCTCTTGATTTTGATTATCCAATTTATCCATATAAACTTTTATTATATGTTTGCTGCACTAAATATGTTGATCCCAATATATGACTAAAATTTGGTGTGTATTTTGCTGCTTTTGTGTTAATTTGATTGGTGGAGCAGTGGGCTAATGCCTCCTTGAGTAGCACCAGCTGCCTGCAATTAGTGCAGGTTCGCATCCCACCAGGCTCAAGGTTGACTCAGCCTTCCATCCTTCTGAGGTAGGTAAAATGAGGACCCAGATTGTTGGGGGCAATTAAGCTGACTTTGTAATAATGCCGCTTGGGGGTGTGTGTGAAAGCCCTAATAAGCAGGCATATACATAGAATGAAGGCTACTGCTAAGCTTGTAAGCCGCCCTGAGTCTTTGGAGAAGGGCAGGATATAAATGGAATTAAAAAATAAAATGGTAGAACATGATTTAATGACCCTAAAATTCAGCTTGCATTAACTAAGTGGATATTCACTATAAATGCAACATGTATTTAAGCAAATTATATTCAAGGCAATCATTTCCAGCAAATTTTACAAGCTATCTGTATTATGATGAACAATTATTTGGGGAGAGCCAGTGTGGTATAGTAGTTATGGCATCAGGCTAAAATCCAGGAGACTGGGAATTCTAGTCCCACTTTAGGACTAAGCAGAGTGGGCGATTTTGGATCAGTCAGACAAACCACTTATGGAATCTTGCCTAAAAAATTGCAGGGACTTGAGGCAGTTGCCATGAGTCAACCACAGTTCGAAGGCAGACGTACACATACAGAAGTGGGGTAAATTCCACAAAAAATTGATTTATCCATGATGTCACAAATTGTATTTTTAGAAAAAAAAATCTGTTGGGATCCTAATTTCAATTTCTCCTTACATCTACCTAAATAAATATGCATTAGCACATCAAGATTGCTTGTCTGGTGAGATAAATGCTATGGTATAATGCTAGTGCATGTTTTGGAATATGTGCAGATTTGTAGTCATATTTTGACAAGTAAAAATAGCTCATCTGTAGATGAAAATACTTTTGGTAAAAAAAACTGTTTAAAGATGACACTGATTTTTCACTAGCATTTAACAAAGAGTGGGAGAATGTGGGGTGGGTGGTTTTTTTTGGCTTACAAATACTGAAGGTATTAATCCAAACAGTATTGTAAGGGTAAGAGAAAAACTCAATTTACTTTTAAAAGATCTGCTTAGATTACCACCCTAAATCTTCACTTTAAAATCTTCAAATAAAACACAGTTCTTAAAGTAACAAGGACAAACACTAACATGTTTGCAAATAATCTTGTGGATGGCTTTTTAAAGTTAAGATCTGCATACTAAATTTTTATTCGAATAATCAGTTGTGTGCCTAAAATTTTTTATTATATAATAGAATAATGATTGCTAGTAGTCAAACTACTTCTAACATTATCTTAACATGCACAAAAATTGCTTATTGCATACCAATCAAACACCCTCCTTTAAATGCATGCTCCATTTTTACCTGCATTGCAACTAGACCATTTTAAACACCTCGTTTACAGTACAGAAACGTACCAGGAATTAGCCTTAGTTCCACAGAACTAAATAATTGCAAATAATTCTTTCGCAGAAACTAATATTTTCCAACTAAATTCATTGCAATAACTTTGTATGGCATACTGTAATTCCTAGCCTATGAGGGGATTACATAGTTCAATATACTTAATAGCAATGAAGTGAGGTCCTAGGAATTAATCAAACTTTTCTGTGGCAATAATCTGTAGAAACAGTTTATTTGTCCATTCTATCTATCTATCTATCTATCTATCTATCTATCTATCTATCTATCTATCTATCTATCATCTATCTATCATCTCTCTCTCTCTCTCTATCTATCAATCTATCTAATCTATCTCCTATTTTCCCTCCAAAAGCTCAATACAATTTATAAGAAAATTATTTCACTCCCACAATAGCAGCCTGTCAGGTAAATTGAGCTGGGAAATAAGATTGGTCTGAATCCCAGTGAAGTTCCCATGGCAAATTTAACACCTTAACCTCTACACCAGAATTGCTTTTCATTGCTGTTGCATTCTACTGGCCTACCCTTCCATTTTATTTTGCCCCTTTTAAGGTAGGAAGAAAGAGGACCAGAGAACAGGAAGAGAAAGGAAAGCCATATTGTAAGCCGCCCGGAAACACTGGAAGATGGGAGTAGCATACAAATTTAATAAACTACTAAGTGTGAAAAGGCGTAGGCAAGTAAAAAGATGACTGCTCTGAAAACGCATACGAACAGCGGCAGCGCCAACCTCCCCCCCCCCCGTCGCAATCAAACGGGGTCGGTCCCATTTTAAGCCACTATCAAGGACTTTTAAAAAAAAAAACTTTTCCACGGAAGCGAGTTCGCGCCACCGGCGTTGGGAGAGCCAAAGAATACCCTCGTGGCGGGCCTCCACCGTTGTACCTACGGACACGTGTGAAGGCGGCTCTGGGCCTGAAATTTGGAAGAGCAAGGGAGGCGGAGGAATAAGAGGCATTGTGCAGTTACGGAGCGCCTCCACGCGAGGCCCCGAAACTGATCCGATAAAACTCTCCAGCTCGCGGGCAGCCCAGGAAAAAAAAAAGAGGGAAACCCGAATCACTCAAGCTTCCCCGCCAGCTTCCTCAAAACCCACCTACCACGCCTCCGCCGGTCGAACGAACCCCGCGGCGCTCCTATCTTTGTTCCCCTCCCCTCACACCTCGACTGGGAGGGGGAAGCCGCTTCGGCCTCCCGCGAACAAAGAAGCCTAGCCCACCCCTCCGCCGCCCCCCCCCTCTCTCTCTCCCGGGCCGCTTCCCACCCGCCAGCCCGTCGTTGGAAAGTCGGGTGGGTTGACGGGCGCAGAAACGGCAGCTTTCAGGGCGGGGAGGGGGGGCAGCTGGTCTCCTCAGGCTTTCTTTCACTCCCGTAGCAAGGCCGAGGGGCGTTAGCGTCGGCAGCGCCGCCGAGGCAAGGCAGACTCAGACTCTCTTCGAACCGACCCTCGTCCTCTCCCCGACCACCCCGCGCGTCCCCCTCCCGCCATCTCTCTTTCCCTCTCCCGTCAGGAACTAGCGCAGCGGAGCCGGCCGGCCGGCCTGTGTGGGGGAGGGAATGTAAACAAACGGGGTTTTATAGCTACCTCAGCTCGAGTGTGCCGTGTGCATCTCCCTCTCCGCTCGGTACCAAACCGCCGCGCGCGGGTGCCGCCTCCTCCCACTCCGGAGCGTTCCTACTGCTGCTGCTGCCGCTGCTGCTGCTGCTGCTACTACGACGGCTATCTGCGGCTACTTTCCCAGGGCCTCCGCTACGCCATTCATCAAAATCGCTTACGCCGGGCGCCGACCTTCTGCCGAAGCGGAGCTGTGGCTTGGCGCGCGGCTAAACTACGCCACCTCACCTCTTCCCCCTTCCCCCCCCCCGCCTCTGCAGGGCCGATGCGGAGAGTAGTGGCCCTACGCAAATGGCGTAACTGCGTTGGCGGCGGCGGCGGCGGCGGCTGCGGCACTTGGCAGAGAGCATGCGCAGTTGAGCGAGGGGCTTTCAGCCGAAGGAGGCCGTTTTCCTTTTTCGCGCGGCGTTTAACTGGATCGAGGCGGTTGTTGGGGAAGCCGCTTGTAAACCCCCTGTACGACGGAGACCGCCCACTTGGAGCCTTTCTTGGCTTTTGGTGTGCAAATGAGGATCGTGCATATTTCGCCGCTTCCCTGGAGAGAGGAATTGGGGTAAAAGTTTAAGCAATTCAAGGGTGGAGCAAGGAAAGAATGAAAAGACATTATTTGCACAGGAAGGACAACAGAATGAAAAGTACGATTAAGGCCATCACCGGAATAACCCCTGGCCCGAAACCTCTAAATTTTGAAATTGGCTTATATACTAATCGGCCCCCATTCATAAATTACTTGGTTCCTAGGTGGGCCATTTATTTAGGACACGGTTTGTGCTTTGTAACTGAATCTGCCGTGTTGGGCTTTGGATGTACGGAACAGCCATTGGACTTCTTGTATCCCAGTTGGTGTCCAATCTTGGTTGCAGTGGCGTAGCGTGGGGGGTGCAGGGGGGGCTGGGCGCAACATCTGGGGGGGCGCGCTCGCACTGAGCTGCTCAGGGAGCCCCAAGGGCTGCACAGAGTTGGCTTGGCTCCGCTCTTGAGCTGCTCTTTCTTGCAAAGCGAAATGAGTCCAGCAGGTGAGATGGGCGGCCACATAAACTGAATAAAATAAATAGAAGCGGCCAACTCTCCGCCCAGGCTCAGGCCAACCGCAAGTGCCCCGCAGGCGCCCCGGCAGGCTTGGCCAAGCAAAGACGGACCCGCCGGCCGGCCTAGCTTCGTGCGCATGCGTGGCTTTATTTAGCAGGGCTCACGTGCGAGCTTGAATGCAGCAGCTCTTGCAGGTCGGAGCCCTGCCCAGCGGCCCTCGAGAGGGACCTGGAAGCATCCCGCATGCGCGCGACTCTTCTTGGAAAGTCTATGCCGCTGCGGGGCGCGTCTTTTCGGTGGTGACGTCACCGCCCGCCCGCCCCTCTATTTCTGCTTCCGGTTGCCTTGCCCCGGGTGCTGACAACCCACGCTACGCCACTGCTTGGTTGATCTTGGAAAAAACGAATCCGGTTTGGGCTAGTTCTCCTTGGATAAAAGGTCGCTGGGAGCTGTAGGGCAAGGGAAGAAAATTCCAGAGGACTGCACTGGCATTTTGAAGCCAAGAAGTGCACTTGAATGTGCCTTAGTCAGCAAGCGTTGAACTCAGTTGAAAGGTGTCCTTCATTTTTATGTGGATAATGCCATTGTAAGGACCCACTTCAGCTAACCACCCAAGAAAGCAGAACTCTTGAAACGCATTGTCTCAAAAGGAACTTTTATTAGGGGTCAGTGAAAGTAGGGAAGTCAAGGTGAGATCTGGGGGGAAACCCCTGCAAATAGTATAGTTAAGCTAGCAATATTCCTCCTCCCACCAAAGTCATAATGTCCATTTGAGTTCCAGCCAATGCACAGGTGGCATGAAGTCTGGCCAGCTGGTACAGTTGGCGTGCATTTCAAGAGCTTCTCCAGCTTTCATTTCTCAAGACACATTCTGTTCTCAAGATGATAGGCAGGAGAGGGAAAGTAGAGAGTGAAAGTTATCCCAAGAAAAAGCATGCTCCCCCTCCCCCAGCAGAATGGCAGGCCCCAAAATATACAAATATAGATATACAAATATAATAAACCTAAATATAATAATCCTAATAACTATGCAGGGGAAACACTGAGGGTTTGGGGGACCTGACAGCCATCTTCAAAACTGATCCAAATGTTCAATCTTCATTACCAGGAAGAAAAAAAACCCTTTTAAGAAAGGAGATACATGAGGGAAGATAGTATTACAGGAATCTTCCTTGAAACTCCAGTATGGAAAGACTTAATGTCCACATTTAATAGTAATCCAGTAAGCCGATATTGGAAGTATATCAAGCACAAAGTTTACGTGTTTGTCCCACATTGTGATGATGCTTTAATAAATTATGTTCCTAATGGATGTTCTTCAGGAGTTATTTCCCAGATGTGGGCCATCACTGTAAAATGAACATTTGAAAGTATAAAAATGCCTTTATGGTAACAATCACTTTACTTCATTCCTAGAAATATATGTGGGACGCCGATGTCATTGTTACCTCTGTAACCCTTCCATGGATTTTCAGCATTTTTTTAAAAAAAAATGATGTAGAAATCAATTATGGAAATCAATTATAGCTGCACAAGATTCTAAAAGTCACCATGCACTAATGAAAATCCAGGAAATCACAATAGTTGATTGAATTATGCAGTGCTTCAGAACATACTAAGTAATATCGGCCTCTTTGGAGCAGTTAATCTCTTAGAATTACATCACAACTAAAGGGTTACAGAAATGCAAGTAAGTTCTTTTAAATCATGGTTTATAGATCATACGAAATTCACACAGCATATTAAGTCAAAATTAACAAGAACTGGATCAAATGCACATTACCTGAGTATTGGCTTTCAAACAAAAGATGTGAACAGCAAGGAAACATCTCTCTCTCTTTAAAAAAAATTACACTTATTAGATATTCAGGAACTGCCATTTCTTCCAGGTTAAAAACAAAAGGATCAGATCAGGTTAAGTGGGGACCTACTCAACAATGCATCCCTTGTCAACCATTCACATAAGCTTCGCTCATTTATCTCCCCTGTCCAGATTGCACCTCCCACAGATTTCCTTCAGTGTCAGGTAAATAGTTTATAATAAGCCCCTATAGTTTATATTTCTTAAAGGAGAATGGAGTCTGATTTTCTCTTTCCTGAGTAATTCAAACCCCTGTTTTTGTTTTTTTTGTTTTTTAATTCAGCACTACATGTAGGGTCATATACAGAGAGCTGGCTTTTTACATTGACTGCTATAAAGAAAGTAGTGGGATGATGAGAATACTTGTTTTTATAGCTTTTTATTCAAAGCACCTTTCTTTAACCAGTTACCTCCAGATGTTTTATCAGACTACAACTCTTGCAACCTGGTTGGAAGCTATGAGAACTATAGTTTGATAAAGATCTGGAGGGCATTAGATTAAGAAAGTTGTTCAAGAGTGTGATTGTAATTTCTTAATGTAAAGTTAAGGAATAATCACATCTATTTGGGGGTAGCACATTCACATTAAGAGAAACATTTGTAGGATAAATCCAGTTGAAATTTAAAAAATGTAAGTATTGTCTATCTTGCTAGATTTATGTAAAATGCATAATTTTTTTTATAGAGCTGGTATCTTTATGGGACAATAATTGTCCTGTAAGTGATATGCGCTATAGTAATTATCACACATTATTTATTTATTTATTTTTGGGACTTATATGCCGCCCTATCTCCCAAAGGACTCAGGGCGGCTAACAACAATAAAAACAACAATACAAAAGTTAAAAGAAATTAAATAAACAGCCCCAAGAAATAAGTTAAACTAAACAATTAAAAATTAAAAAAAAACATTTTAAAAAACCCTGTTGTCAGTCCAGGTCAGCCTGATGAAAAAGGAAAGTTTTAACATGTTTGTTAAAAAAGAAGACCTCATATTGCAAAGCAAGAACAAAAATATGTTCACTACTGCTCATTACCAGTTCAGAGCCCTGTTTCAGAATTGTTTGCAGATTGTGTGAAGATGTGGGGTATACTTTACTAACATAACAAAGTGTTCTGTTTAGGTGCTCTGTTACTTTGAAAGTTATTGATGGATGTGTTGGAACATGTAGCAAAGGGGCTAAAAATCAGCAGCTTGGTATGTGATGGATTGGCCCACAAGTTTCATGGTACCCACCTCTCGGTACCTCAGAATCTTCCACAGTGGTTTCAAGAAGTCCATGGCCCTCTTCCACTTCAGCCACGTACAGTTATGTCTAAGATTGCAAGAACTTCCAGTGGGTTTTCTTTCCTGTTTTGGGAGTTGTTTTATGTAATCTGCACTTGGCAACTTTCAGAAGTTTGCTGGTATCTGCCTGCCACTTCTTCTACATTAAGCTTCAGCCCTTGAAGGATTATGATTACAGTGTTAATAACTCTTTGGAGTTGGAGAGCAGATTAAGGGCAGGTGAAGTTACACCCATTCAGAATACAGCAGGTTTGGATCTGCATTCTTTACCTAGATATTCATAAAGGCAGTAAGATACCGGCCAAGCTAACACCCAAATCATAGCTATTTGGAATATGTTAGCTCACAGATGATATCTAAAACATTAAACGTGCACCTGTTTCCTTTTTGCCATCCTTTACAGTGTCCCAGTTAACCAGGTATGAATTTGGTAATTCAGAGTTGCAGAGGGAATTATAGCATAATTTGGAAATATTTCAAGATGATTTTTTTTTGCCCCAGAAAATGGTTGTACAGAGCAGTACACATTTGGGACAGAAGATAGATAATTTAGCATTTTTGGTTTTATTGACTTACTCCAAACCATCTCTTTAGATGTTAATGCGTATTGTGCTTTTTGGCTTTCAGATATAATTAACAAATTCTGTTGAATTTGTCCCCCATTCAAAGGCTCATTTTGCCAAGTTGAACTTGGAACTTCAGCCCCAAATTCCTGTTCATGTAGTACTCCACAGTGGCTCAGCAGTTTGAGCAGCCCAGCTCTCTCTGTAAGTGTAGAACAGGGGTGTCAAACTCAATTTCATTGAGGGCCACATCAGCATTGCGGTTGCCCTCAGGGGGCCGGGTGGGCGTGGCCTACTGGGTGGGTGTGGCTAGAGTGCGTATGGCCTACTGGGTGGGCGTGGCCAGCTCTACATGGTTCGCATCAAGGGTGCCTATGGGGGCCTGGGCAGGAGTGGGACAGATCTGAGGGTCTCTGGCAGAAGGAGGGTCTCTGGGCCAGGGCCAAGGCAGTGGGGGCCGTTCCCTCACTGTTTCCAGGATGGCTTTGCGGGCCACATGAAACCACTTCGCGGGCCAGATCTGGCCCCCGGGACTTGTGTTTGACATGTCTGGTGTAGAACATCAAAGTGGAGATTTAAAAATAATAGTCCACTCTGTCGCATGTAAGTGACAGCAAACTGGGAAGAGAGTAGAAGTTGAAAAAGAAGGCTTGTTGCTATAATGGGTGCTAAGAGCACAGTGGTGCCTATTCAGCTTTTTTCTTTGCAGTTCCTGAAGTGCTACCTTGACCATTGACAGTCAATTTAAGATGTTGTGATTATGATTTTGGAAGGTGACACATGTGGGAACTTTTTTAAAAAAAGGATGGGCATCAATGCTAATTGAGGATAGGATATTAAGCAGTGTGCACTTGATCCCAATCTATGTCCTTTAAATAATAAAATATATTGTGCTGCTTCTATATTAGAAGAAGTAATAATGACATACAACAGCTATTTACTCAGTAATTACTATTTTGATAGGAATCTCAGCAGAACTTCTGGAAGCTATTATCCTCCAAAAGGAAATAGGGGATATATAAATTAAAAATATAAAAAAGCAGGAATTTAAGATACAGTGTATTTAAAATTGGGAGCTGGGGCTTGTTATTGCTTAATGTGACTTAAAATATGTGTTTTTTCTTCCCTCTATGCTTATAAGTACAATAGTTGTTTATTAATGAGTATGCCAACTTTCATCTTAAAATATCCCAAAGTGTCAGAACTCCCATACTTTTAAAACACCTAGTGGAAAAGAAAAGCACCGATATAATAAAAACTGTAACATAGTTAATAGCAAGGAAAAATTTGTTCATAGTCAATATCATAGTATTCTGGGTGTACAAACATGTTTTAATTGCCTTAAACTTAACAGTGTTGAGGTCAGCTGCAGTTACTACAGCATGTAAAAACAACTACATAATGATACAATGGTTTAGTAAGATATAAAAACCCAGTCTTGAAGCCACATTAATGTTCCTATACCTTTAACAGCAACTTGATCTGCAGAAATCAGGCCAGTAAGTACTGTACAAAAAACAATTACCTATTAATAGTACTGTGAAAATTTGAATTATCCAATTCCAGCTATAATGTTTCTGTACGTTGTAAGTACAGTATCCCTCTTGGAAATGCTATGAATCAAGATGTGAAAAATTCAATTTTTTTCTTTTTACTGCTTTGCCACCCAGGCCTATATTAACCATGTAGTAGTGTATCACAAATTATTTATGTATTTACTGGGTTTTATATTGCCACTCCAGTCATTACAGTGTCAGATAGAAACACAAAAGGAGTAACAGCAATCCCCTTTGATAATAATAATAATAATAATAGCACTCATACTCCTTTCACAGAGATCTGGTGCAATATCAGGAATCTTTAGTTATTTTAATCTTTTCCAAGGCCCTGGAGCTAAGTCTTAATTGCCTCCTGGAACAATGGCAGGGATGGGCTCTTGTGCTATTCTTTTGTTTCTTGTGATAAGTCACTTTTTCCCAGTTTCATTAAGAGATCAAGGGTCTCAAATGCCTCTTGAGCACATTAAGTAATTGGCTAATTGAATGGGTATGCACCATTCATATACACAGTGAAAAGATCTGATTTTGCCCTTAAAAGAAGTTCCCTGACAAAAGTAACTACACTAGACAGCTCAAATATCTCCCCCTACTCTCCACCAATTCACTTCCAGAATTAATCTGCTAATGTAGTGGGTGAAAGCTAGCAGCTTCTTTTAAGGTTAAAATCTGACCCTTGTTCTCTCTTCATTGGCAACTAGGAAAGATGCTTGCTTCTACAAATTTGGCTGCAGCTATCACTTTGCTTTATGCTCCTTGAATTAAAAATAGCTCTGTTGAAATAATTGTGGTGCTTCCTTTAAGCATCACACCACCTATCCCCAGCTGCATTTCAGTCTGATGTTTCCTATGAAAGTCATCTTCTTTTCCAAATCTTTTATCTAGTTAGAAGGGTTATCAGATCTGGGCTGTGAACAACAAGAGGACTGCTAGAGTCTGCAATGTGGTATAATGGTCAATTGGATTTCTGTAGCTTGGATCTGTCAGTCAAAAATTGAAGTTTCCAAAGTCTTTGTGCAGAAGCAGAGACGATTATTTATTTTAATAGTATTCTCCTTTCTGTCTCTCCCACATACATCGCACCTTGTAGCAGAAGCCAAGCCAGCTTGAGATTATTTTGAAAGCACAACAGCATACCTTGGTTTGAAATACCAGCAGTTTAATTGTTTTGACAGCATGGAAATGATCTTTGGTTATTTCTATTGTGAGGCTATCAGATATGGGTTGCAAAACTCCAGACAACCTAGGTAGCAGAGTTTTCTATGCCTTTTTCTTGCCATCTTTGTTTTCAGTTTTCAGTCCAGTTCTGGTATCTTAACTTTCGTTCTATTTTCTTAGAACATTGGGAAGATTTTTACTTGGTTGAAACTGATAGGAACAAATATAGGAAAGTTTGATCTGCTGTTTTTTTTTAAAGTTGTGGATATCTTGTTTCTGAATAAGTTAAGGATTAGTTAAATGTTTTAAACTCCAGGCATGTATTTGTACACTTCTTCCAACCTTGGAGAATCCACAGAGGTATCAAACATCTGGATTAGTTAGATTGTTCAAAATTATCCTTTTATTTGCTCATTGTCCCACCTTATAAAGAAGTTATTCTGAAATGCATATCTGATCCATTAATAATCAGTAGTGTTGAATGGTTCTCTCTCTCTCAAATGAGGTCAGTTATTTCATTATTTGAGTCTAAATATTTAGCTGACAATATATTCATTTGATTACAGTTGTTTTTAGGCCAAATTTCTCAAGCTTTTTTTAAAGTGCAAGTGGAGTTAGGTTAAAAGTTTTTGCTGAATATTTCAGTTTCTCCTACTGTCTACTAACTCAATTTTACCATTAAGATTTATGATGTCAGTTCCATCTATGGTTAATAATTGTTTCTTTCAATGTTTACAAATTGTGAATGAAGTCTAGTCAAAGTTATGTATGAAATTTTGTTAAATTAAACTTGAGAAATTAAATACATACATTTACAAAGCCCTTCATGGCATGGGTCCGGATTACCTACGGCAACACCTGCGGCCGGCGTCAACTTCCCTCCGTCCAGTGCGCTCCCACAGAGAGGGCCTCCTCAGGGTGCCTCCGATCAAAGAATGCTGATTGGTGGCCCCCAGGGGGAGAGCGTTCTCTGTGGGCGCGCCAGACCTGTGGAACCGCTTACCGGTCGAGCTCCGGATGGCCCCCGACCTTCGCTCCTTCCAGCGCGATCTCAAAACCTTCTTTTTTGAATAAGCTAGCCTGGTCTGACGGGATGGGGTTGGGTTTTTATAATTAGTTTTAATTTTTAATATGTATTAATTACTACAGGCATAGTTATTTAATCACTTTTTAATTTTTGTATTCTGTTTTTTATTATGTATTGCCCTGTTCACCGCCCTGAGTCCTTCGGGAGAAGGGCGGTATACAAATTAAATTATTAAAATTAAATTTATTCATGGATTTCTTCCAAGGAGGCTAGTATTGTACTGATACAGTATGTTAACATGCTTAATGATATTACAGTACTTGTATTTAGTTTGAAAATAGATTTCCTTTTGATTTAGAATGTCTCTGCTCTCATATCCAAATAGCCTTCATAAAATTCCTTATTATAGATGTACTGGAAAACTTTATTACTCCGATTTTATAGATGGGTCCAAGATTTATTATTCTTTCTAACTTGATAGCATATCAAGCATATCGATGAATCAATGCTTCTTTTAGTTGCGTAGTTGTGTAGGTGAGATGTTTTTTCCTGCTTCTGTAGAACAACAACAGCAGCTCATTCCAAGAATTTACATTGTCATTCATAGATCAATGACCTCCTGATTAGATTACTACTCTATGTATACCTGGGACTGCCCTTAAACAGTGTTTGTAGATTTTAACTCATCCCTTTATTTTCTTGTTCTATTTCTGTTGTTGATTTTTAATTGGGGGGGGGGGTGATTCTGTTGTGTAGTGCAAATATTTTAAAATCTATTTTACCATATTTCTGTGCTGGAACTTGCTCTCAGGTTTTCATTGGAAAAGTGAGTTATATTTTTTTTTAAATTTAAAATTAAATGAATCTGTTTGACAGTTTAGCTCTTAATGAAAAAAAACCCTTGGTTTTCATACCAATAGCTTTATCTTTAAAATTCCCAGATACTAGGAATAGTAGAAAAAGAATGGCAGCCTTTCTGAGCTTCCTGCAGATTATAGTTGAAGGTGGAATTGCAATCGTTGCTTTCCATAGATCTATTAAGCAATCATGAGATTTGATATGAAATATTTAATTTTTAATCATGGGAGGAAAAAGCCATTATCAATCTTGCATAATTTTGCCTAATTATTGACACTAAAGAATTACAGAAAGTCTCTTGGCTTGACTAGGGTTCTCCCCTTCCCTTGTTGCTATGGTGTCTTTACACACAGTTCCAAACTAATTCAGCAGGTCCATGTCTCTATAGCCGAGTCTGCTACAGAGAGTTGTTTTCCAAATTTTCCTCCAGATTTATATCTCAGGGTTTACACCCCAGGATTCTGAAGTAGATGGCAGATGTGATCTCGGAACCACTGAATAAAATTTTTCAGAGCTCCTAGAGCTAGCTGATGTGGTTCCATTCTTCAAAGAGAGGAAAAAAATGGATCTAGAAAACTACAGACCACAGACCAGTCAGTTTGATATCAACACCTGGGAAAATCCTGGAAAAGGTAACGCAGCAGATTTGCGAGCACCTAAAAATGAACAAGGTAATTACTAGAAGCCAGCATGTGTCTGTTAAAAGCAGGTCATGCCAAACAAACCCTATTGCCTTCTTTGATAAAGTGACTAAATTAGTGAATCGAGGAAATGCTGTGGATATAGCTTACTTAGACTTCAATAAGTCATTTGGTAAAGTAGACTATAGCCTACTTCTTGATAAAATAGAACAATGTGGGATGGAGTACCACCACTGGATGGATTTATAGTTGGATGACGAACCGCACTCAGCCTATAGTCCTCAGTGAAATTACCTCTACGTGGACAGAAGCATGCAGTGGGGTATCTCAAGGTTTTGTCTTGGGCCCAGGGCTCTTCAACATCTTCATAAATGATCTAGATGAGGGGACTGAAAGAGTACTCATCAGATTTGCAGATGACACCAGGTTTGAGGGAATTGCTAACACTTTGGAAGATAGACTCAAGATTCAGAAAGATCTTGGCAGACAGAGTTGAGCATTGGGCCCTATCCAACAAGTAGGTACAGGTACAGAATAGGCAGTCCCTGGCTCAAAATTAGCATCTGGGAGGGGGATCTAGGTATCCTGGTAGACCACTCCTTAAGTATGAGCCAGCAGTGTGCTACAGCTGCCAAAAAAGCCAATGCATCCTAGGCTGCATCAAGAACCAAAGAAGTGATAGTACTGCTCTGTTTTGCACTTGGAATACTGTGTCCGGTTCTGGTTATCAGGATACAAAAAAAGATGCTGAGGTCCTAGAAAAAAATGCAAAGAGCAACAAAGATGATAAGGGGTCTGGAGGTGAAACCCTATGATGAACAGCTATGGGAATTAGGGATGACATGATTGTCATCAAGGGCTGTCAAAAGGAAGAGGGGTTGATTTATTCTTCAAAGAACCTAAGGAGAGGGCAAGAAGCAATGGGTAGAAGCTAGTCAGAAATCCAACTTAGAACTAAGGAGAAACTTCCTGGCAGTGAGAACAATGGAGCAGCTTGACTGTCAGAGTTATGGGTGCTCTATCGCTGGAGCTTTTAAAGAAAATATTGAACAACCATTTGTCTAGGATGGAATAAGAACTCCTGCCTAGGGTAGGGGGTTGGACTAGATCTCCAAGGTCTCTTATAGCCCTACAATTCTATGATTCTCTTTGAAAGCATGATCAGAGAGTTTCAAAGTCACATTGGCTACTTTTGATGATGGAACATTCAGAGGATACAGTTTTGTATCCAGAGTTCCCCTGTGCTAAAGAAAAATATTGGGCTCCTTAAAATTCCAAATTATGTAGAGAACCTCTATAAACTGAGTTAAGTTTAATATGTAGTTTAGGGCTATGACTAAGACCAGGGAAACCCAAGTTTAAGTTTATTCGTACTTATGGAAGTTCATTGAGTGACTTCAGGTCAACCACTGTTTCTCAACTTGTAGCTGTTTGGGGATAAAATTGGAAAAGGAAATACTATATATCTTACTTTGAGTTCCTGGCAAGATACAACCCCCCCTCCCCCCAGTAAATAATATGATCCATCCACAATAACACTAAATGCGTGATTGCCAGGCATCTTAGAGGTGTTGGCTTGCATGCTTATCCAATCCCCTTATAGATATTTTCTATAGTTTAAGTAGCCTCCATAATAAATAACTGTACAAGATTAAAGGATTCTCAGATAAGGATTCAACCACCACTGTATAAGTTACTTAAAACTGCAGTCTCTACCTGTATCAAGCAAGAGATGTGCCTCACCCTAAGGATATGAGGGGAAAAAAGAGATTCCCATAGTCCCTGCTCTAATCTACATATAGGTGTATTGGCTCTGGAAATAATTGGCTGGTTGAAATTCTTGTACTGCTACTATTTTCATCTTACTATATCTGACTATATGTGAAGATGCTTAGGGAGAAATAATTCCTATTCAGGCAAGGGTCTGGACACAAAGCGATATTTGCAGTCAGTGGACGTTCATAAATTTCAGATCCCCTCTTAATCAAAAGGTACATTATGCTGAACTCAATGGAGCATACTTCAGGGGGAAAAAATCAAGAATATATTTATACCTAAGCTTAACCAAATTAAGCTAAAATGATGATCTAATACTTAGGATGGATTTTAGTAGATGGAAGCAAAGCAGGCCTAGAAAGGAGCCATTCACAAGTTCCATTTTTTTTCTTCCTCAGGAAACATATGGTTAATGAAGGGTTAAAGATCTCTATCTGTACACCAACCTCATTTATCTTCGAAAAATGTATATTGAATGGGTGTATCCCTGATTTTTTTTTAACTATAAAGCTTTAGAGATTCTTTCATAGCTTAATTAATCAAACAAATTTTAGAATGTCACAAATCAGGGACTTCTTGAATATTTAGCCAGTAAAAATAAAGGTCATCGAGGTATATATAAATTTTTGGAGTAAGGCCATCTTAGATCCATCTGCAAATACCACATCCTGGTTTTGCATCCTCTTAACAAGACTTAAAGCTTTTTTGCAAGCTTTTAGATTACTGTATTCTAGTACAAACCTGCACACTTTTGTACGAAATTCCATTCTCAATAAAAAAAAAATCACATTAATTCCAACAAGATGAGAATTTGATTTCAACTTTTGAGACTATCTTTTTCTGACAGAAATCTTTGAAAAGCATTACATGTAGAATTGTGGATGATGCCTAAAGGCACTGAGGACATGAAAACTTATGAAAATCCTATCCTGATACCCTTTTTATCTGTTCAGATGTATTTCAGGTTTAAGATATAAAATAGTTGTTTTTTTATAATGGATGCAATATCTTCCACTTAGCTAAATCATGATCAGGCTAATTTGTGGGAAAAATATCCCCTCTCCTTTTTTAAAAATAAAAAAACCCCTCTAAATGCCCTTTTCTCAAATGCAGGCCTGAAACACTAGCTTTGAGAGTTTGTCTTCATTTCTCTGATGCTGCTATATATGGACTGCAGTAGATATAACTTTGGGAATCAGGCAAGTTGATTCTTGCAAACCTTTTGAATAATGAACTTGGCAATTATAGCCCTTTGATCCTAATTGGATAATTTACCTTATTTGGAAGATACCTGCTAGTTTTCAGGTGGATTTAGAGCTTGAAATTGCCTTATTTGTATGTAGAGGAGCCATCTTCTTCCACCTCTTGGGAAGACTTTTGTACTTTTTAATTGGTATGGGGAAAAACAGAAATTCTTCAGCTGTTAAATTCCTGTAAGGCAGGTATTACAGCACAAAGGCATTGCCAAAAGAATAGCTGTCAGCTCTACTTGCTAAGAAAGCCTGGTGATTAAGTATGGAAAATTTGTAGTGCCAGACAAAAGAGAGGCTATGTGTGGAAGTGTAGGGGTATAAATGATGATTGTGCTTTATATCTGAACAAATCACAAATTCTAAAGTTTTTTAGGGTAATTTGGAATGGATTGCCATGTAATTGATGTCTAGCGGGTTGTTCTAATCTGCTGAGTTACGAATTAAATCTATGACACTCCAATCTCAGCCTGTTGCAAAGTCCCAGAGTTGCAAATATTGGTGGCACAAAAAGTAGGGAAGGTGGAGGACTGTCCACTGTTTTCTCATAACGCTCTTGGTGTGGGAGAAAGGGAAGAAGAGAATTTGATTTAGCAGTTCTCAGTGTACAGAGATTCTTATCAGGAGATGGTCCTCTCTCTCCCCTAATATCAGTTGAAGCATCATGGGGTGGGGCCCTCTTGAACACTGATTATTATTCAGTGCAGAACTGGCCATAGCTTTGAAGAATAGAATGGCAGGAGCAGATATCAGTCAAATTATGAGTGCAAAGGATGGTGCTGAGAAAGTGAGAAAGCCAACAATTACTACAGACTGAGAGTCCACAGGAAATATTGCCTATGAGTCACATCACCCTCAGATAACACAGCCACCCTAACGTCTTATAACTGCAATACAAAGTGCTCTCCATTAACTGTTCATGGCTATTTTTGCTTGGGCTAGAAGAGAGAAGAGACCTCTGGCTTCTGCAGAAGCATTTTCTCATATATTTACCGTCTGCGCCTCACTTTTTGAATCAATGAAGTGGGCTTCTTATAAACCTAGATTTACTGCTCTTTTGGAAAACCAGCATTCCTGTCTTTAAAAAAAAAGAGTTCTGTTGGGTGTGATGGTAATTGTGTATTAACAAAAAATAGAAAACCTGCAATTTCTAGGTTGGTTTGCACAGCCACTCTTATTCCCCCCCACTTTGTTTTAATGCATTAAATGGAGAAATCTCTCCTCCCCAATTAAAATCCATTAGTGAACTCCATACCCCACCAAAATCTTTGGCTACAAGGAGGAAGAAAAGAGACAGCATACATTTAGATGTAGAGGAAGAAGACACATTCAGCACACACAAAGCCCTCATTATTTCCCACACTCATTCTTGTTCTTCCAGTGAAATTTTCAAGAAAACTGTTACCACACCCCACCTGATGACCCTTTCCCCGCTTCCCTTCTCAAAGACCCCACCTGTACAGGCATTTCTCAGGCTACTTTTAAACACAGGTTAAATTGAGTCTCAGAATATTTTGGAACAGTGCTAAATAGTGTCCAAAAGAAAGCTGGCATTCATTCAGCTTGTGGTTGAGCTCCTTTTCAATGCAGCAGTGCAAAACACATTGCACAGAGTCAGAAGAAAAATCCACACATGGTTAAATCTGGTTGTCTAACCACTAATGAAAACTCACCTCCACCCCAGCTCACTTTAAGGATATTTTTCCTACTGGCTGGTGGGAGGGCAGATTAATCCAGAAGAATCCACCAATTGCTCTCCTTAACTTGGCTGTAAGAACAGTACTGCTTTGGCCTCATTTCTAAGACGAGTTGATAGCAAGGGCAGTGCTATTGACTCCTGTCTCAGCAATGAGGCCAAATTATATTTGCATACCGTCTCAAGCAACAGAAAAGCAGGGTGAAGAAGATATTGCAGGGTCACACTTCATCTGAGAACTGAGGCCACACTCTCCATAAGAAGTGACCAAGAGAGGGTCCTAAGGATATTCTGTGGAAGGAATAACATTTATCCTTCCTTATGCCCAGGACTATCCAGTCCTTGAGAACTGACGCTCTGTGATTTGCAGGACCCTTTGGGAGGTGTGCACTTGGATGGCACAGTGTAGAGTTTCTTTGGAAAAGCTTTCTGAAGCTTGAGAGGGAGGGAAGGACTTTTCAAAGGCATTCTGACTATCAGGATCACAGCAGTTGGGCACTTTCCCAGCTAAAGAACAGAAAAGAGAAGCCTGAGTCTGAAGAGCAGAGTTAAATAGTTAAAATCCCAGGGAAAACATGCAGGGCTACATTAAGGATTCTTGAAATAATGGAAGTAAAGTCCTTGTCATTATAAATAATAAAAGGTAAAGGTAAAGGTTCCCCCGCACATGCGTGCTAGTCGTTTCCAACTCTAGGGGCCGGTGCTCATCTCCGTTTCAAAGCTGAAGAGCCAGCGCTTGTCCGATGACGTCTCCGTGGTCATGTGGCCGGCATGACTAGACACCAAAGGCGCACGGAACGCTGTTACCTTCCCACCGTAGTGGTTCCTATTTTTCTACTTGCATTTTTTACGTGCTTTCGAACTGCTAGGTTGGCAGAAGCTGGGATGAGTAACAGGTGCTCACTCTGTTACGCAGCACTCGGGATTCGACCTGCCAAACTGCCAACCTTCTGATCAACAAGCTCAGTGTCCTAACCCACTGAGCCACCGCGTACTCAGAGTTATTTCTGCTGTAGCTGTAGGTCCAGTTCAATGAGCTTTTGCTTGAGTAAGTGCTAAAGAAAACTTGTATATTAAAATAATATATTCTTTATATGCCTGGAAACCCTCAATGGCAAAATAGTTACCGTAAGTAGACAGATGTGGGTTAGGAGGAGGCAAGATGGGACTCGTGAAAATATATTTCTGTGTGTCTGGAAAACCTCTAACTGCAACAAGAATAGATTTCAACATCTATACAAAATAATTGCAATGAGAAGGTTATATATTAAGATTGTTGATATTGAAGGGGTTGTTTCCCCAAACACTCCTATTTTCTTAAATAACCCTCTTTTAATATATAATTGTGCAGTGTTGCAGCATTTGAAAAAGGTAATAAAGAGGAAATCTGCTTGCATGATTGGACAAATTTAAACCAATTTGTCAAAGGACTCAGTATAGTTTATAACTAGCTTCAGCTCACCCAGTATGTATGTCTTCTGGGCAAACATGGTTTTCCAAATTACCATTTTAATAATTGCTGACCTTTTCAATCTACTTTTTCCATTTGGTTGGAGCCAGGTAATTTAGTGAAGACCTTGGTTGAATATCTGAATAGGCTGGCTGAGATGGAATGAAACTGGTGAGATGCAGAAATATGAGAGGTCTTCTGGATGTTTGTGTCTCATGCATGGAGTCATGTTTCCTTCCACCCTTGGGGAACAAGTTGCCTTTACTCAATCCTATGCTTTATGTGAAAGCGTAGCATGCCTGGAGATATCACACTGTGCCCACATCACCATTTTCATTGCTGTCCACACACAGAAGTTGGTCCTCTTCAGCGGAAAATGTCCTTTAAGGCTTTAGGGTTCCTTGTGTCCATTTCCCTTCTTGAAAGAGAAATATTTATTTATTTATTTTATTTATTTTAATTCCATTTATATCCCGCCCTTCTCTGAAGACTCAGGGTGGCTTACACAAGCTTAGCAGTAGCCTTCATTCTATGTATATGCCTGCTTCTTAGGGCTTTCACCCCCCCCAAGCGGCATTATTACAAAGTCAGCTTAATTGCCCCCAACAATCTGGGTCCTCATTTTACCTACCTCAGAAGGATGGAAGGCTGAGTCAACCTTGAGCCTGGTGGGATGCGAACCTGCACTAATTGCAGGCAGCTGGTGTTACTTAAGGAGGCATTAGCCCACTGCTCCACCAAGGCTCTTGTGGGTATTACAGCACTGCAGGATCCTGGATTGATGATACACTTGATGAAGGGATTGCCTTGTAGACAGTTTGGAAACTGCTACTAGTTTTCAAAGATGCAGCATTCATTGCATCAAACTTTAAGAGAGCTTAACTGGTTACTTGTTAGTTTCCAGATTAAATGTAAGCATTAAACATTTTCTCTAGAGTATGGGTCCCCAACCCCCGGTCCGTGGACCAGCCCTGGTCTGCTACATGTGAGAAATTGGGCCGTGCAAACAAGTGAAGCCTCTTCGATCCATGGAAAAATCTCTCTCCATGGAACCAGTCCCCGAAGGACATATTTTTCCAAATGCATCTCCCCTCTTTCCAACCACAACCTTTAAATGAAATGTTCTTCATTTTCTTCAAATATCAATGTCTTATAAAATAAGAGTCTCCTACTAGGATGAGGGATGAATAGAACATTAAAGATAAATAATCATATTTAGCTTCATTATTCATTATTCCTTTATACATATATTTATTATCTTACAGTATGCTCCTTTATTGTAGGAAGTAAAGAAAGTAAAGCTCCCCAACTCACTGGAAAATAATAATACATAATGTTTACGCTATCTGTTTCAAATATTGCTTTATAGCATTATCCTACTAAAACGGAATTAAGTAAAATAAAATCTCATTCAAATTAAACTCAATTCCTGGTGACTCCCTGGGTGCATCCTTATTACTTTCCAGGAAACAATGCAGAAATGATTTGCCATGGTTTTCAGCCATGTTCTTCAATCTAAAGAATTGCTGGAAGTCACCCATCCAGGGACTTTTCAGACCTGACTCTGACCCTAAACAAGGCAGGCCAGGAGTTTTCATTCACTGGCTGCATTTTATGAAAACAAAACAAAACACAACCTCAAACAGCTTTGCTGTGCATCCATACCTTTCCTTCCCTTTTGCTCTGTTGCTGCTTTTGTGAGAAACCTTTGGAGTGGGTAGCTGTAATAAATGTAACCAACCAACCAATTAACCAATGTGTTATAAGAACAATGGTCTGACTTTTGGAATGATTTATCTCCTTACCTTTCAAAAGTATGTTTCTGTAATTTTGTGCTACATGTTTTTCCAGCTGAAGATGGGTTTACACCATCCTCAGATTGACATTCTCATGGTTATACATTGCCTCACTCTCCTCTTCTCCCCTCTCCCCTCTTTTCTCTTTTCCATTGAACAAAAATTAGAACTGCAGTCCAACATACCAAGAACATACCAGGTTGAGGATGATTGCCTCCTGAAAGAATATAAAATATCTGTGTGGTGATGTAGATACTCTTGAACTGAATATATACTTGGTGACAGCACCAGCTTTATCACTGAAGTGTGCTCTAGCCATGTTGTAGCAGTGATTTGCATTCCTCTCAGGCTTCAATATCAGATCTACATTTTGGTTTGGTAAACTCAGAAGGATTTGGTCTGGTTTGGTTTCTATCAGGGAAAAAGAGAAAGCAGAAAAATACAGGACGGAATCTAGGAGTTCAAAGAGACTTTTATGCTGAAAGGTTTGGCCAGCGGATTAAGTCTTCAATGCCAAGGCATAACAACCTTTGAATGAAAAGGATGGAGGCATCTTGATGGACCTCACTAAGCTCCCTTTTTTTTGGCTAAGCAACTAAAATATGCATGTCCTTTTGTGCGGCAAAAAGAGGAAAACAGACTTGAAGCTCAAAGGAGAAAGCCTATGCAATTTGTCATAGTTAATTTGAAAGGAAGAAATGGGAGATTACCTGATATAGACAATGGAGGCAGGGTAATATGCTGAATGCAGTGCTAGCCAGACACATTGAGAGAAAGTTAATTTGACTATTTAGATTTATTTTACAATTTTGATACTATTGTATAAGACTTCCTGACCTGGGCTGCCAAAATCTGGATAAATGAGCAGGTAGCAGTGGAGAGACACAGAATCCTCTTACCTTCTTGCTGCCTTTTAGTAGTTATTTGCATTTCTGTTGCCCAGATCAGGTAGCCCTATGCCATGGAATGGGATGAAGGAGGAGCTTCAGAAGGCAGAATTCTAAAAATGCCCCATTTTTCCTCAGGAATAATAATATAGCCATGGCACGCCCTACAATTGGGCAGAAACATCATGTTATCTTTTGGGAAAGGAATGTCACTCATCTTGGAAGTGTGGGAAGTCAGTCCCCCTCCTGCCCAGGAAAAGAAAGAAATATTTTGGGGATATTAAAAAGGCAGAATGTTATATTTCCCCAAAGGATCTTAAAGGCAGAAAAGCAGGCCCAGTATTTCTTAATAGCCCCAGGCAGAGGCCAGGTCTGTAGAAATGCAGATTTGATAATCCCATTCAGGACTCAGGCCCCATTCATGGGCAAATACTACCAAGCAAAAGCCCATTCAAGACAAAATATTTCGAAATCCTTTGCGGCAAAATTGATAACTAAGAATAGCAAAGTGATAGAATTAGAACCAGCAACCCTTCACCCAAGTAATCCAACACAGGAAGTAAGCCATCAGCCACAGAGAAACAGGACATGACCTTTAGGACATAATAGGATTAACCCACCACCATCAGAGTACCAAAAGGACATACTCAAAAGCTCAGGTCAAAGTTCATGCCACAGGAGCAACTCCAAACACAAAAGCCCAAGAAAGTATAAAAGCCCATCACTCCCTGCTCCATGTGGTCAGCTTTCCTAGAGCTACATTTCTGTCTGGCTCTGCTCTTCAGTAAACGACAACCTTCTTTGTAAAGCAGTCTCCATTTTGTTTATTCCCAGCTTGGAATGGACCCTGATGAAGATTTTTCTTTCAACAGAAGGAAAAAGCATTTTCCCGTTAAATTGGATCCAAATGGGCAGATTACCAAACAGGCCCTTCGCTGCAAATTTAGTTATATCTAAGATGTAAAAATCTCCTGAGTCCTCCTATAGGAATAAGTTTAATATGGCACAACATGTCATAAATTTAAGCACTAGTCAATTAAGGAACACCATACCTTTTACCCCAGAATCAGCTGCCTGAAGCAATAGCCATGCTGGTAAACTTGATTTCCTAGAACTTTGCACGGTGTAAATTTTGTATTCTGGCTCTACCTCTTCATGTAAGCCCAAAGAAGCCTAAGCCATCTTGCTGCCAAAGGAAAAGGAGGAAATGATGTCTTGCCAAATCAGGCAAGAAATATCCAAGGTTGATAATTAGGGGATTTTCAGAAGACCCTATTCTTTCCCTCCGTGTGGCAGTAGACCCATTACAACAGCATCAAAGGACAATTAGTTTGCTATTTATTGTGCTATTCCATATCATTTGCCTAAGATGCTACTTCATTCTGTCTTTGGCCAAAGAGGGACTTTAGTGCCAGTTCTAATGAGAGTCATGTCTATACAATAATCCTAGCAGATGGCAAGATCTATTTACCACTAGTCAAGATCTGGCCAGGCTAGTTTGGTACGCCAGCAAGTGTCACTACCATAGACTAAACTGGGAGCAAACGAAAACTTTTGAAAAGAACCAGGGAACAAATTATTTGTGCTGTCAAAAAACCAACATGGATGTTTTCATATTACACTGAGTCCAGTCTGACTTGACAAAGAATTTGTATTTTATAGCACAGCGGCCCACAACCTTTTCGGCAGCAGGGACTGGTTCCATGGAGAAGGGGTGTGGTTTTGCATGCTGCTTGCATCTTGTGGATGGGGCTTCGCTTGTTTGTGCAGCCTAGTTTCTGGCATGCCACAGACCGGTGCTGGTCCACGAACCGGGGACCCCTGTTTACAGGGAATGCAGGCCTTGAAGGGCGGGATATAAATGGGATTAAAATAAATAAAATAAAAATAAAACATAAAATGAGCCACCATAAACCTCTTGTTATCATCATCACCATTCTAGCCATTGTCTGCTCCCATTCCCTGCAGGATGAAGGTCTCTTCTGCATATTTTCAACCAATACAGTTTTGAGCTTTTCTTTGCCAGTTGGGCCCTCAATAGTTGTGTTTTCATATAATTCTGAAAGAGCTTTTCAGGAATGTTAGCTCAAACACACAAGATTATCTCCAGATGCCTTGTAGATATTTTAGAATTGATTTAGGACTTGTGTGTCTTTCCAGCTCTCCTGTAACATTTAAAGTCACAGCATGTGCTAAATGTTATGTACCAATTCATATCAAATGGTTTACAAGAGGTTGGTGTTTGTACTTCAGCTGTCCCCTACCAGGGACAATTCTTATTTGCTGATCCTTGGCTAAAAGCAAAACTTGACTAAAAGTGAAATCTTTATTTCACTTTATCTTAGTCTTTGAGGAAGATATTAATTTACTTTTATTCTATACAGTAAGAATTACTAAAGCTGTAAATCCACCAGTTCCACTTCCTTTTACAATTCTAAATTTGAGTTCTTAGATGTTGACCTACAGCTCCCATCATCCCCAGCTGGCATGGCCAATGATAGGAAGTTAAGAAATTTTAATCTAACAACTGCTGTGGCAAGAGCAAGAGAATTCACAGTTGAATCTTAGAGGAATATAAGAATATGTCTTATTTCTAATGTAGACTTTTGTCCATTGCCATTAGTCAGCCTATAAGAGGGATACAGTAGATGCTGTGCAATGCGCAGCTCATGATTTTGGTACTTGCTGCATATTGACAGTCTTTCTCACTTTTTAAAATTTTATTTTAAGCGTATTTGGTGCCAAAGCATAAAGTAAATAAAGTATAGCATTTAGTAGTGTGGAAGAATAGGAACTCTGTTTAATACTTATCCAGTTTCAGGCAAGAATGGTGACATTGTACAAGATATGTTTTGAAACATTTTCAAAGGTTATGATTTAAGGGTGTGTGTGTGTGTTAATATTTAATTTTAAAGATCTACAGCTACTATCCAGGGATACCACAAGTACTTTGGCATCTGTGAGTGCTGTGTTGCCACCTCCTGACATAAATAATGAAATGTTTGTTTTAGTTTGGCCACAGGTGTAGTAAGGTCTGTATAACTTTGCTGGAGATTTAAAGAAAAAGTTCAGGGGTGGAATTATGTTAAGGCAGCTGAAACTGAAATTAAATGAGTTTAGAAGTGTCTTCTCCACATTGGTTAAATGGTAATCTGTTCTGAATTATTCTGTTTTACCTGGGGATTGAGGCTTTGGATGCATCTGAGGGAGGGTCATAAAATAATAATAATAATAAAATTCAAAGGTCTTGTTGAATAGATAAATAAGAAAATAATAATTCTCTGATGAGAAGGATGGAAAAAGTTACAAATTATCATTTTGCTTCTAGTAAAAAAAAGGAACATCTGGTATTGAGGAAGATTTTAAAAAATGCATTATTTCTCACCTTTCAGCAAACCTTAGAGATATAAAGAGGCTGCTGTGTTAAACTCTTTTTGTCTCTTATTTAATGAGGTAGCCAGTCACAGTTTGATCTTTCTGATTCCAGAGCAAATAATAAGCTGGTATTTCACAGTCTGGATTTGCCTTTGTGTCCAGAAGAGTAACAACCTCTGTTTCAAGTTAAAATATCCTTCAAATTGAGTATCATTCATGGGCACATCCATAGAGATGGGTGTTTTTTTTTTGGCAACAGTGAGGAAATGTTTGCATTCATTTGGAATATTCTTTTGTCTCCCAAGAGACCATACAGCCCTGGGATTCCCAAGAGGTTTCCTGTTCAAGTACTAAGAAGGCTTTACGCTGCTTATCTTCCTAGATATAGAGAGGGTAGGCAGAATGGCCTTGAAGGACAGGCCCACATAGCTTTGATTTCTTAGGTTGGTCTATTTTATTGGATTGACAAGGTTAGCTTGCTCTAAAGCTTTGCTCTATTATTTTAATGAGGAAACTGGCAATTTTTAGTTCCCAAGACTGTTAATCTGCTTTTAGCCTTAGCATTTCCCTTGTGGGTTGAAGGTCGCCTGTTGGAATAATGGTGAGCAAGTGAATGAAAGTCCTCTGAGGATGATTTAGATATTGAAGTATATTTGTTTTTTTCAAATTATAAACATTTTTGGAGCAGTTTATAGTTTAAAACAAAAAAACCCCCAGGATGTAAAGATTTAAAACAAATACATTTCTTAGACCTTTAAAGGCTGGCTAATGACATTGGTCTGTACAGATTTTCAAAACGCAGAAAGAATTGGATTTATAGGATGACAAGCACCAGTTATTTTATTGTGTGACAACTGAGTTAAACAAGATTATTTATAAGGCTGTTAATAGGTGTTCATCACATTAAAATTATACTTTGTCCCAGTCAGTTGTAATTATGTTCTGCAGTATTATCCAGTTAAACAAGTATCTCTTCGCTGATCCAGTTTCGCCTCACTTGTGTTGTATCTACTGATAAGAAACTAAGGAAGTGGGAGAAAGAAGCCAAATATACCATCACTGTTGCATTAGCAACACTATCTGTCAAAGTATGGGAAGAACAATTTTTGAGTGGTGTGTATCTGACAATATGGGAAGGGTTGGGAAGAACATCTGTCCCAAATCTGTCAATGCAGAGTACTGTAGTAAATTAGATAGCTGAAGATCTTGATTCCTTTTACAGGTAGATACCTAGAGATCATCTTCCACTGTTGGAAAACCAAGAATGAAATTAATGTACTCATTTGTTTGATTCATCTGGCCAACTGTTACACTTATTGGAGAAATTCCAGAAGACCAGAGAGTAACTCTAGATGTTATTTAAGAATAGGTATAAGAATGATTTTGTTGTTTTATTGGTTCATGTGTTTGTTTTTTTTATGCCTTTTGAGTGATTTTTGATTCCTGGTGACTGCCTGGACTAATTCCTTTTTCAGAAGATTTTTCAAAAGTGGTTTGCCTTTGCTTCCTTCCTAGATGTGATAGAGACTGACTGACCCAAGTCACCTAACTGGCTTTGTGCCTAAGGCAGGACTAGAACTCCCAGTTTCTAGCCCGATGTCATAACCACTGCACCAAACTGATTCTTTGTTATCCATTTAAGATAGAAAAAAGCTAATTGTTTTTTGGTTTGAGGTTAAATTCTATTTTTGGTGAAATAGCAACAAAATAAATGGGGGGGGGGGGAAATACAGCATTGATTGTACTAGAGCAGGGGTCCCCAACCCTTGGTCCATGGCCCAGTACCGGGCCGCAGCAGGCCAGCAGTACCGGTCCACACAAACAAGCAAAGCTAGGATGCAGGCAGCACACAAAACCACACACTCTCAGGCCTGTGGAAAAACCTTTCTCCACGGAACCGGTCCCTGATGCCCAAAAGGTTGGGGACCTCTGTACTAGAGTATCAGTTTGCTGTAGTGGTTAATATGCTTCACTAGAATCTGGAAAACCATGAATTGTAGTCCTTCCCCAGCACAGAAACTGGTTGGGTGACTTTGGGCCAGTGACTCCCTCTCAGTCCAGCTCACCTTAAAAGTTGTTGTTGAGGGAAAAATAGAAGAAGGCAGCATTATGTATACTTTGAATTACACAAAAAGGCAGGATAAAAATTTAGTAAATAAATTTGTAGGAATGAAAAATGGGAAAAGCAATGGATTTGATTTACCTGAATTAGTTCAATCAAAAATTCACTGTTGGATTTGGATATTGTATCATACTGTGCCTAGATTGTAATCTGTAATTTTCCAAGGTTAGGGACATTCCACTGTTGATCCGCCATAAAAAGGGGATTGGAACTGCACCCATGCATGTTATGTGTGTCATTTCCATGGGAAAACTTTAGATTGGATAGAATAAGATAATATTCTTAGCAGAGGAATTGGTTGGATTCAGGAGAGGGAGGTCAACAATAGATTGGTGTCTATTTTTGCATTACTGAGTTAAGAAAACTAGTATTTCATAAGGATCATTTATGCTATCTTTATAAACAAAGTCCGCATTTAGCTCAATTCCTAGAAAAAGCTGAACAATTTCCTATTGAGAGATGGATGTTACTGCTAATTAAGTTCATATATGACAACACCTCTGTGCAAGTTGAATACAATCTTCAAGAAATATACCATGTTTCCCCGAAAATAAGACCCGGTCTTATTTTTGGGTGGGTGGGTGTCACCTCCCGCACCCACAGCCCAGCCGAGCCAGCCCACTTCTTCTGTAGCTGAACGAGCAGCTTCATTCTGCAGCTGAGAATGGAGCTCTCGCCTGTATTTTGCACTCAGAGGCCTTTCCAGCAGGCCACTGCAGCCAAGAAACAAGCTATAGATTCAGTCCATAGCTCAGTTCCTGGCTGCAGTGGCCTTCTGGAAAGGCCTCTGACTGAAAAAAGGAAGGCCTGGGGATTCCGCAGAAGAGGTGGGCTGGAGTGGAGAGGCATGGCTGCAAAGTAAGTAGGTGTTTAGTGCGTGTGGTAGCTTCAACTCCCCCCATCCCCGGCCAGCTTGATTTTTAGGTGTGTGCCTCACCCCCAAACTAGGGCTTATTTTGGGGGTAGGGCTTATATTAGGCCCACCCCCAAAAAGTCAAGCTATGGCTTATTTTCGGGGTAGCCATTACTTTTGGGGAAATACGGTATGTCTAATTGGATTGTATTCCTTCATCTAATTCCTACTGCAAAAGAATTTAAGCAAAGCTACATATTGACCCCTCTTGATCAGTATCAACATTAACTTCATAGCACTGTACTTCCTTAACCAAAAGTAACTCTCATCTTCTTATATTGACCAATAAGGCAATGCAATAGCTATGTTCCCATATACTGATCTTTTCATCAATTTTGGAAAGCCTTATAAAGGGGGCTTCAGGTCTTCTCTTATGTTTGGAGAGAAAGGTATTGTGGTTATAAATTTAAAATAGAGAAGTTATGAAAAAATATGAGGCATGGACAAATATGATAGATTACTCTATTGGATATAATATGGAGCAAGTCACGACATTCAGATACCTTACATTTGTTTTCCATGTCTCAGTAGCCGGGAATACACAAGTAAAATCTGCAAGAAAAAAGAGTTCAAAGAAGCTCTAGGCCTGTGCTTCTTTAGGTGGTAATTTTATCCTGGCTGCATTTAAGTTAAAGTTGCTGAAATAGTATAAGCACCTGTATCTAGGAAGCTTACTGACTACTAAATATTATATAGTAGAAAAAAATAATTATATTTGGGATGGTCCAGTACATTTCAAAAGCTCCCTTGTGCTGGGAATTGTGGATGGCCTCTCTAAAGACCTGCATGCTGGTGTATTCTTTAAGCTTCTGGCTTAAACTAATCTCCTTTAGATCCTTGGCTCCATAAATATTTCAAGATGGAATTAAACCATTGGAAAGCAGCTGTTGGAAGAGGAACTGGATAACTACGCTTTTTACTTGATTTTCATTTCCCCTAGGATTTGAGAGGGGCTAAAGCAATGTTCAGAGAACAAGTATTTTAATACTGAATTATCTGAGCTCCTATCCATTGTAAAATGGAAATTTGGACATCAGCTACTTATCCAAAGTTACTCATATCAATGAAATAATAGTATTTTTTTCTGAATTTTTTAAAATATTATCCTTAGCCTGTTAGAAGCTTTGCAACTTCTCCACTTTGGGAAGGTTTATGCTCTCTAGGTGGGCTCCTGACTAAGCGTTATATACAAAAGCCCAGTATATGTGATATAGATCTAACTACTTTCATCACTCCTCTGTTTACTATATTGTCTGTCTGTCTGTCTTTCTAATTTGTGTAGCTACTCATTTCACTTATGCAACACTGGGTGGCTTATAACAATTAAAACAGCAATAAAATACAACGAAATATAAATCAACGCAACAAACATAGAGTCATATTAAGACACTAATAAAAGATCAATTGAGTACAAAATGATAACAGCAGGTGAATACAGCTAGACATCCCATTCAGTACAGTCCTTCAAAAGGTCTTTATTACTGTGTCCCCCAACATGATGACATAGTCATGTTTCTTCTTAAAAGCGAAAAGCCTAGGGGGCAATCTAAGTTCTGGGGTGGAGTGATGTTCCAAGGGAGCTGTCATATGATATTCTTTAGTGTATGAGATCTATAACACGCCTCTCCTGCTGGATCTGATGGGATCAGTAGATATAACTGTGATTGTTTTTTCCTCAATACAGGTAATCCTCGACGTATGACTTATGATTGTGTATCGTCTGACCCATCCACTGCGATCATTAAGTTAGCAGATGATACCACCGTAGTGGGTCTTATTACAGGTAGAGATGAAACAGCATGCAGGGGGGAGGTACAAAAACTATCCTTATGGTGTTTAGAGAACAACTTGGACCTGAACATCAGCAAGACAAAGGAGATGGTGCTAGACTTCAGGAGGAAAAGAGAGGAACCTGCCCCACTTTACACCAGGGGGGACTGTGTGGAGAGAGTCTCCTTTAAATTCCTGGGAGTCTACTTCTGTGAAGATCTTACCTGGAAAGTCAATACAACCCAGGTGGCCAGAAAGGCCGAACAGAGACTCCGCTTCCTCAGGGTCTTGTGGAAGAACAGGGTAGAACAATGGCTAATGACCTTCTTTTACCGGTCTACTATAGAGAGTGTCCTCTCGCACTGTATGGTGGTTTGGTATGCTGGCCTGACAGCCGCGGATAGGAAGATATTACAGAGGGTGGTGAGCACAGCACAAGACATGGTGGGCTGTCCCCTGACACCACTGGATGACATCGCCAGGGCTCGCTGCCTTGGAAGAGAGGAAAATTCTCAGGGATGACTCACACCCTGGTTGGTACCTCTTTACTCTCCTACCATCAGGTAGGAGATGCAGGAGTATAGCCAGCCGTACCAAGAGGCTGAAGAACAGCTTCTATCCATGGGCTGTCAGGCTCCTCAACAGAAAATAACTCTGTATGATTGACTTGCGAGGCCGGTGTGTTGTGCAGTTAGCTCACATGGTGTAACAAGACAGTGGGTTTGTTCTCACTGTGAGTTGTGGAGGGCATGAAGGGAGGCTCAGCCAATCTCACTGTATACATGTTGTACTTTGATAATAAAGATTCATTCATTCATTCATTCGTTCGTTCGTTCATTCTTTCATTATGACCACAATTTAACCCAACATTTCTCTTGTTAAGTGAAACATTTTTTAAGGGCGCTTTGGCCCATTTTATAACCTTTCTTGCCACAGTTGTTAAGTGAATCACTGCACATGTTAAATTAGTAACGTGGGTTTTAGGTGAATCTGGCTTCCCCAATTGACTTTGCTTTATCAGAAGATTACAAAAGGTGATCACATGGCCCCCAGGATACTGTAACCATCATAAATATGAATCGGTTGCCA
This sequence comes from Vipera ursinii, assembly GCF_947247035.1. Lineage (NCBI taxonomy): Eukaryota > Metazoa > Chordata > Lepidosauria > Squamata > Viperidae > Vipera > Vipera ursinii. Next base: position 172,448,567 of record NC_139512.1, on the reverse strand, counting down.
AGCGTCTGAATTTTGATCATGTGACCATGGGGATGCTGCAGTGCTCGTCAGTTTGAAAAATGGTCATAAGTCCCTTTTTCCAGTGCGGTTGTGACTTTGAGCAGTGACTAAATGAACTGTTGTAAGTTGAGGACTACCGGTATTATCAAAATTCCTGGGCACCAGAATGTTCTCCATTCCTGTCCTTCAGTTTTACCACTTAAAGAAGTATACTCTACCAGTTCTAACCCCCACAAATACTAGAGTGGAAATTTGATACTCTCCACAAGAAGTTCAAAGACAGATGGCTTCAGGATTTGGATCTATTTTACTAGGCTGACTTAGAGCCAGTTTTCTTTCCCACTATTGTTAATATAGCAAAGCAAGAGTCAGTTCCTCCTGCTGTGAATGGCCTTCTAGTCATTATCTAGTCAGGTTTGTTCTGGTCTGTTTGTAAGAAGTACCGGTAATTGTTTTTTCTTACTAGTAAATAACTTTCTGATGGCTTTCAAGAAGACATTGTGGCAGCATACTTAGATGGCCTGTCATTCCTCCCTGGTAAAACAGACAGGAAACATGACAAGATGAACTAATTCTATTTTACTGTAAGGCTTCATTATCAGAATCCTGCAAATCTGAAAGCCCAAACTTCCCACCTCTACGTTTAACAGTTTGATCCATTAGGGCAGATCCGTCCTAAGTTTCTTTCTCTGACCCTTAACAACTATAGGCTTCTGCCTCTCTTGTCTGATTTTTTTCCTAGGCAAGCATCTCTTTCCCCTAGGACATTTACACATTACACGGACAAAGGGTCATCGGCACTACCCTGCTAAGAGAATGTAGCCAAGTCAGCCGGAAGCATAAGTGTGTAAGCTTAAGGCAGGGAGCTATTGCTCACAGCCTGGAAAACTGAGCTAGAGGAGATGCTACTCTCCATTATTACAATGATGATTCGTCACACAGTCAGCCAGATGTCCAGACTGGATTCGGCTGTTTTGTCTACCTATCAAATCCTTTCCAAGACAGAATGATGGTATTACAGATATCATTGCAGGAGGTAAGCTGTTTTGAGTAAAGCTGCCTTTTGCAATTGAGTGTGAATTTGTCGGTGCCGATGGTGTTCAAGTGGTGCTCCAGTTGTTTTCGGATTGTACCCAAGGAGCCTATGATTATTGAGACTACCTTTGCTTACTTCTTACCACAGTCGTTCTATTTCTATTTGCAGGTCTTTATATTTTGTGATCTTCTCCAGTTCTTCCTCTTCTATTCCGCTGCCTCCAGGTACTGTCACATCCACTATCCAGATATTGTCACCATCATCATTGTCATTATTATTACTCAAATTTTTTTTCAACCTATCTCAGTTCAAGATGACTCCATCTTCACTCACACATGCACACTGTGGGAAGCTATCTCTGTCGGCATTGGCCCCATAGCTATCTACCATTGGCTTAGTTTGCCTCATCCCCCAAGAAATTAGCCTATATACAGTGGGCAGAAGATAAGATAGTCTTTATTGTCATTTTTTTTACTGTGGGCACAACGGCACACATCAAAAATGAAATTCAGTTGTCCGCTCTCAAAGTGAAACACATACATGACACACACCTAAAACATACTATATACAACATATGTATAGACCCACACCTTTACATATACATAACAATAAAATATTAAATACTATCCATCTTGAATATATAACGGAAGGAGGAAGCTTGAGAGTTCACAAGGTTAATGCTGTATGGAATGAAACTGGCTGAATCTGGATGTTCTGCTGCGGATACCACAAAGCCTCCTCCCAGAAGGTAACAAGGAAAATAGGTTGTGAAGAGGATGTGTAGTGTCCCAGATAACCTTACAGACCCTGCTCAAGCAACGCTTCTGTGCTATGTCCTGGATGGGAGGGAGGGAACTGCCAATGATAGTTTCGGCCATCCTCACCACTCTCTGCACCGCCTTCCTGTCTGAAGCAGTGATGCTTCCAAATCAGACTGTGATGCTGTATGACAGGATGCTCTCGATCGTCCCCCTGTAGAAAGTGGTCAGGACAGGGGAAGGAAGATGTGCTTTTCTCATGGAACGCAGAAAATGCAGGTGCTGCTGTGCCCGCTTCACCAGTTTCTCACTGTTGAGTGACCAAGCCAGCCTACTGGTTAGCTGCACACCCAGGAATTTGATGCTGGTAACCATTTCCACAGGTGAATCATTTATGCACAGAGAAGTGTGGCTGTGCCTGCCTTTTCTGAAATCAACAATGATCTTTGGTTTTTCTGGTATTTAAAACTAGACATTATAAGTCAGACTGTTGTGGCCCCAACCCCCGCGCCTGTCCTAACCGAGGAAGAGGACTTTGAGGATGATGAGGAGGAACTGGCAAGGCCTCCCTCTCCGTGGCCCTCCTCTCTGCCAAGGCCTCCGTCTCCATCTGGAGGCCGAGAGGAACAGCCGGGGAGCAGCCAGGTTGGGAGGGTGCTCGAACAGCTGCAGCAGTCTAGCGAAGATGAGTCATGGCTAGACCCTCGAGAAAGACTCAGGGCCAAGCGTTTGCAGCAACGTAGGTTGGGTAGGAGGGCCAGGGAGTAGCTGAGTCATTGAGCCACACCCCATAAGGTATCAAGGGTGTGTGGCTGTTCTCAGAACTTTGTGACGAACAATAGTTTAAACTTCTGGTCACATCTTTGGAACTCTGCTTCGTGTTTGAAACCCTGGTCTGCATTCTTGGCAACGCTTCTGTCTTGGACGTTAACTCATTCCAGCTGAAGTTTGAGGTAAGGAGCCTATTTTGCTGACAAGGCCTTATCAGAAGGCAATTAACTAAAGTCTGTAGAATTAACTCTTGCTAGTCTTGTCTGTTTGTACTCCGGGAGGGGGGAACAGAACACAGACATTATAACCATTCCATATGAATCCTGCCTTTTATCCTGTTTTGATTAAATTTTATTTCTACAGCAACAACCTGGTGGTGCAGATTGGGCTGAAAAAGTAAGTCCCAGAGCCACCACCACCCTGCCCCAGTCTGTTTCTGTGGTGGAAGATGACTTTAATCCAGTTGAAGTTCCATTCATTATCTCAGTCACTAATACCAGACTAGTTTCTGTAGAATTGTTTAAGCTTTCCCCCTATATACCACAATGCACTTGATTGTAGCTGCTGATGTTGGCCTATTCTTTAAAATCCCAATTTTTGTTATACTTTTATATATATATATATTTGGAATGGATTCTAAAGGCACAGGGAATTGTAAACCATACTCCATAATAAAATAATTGGGATCAAATGCAGGGTCTGATGGTGGCCTTGAAAATTACCTCCATATATAGGTAGCTCTCTTAAACATAGTTTAGGGAGGGGACAGGGATCAGGTACAATCTATAATTTTGCTTTACTTCAAGTAATTCACAACATCAAAACTGAAAAATGGTTTTTGGCAAGGATTCAAGACTTTGAACTGGCACATGATTACACGCCACTACCTGGGTGTGGAAAATTAAAGACTAAAGTGAAAGAAATGGAAAGACAGGATAGCTGCTTTTCTGTTCTGGATTTTAGTGGATTGCCCAAAGGTAGCTGGTAATCTCTTGAATTTTTTATTGCTGGTGATGAAAAGGTTTGGAAGAGATTGATTGCAGGGAGTTTAAGTCTAAAGCTCTAAAGTAAAGAACAAAAACTCAATTTCTGAACTAGAAGTCAGGAAAGATGGATAGACAATGGGTGGGTAGATAACACACTAAACTTTTTGACTGCTCTTAAGTACTGTCAATAGAACTGGGTGGACTCTCTCAATTAGGCTCCTAAATGAGTGTGGAAAGCAATCTTTAGAACTATGAGAATGACTCCATAATGGCACCTTTTGAGCCAGACATGGCCAGTAATAATAATAACATGTAGCTTCTCTCTTCACAAATGTGACTTGATTTATCCTATAACAGGTATCTACTGCATGAATCACCCTGCTTTATTTTTTAAAAAAACTTTTATTATTTGATTTGGAGCCTGCACAGTTTCTAGAAGATTCTGAATATATACAAAAACACAAAATAATTTTTAAAAAATCTATGTATCCACAAGAATAAAACAACCAAACATATTCTAAAATTCATTCTTTGATAATTTGGGATGGTCTTGTTAGTGATATCCACAAGAATAAAGCAACCAAACATATTCTAACATTCATTCTTTGATAATTTGGGATGCTCTTGTTAGTGATATTGCCGAAGTCTTTGTAGCATAATTATTAGGTCTGCCTTCCTCAACCTGATATCCTCCAGATACTTGGTATTTGAGATTAATAGAAGCAGGGATTCCTCCATTATTGATGACATTATTGTGCCAAAAGATTACAGTATACATTACATGTGTAATAACAGGAAAAGAGTGGACATCAAATGTTTTCTTGTTAAATCTTTTAGTTTGGATGTTTGAAAGAAGGAAGATGCCACTGTCCTTTCATCTTCTGTAGGTGTCCACCATTCTCTGATTATCTTTTGTATAGATTCATTCACAGTATCATTTGAAAAGCAGTAGAGATGGGGTGCTTTGAAAAGATTTGCCCTAAATTGGTTTGAAGTATCATTAACTTAAGCTCTTCATCTATTAGGACATCTATGATCTAGTCTAGTACTCTGACGCCATTAGTAACCATAAAAATACTGTTCTTCTATTTTCCTGCAAGATCTCATGCAGACATATAGTATTGTTGAGAGTTTAGAGTTTATCAGAGGCGTCCGGTTTTGCGCAGTAGCACAGCAGCCAAAGGATTGTGGGGCTCCACACCCTATGGCCGATTTCTGCCTGTTATGGGATTCTAAATGGGCCTGAAGTTGCACTGGATAGGTGACAAAGGAGGAAGCCCCACTGATTGTGGAGAGATGGTGGTCAATCCAGTCATTTGGGGAAAGCTCCAGAAACCAGCAGGAGAAAGGCTAGCTTAACTCCAGAGTCTAGCCCAAGCAACAAACAACCAAAGCCCAAAAGCATTATTTTCAGCTGATTGTAAACAACGTGCTTGGATCTGGGTAGGAACATTGATTTTCTGTCTTCTACTTGATAATCGATTTCCTGGGGGGAAAAACCCCAAGAAGCAAAAAGCTTCTGAAAGTGAGAAGGAGGGGGATATTTGCCCTACCCTCCTATAGATGGAAGTGGTGAATTAAACTTTTTATGGGGGACAAAAATATACTGAAATGAAATGAATATAAGACCTAAATTTGGATAAGTTTGAAATTGGTGGAATTTGTTAAGACTTTCTCTTTAAATCATGAAAATAGAAAAAAAGCAATTGTTTATTTTGAAAATTGAAAAATGAACTGGTGCTGACATCTAGTGGTGGATGAAAGTACACAACAGTAGTTGCTCCAATACAGCAAAGCCCAGGAAACGATAACTTACTTTTGTGACCTTCAGTGTCTTAATAACAGAGAACAGCTGTGACAAAAAAAGAAAATATTTTGGGCTACCTACAAAGCAAGAATTATAAAATGTAGGGGGAAAAATGACCTTGCTGAGAGTTTGGAGTTTATCAACTGCTTTTGACTGTATCTTCCACGCAAAAGATAAAAATAAAGTTCTCAGCTGGGAATCAACACCTGGTAACTACATGGACACAGTCCTTCTCAGTCTTGGGATTCCTGATGGAAATCTCACTCAAGTGCTAGCTAGGTTTGTGCCTACTTAGCTTCCAAAAAAAGACAATGTTGGCCAAGTCTGCTATCTGCTGAAGGCACTATATATATATTTAATACATATTTATTTATTTTGATACCCTCAAGTCAATCTAGTCACTGTCTCAACAAGCCCTGTAGTTTTCTTGGGAAAAGTGATTTGCCATTGTTATCTTCTTAGGGTTGAGAAAGAGGGATTGACTGAGGGTCACCCAGTTAGTTTCATGCCTAAGACAGAACTAGAACTCACACAAGAATTAGTTCTTGTCCTTCATGATAACCTAATTAACATCTGATCTCATTTTGCTATCCACACTTTATCCAAAACTTAATCTAAGCCCATTGAGAATTTAATCTGAATCATCAGCTTTTAAATGTTTACATACATTGCTCTTTTCCTAATCTTGAATCAATTAGCTCTGAAAATTCTCAATTTTATAATTGATATAAAATTATTTCTCCTGTAGCAGTTTGTTGTTTTGGGTTGATTCTCCTTGAGATATTATTGTTCTTTCTGAGTTGGAATCAAACTGACCTAAATTGTTGACTTTGAAATGGGATCACACCATTTTCTTCTCAAGCCCTCGTGAAATTGCTCCTAGCTGCCTTTCCTAAAAGAAGCATGTTGTGTCTTTTGGACAGAATTTGATATAGCTCTAAATACTATTTATTCAGTAAAATTTGTATGATTTGTCTGCTATCTAAGAGCCTTTTCATGTGTGTGTGTGTGTGTTTGTATGTATATGTATATACACCTACACAGTATGCATGTGTTTGTGTTTGTGTGTGCATGAATTATGTATTGCAATATGGGTGTGACTGCTTCAATGTGCATTCCTATTCTTAATTGTTATGCTTACTGATTACACTAATATCTACCAATATGTATTGATCAAATCGGTTTATGTAATATACTATACTAAGATCTCATCAATTTGATCATTCGTACTGTGGGGTCTTGTTGTAGAGGAAAAAAACAGTATGATGTTTTGTTACTTGGGGGTGGGAGGCAAGAGGATGAAACAGCAGAATCATAGGTTGCATACACAGTAAAACAACCTTAAAACCAACACAAACGCAGTAAAAGGAAGCATAATTTATTTATTTATTTTTATTTTAATTCCATTTATATCCTGCCCTTCTCCGAAGACTCAGGGCGGCTTACAAGCTTAGCAGTATAATGCACCTAGTTTCAATTTGGGGAAGGATTGTTTTGTTTTGAAGGCAAGCTCTACAAAAGATGGAACCCCTTGGAATATGACCTTACCTTTACACTTCCAAAAATACTGGAACAGCTTTTTTTTTTAGAGAAAAAAATTCCTTTGGAAAAATAATTCCCAGTGAATATTATAGGCATTTTTGCTGTTGGACCTATTCAGATATTTTTAAACCAAGTTAATTAATAAAGGCAAACCATTCAATATCACAGTAGTCCAAGTCTATGCTCCAACCACCAGTGCTGAAGAGGATGAAATTGACCAGTTCTATGAAGCACTACAGCACCTTATAGAACTAACACCAAAAAATGATGTTCTTATCATCATGGGGGATTGGAATGCTAAAGTAGGAAGCCAAAAGATAACTGGAATAACAGGCAAGTTTGGCCTTGGAGTGCAAAATGAAGCAGGGCACAGGCTGATAGAATTCTGTCAAGAGAATACGATGGTCATAGCAAACACTCTTTTCCAACAACCCAAGAGACGGCTCTACACATGGACATCACCAGATGGTCAACACAGAAATCAGATTGACTATATGCTCTGCAGCCAAAGATGGAGAAGCTCTATACAGTCAGTAAAAACAAGACCAGGAGCTGACTGTGGCTCAGACCATGAGCTTCTCCTTGCAAAGTTTAGGCTTAAACTGAAGAAAGTAGGGAAAAGCACTAGGCCAGTCAGGTATGAATTAAATCATATCCCTGTTGAATATACAGTAGAGGTGACAAATAGATTTAAGGAATTAGATCTGATAGACAGAGTGCCTGAAGAACTATGGACAGAGGTTCGTGACATTGTACAAGAGGTAGCAACCAAAACCATCCCAAAGAAAAAGAAATGCAAGAAAGCAAAATGGCTGTCTGAGGAAGCTTTGCAAATAGCTGAGGAAAGGAGGGAAGCGAAAGGCAAGGGAGAAAAAGAAAGATACACCCAATTGAATGCAGAATTCCAGAGAATAGCTAGAAGAGATAAGAATGCCTTCTTAAATGAACAGTGCAAAGAAATAGAAGAAAACAATAGAATAGGGAGGACCAGAGATCTTTTCAAGAAAATTGGAGAAATGAAGGGAACGTTTAATGCAAAAATGGGCATGATAAAGGACCAAAATGGCAGGGACCTAACAGAGGCAGAAGAGATTAAGAAGAGGTGGCAAAATTACACATAAGAACTATACAAGAATGAGCTTAACGTCCCTGATAATCACAATGAGGTGGTCACTGACCTCGAGCCAGACATCCTAGAATGTGAAGTGAAGTGGGCCTTAGAAAAGCTGAGCAACAACAAAGCTAGTGGAGGTGACAGTATTCCAGCTGAGCTATTCAAAATCTTAAAAGACAATGCAGTAAAAGTGCTACACTCAATTTGCCAGCAAATTTGGAAAACTCAACAGTGGCCACAGGATTGGAAAAGATCAGTTTACATTCCAATTCCTAAGAAAGGCAGTGCCAAAGAATGTTCAAACTATCGCACCATTGCACTCATTTCTCATGCTAGTAAAGTCATGCTTAAAATCCTACAAGCTAGACTTCAGCAGTATGTGGATCGAGAACTACCAGAAGTGCAGGCAGGATTTCGAAGAGGCAGAGGAACTAGAGATCAAATTGCCAACATACGCTGGATCATGGAGAAAGCTAGGGAGTTCCAGAAAAACATCTACTTCTCTTCATTGACTATGCTAAAGCCTTTGATTGTGTGGATCATAACAAACTGTGGCAAGTTCTTAAAGAGATGGGAGTACCAGACCATCTTATTGGGCTCTTGAGAAACCTATATGCGGGTCAAGAAGCAACAGAGAACTGGACACGGAACCACTGATTGGTTCAAAATTGGGAAAGGAGTCCGGCAAGGATGTATACTGTCGCCCTGCCTATTTAACTTATATGCAGAGCACATAATGAGAAAGGCAGGGCTAGATGAATCAAAAGTTGGAATTAAGATTGCCGGAAGAAATATCAACAACCTAAGATACGCAGATGATACCACTCTAATGGCAGAAAGTGAAGAAGAACTAAAGAGCCTCTTGTTGCAGGTGAAGAAGGAGAGTGCAAAACTTGGGTTGAAACTTAACATTAAGAAAACCAAGATCATGGCATCTGGCCCTCTCAATTCCTGGCAAATAGATGGGGAAGAAATGGAGGTAGTGACAGATTTTATTTTCCTGGGCTCCAAGATCACTGCAGATGGGGACTGTAGCCAAGAAATTAAAAGACGCTTGCTCCTGGGGAGGAAAGCCATGGCAAATCTAGACAGCACACTAAAAAGCAGAGACATCACCCTGTCAACAAAAGTGCGTATAGTCAAGGCTATGGTCTTTCCAGTTGCAATGTATGGTAGTGAAAGTTGGACCATAAGAAAGGCTGAGCGCCAAAGAATTGAGGCCTTTGAACTGTGGTGCTGGAGAAGACTCCTGCGAGTCCCTTGGACTGCAAGGCGATCAAACCGGTCAGTCCTAGAGGAGATCAATCCTGACTGCTCTTTAGAAGGCCAGATCCTGAAGCTAAAACTCAAGTACTTTGGCCACCTAATGAGAAGGAAGGACTCCCTGGAGAAGAGCCTAATGCTGGGGAAGATCGAGGGCAATAGAAGAAGGGGACGACAGAGAATGAGGTGGCTGGATGGAGTCACTGAAGCAGTAGGCGTGAGCTTAAATGGACTCCAGAAGATGGTAGAGGACAGGAAGGCCTGGAGGAATGTTGTCCATAGGGTCGCGATGGGTCGGACACGACTTCGCAGCTAACAACAACAATTAATAAAGAAGCTGGAAAAAAAATCTTAATGGATCTGTGCCTGACTTCAGGGTCAGGTTTTTATACCTCAGTGCACACAGATCCTACAGTTCGATTCCCATTAATTGTTCCTGAAGCTGCTTAGCAACTGCAGTGCAAGTTACGTTCTCCAGGCTGACCTTGCTGATGAATGAAATAATCCAATGAATACGGTATTTATAAATTGTGGCAAATACAAACTAAGCTGTTGGTGGCTTTGTAAATTTGTCCTTTTTTGCATCTTTGTAAAACCTGCTTCTCTTTCAGGGATGCTTTTTTTTTACTGAATGCCTCCCTTTGTTTTCACGTAGTGCTTTCTTGTCACCTTAGCTTAATCTGTGAAGTATTTGTGTATGTTCCTGTTTCGGAGATAATCATTGACAACTCAAAAGAACCTTAATTTTGTTTTGGTAAACATGACTGGTAAATCTTTTTTTTTAAATGAAGGAGTCCTATTGAACTCCCTGAGATATCATGGAGGATTGAAAAACCCATCAGTCAGGAGGAAAACAAGAATTTGATGGACTCTCTTTTATGTTAATTCCCATAGGATATTCCTGTCTCCATCAAGTACAGGGCCACCTAATGTTTAAACTATGTAATGACACCTTCCACACCCATGCTTCACACTGTAGTTTTGGTTAAATTGTTAAATGACTGAATATCAGTAGTGGGATTAAAATAATTTAACATCAGTTCTCTGCCCTAATGACCGTTTTAAGTATAAAAAAAAGATATACCAAAAGGTAGTTTATTATTTCATGCATTTAATACAAATAAGAACAATAAAAGAGGTACACAAAACTAGATTATGTTATAAGAAAAAGTTTTAAAATATTAATGAAAAAATATTAAACTAAATAGCTTAGTGTAATAGCTTAGTTGACAAGACAAAAATATCACAAAAATAAGCTGGTATTTCTCAAGTAGAAAAAATATCATGATTCAAACAATATGTATAAACTACATATTGTAAATGAGCCTTGGTGGAGCAGTGGGCTAATGCCTCCTTAAGTAACACCAGCTGCCTGCAATTAGTGCAGGTTCGAGTCCCACCAGGCTCAAGGTTGACTCAGCCTTCCATCCTTCCGAGGTAGGTAAAATGAGGACCCAGATTGTTGGGGGCAATTAAGCTGACTTTGTAATAATGCCGCTTGGGGTGTGTGTGAAAGCCCTAATAAGCAGGCATATACATAGAATGAAGGCTACTGCTAAGTTTGTAAGCCGCCCTGAGTCTTCGGAGAAGGGCGGGATATAAATGGAATTAAAATAAATAAAAAATAAATAAATACATCAGTATCAGTATTTAGAAATAAGGTATTTCAAGAATAAAGGATAAATAAATAAGGGAACAAAATAATAAATAATCATAGGGTATATAAAGTACCAACAATGGAAGTTACATGGCAACACATCAAAACTATGAAAATGGTCATAACTTAAGTTACTTTTTTTTCAATGCCGGTCACTAAATGAACGCTTGTTAAGTTGTGGATTACCTATATAGAAGTTATCTGACTAAATCCGTGATTAGTATATCTAATTACATATCTCTGGGCTAAAAACCAATGTTTCTGGAATAACAGCTCATGAAATCTCTGCTACTTGTAACAGTTTACTCCACAAAATGACAAAATTGCTTAACTAAGTAAGCATTTGCTACATGAAATCACAGGTTGCTGCCACTGAACCGCTATTTGCCATCCGAAATAGCACCTGTCACTTAAACAGTGCTTATTATATTAAAACACTAAACTAAGGTTTGATATATGAAATTAAAATTCTGCTATTTAAATCTAAGACATAGGGGGAGGTGGGGGGGGAGCTGCCCAAGTGCCCCGCAACTGCTTACCGTGCTGAAGGGCCCTCGCAGCCAGGCCTGCGAGTCCCAACACCTGTCGGGCCTCACCTGTTCGGTCGTGGCTTTTCCCACTTTCTTCCTCCTCCTCCTTTGAGCAGGAGGAAACGGAAGGCCTGCAGCAATTGGGTGGGGTGGGAACTATTCCCTTGGCTGCCAGAGTGTTTTACTTGATGCAGAATGGGAAGGATCCGCATTCTGCAGCAACTTTTAAAGAAAGTTTAAAAATTGTGGCAGCAAGAATCCTCCACCTTAACGTGGGACTGGTTTGTTTTTTTTCCTCCGCTCCCCTTGGCATTTCGCTGCCAGACTGTCTGGGCTGGGCTAAGAGACAATGACTGGCCCTAAGTCACCCAGTGGCTTTCATGGTTACGGTGGGACTTGAATTCATGGTCTCCCGCTTTCTAGCCTGATGCTTTTTTACATTTTTCATCTGTACCCAGTCCCTCAGCACTATTTTGTACTTGTGATTATTTGGCAAACTTCTAGATTGTAGAACAAATAAAATACTCTTCACGAGTTTACAGTCTCTTCTCCATTGATATACACTACGCATAGGTGACCTTTCACAACTATCAGAATTGTTGAGAGAATTTTTTCCCCAACAGTGCTCCTCTACTTTAACCAACCTGGGACAACGTCTTGAGTGTTAGTAGCTTTACTGACTTGGGGGTCACCTGGTTATGCTGCCAAAGTCTTCGTAGTATAATTGTTAGGCCAGTCTCAGACTGATGCCCCCCTCCCGATATTTTGGGAACTTGAAATCAATGAAAGCAGCTCTTGGCAGAGATTCATTGTTCCTTTGCCCATCCGTGAAATATCCTTCATTTCTGATGTCAGAGTCCAAATAGTAAATCAGAGGGGGGAAAAAAATTCCTAATGCAGAGCTGGCAACTTGTGAATTGGAAGCTATAATTTAGCATTGCAACCTTCCATATTTCCACAGAACGACATTTGTAGATGTGCTTCCGTCACACTGAGTTGTGTTTGGAATTGTTTTGTTTTAGGGGTGGAGGTTGACAAATGTTTGGAATTGAGACACGAGGCTTCTGAAAGACAAACTATTTTTTTATTTATTTATTTTATTTTATTTCATTTCCATTTATATCCCGCCCTTCTCCGAAGACTCAGGGCGGCTTACAAGCTTAGCAGTAGCCTTCATTCTATGTATATGCCTGCTTATTAGGGCTTTCGCCTCCCCCCAAGCGGCATTATTACAAAGTCAGCTTAATTGCCCCCAACAATCTGGGTCCTCATTTTACCTCCCTCGGAAGGATGGAAGGCTGAGTCAACCTTGAGCCTGGTGGGATGCGAACCTGCACTAATTGCAGGCAGCTGGTGTTACTTAAGGGGGCATTAGCCCACTGCTCCACCAAGGCTCCCTCCCCAAATGCTGAAAAGTGGCTGTTAAGTGTTGGTAAGTAGGAACAGGAGCAGGAGCAGTTTGCCTCCAGAGCCTAAGTACAGGTAGTCCTTGACTTACTACAGTTTATTTAGTGACCATTCAACTTTACTGAAAAAAGTGACTTATGACTGTTTTTCACACTTATGACCACTGCAGCATCCCCAAGGTCACGTAATCAAAATTCAGATGCTTGGCAATTTATGACAGTTACAGGGTCCCACCTTTTGCAACCTTCTGACAAGCAAAGTCAATGGAAAAGCCAGATTCACTTAACTGTGCTACTAACCTGCAATGATTCACTTAACAACTGTTAAGTGGGGCAAAAGTCACTTAAATGTCTCGCTTAGCAACAAAAAGTTTGGTCTCAGTTATGGTCATAAGTTGAGGACTACCTGTACAGCACTGTCTTTCATTAAACTAGCATTGTTTTAGGGGTTTTTTTTTGTGCTTGGTCAATTTTATTACTGTGACATTTGTGTTGCAAGGTTTTATGAGGAATTTTCATTATAATGATTTCCATAAACTAACCTGGAAGTTTTTCACTAAAAGGTGATCTGTAAATAATTTGAATAAACCAAGACTTTCTGATGGGCAGACAGCTACCGTGTTTCCCTGAAATTAAGACCCAGTCTTATATTTTTTTTGCCTCCAAAAGAGGCACTAGGCCTTAATTTCGGAGAACGTCTTACCTTAGGACCACCGCAGCCAGGTCTCCCAAGCCCCGACACCTGTCATGCCACTGCTTGACTTCTTCTGTGGCTGCTTGCTGCCACTTGTGGCTAGATGCCATGTGGTGCATTGCGCTGTTGCTGCTCCTCCCTGCAGGATGCTGCATGGAGCTTCGGGCCACTTCTGCTGCTTGCGCAGTGCTTTGGGCTGCTTCTACTGCTTGCGCAGTGCTTTGGGATGTTTCTGATGCTCATGTGCTTTGGCCGCTGCGGATGCTGGGTGGCTCTTTGGGCTGTTTCCACAGTGGAAACGGCCTGAAGCGCCATGTGGCCTCCTGCCGCAAGCAACAGAAGTGGCCCAAAGTGCCATGCGACATCCTGCCTGGAGGAGCAGCAATGGCGCAATGCACCACATGGCATCCGGCCACAAGTGGCGGCAAGTGGCCACAGTCAAGTTGCGGCACGACAGGTGTCGGGGGGTGGGAGGCCTGGCTGTGGTGGTCCTATTGGTAATGTAAGTGGGTGCGGGGCACGTGGGGTAACTTCACCCCCCATCCCCCCAGCTTGATTTTTGGGGGTGCACCTTGCCCCAAAACTAGGGCTTAGTTTTGGAATAGAGCTTATATTAGGCCCACCCCCCCAAAATCAAACTAGGGCTTAGTATCAGGCTGGGTCTAACTTTAGGGGAAACATGGTAGTATTCAGACATGACAATAGACACTGCATTTCTCACTTTTCAAATCCCAATACTGGGTAATCAAAAGTTTGGGGATAAGAATGCTAGGGAATAGACTGTTTATGATTTCATTTCAGTGCTATAATCTGCTGTATCAATCTGTTAAAAACCATTTATATCTGCTCTGTACATCTCTCATATTTCAAGCCAGTTCTAATTACTGAAGTTTTATTAGCAACTGAAAGAATCAGTGTCTTGTGATCATTAGTAAATGTGTACTCTGATGCCGCTTTGCAGTAGACTAAGCAGTGAATAATATGAGATTAAACTGATTTTGTTAAAAATGCGCGATTAAATGCCAAGTTAAATTGTCAAGACTCTTGCTTCCTAATTATCTTCTGTGCCACTGAAACATTACTAGCCTGGGTATCTGTATTTTTGTATTTTTGTATTACTGTTGTTATTAAATATTTAAGAGCTAAGTAATTTTAGAATTGAGCACTGTTTTTCCTGTACATAGAATATATGCAAAGTTTGAGGTTCATTTTATTTATGGACAAGAAAGATGGCAGATGAAATCCAGAAAGAGCAAGAAAGCTGTGCCATTGCTTCAGGGATGGGCAAATGACTAGAGGGTTTGATCATGTGTTTGCTATCTTGATGGCATTTTCAGCTGCCATTTAAAAAAAAATAATCTTGGGACTGGAATATTTTGCAGTAACTTTTCAAACATCCTATGAAAACTTTCAGGTCTGTCATAGTTTAATATCAATATAGTTAACTCTACTTGGCACTTTTGGCAATAATATAAGCATATTGTATTCCATGCTTGTCTGTATAAAGCCAGGTGGTTTCTGGACTCGATTGTACTGTTAATTTCATAATTTATTAAGATACATGCTTACAGTTGTGAGGAAAGATTTTCCACAGGACTGAAAAAAACAAAAAAAGGGGACTGCATGGGTTGGAGAGGGCAGCAGTGAGGGTTGGGGAAGACACACAGATTTATGTGAGAGATGCCATATGGTCAGGAAGGGTGTGTGTGGGACCGGTGATACAAGTCAGGAGCTTGCTGTATGCGTTGGGGAAGGCACGGGGGGGGGGATGATGTGGGTCTGGAAGGAGTGCATGGGGATGCACAAGAAGTGCCATGTGAGTCAGGGAAAGCACACACACTGGTGGTGTGGGTCAGAAAGAATGCATGGTGGTATGCATGACTCAGGAAAGGCATGCAGGGTGTGGGGCATGGTGCAGCATGAACCAGGAAGGGTGCACAGGGTTTTCTTCTTCCCTGTTTCATTCTCCTATAAACAGAGAAACAGAAGGACCAAAGGCTTGCAGAAAAAATCATTTGGAGTGGGTATGACTTCTGACTTCCCATTGGCTTCCCCATTGAATTTCTTTGTGGAAAGCTGGCAGTGAGCATCAGAAATCCTTCCTTCCTTCCTTCCTTCCTTCCTTCCTTCCTTCCTTCCTTCCTTCCTTCCTTCCTCCCTCCCTCCCTCCCTCCCTCCCTCCCTCCCTCCCTCCCTCCCTCGCAGTGTAGCACAAGTTCCCCAAATTTCATTCCTTCACAAATAATGGGTCCTGGCCTTTTGTTGACAAAGTTTTGCCCTGTGATGCACTGTTTCGCCCAGTTAAAAGTTGTGGATACAAGCGCTTTAATAGTATGCAGATAAAAGGATTAAAAAGAAAATAAATATTGACTCTTATTGATATACCTTTTAAAAGAAGGAAATGAATCTCTCTCTGCATGTGTGTGTGTGTGGGTATGCTGTGTTATTGTTAAATAAAGCTCTAACTGTAGGGAAATAAATACTATTACTATTCCCTTTGCATTTTTAAAGAAAAGCTGGGGTCTCACTAGCTGATTTGAATATATAATTCATTATCTCTAAATACTCTGATGATTATCCTTCCTTGCATACTTTCACAATGGTTAAGGCAGCCTCCCCCTCCCCCCCACTTCTCAGCCTTTTAGATATCCCAGATGCTGTTATTGTCTTCTTTTCTAGACCTCAGTATAAGCCTGTGGAGGAAGAAAAAAAAGTCATTTCCTCAAAAATGTCTCACAGCAGAGTTCTCTTGCACTGTTAAATGCTAACATACTTCAGTGTTACATCGATTTAATTTTGCAGCCCTGTAAAAATGAAAATGACAGTTACCAGCACGAATGCTTCCTTTATTTATTTTTAAAGAATCTTTAAAAGATGCACCCTTCCCATCTCTGGCGCCAGAATGCATATTTCTCTCTCTCTTTTCACACACAGACACACATAAATACAGTGGAAACAAGCTGTTTTTGCCTATAATAAGGCAATTCTCTCTTCAGCACGACTCCTGCAGATATTAAAGGGTAATGGGATGTTGGTATGGCTGCTATATAGCCAGAAAAACCTATTGCTTCTTTAATTGTTTAGATGAGTTAAGGTTCCTTTCATTCTCTTTGCATAGTCCTCCCTTTCCCCGGCTCCATTATCATCATTTCATTTCATCTCTCATATTGGCAGAGATAAAAAGTTTATTGATAGCTGTATTTCAAATAATGCCTGTGGCTGAGCTGCAGCGTCAATGAATATTTGAAGATAGGGGAGAGAGATTTGCCGTGCATTAACCCTGTCTTCTTTCTTTCATGCCACATCCCATTTTGTCACTGAACCTGCTTGAAATAACACTCCCCACAGAGACTGGAATGAGGGGAAGGCTAGTAGCTTTTTAATCCCTCCAGTTTTCTTCCGACTACCGTAGTCGCCGAATGCTATTGCAGACCAACTCACGGTAAAAGGTGTGTTTAGAGGTGCATCTAAGAATCGAAGTCAGCTGCTGCTGAAACATGCGTCTTTTGAAGTTGATGCTTCTATGCTGCAAAGGAGCCTGAAGGAGAATGCATTTCATGAGATGATGGTTTTGTAAGGTGACAGTTTAAAGGCCTTTTGATATTGAATGGAAAGCTCTTCAATCACTCCTTCTGAGCTCCACACTGAAGGAGCTGCAAATATAGATCCAGTAGGTTCCCAGTCTCTCTCCGTTTCCAGATCTATTATTCGAAGCCTGTTTATTCTTTGGAAATGGTTAATTTGTTATTATGGGCACCTCCTTACACAACTTAGGTGGCAGTTCAAAAATCAGCTCTGGACATGTCCTCGTGACGTTGGCTGTGGCTAAGCTGACTTCATTTTAGTATAAATGGTATAATAAGACCTGGGGGAGGAGGTTTGTTAAGGGTCCCATTACTGAAGAAATGCAGCATTATGCAGCTGCTTCCTAAGTGTCCTTCAAGGTATTGATGCTGGTATCAATATGCATGAACACCCAGAGTCCAGTTACTTACTGCAATGTCTCCTCTGGAGTGGGTTGTCCTTGTGATTTGACTCTTGTTTTATGTCCCTTTCTCCACACAACCCTGAAAAGTTTGATTTCTACCTCTGATTGCAAGCAGTCAGCCTGCACTGGGTTTATTTTTCTTTCAAATTTCTGACATTGAGCTATTAATGACTCTTAAATTATCTGAAACAATGGTAGCACAGTTAAGGTCATTCTGCTGCTGCAGAAACAGGCAAGCAGAATCTGGAATGGTTAAGAGAAGGTGCTTTGTATTCCAATGTGAATCCTTCCTTCCTTCCTTCCTTCCTTCCTTCCTTCCTTCCTTCCTTCCTTCCTTCCTTCCTCCTCCTCCTCCTCCCCCCATTGTGGGCAAAGTGTAGATTAGGGGTGCACACAATCTTTCAGTTGCAACCTGCCCCATTTAACAAATCAGCAAACCACCAAAATATAAAGCTAAGGAGACAATAGGCTTTCTGATGTGTTGGCTAAATACCTGTTTCAACTCTCCCACTGACAACCAAGCAGATAGAAAAAAGGGCAGCAAGAATACATCCTTTGCTGAGCATTAAGGAATTGTCAAAAAATTGGCAAAGCTTAGTTATCCCATTTCTAATGAATTTGGGTATTGCAGACCTTTTCACCTGATCAGTAGTAAAGACAATATGGACTTGAAAGTGACGTTAGTGATTCTTGAAGCCGATTTAGGAAACATTAAAGAATATTCCCAGGCTTATCCACTGGGAAATGAAAGGAAGAATAAAATGATTATGCTATCTGTGAGAATAGATCTGTAGCAGAAATGTTGAAGTACATGATATGTTGGTGTTATACAGAGAGAAAGAATCTCAGGAGGGACCTTCCCTAGTTTTGGAGAGAGCACAAATAAAGAAAGAGACAGGTACTTTCAGATTTACAAGATCCTGTTATTGTTACTGTAAACTTATAATAGCAACTATTAGTAGTCCTGGTTATGCTTCTCGTCTGGATTACCTCAAAGAGCTGACAGACACCATCAGCATACATGTACTTCATGTGCCTGGAGGAGAGAAGCCGTTTGGTTGACAGAATTGAGAGCAAAAGGGTTTCTGTACATGCACGTGCTTAGGAATGAGGATAGAAGACCATGTGATTAGCAATATCACAGAATTGATTTTGTTGTTAGTTCGAAGTCGTGTCCAACCCATCGTGACCCCATGGACAACGTTCCTCCAGACCTTCCTGTCCTCTACCATCTTCTGGAGTCCATTTAAGCTCATGCCTACTGCTTCAGTGACTCCATCCAGCTACCTCATTCTCTGTCATCCCCTTCTTCTATTGTCCTCAATCTTTCCCAGCATTAGGCTCTTCTCCAGTGAGTCCTTCCTTCTCATTAGGTGGCCAAAGTATTTGGGTTTCAACTTCAGGATCTGGCCTTCTAAAGAGCAGTCAGGGTTGATCTCTAGGACTGACTGGTTTGATTGCCTTGCAGTCCAAGGGACTCACAGGAGTCTTCTCCAGTACCATAGTTCAAAGGCCTCAATTCTTTGGCGCTTGGCCTTTCTTATGGTCCAACTTTCACAACCATAAATTGCAACTGGGAAGACCATAGCCTTGACTATGCGCACTTTTGTTGGCCGGGTGATGTCTCTGGTTTTTAGTGTGCTGTCTAGATTTGCCATGGCTTTCCTCCACAGGATTGTCTTTTAATTTCTTGGCTTCAGTCCCCATCTGTGGTGATCTTGGAGCCCAAGAAAATTGATTTAGAGAGGAACAAAGAAATGATGCAGTAAATCCCAGTTTCTTAACACACTCTGCTAGAGAGAAGTTCCCTGAGGATGGGCTCCAGCACGAGTCCAAAAGCTTGGGAGACTAAACCTCTGGTCTTGGTGACTGATCCAGATCAGATCCTGCAACATTATCCTGGGAAATACTTTTATTTGCCTTCATTCCCAATTTCTCTATTTATATTTCTCTGTCTCTTACAGTCAGTACGTTGTTGAGTGCCACTGAACCCCAGCTTCCAACATTAAGAATGTTGTGGATTACAACCCCACTGCTGCATTTTACACTATTGCAACTTCTGAGTTGCCTGCTAGCCTATGGTAATAATCCAAACAAGTTATAGAAGCGTGGGCCATTCCAGTCCAGGAAATGTAACAGCTGCTGAATCAGGCACAGTTGGCTGAATGCTATCTGAGCCACTGGTGCAATCTGTACCTCCAATGACAGAGAGAAATCTGTTTATTTGATTCTATGGGAATGCAATCCCATCCTAGTCAATTACTGGGATTCAGCTTCGTGTGTACTGGTGGCATCCAATTCCAAACACCAGGATGATGCAAGGATTTGATTGGTGTCTGGATGCTGTAATGGGCTGGATGGATGAGAACCAATAACCAATAACCTGAAGTTGAATCCCAGTATGAACCATGAACTCAGCAAGCCATGAAGAAACATCTCAGGAAATTGGGAAAACACAGGCAGAATTGAACAAATTGAACCCTGTTGATGAAGAGACAGAGGGTTATTTTTTTTTTAGTTTCACACTGAATAAAATAAAATAAAATAAATTCGCTGAGTTTCTGACTGCCTATTTCAGAATTCCTACCTATTTCCTTTTGCAGCCCAGCAGTAACTTAAAAGATATGGATGTGGACAGATGTGCTTGCCTGCAGGCTAAGCCAAGCTGTCTACTGCAGATAAAAACCTACAGCCTTTTTTCAGAAAAAGTGGAAATGAACATAGTCTTAGAAGTAATATCTCTTTTCAGCAAAGGCAGGTTTACTGTCCAAGGCTGTCAATGCACTATTTCATGCAAAATGAGCCAGCAGCCACCAGTCCCTAACTCATTACCCAGAAATCATTTGGAAATACCCCGAGCATCACAAAAGGTGCTTTATGCATCCATTGCATTGTACAAGAATTATAGACGCTCCTGAGCGATGCGTTTTTCACTGTCTCTGTTTACTAGGGACAGCCATTATTTTCCCTTTCCTTTAAAGATAGTGCTCTTATTTGGTTCTTCTGTCTTTTGGGGATAGTAGCAACAAAATAAAATGCATCCATTGTATGAGGACCATTCCTATTCAAGGTTGCAGCTACTTATTCCTTTCTAGCAGCTACCTCATTCCCTCCCTGTTCCACCTTCTGCTTTTCAAACTACCACCTTGTGGTCATTTCCCTGAGTTTCCTGGTTTTGCTTCATTCCCATTGGAATTGCCATATGAGATCCTTATTGGAAAAAAAAACATTGGAGATTTGAGGGGGTTTCACTCCATATAGAATTGAAGAGTCCATAGCTGGGCTCCACATAATTCAGGAAGACCTGAAAGAGTCCTTGTCACCTGATTTGAATTCAATGGGGTGGCTGTGTATGAAAAAGTCGGCATCAAGACTAGAGAGAATTAGCAGATGGATTAGAGGACGTAGGGCATCAAAGGAGTTCCTCGAGATCTATTATGGGGTTGGAGTGCTTTAGATTTATGCTGTATCTCATTCCAAATCTTAACGTTGAAGTATCTGTAGGTTGGTTGTGCTGGGAATGACTTGAATTCTGGTTGACTTTTCTTGTATTTCCAGTTATATAAACTCGTCTTCAAATGGTAGAGGGCTCTTGGAAGCAATTAGATACTGTCACAGCCCCCACTTTTACTATCTAAACTTTGTGATGAATTGTCAGCCTTCAAGCCTTTTGTTTTTTTGTTTTTTGTTTGGCTTATCTCAAAGCAACAATTAAGATGCCAGTGTATCATCAAAAATGCCAACCTAGCCCTACAGATATTCAGAAAGTTATCCTGGCTGAGCTTTTCCTAACTTAGCAGCCTCCAGGTGGGACCAAAATTCTAAAATTACCAAGCGCAGAAGAAATTCTAGCGGCTGTGGTCCCACATACTGTATCTGGAAGTCAGATTCAGAAAGGGTTATTTATTGTACTTAATTGGTATATTCAGAACCATTGTAAGACGAACCAGACTATTTTTTAAAAGTAGCTGCTTATAACCAAGTCCTGCAGCTCCTCCTTGTCTCATTCTGTCTTTCACATCAGCCAGTAGTATTTTGGAGCCCAGTGAAGGATACTCTTAATAATACAAAATAATCTGGGATAGCATTCTGGGAATACCATGTTTAGTAAATAAAGAAAAACCTTCAGCATTAATGAAGTTGGCCTATGGAAATCTATATACGTGTGCATGCAGTGCACAGGTAAAAATAGTGATTCTTGGTGTGATAATGAATATTATCAAAATACAAATTTCCACAATATTCTCAAGAGTCTTCTCCAGCCCTCAAAGGTGTTGAAACACTTGCTATCCTGCTTCTTTACAGTCCAAATTTTGCTTCCATGGAATGTCACAGGGAGTACCATGGCTTGCATGATTCTGATCTTCGTAGGCAATTTAATATCTTTTCTAAGGCCTTTATGGCTGCTCTACCAAGTGCTAATTTGTGGCATGTTTTAACTGTTTGTGACAGATGGTTGATCCCAAAAGGCAGAAGCTATCCACAGCAATATCTTCAATATCAGTTCTAAGGCTGTTTTACCTATTGTCCCAAGTTTTGTCTTATTTATATTTAATCTTAGTTCCATTTTTTAACTGTGCACCTTGACTTTTACTGCTACAGTTGGCAGTTCCTTTGCATTTTTAGCTATCAGGGTAGTATTTTCAGTATCGCACAGGTAACTGATATTTCTTCCTCCAGCATATACATCTTCCAATCTGGCTTCCCTTAAAGTATATTCAATATATAGGTTACATAAATAAAGGGAGAGTATACAACAGGGGTGTCAAACTGCCGGCCCGCAGGCCGGAGCGTCACAGAGAAACCGCGCCCATCCCATTGCCGGCAATGGGAAAAAGTTCCGATACGTCGCGCGACGTCATGTGATGTCGCGAGTTTGACATGTCTGGTATACAGCCTTGTCTCTCTTTTGCCAATCTGGAGCTAGACTGTTTTACTATGTTCTGTCCATACTGTGACCAACCCTGACATATGTACATACATAAATACATGCATGCACATTTCTCACAGGAAGAATAAGAAATGTCTTATCTACATTTTTTACATTTTGAGAAAAGCATTCAAAACCACCACAGCAATGGTGTGAAGAGGGGTCCCATGCTTTTTCTGTATATTGTTTCCCTAAATTACATTTAGTATGGCTCAAAATTAGGTACTGAAAAGATCTGAGCCTTTATCCCAACCTGAGTTTTCCAGTAATGCAGGGACTACAATTCCAAAAATTCCTAGTTAGCAGAAGAAAATATCTGTGCTCAGCATAGTTCATTCATCAGGAAAAAGTAACTTTCTTGTAGTCTCATCATGTGGAACAATAATTCATATTTGGGAACCATTGATATTTATCAGATCCCCATATTTAATATTTTTTGCTTATCTGTTGTTAAAACATTGGTTGCAACTTTCACACTGCTTTAAGGGAGTTCATCTAAGTTTTGAGGGGCTGACATTATGTACTTCTGAGCTAAGGCTTTATTGAAAACATCCTTCAAAGACTTTCACACTCTGCCAACAGGTCATTTACATTGGATATTTCAAATGGGATGAAGGAACTTTTATTCAGAAAGCATGTGCTCCATTGTTGGGCAGTGATCCCTCCCACAATGTCTTCTCCTTTATAGCTGTTCTTTAATAGCATCACCGCCCTCCAGATGATGCTTTTCATTGTGCTGAGGTCAACAGGTGTTCTATACTGTTGTTACACTTGCAATATAAAGGCTGTGTTTGGGCAGCCATAAAACATTAAGATGATTGCCTGGACTTGCACAACTTATTCATCAGAATATCACATTGGGTAGGTTTCCTAGCACAAGTAGCCACACTGGAGTCAATCATTTTAATATGTTATGCAAACCCAGCCCAACACATGCAAACACTATTTTGCAGCTATAAATTTAGCATAGGACATAGGCATAGGCCCAGGTTATCTGACAAGCCAACTTGTCCCAATGGAATTGGCCCACCCCACTCAATCCAGCAGAAGGAACACGCTGTGGACTTCCTCGGTCAAAGAGTTTTAGGAGGAGAGCTTTTTATTCTGGCCCTGATTCTTTGGAGGTGAGGTCTGCCCCCATCTTTTTGGCCTTTCAAAGGGTGGTTAAAGTTGGCTCAGCTGGGTGGCTTAGGGTCCTGACAGGGCTGCTCCGTTTTGGAGGTGGCTGGTGGACTAATAGGGAAGATGCCACCTCCGTACTGTCCTTGCCTTCAGTTTTTTAGTTTGTATTTATTGCTGTTAATATTTTAATACTTTAATATTTATTATTTTAATTGTAAGCAGCTCAGAGTTGCTTTGTAGAGTGAGATGGGCAGCATATAAATTCACTAAATAAATAACTAGGGCTAGACAAATGCAAAATATGACCCAGGAGAATTACATTTGCAGAATATTTCATGAAGAAAGAAGTGCAGATTAACTTCCATTTTTTTTCCACAGAGCAATTTAAAGCCCTCTTCCCAAATAAAAAGACCTAGGGACTGAACCTGTGCAATTAATGGGATTCAAATGGATACACCCAGGCACACTTAATGTAAATTTTATCCCTCCATCAACAGGATGATTAAAGCCATCTTCATAATCCCTCAAGCACTCACAGACGGCCAATTGAAGGGAGCCTCTGAAAAGCCAAGCTAATAATTGGGAGATGCTGTATTTGCAAACATTTTAAGCCACAGCTGAAACAACCTCTTAAAAGACAGGCACAAAAAGTGGTGAAATATGCAGAAATATAAAAGCTTGCAGAAATATAAAAGCTTTTTGGGTTAAAATTTGGTGGAACATTCAAAAGATTTTTAAGAGAAAGATAAAGTTCTCTCCGCAATTTTTTTTATTGGGCATTGTTCTGGATTGTGATGTTAAAGAAACTAATTTGATGTTGAATTTGATAACAGCAGCACGGTTACTGGTGGGACAATACTGGAAGAAGGATAGTTTGCCTACCATAGAAGAATGGGTGTTTAAAGTATCGAATCTTGCAGAAATGTCTAAGATTTCTGCTTATTTGAAGGATCATTCACAAGAAAGATATATTTCAGTTTGGAGGAGATGGATAGATTATATTAAGAATAAATATGGGACTAAAAAGTTCCATTTAGCTTATGAGTAGATTTTAGAGGGATATTGTTATTAATTTTAGTGTTAGTACTTTGTATGTATCTATGTTAAAGGGGAGTTAAAGCACATTATGAATTTGGTTAATTTTATATTATGGATAATTTTTAGTTAGAATATGATTATTATATCTATAACCCTGTATTTAGCTCTGGGAAGCAGGGGGGGAAGGGCGTGGTTTGGGGTGGGTGGGTTTTGGGGATATATATTGTAAAAATTTTTTTTTGTAAAACTCTGTAATAAAAAAAGTGGTGATGGGTAAGTGTAGGCTCAGCTAAGGTTGTTTTTGCTGTTGCTGCTGTTATGCTCAACCGCCATTATGGAAAACGGGTGATCATAGAGGGATAGTTTTAGTAAGGTTTTGCAAATGAATCTCATCAAATCAATGCAGCTGTGGCATTTGGTTGTGCTTCCTAGTCCAGAGGGAAAGCAGAGGCAACTATTGTTCTGCTTTGTTTCCTGGCAACATATGAAGCTTAGTATAAAGAATGGCTTGTTGAGATGAGAGCACTGCAGCGTTCTCAGAAGTTGTCACTTTTAATAAGCTTGTCTACTGCTACAAGGAAAATCATTCCTCTTCAATACTTTTCTACAAGCCTTTCATGTTGTCCTGAAAATTGGCACAGTCCATGGATGGTGGGTGTCGGGTGGAGATGTTTGATCCCACTGGCCTGGAACAGGCAAAGGGAAAGTTGGCAGGGGCATGAATGCTCAAAGAATGAATGAGATGATGATCTGAAAGACAAATACTGGCAGTCCCCACTTTACAATGGTAATTGGGACTGGCCAGTCCATCACTGAGCAACATGGTTGTAAAGCGTGACCTTGCATGACTGCATCTACTTATGAGGGCAGTTCTTGGCACTTCCAGTTGTAGTCATTCCAGACGTGATGTCATGTGGTTACTGTTTGCTGGCTTTCCCATTGACTGCTTGTGGGACGCTGACAGAGAAAGTCATACATGGTGATTACATGACCCTGGGACACTGCAACCATTATAATTGCAAGCCAGTTGACAAGGACCTGAATCATGATCAGGTGATCACAGGGATGCTGTGATGTCCATAGCTACAAGGACTGGTTTTAGGTCTCCTCAATTAGCACTGTCATAATTTTGCATGTTCGTTGAACAAGTAGTAATTCAATGAGAACTACCTGTATGAAGTCAGTACCACTTGCAAATAAACGTAGGACACTACCCTTCTTAAGTATTTGAAAATGAACCCCAAAAGGTATTAAAAAAGGTTGGGTGATGGGAGGAAACTATGCTATTGGGTGAAGAATCTCTTTATTAGACTGAAGTAAAAAAATATACTGAAAGCCTCATAAAAATGTGGCTAAATTAGACCATCCTATAACAATTAAAGTTCATCATGACATTAGTGGTCGATCACAAACAAAGACTGGAGTACTTCACCCTTGAATCTGCTTGGAAATCTGCATGGTTTTTAGTTTTTTTCCAGAGCCTCTGAGTCACAGAGCAAGTTAGCTGCAATATTTCACTTGGAGAAAAATGTGTGTGCCAGAGAGATTACCATCCCAACCATCACGTCTGTCCCTGCATTCATTTCATAAATGGGTAGCCAGGGTTCTTTTAAATATGGGATATAGAACGAGCCTTAATGACCTGGTCTACCCAGCTCAAGCTAAGACCAGAGTAAAGTGTAGAATACACAAATCAACCATTTCAAATCATGCACCAGGGGGTATTTTCCAAGGGGACATGTCAAAGATGCTTTAAAAAAAAAGTCTATGGCATTTTTCCAAATACGGGAATATTTTCTAAATTTGAGAGCAGTTCTTTTAATCCAGAAATATATATTTTCTATTTTGGGGTGGTGTGAGCTACATTGGAGCTGTGAGTGTTCTACTGAGAAGCAACAGCCTTACCAAGGAGATGAGGCTGGACAAAAACTGTATTTGGTTTAAATTAAATTAATAAAATCACTGCATGTATTAAACATTTTTCTCATTTTGGTTAGTAAAAAATTACATATCGGGGCATCATTAGAAAAAGATCGGTGGGGGCATAGTCACAACTTTGGAGGGTGACTTGTGGCCCTGGGGTCTCAGGTCTTACGTCCCTGTATAAGGTGGGTAGATGTGTGAATAATGGCTCTGTCTATATTCTGCTGGAAAATAAAGTATTTGGCTTCACCAAAAAGTCAGTGTCCTGACTTTGCCATAGGTCTGGATAATTTCCCTGATTAATGAGTAAATGCTGGGCAATTTATTTCCCCTTGCTCTGTAGAGAGAATCAGAGCAAAAGAAGAACAAGTCTTTTATTTTTCTCCTATAGTTTATAGGTTTTGCTTGTGAAAATTGATATGTCACCTGATTATTTTGTACAGAAAATATTTTTTCATCTCTCTCTCTCTCTCTCTCTCTCTCTCCCTCTCCCTCCCTCCCTCCCTAAGAGAAGGTAGAAGATGATGCTGGATCTAAGAGGGAAAATAATATACAGAAAAAGGGAAAAAATCCCCTGCTGCCTAGGGATACCTCTGTTCTCATGACTGGCCTGAAAGATTATAGGTAAGTCTTTTCAAAAATCCTACTGCTAATTAAGTTTTGGCAAAAATGGGTCACATACATTGTGTTCGCAATAAGGTTGACTAGAATGAAGCTCAGACTGCGTAGAAGACAATGTGATGGAAAGGTGATTGTCCGGCATCTTTTTGTGTGCATATGTATACTGAGGTGATTCATTTGAGTTTAAAGCTTCATGCATTGTAAAAAGGGGGTTGTGAAGTTCTATGATATTGACAAATAAACTTTTATTCACAAAAAGGTGATGCGACAAAACTGAAGTGTGTGAGCTGAGGAGATGATGCAAAGCAAGCCTGAGTCAGGTGTCCCACTTAAGAATCTGCATGGTTGCTTAATAACCACAATGAGGAAAGCCAGAATTGTGGTCATTAAGCAAGTCAATCACTTGGATGCCCCGCTTAATCACCCATTCTGGGCTCATCTGTGGTTGTACATTGAGGACTACCTGTACTACAGTTTAGAGGTCCCTTGTCCTGTTGCTATAAAACATTAATACTTCAACATCTAGTTTAATAAACTACGATACTTTTCTCCATTTATTCATAATTCTTAATGATGTCTATCTTTCCCATTTATTTTTTGCAGGCTCTGCTGATCCTTAGGACCATGTTGGCCTAGTGCAAGAGCAGCCCACAGATCATTTCTTGAGGGCAGGAATGCATATCATCCTCTTATCTGCCTTCCAATCAAGCAAGATTTCCACTTCCCACTTGACATTTTCTGCTAGGTATTCTAAGTAGTTTTTTTCTGACTTGTGCCAGCTCAAGTAGTGCTGTCTCTGCTTTATTGCAACGCAACCAGATTTCTCTACTTCAATTGGCTAGTGTGAGTTGTGGCCCCTCCTGTTGGTCGTTAGTCTCTACCCTCCATGAGCATTTTTATTAGGTGTTGTATAGATTTTGATGGAATTGAGGAGAGCCCATTCTTGTCTGTTGCTATTGCCGTTTTTTCTCCTTCTGGGGCCAGTCTTTTCATGGGGAACCCAAAGGTGCTTTTTACAAAAGGGAACTGGA
Source organism: Vipera ursinii (assembly GCF_947247035.1). Lineage (NCBI taxonomy): Eukaryota > Metazoa > Chordata > Lepidosauria > Squamata > Viperidae > Vipera > Vipera ursinii. The sequence goes on along the minus strand of NC_139512.1, from coordinate 172,420,350 downwards.
CTTTTATTACTCATCCAAGGAAGTCCAGTTCCCTTTTGGAAATAGTACTTTGGGAAAACCATGACCTGAATGATTGAGAATCTCCATAGAAACTTTTCATGGGGAAGTTAGTGCCCTTGTTCCTCCTTCCTCTTTCCCATGGATGGTTTGTTTGAGAGGGTGGATAAAAAACAGTCACAAGAAGGATGAGCAGCAAAGGGGTAGGAGCTGGCAGTAGGAACCCTGTTATATTATGGGCTTCAGCAGTTATCTAATAATGCTGGCCTCAAATGTAATCCAGCAATTGTTATATGCCTGCCCTGTTACCATTTCTTCTACCTTCTTTCTTGCTTTTTTTAGGAAAGTGTTTTCCAGTTTGAAAAAAAAAGGATTTGCTGTACTTTGAAGATCTTGCCAGGTTTTGTTTTTCCTAGATTGGGCCCATCTGCTTCTCCCACAATTCTTCCAGACCCAAATGCCTAATATTGATTTGACAGAAATATTCTTGGCCTCCTCCAATTCCATGATAGTTCAAAACAGGGATGTGGGCTCTGTGTCTGCCATCTGCTGGTTTTGATAAAAATGGTACAACATGCATTTCCCCCCCCCCAAATATTCAAAATAAAAACAAACAACCCTTACACATCATTTGTAATTTTCCACATCATTATAATTTTCATTAACTTCCTACCTTTCTGATGCTTTTTGCAGCATTTTGCCCCTTTCCTGAAAAAAGAAGGAAATAATATTTTTTTTTGACTGGAGGCAGCAGGAATGCTACTTCTAGAAGACTAGAAATACCAAATTTGTTGGTAGATTTTTGCCTAATTATTTTTGTCCTTCCGCTATGTAAATTATCTTAGGCAATGCTTACAAATATATTTGAAATAAATTTCAACCCATCACTCTTGGGTTAAAATCAGCCTCAGATTGAAGGCCATTTCTCATTCTCTATTGCGATCATCCTTTTGATTTTCAAAGTGCTTTGTGTAGCTGAGCTTACAGAAATTTGCTATAGCTTTAGAAGCATTCCAGGAAACTTTCTCTAGAAAATTAAAGCTTCTACAAGATTCGATGTGAAATTAAAAATAACAGCATTCTTTCTGATGGGGGAAAAAACCAATAAGGATATATATCTGCTACTTTGAGCTATTCTATAAATATAGAGACACAAATTTACAAATAATGATGATAATGGCAATGATACTGATGCTAATGACTATCGTGGTGGTGTTGAACATGGAAAAAAAAAGCAGAATAGAATACCACTATACAAAATAATGGGGCATTATTGCTAGGTTATGATTAAGAGCAGTTGGACATAAGATGGGGCCATGTTTGCTAACCATGCTTCTCCAATGTCCCTTCCTGGCCAACCTCTATATCAGGGGTGTCAAACTCGCAAGGTCACGTGATGTGTTGCGACGTACTGCAACTTTTTTTTCCATTGCTGGCAATGGCGTGGGCTCGGTTTTGCCATGACGCATCTGGCCGTGAGCTGGCAGTTTGACACCCCTGCTGTATACCATCCACTGCCTTAGAGGTTAGTGGGACACATGGATGTGCTAAGGAATTGACGAGAAGAGCATAATGAACAACTAAGGCTACCAAGCCCATTATCCCATACTTACCCCACCAAAATGTTTCCATATCACTAGGAAGATGCTCTTAATATTTTTGTGTTTATTTTAACATGCTGCTCATTTAATTGTACTATAGCTTGGTCAGTCACTGTGGTAATGAATGACGCATAAAGCTGCACTTGTAGATAAAAAGGGTCATTAACTATTTAGAATGCCTCTGACTAGGTAATTCCACAAGGCATGCACAGACCGAAAAATGCTGAAACTATGCAAATCTAAAATTTGCACTGTATCTGAGAAGCTAAAATGAAAGGCAGGGCGGTTTCACCTGATTTGTAAAACCAGCTGCAGTAGCTGAGATGACTTACTAGGCTCACAGTTGCCCTTAATAAAACGAAAGTCACAAAAGAAGCCTGTTTATTATTGATTACCTAATTATTTCAGGATGTTGCTGTTGGAAGTAATTACTGGAAACTTTTCTTTGCCTTCTCTCCTTTCCCCAACTAGTAAATTCTCATTTGGGAGAAAGATAAACCCACCTCACTTGCTGCTGATATGCCTTTTCATACTTCTTAGCAATGCTTTTTTTTAATACTAGTAAATGCTTCAGAATGACATTAATGTTGTTAGACCGTTAAAGTCTGTCATGCATATAAGCAGCTATTTACTCTATTACAGAATAAACACCAAAGCCAGCTGGGAGCAGAAAACTCCGTGACGGGGAAATCAATAGGGAAGAAGAGATGACTCTTCGGTGAAGCTCCAGGAAAAATACATTTATGCTGCAGTGTTATTTAAAAAAGTGAATAGTCTCTTAATTATTTTACTGAAGTTACACCTTGGGGATGGTTGGTAAAGTAATTTAGATATACTTTGTAGGTTTCCTTGAATCCGTTGGTTTGCAGTGGAGTTATGTAGATTTTGATAGGTAGGTGGGTAGGCTGACCAATCAATCAGTAGATAGATACTATGAATATACATCAAGAACAAGAACTTAGAGTGCATGCTCATAAAAGAGAGTAGCATAAAAAATTATTAATAGTATCAAAAGTAATTGAAGTCTGTTACTATATGCTATATTAAAGTATAAACAGCAATAAATCTGGTGGACAAACCAATGTATTGATTACGCATTTGTGGAAGACATTCAATCAGATGCATGGAATCTTATCATGAGTGAGAATATACCACTCACAATATAAGGAGTGCATAAATCTGGTCCTCTTCCAATGTGATATATGCCAACAGCTGCCAGCAATGTACTCCTTATGGCAGCAACTAGCCAATCCCAACCAAAAATAATAAATGGATACAAAACTGACATTGAGAATGGTGACAATGTTTTCAAATTACAATGAAGCACTTTAGTTTCTCAGAGGTTCTTCATATAGTTTTAAAATAATTATCTTTGGGCAAGGAAATACTGTACATAGGCAGCCCTCAACTTACAACCACAATTGGAACTGGAATCTCAGTTGTTGAGTGTTAAGTGGCTGTTAAGATGCCCATATGACCACTTCACTTAATGACTGCAACCCTGGCTCTCCCTGTTGTGATTGTTAAGTGACCATGCAGGTTATTAAGTGGATGAAGTAAAAGAGCTGCCTATTGAAGGAGATCAGGCAGCTCCACTTCATGAATAGATGGGAACTTCTGTGGCAGGAACAGAGCTCAGACTTTCTAAATTCAAACTTCATTTCTGCAACCTGCTGCAGGATTTCCCCTTCTCTCCATGCCTACAAAGCTTGGAACCTGAAGATCCAAAACCAGCCAAGAAGTTTCCCTCCCCTCTGTATGAGGAAGGGAACTCCTGTGGTGGGCTGGAGAAACAAAGTTCAGATCTTTGGGAATCCAAGCTTTGTTTCTCCAGCCCATCTCAGGAGTTCCCCTCCCGTTCATGTGCAGAAGGAAGCTCTGGTAGTGGGCTGCAGAAATGAATCTGGGATCTGGAAGAGCCAAGCTTTATTTTTGCATCCCAACAAAGGGTCCCCCTCCCCCCCCCACTGCTGGATGGAGGGGAGGAGAAATCCTTTGGCAGTCACCAGCAGCTAGCAATCTTCCTTGCCGGCTTCCCCATTGATTTCCTAGGGAAGCCAGAAAAGATTGCAAATCACATGATCATGGGCACTTGGCAACCTGTCATAAGTGTGAACAGTTTGCCACTCAGATCACAACCACATGACTGCAGGTGGACCAGTGTGCCATTTTACTATGGTCAGGAGTACTTTAGGAATCGTAAAGCACTCTTTCCAAGTCATAATTTCAACTCATCATGAAACAACTGGTCATAAATTGAGGACTGACTGCATGTTGGATATTCCAGCTGCATAAGGATTTACATTCATAGATCTGAATATGAATCCTTAGGTAGACGTGATATCCAGTGTGTGGATTACATTTTCAAAAAGAGGAAAAAAAGGATCCTACAGAGCAACAGGCTGACATTGCTCTTATCATTAAGCAAAATGCTTGTTTGAAATGGCAAAGATGGGATGGACAGCATCAATAAAGTGCTGGGGAACAAACAGAGTTTTTGTTCTGTCACTAGTGTAGAAGATCCATCTGCCTTATCTGGTTGGCCTATAAATACATGGATCCATGTATTGTATGTGTATCCCCACCTAAGTTCTACTCTGTTTCATATTGTGGTGCTAGTGGTGGGGAGGGGGGGAGAATTTGGGAACAACACTGGCATTGTGCTCCCAAGAATACATATCCCCAGCAGGGTCACCCTGGCATGAAGGTCATCCTAGCTGCCCAGCAAAAGTCAGCAGGCACCTATATTGGGCAGCTGAAGATAGATGAATTCTTTAATGAAAATGGCAAAGTATCAATTTATTAACCACTGTTGTGTTTTTCTAAGAAAACCACATGGATTCATAATCAAATTATGCCTGCAAACCTGGTGAATGTCACAGTGGCCAACAAATAAGTCAGTCAACATTCCAGTAATAAAAAGGAAACTTAACAGAATGTGCAAATTATTGTACATTATCCTTAATTTCACATGCTAGCAAAATAATCTTTAGGCTCATCCAGTGCAGATTAGAGCTCTACGTGGAAAGGCAGATGTCAGATGTTTAAGCTGGTTTTAGAAAAGACCAAGGAAGAAGCAACATTATTGGTGATGCATGCTGAATAATCAAGAAAGCCAAAGAAATCATTACGTGCTTCATAGATGGAAAGGCCTTTGCATTACTGGTGTCAAGGTGTGGACTGTGTTTTGTAAAATGGAATTCGTTGTACTCAGAATATCTCATTGTGGAACCTATTTATGTATTTTTATTTATCAAATTTAGACACTGTCCAATTCATTCTCATATACAAGTCAGGAAGCCATAGTTTGAATATAACCTGATAAAAAAACTGGTTCCAGGTCAACAAAGGAGTAGTATCTCTATATTCATGTTCTTCCAATCCAGTTTCCCTTCAATATATATTGACAATAAGATAAGATAACCTTTTTTGTCATTTTTTTTACTGTGGGCACAATGGCACACATCAAAAATGAAATAAAGTTGCCCGCTCTCAAAGTGGAACACATACATGACACACATATAACCATACTATATACACATATGTATAGACCCACAAGGGATGCAGTGGCTCAGTGGGTTAGGACGCTGAGCTTGTCGATCAGAAGGTCGGCAGTTTGGCGGGTCGAATCCCGAGTGCCACGTAGCAGAAGTGAGCACCAGTTACTCATCCCAGCTTCTGCCAACCTAGCATTTCGAAAGCACGTAAAAATGCAAGTAGAAAAATAGGGACCACTACGGTGGGAAGGTAACAGCGTTCCATGCACCTTTGGCGTCTAGTCATGCCAGCCACATGACCACGGAGACGTCCTCGGACAAGTGCTGGCTCTTCGGCTTTGAAACGGAGATGAGCACCAGCCCCTAGAGTCGGAAACGACTAGCACGCATGTGCAGGGGAACCTTTACCTTTACCTTTATAGACCCACACCCCTACATATACATAACAAATATTAAATACTGTCCATCTTGAATATATAATGGAAGGAGGAAGCTTAGCACTTGCTCGTCAGGATGGGGCACAGCTTTCCTAACAGGAGTGCTATTTGATGCCTCAAATCTTCCAAAAAATGTATTCAGTTTGTTTAGGAAGTCTGTGTCATCCTTGCATCTCAATGGAGTCACCTTGTAATCTGTAATGGCCTGGATCCCTTGCCACATTTGCCTGGTGTTTGTTGGATCCTGAAAAAAGTTCTGAATTTTCTGGCAATGGGCTTGCTTTGCACCTTTTATGGCACTTTTCAGATTTGCTCTGGCTGTTCTAAGTGCCAGCATGTCACCAGATTTAAAAGCCACATTCCGTGCTTTTAGCATGTTGCGGACCTTGTAAGTCAGCCATGGGTTTTCATTTGCCCTCACAACAATGCTTTTCAGGACACAGACATCTATGCGCTTTTGGATATACGGAGACACGGTGGTGGCGTACTCCTCAACATTTGTATGTTGGTTATCAGTAGCTGCTTCCTTAAACATGCCCCAATCTATGCAGTCAAAGCAGTTTTGTAATGCTTCTATAGCTCCCTCTGTCCAAACCCTCACCTGCTTTACTGTAGGTTTCACTCTGACTAATAAAGGTTTATATGCTGGAATAAGCAGCACTGAGAGATGGTCAGAGGAGCCCAGGTGAGAGCGGGGAATAGCTTTGAAAGACTTCTTGATGTTGGAATAAGCAAGATCCCGTGTATTGTCCCCTCTGGTTGCAAAGTCCACATATTGATGGAAATGTGGCAGGGTAGCTTTCAAATTCACTTGGTTAAAGTCTCCCACTGCAATAAATGCACCCTCTGGGTGAGTAGTTTGTAAGTCACTGATGGTATGACAGAGAGCCTTCAGGCCCTCTTCTCTGTTTGCATCAGCGGGGGTGGGGGGTGGGGGGGGATATACACAGCTGTGATAATGGTAACAGAATTCTCTAGGCAGATAGAAGGGTCTGCATTTAATGGTCAGAAGCTCCACATCTGGGGAGCACAGACTTGAAACCACCTTGGCATTATTACACCATCTGTAATTTATATAAAAAACAGACACCCCTTCCCCGGGGTTTGCCACTAAGAGTAAAACTCCTGTCCAGCCGAAATGTTGAAAATCCCATCAAGCTAACAGCACTATCTGGGGCAGAGGGCTTTAACCAAGTTTCTGTTGCAATGATGACACAGCAATTGCTCATCTCCCGGTTAGTTGTTAAATCCAGCCTCAAGTAATCCATTTTTGGATCCAAGGAGCGAGCATTTGCAAACAAAATCGATGGAAGAGACACTCTGTAAGGTCTAGCTTTTAGCCTGGATGTTAGGCCTCTGCGTTTGCCACGCTTCCTCTTATGGTCACACCTTCTCCTTTTTTTCCCCTCCGAAGATGGTCAGCAACTGAAGGAAACTTCCCAGCTGCAATGACTGCACCTCCACTCTGCCCCTGTGGCCTGAAACGCTGCCTTCGCTGCTCAAAACACTGAGCATGCTGCTGTTTCCCTCTCCAGCAATTTTCTTTCTTCCTCTCCGCTCCGCTCCTCCAGACATTGGAGCTGATGTCTCACCCTCCATGTCAGCAGCCGGTATCTCTGTCGTTGATTTACTCCTCTGAAGTAATCCGAGGCCGTGCAGACTCTCCTGAACAGTTTTTTTCACCGTTCCTTTCATGCTGAATTTCTTCATCTCCAGTATGGACTGACGTTTGTATGAAAGTTTAGCAGCACAACTCTGCCTAGTTGTCCCTATTTCCGAAAAGTGGTTCAGTCCGGATTGTTCAATTCCCTCCCTAACTCCCACACTTTTGAGAGCTGAAGCAGCTGCAGCCAAGCAAGGCACCACCATGTTTCTTGAATATATTTATTATTTTTATTTTTATTTTAATCCCATTTATATCCCGCCCTTCTCCGAAGACTCAGGGCGGCTTACAATTTAAGCACAAACCAATGTGCCTTCATTCTATGTATATGCCTGCTTATTAGGGCTTTCGGGGGGGCCCCAAGCGGCATTATTACAAAGTCAGCTTATTGCCCCCAACAATATGTTTTCTATATCAGGAGTCCCCAACCTCTGGGCGATGGCCTGGTATTAGGTCATGGCCTGTTGGGAACCAGGCTGCAGAACCAGCAGATGAGCAGGCAAAATTTCATTTGTTCAAGCAGTGGGCATACACACTCATGCAAGTGCCCACCACTTGCACAAAACTGCCCCTCTCCCCCCCCCCCGCTGCTGCTGCCACCCCCATTGGTCCACAGAGCTGAAAAGTTTGGGGACTGCTGCTCTATATGCCAAAGCTGTGTTTATTCAACTTTATTCAACCAATATGTTGTGTGTTTTTTAAATTGGAGGAAGAAACATGAAGAAACTGCTATGCTGGATAACACTATAATGAAAGTCAAGGCACACAGTGAAAAATTGGGAGTAAGATTAAATATAAAGAAGGCCAAACTAATGACAATAAGCCCAGCAACCAACCTTAGAACTGACAGTGAAGGCATTGAAGTAGTGAATTATGTGTCTGTTTAGGACTGACTGTCAGCAGTAAAGGAACCAACAGTCAGGAAATACCACAAAACTAGCCTTGTGTAGGATAGTAAGAAAGGCCTTAGAAAAGATATTCAGATGCATGATGTGCTTATATCAGTATCATACAGGTAATGATTTTGTGTGAAAGATAATGTTGGATTTTAAAGAAACATTACAATTTTTTTTTGAAATTTGGTGCTGAACCAGACTCCTGAGAATATCATGAATAGCCAATAAAATAAACAAATGTACCATTGAATGAGTCAATCCAGAGTTCTTAATGCACAAATGATCAGGCTCAAATTATCCTATTTTGAACACATTATGTGAAGACCTATCTGGAAAAAGCTCTAATTCTGGGAAAGGTGGAAGGAAAGAGAAGATGGGTGACCAAGGTATATAGGCTCAGTTACAGTGGCAATGAGTGCACCATTGAAAGTCTAGAAGGACCAGGTTAAGGACAGATCATCCTTGAGAAAGTCCACATACAGTATGTGACTTAAGAGCCAACACTAACTTGATTGCACATGATCAGTCAATCAATCAATCTACATATGATAGTGGATAGATGGATGGGTGGATAGACTATGGATGAATAGATGAACGATCCATCTTTTCTTTTGCCCTTAGATAGCAATGTTTCTTGCTCCAAGCATGTTTCCTCAGAACTATGCCAGTGGGATAGGTTAGGCTGAGAGGGCACAGAAGCTGGATTAACACACTGCATTTGCCTTAAATGTGCTATATTCAGCCACTATGATTTGTAAATTCACAATGTGATTTACAATGTAATATAATATGTCAATCTAGCCATATTCAATTAACCATGGTTTAAATGTGTGTGTGTGTGTGTGTGTGTGTGTGTGTGTGTGTGTCAGCTCAATCAGAATAAGCTCCATGCCTAGAGGGAGAGTTGAGAGTGACACACCCAGACTGACACTCTAAATCAAGATTATGAGCAATTGTCCAAGAACATGGGAACATATAAATCCAGACCTGTAAATTTATGGACCTCCACTTTTGATTTTTAAAAGTTACTAGAAGATTTGTATGGTAATATATATGTCACTGAAAATGATGTGTGTAGGTATTTTATAAGACTCTCTGTTCCTTTGCCTTCTTTAAATGGCATATCTGCATTAAAGTTATTTTTGTTCTTCTATTCCATTTTTTGCCCAGATTCACCTACGTGTACTATTTGAAGTCCCTCATTTTAAAGAAAATTATCTCCGAAACTACAGAAAAGAGCATTAGCAATCTGGTTGCGAAAAATGAGGAGCTATTTAAAAGGAGCATACCAAGACTCCCTAGGAATCATTTTTATAATTTAGAAAAAACATTCCTATTCTAATGTTTGTCATGCTAACATGATTTCATTTCAGAAAGAAAGGCAAATGTTATTAGAAGTCAGTGAAGCAAATGGGAAAGAGGGCTGTTTGAACAAAACACTGATAAATCGGGTAGCCAATTAAAGGGCACATTTTTGGTCTTAGGCGTGTTAAAGTTAAAATATTTTCCTTATATTGATGATTTTTCAACTTGGGCAAAATCCGTATTTTGCATTTGATACATCTGGTATATTTGATACATAGTCTAGATTATGAACTGTCCAAGTATATTTTGCAAAAGCTAAGATTGTGTATCTCCAGGGATAACACAGCTTGTCAGGGAAGTTTGAAAATGTGCCATTTTAATAAAGATACTCCTTGTTTAGTGACTAAGGACTCAATCACTAAGTGATATGTCACAAAGTGAAAGATCACATGAGTGCATTGACTTATGATGGCAGTTCTGGCTGTGGTTGTTAAGCAAATAATGCATAATCAGTAAGTTTGATATCATGTGACTCAGACTTGCGACAGACCTCCTGCCAGCTTCTCCATTGACTATTCTTGTTGAAAACTGTCAGTGGAGATTGCAAATGGCAACCATGTGCCTGCAAAATGCTGCCACTGTCATAATTGTGCACTGTGCCAAGTGCATAATTGTGTACATTGCCAAATGCTTGAATCGTGATCACTTGACTGCATGGGATGCTGCAATGGCCACAACTTTGAAAACCGGCTGTATGTAAGTCTCCTCATTCAGCACTGTTTTAACTTTGAATGATAGTTGAGTGAATACTCTCTAAGTGAGAATTATCTGTATTGAGAGCTTAGTCCTTATATTCCAACCAGCCAAAGTTGCAATGTGTGCATGTGAACCATTCACTCAACCTGTTTTTTCCCCCCTTCCATGACCAATTTCCCATTGGAAGAGTGTGATAGATATAGAAGAAGGTACTGTATTTTGCACCTGATTGTTCCTTCTCTTCAGTTAAGCTTAGAAGCTCTCCTCTGTTTCCTGCCAGGGAATGCGTTTTGGAGATTTAATTGAGTACACCATTTATTTGTAGAGTAGATACCCTACTCTACCTCTACCAGGAGATCAAGAAACAAATATAGATCTCCTTTCTCCATTGTTTATCACCACAATTATGCTGCAAGGTACTGTAGGTTGAGTTGAGAGAGAGTAACTGGCTTCAACACCACCAACTGAGCTTCCAGGACTGAGGATGACTATCTTAAATTTTATCCTTCCTCTTTAACCCTTTTCAATTCTCAAATCAATAAATGATCAATTTATTCTTTTCTTCTTTCAACAAAAAGTCTGTTTAAGGCTTCCAATCTTTATATATACATAAAAAATTATCTTGATTGTGTTTTCCCTAACCAATATGGTCAGCTTTGCTATTTTTGCTAGCTCTGTCAATTTTATAATCTAATCTTTTACTGTAGACATTCCGATAATCTTCCATCTTTGTGTGTAGAATAATCTTGCTGCAGTTATATTTGGTTCCAGTTTTAGAGATCCTTACTCAGAAGCATTTGTTAGCCAGGTGCCCTCAAGATCAGTTGAGGCTACAATGCCTAAAATTCATAGTCATATCAGGAGGGCACTAGATCTGGGGAAGCTATGCCCAGCAGTAAGTTCCATACAGCAGCGTTTCCCAACCTTAGGAACTTGAAGATGCGTGGACTTCAACTCCCAGAATTCCCCAGCCAGCTATGCTGGCTGGGGAATTCTGGGAGTTGAAGTCCACGCATCTTCAAGTTCCTAAGGTTGGGAAACGCTGCCATACAGCACACCATGTGACTTTTTGTATATGCTTATTGCATCATCAAAAGAGCTTTAGCTGCCTACCATTTCCTTGAGCATTGACATACTGCCATTAACCTGTAATTACCCAAAGAGCTCCAGCTGAGGGCTCCTGCTGAATTATCTCCTTGTCACACAGATCTGTTGTGTAAAGTATTACTCATTTGTACTCAAGCCTCCACAATTATCAATATCCTAGGGTAGTGTCACAGTGCGAGACCTTTGTCTGGATTGATCATCAAGTTTCATGGCTATAAAGCAGCTAGAGATCTCCATTAATCTTCTGCACCAATAGTTTTATCTTTCATGGAGCAAAATTGATTCCCTTATCTCAGTTGGGGAGGAAGCAAGAATGAACATTTCTCTTGATTCACCGCCCAGACAAAGCTTATGAAGGCTTTTTGAAGTAACCAAACCACCACCCCCCCCAGCCCAGCTTTCAACGGGTATGCTGTGTTGCTTTTGCTTTCTATCTTTATTTAATTATTAAGAGCACACTCTGTGGTTTAGGATGTCTGAGTATATCTGGGAAACTAAAAATAAGAATAGTAAATAAAACCCTTAACACTTTGGGAATATTATCTTGTCATTGAGATCAAGAATAAAAAAAGTCAGAAATGAAAAGTCAGAATTTTTTTTTTTGGGGGGGGAAATAATAAAAGGTTGTTAACTTTATATTGTAATATAAAAAAGCCCTGTTAGACAATCTGTTCACATTATCACCATCATATGGAACAAGATAGTAGAGCTACACAATCCTATAGGTTATTGGCCAATGTACTGGCAATTTAGATAGGCAGAAGCTTTCCAGAATACAGAGAATTTGAGCACTGAGTAGAATTCCACATGACGGGTAACTGACACAAAGCAACAGGGGGAAAAATTGAGCTGGTGTATTGTTGGGTATTTTAAAAAAAGTATTTTGATCCAATTCTGTTAATGAACTTATTCAAAGTTAAGAGTTCACACTGATTCCCTAACAAATGATCAGGTGGAGAAAAAAGGCAAGAACTGCTGTCAATCAGCATAGATCAATCCTCAGTCTGGGTGACTTCATGGAGAGCACAAATGATCACAGATATCATGTTTTTTGGGTATGCACAGGTTTAGAGAAAGCTTTTATATCTGGATCCATTCCAGAAGTGTAGATTTCAAATTCCAAACTGAAACTTTATGGAAGGTCCACATGCTCACACATGTCATAGTACTTGATGTGGACAAGCTTAGGGAAGGCTTTTATAAATTTAGGTGGGGAAGCTGAGGGTATCAGGATATGACTGGATTTCTATTGCCATTGGGCCTCTTCAACATGACCATGGATGGTGGAGTTCAGTCAAATCACATTTAGTGGATTACAGCTTCTCTCATTGTAATACAAAAATATTGAGTTAGATAGACTAAGGTCTGACTATGCCTGCTTCCTCTGATTACAGAAGATGGGTCTTCTCAGTTCAAAACTAGCACAGAGATACTGTAGATATTTTTATTTTTTTAAAAAATACATTGATTAAGCCTACTTTAGGGGTGCTTTGCATAATTTGATGCATTTTGTGTCTCATGTTGGCTGAATTTCAATAGCACAGTCAAGGAGGGCTCTGAAGACTACAAAAATAACAATTGGGGATGTTAAATAGCGGGTTCTTGGGCGTAGGAATGAAGACACGGAATGGAGTACAGGGTAATTCATCATTTATTTCGTGCAATGACTGTACTGGGGAAATGGCTGCAACTAGCCGCAATATATAGTCTAGCCCCTAGGCGGCAGCCAATAGGTTTGAATCAACCATTGCCGCCTGGAGATAGCCAATTGCAGCACAGGAGACTTGTAGTCTGGGTTGCTGGACAGCCGTTAGCTGCTCCAGCAACCCACGTGGTATTCCCTCAAAAAGCCCAGTACATAACACCCCTCCCCTCTTAGATCAGACCATAATAACACCAATTAGTCTCAACAATTGTCAAAACCCAATATCCAAACACACTAAAATAAAAGTGATAATAATAATAAAAAAGACAATGTGGATTACAATGTTATTAAACAATGTCTGAATGAATAGGCTACCAAAATGGTACTTTTAAACAGTTACATCATAGCACTAGTTTCTGTAGTCTAGTGGCAACAGGATTTACAACAATATATAGCTCTTTCTTTTACAACGTTATCTGTAAGATATGAAGGCTTGTGTGCCTTAGAGGAACGTCTTGGAGTTCCCATCACTTTGTGGTCTACCAGCTTACCCAGTGGGCTGGGTAGACTTGTGTCCCTTTGGGCACCTGAGTCAAGGGGATTCAATGCACTCTAGCTGGCCTCTCCAGGTTGGCCCACCCCATAGTCAGACTGTTCGGCAGAGTAGGCACAGCGGTTGCTGATGTTCGGTTGGCTTGCTCCTTCAGGGGATCCATGTTGCACTCCAGAGCTCCCCAGTTCTCCCTCTGGTTCCACCTCAGTTAAGAAGGAAAAGTCCTGGTAGTCCATGTGAGGGCTGGCTTGGCCGCAAGTTTGAGGACCTTGGGAGGGACTTATGATGCAGTCCTCGCTTAGTGGCCATTCTGGAAACTGTTTCTTGAGCTGATCAATGTGTTGTCTGACAACTCGCCCTCCCTCCAACCCCACGTCATAAGATAGGGGTCTGGATGCCTTGTAATTTGATCAGGAACCCACAGATTCCCATGACCATAGTTCCTGGCCCAAACCCAATCGCCCATGTGCAGCCCCCTCAGGGGTTTTGGTCGAGAGGCTTCTGCTGCCACTTTATCTGGATGCATCCTGTCCAGTTTAGTGATCAAATGCCTCCCCCAATGTAGTTCTGCAGGACTTTTGCCTGTGGCAGTGCAGGGTGTACAATGCTGGCAGAATAAAAAATCTGCCAATCTGTGATGCCAGTCATCTGTGACAATGCACTTGAGTGCCTCCTTCGTTGTCCTCACCATGCGTTCAGCTTGACCATTAGAAGACAGATGAAAAGGCACAGATGTTGCATGTCTGATGAGATTAGCTCTAAGGAAGGCCTGAAATTTAACAGCAGTGAATTGGGCACCATTCTGAAACTAAGTGTTCTGTTCCAGCCTACAACCGGCCCTGCAGAAATGTCAGGGACAACCCCTTTGTTATATTCAATGGGCTGGAATTAAGCCAACCAAATTTATTTGCAAAAACTAAACGAAACAGTTCAAAACAGAGTAAAACAAATACAGACCGAGACTATATCAGAAGCTCTGTAAACGGTTGCTTTCAGCAACCAGCACCTCCCACACATTCCCCTTTTAAACAACAGTCTCAGGGCGTGGCTTCTCTTTGCCTCCTCCCGAGGTGCCTCATTGCTTTTCTTTGTTCACTTCTGCTTGTCTGCCTCCTGCTTCGAGTGTCCTTGAACAAAGCCAGCTGTGGATTGTCTTCGTCTAATCTTTCAGGCTCACACAGCTGGGTCTGAGGAGGAACAAGATGGGAGGGGTGTGGCTGAGAGCTCTGCGATGCATCTGCAACCAAAGGCTCTCCAAACCCCTTCTCCTCCTCCTCAGAATTGTCCGATTTAGCTGCCGAAACCACAGGCTGATGTTGAATCACAACACTAAGACATCTGGCAACCTATGTGTGGCAAAGAGTTTTATCAGCACCTAGATGGTCCTAGCAGTAGTCATATTAGGAACTGGAATTACTTCAAGCCATTTGGAGTGGCTATCCACTACTATAAGGAATAGCTGTCCCTGAAAAGGTCCAGTGTAGTCTATGTGAACCCTAGACCAGGGAGTGTGCATTTCCTCCCACCTGTGAACTGGAGCCTGTGGCATTTCAGGCCTAGATTGCTGGAATGTATAACAACCATGGACTGGAGCCTCAATGTCCTTATCAAGGCCAAGCCACCAGAGGTAACTTCTAGCTAAAGCTTTCATTCTGACAATGCCTGGATGGCCTTCACGTAATGATTGTAAAACCCTGTCTCTTAGGGAAGTGGGAATTATGACTCTGTTTCCCCATAAAATGCACCCTTTATGGGCAGATAACTCATGCCTCCTGACAAAATAGCTTTGAAATATTATTTATTAATAGAAATATTAATAAATATTATTTAAATATATAAATATATAAATATTATTTAT
Organism: Vipera ursinii; assembly: GCF_947247035.1. Taxonomy (NCBI): domain Eukaryota; kingdom Metazoa; phylum Chordata; class Lepidosauria; order Squamata; family Viperidae; genus Vipera; species Vipera ursinii. The sequence continues at coordinate 172,405,035 of NC_139512.1, read as the reverse complement.
TATTTGAAATATTATTTATTATTTGAAATATTATTTATTAATAGAAATATTAATAAATTAAATTAAAATTAAATTAAATTCTGATCCTGGACTTTTTTCAACCAGCCCGTGTATACCCATGACAACACTCTACTAAGCATTTTATCTGTGGCAGTTTCAGCAGCAATGTCCCCTGCATGGACTCAGGTATGTCTTGTATGGACAATATTCTAGCGGCTGGATCTGGATCTGGATCCATTAGTGGCAGTGGTAGTCTGCTGAGGCCATCAGCATGGCCCATTTCCTTGCCCGGTTTGTGAATTAATTTTAATTAATTAATTAATTAATTTTAATTAATTTAAAATTGTATGCAGATAGGAAAATAGACCATCTCAACATTCTTGGAGATAGTATGTGGGGGGGTTGTTTGTCCGTTGTGAAAAGTCCCAACAGAGGTTTGTGGTCAGTGTAGACCATGAAATCCCTGCCATATAAATAGTTATGGAATTTTTTTTATTCCAGCAACAATGGCTAGGGCCTCTTTGTCAATCTGAGCATAGTTGCGCTCAGCAGAAGACAATGTCCTTGAGTAAAATGCTATAGGAACCTGTTTCCCATTTTTTTCTATGTGACTTAAAACTGCCCCCACCCCATAGGGAGATGCATCACATGCAAGACATACAGGTTTAGACTCTTTGTAGTGAGTTACAGTAGACTTATCTGACAATAGTGCTTTTAATTCCTGGAAACTTTTTTCATGTAAATTAGTCTATTTCCATGGAGCTTTCTTATCAAGAAGCCTGTGGAGTGGCTCTGCTATTGCTGCCTTATGTGGTAGAAATGTGTGGTAGAAGTTTAGGACATGGCTTTTGAACCGGTGGTACGCGTACCACTAGTGGTACACGAGCACCTGGCTGGTGGTACGCAGCGTCGCCTGCCTCCCCCTGCCTCCTCCCCACCCCCACCCCTGTGCTCTGCTCCTTCCCAGCTCACTTGCTGCCGGAAAGCATGCTGCTTGGCAGCGGCCTGCAGGAACCCTACAGAGGGTGCGCGCAGGCGCAGAGTGAAACCCTGCCCTCCCCAGGGACTTCTTGTGCAGCAACCAGATTGACTTCTGATTGGTGCTTCTTCGTGGCACACATGGCCGGGAAGGCACGTTGGAGTCCCAGGTACCAGTAAGGCGATCGGTCTGCTCCTCCCCCATCACCTGCCAGCTCCGGGACAGCCCCATGCCAGCCGCCAAACCCTTTCGAGCAGGAGTGGCCTTGCCCTGCTTGCCCTTGGCCAACTCCGCGGGTGCTGCTCTAGTGCAGAGAGGGCAAGGCCAGTCCCCGTTAGGCCCGCCATCCCCGGGAGAGCCCCGCATGAGCGCCTCACCGGCCGCCGAACCCTGCCTTTCGAGCAGGAGCGGCTGTCAGGCCCCAGACTCGACAATCAATTAGGTTGGGGGTGGGAAATCCATGCAGCAACCTGGCTACCTGGCCTGCCAGCCGCTCATTGCTCTGCTGATCAGCTGGGAGGCTGAGACTCGGGATTTGAGCCACCAACAGAGCACACCGCAGGGAAGATACGCCAAAGCTCACCCCGGAGCCTCCGCTGCAAGATGCCTGCTTGCAAAAAGCAGGGCAGGCGGCAGCAGCTGCTCACAGCGCCGGGCATGAGCAATCAGAGCAAGGCCACTATGAAGCTCCGGGCTCGACAATCAATTGGTTGTGGGGGGAGAATCCGTACAGCAACTCGGCTACCTGGCCTGCCAGCCGCTTGTTGCTCCACCGATCAGCTGGGAGGCTGAGACTCCGGATTTGAGCTCCTGACAGAGCACAGCGCAGGGAAGACACACCAAAGCCAGCTGCTCATTGCTCTGGCGATCAACTGGTTTGCTGCATGGATTCCTCCCCCCACACCCACCAAGTTGATTGTTGAGCCCGGGGCTTGATAGCGACCTTGCCCTGCTTGCTTTTGGCCAGTGCCGTGAGCAGCTGCTGCCGCCTGCCCCACTTTCTGCAAGCCCCATTATGCCGCCGTCGCAGGCTTCTGGCAGTGGAGACTCCGGGATGAGCGTTGGCACGTCTTCCCTGCACTGCGCTCTGCAGCGTCTCAAATCCCGAGTCTCAGCCTCCCAGCTGATTGGTGTTTCTGTTACTAGAATAAAGCTTATTAAATGAGCTAGCAACCTCTGAGTATCATTGATAGATCTTCCTTAACTTTCCTTGGGCGCTTCATAGTGGGCATCAGGTTTCTTGGTAAAAATGGATAAGGAAGGAAGGAAGGAAGGAAGGAAGGAAGGAAGGAAATGACAATGGGAGGGAGGGAAGGCGGAAAGGACAAAGAGGGAGGGAAGGAAGAAAGGAAGGAAAGAAGGAAGGAAAGGAAAGAGGGAGAGAGAGAAAGAGAGGGAGGGAGAGAGAGAGAAGAGAATGAGAGAGGGGGAGAGAAAAAGAAAGGGAGAGAAAGAGAGAAATAGAGGGAGAGAAAGAGGGAGAAGGAGGAAGAGAGAGAAAGGAGAAAGAAAGGGAGAGAGAGAAATAGAGAGGGAGAGAGAGAAAGGGGGAGAGAGAAAGAGGGAGGGGGAGAGAGAAAGAAAGAGAGAAATAGAGGGAGAGAAAGAGGAGGAAGAGAGAGAAAGGAGAGAGAAAGAAAGGGAGGGAGAGAGAGAAATAGGGAGAGAGACAAAGAGAGAGGGGGAGAGAGAAAGGGAGAGAGATTAAATTAGTAACATGGTGGTTAAGTGCTTGTCACAAGGTTGCAAAAGGCGATCACGTGTCCCTGGAACAATGTGACCATCATAAATATGAATTTGTTGCCAAACATCTGAATGTAAATCACATGACCCTGGGGATTCTGCAACGGTCATAGGTGTGAAAAATGGTCATAAGTCACTTTTTTCAGTGCCGTTGTAACTTTGAACAGTCACTAAGTGAATTGTTTTTTCTTTTTTTCTTTTTGGTCAAGTTTTTGACACCTTGCTGGGCAACTGGTGGTACTTGGACATTGCCTTATCCTAAAAGTGGTACAGTGGGTGAAAAGGTTGAAAAGCCCTGGTTTAGGAGACCCAAGAATGCTTGTAGCTCGCCTTTTGATTTGGGCCTAGGAGCCATTTTAATGGCCTTCACTTTAGAATCAGCGAGGTGAATGCCGTTAGCATCAATTTGGAAACCCAGGAATTCTGTTGAAGAAACCCCAATACTACACTTGTTCTTTTTTAATTTGAGGCCTTCCTCATGAAGCCTCTGCAAAACAGCCCTGAGCCTACTGGCCAACACTTCTGGGGATTCCCCTGCAATAAGAACATCATCAAAATAAGGGCAGACGCCCTGAATACCCTTGAGTGTACGCTCCATGATTCCCTGAAAAATACCCGGTGTACCACTGACTCCAAACTGTAAGTGTTTAACTTTGAAAGCCCCCCTGTGAGTCACGATCGTTTGAGCCACAGCTGTGGCCTCATCAACCCGCAATTGTTGATAGGCCTGTGCTAAATCAAGTTTAGCAAAAATAGTACCCCCTTGCAAGGAGGCTAAAATATGGTTGACCACTGCAACCGGGTAAGCGTGTTGCTTGAGGGCTTTATTTAGAGTGCATTTATAGTCAGCACAAATGCGAATTTCCCTGTTGGCTTTAAGTGGAGTGACTATAGGAGTTTCCCACTCCTCACCATCAACAGGCTGTAACATGCCCTGTTCTACAAGCTTATCAATTTCGGAATTAATTTTATGTTCTAAGGCAAAGGGGACCCTACGAGGCTTAACCCTGATTGGAACTTCGTTGGGATCTAGCTTAAATGAGATAGGCGGGCCTGTGTATGTTCCAAGTGTTGAATCAAAAACATCCACATATTTCTCACACACTGATACGAGGTCTGCAGTTTGTGTCCGGTTTATGCCAGTAATCTGAATACCTAAGGCATCAAAACAATTGAGTCCAATAAGACTCGTTCTCTGGCCCTCTACTACTATTACATCCAGGTGCCCCCAAACCCCTTTAAACTTTACCAACAAAGTGGCTTCTCCCTTAATTTTAACGTGAGCATTTTGAAAATCTGTTAGGATTATATCTGAGGGTCTTAGTTTGGCCCAATTGTTACTGTACCTTCACACGAAGTTAAAAGTGTCTTGAGAAATGATTGAGACTGCAGAGCCAGAGTCCAATTCCATCTTACATGGAACTCCTTGTAGCTCTACCATGAGCTTAAGTTTGGGTTAATTTCAGGTTCTTCTTCCTCAGAAGATTTTCCAGTGCGTTTGGCGTCAAGGTGGACCGTTTCTTCGAACTTTGTTGATTTGGCGGGTTGTACTGTTTGAACGGTGCCCCCAGCAGCTTCGTCAACCATCACCTCATCTTGTGCTTCAGAAAACGTTAAATTTGGCCTAGCAAATAGTCTCTGCTGAAGCATTCTGTCCCGTATGCTGCAGACAAGCCAGTCTCATAGTCGCTCTTCTAAATTTGAAAATTTGCATAGGTGTGCAGCCTGCCTTAGGCCCACTATGAACTCCAAAGCTGACTCCCTGGGAAGCTGCACTCTTTGGTCGAACTTGAACCGCCAAGCCATTTCAGACATCTTGGGCTGGAAGTGCCCGGTTAGCTTCTTTTTTAGATCTGCGTAGTAGACCGCTTCGATTGGTGTCAGTGCAAAAAGGTTCTTGGCTAAATCAAAGATTGCTGGGCCGCACACGCACAGTAGCGTTGCGGCCTTCAGTCTTTCTTCCGTGATCTGATTGGCTCTGAGGTAGTTTTCTACTTGCGATAAATATGATGGCCATTCCTCCGGGTGTTTCGCATTGAATTCTCGCACTTTGCCAACCTTCGGCATTCTTTCTTGTTGGTTCCTGCGTTCTTCCGGATACTGCTTCAGGCTCACGGAATGAGTCCACTGAGCACTAGGTTGCTAGCATAGCTTGCTAGCCAACCTTGAGAGAGAGGGGGGAAATGCCTTTTCCCTCCGGCATGTGCTGCCTTTCCCTCATAGACTTCAGCTCTTTATTCGGTGAAGCAGGATCCCACCCTCGTTGCCACTGTTAAATAGCGGGTTCTTGGGCACAGGAATGAAGACGCAGAATGGAGTACAGGGTAACTCATCGTTTATTTCATGCAATGACTGTACTGGGGAAATGGCTGCAACTAGCCTCAATATATAGTCTAGCCCCTAGGCAGCAGCCAATAGGTTTGACTCAACCATTGCCACCTGGAGATAGCCAATTGCAGCACAGGAGACTTGTAGTCTGGGTTGCTGGAGAGCCGTTAGCTGCTCCAGCAACCCACATGGTATTCCCTCAAAAAGCCCAGTACATAACTGGGGAGACACCCCCCCTTCTAACTACTATGCAGTTCTGATCTTCATTATGGGAAAGGACTCCATCAAATACTTCTACATTTTCATTAGTGGAATGCTACACATTAAAAATGTTAAAGTGAGTTTATGTACTAGATAATTCATCAAATGACATTTCCAAACAATTAAAGAAGATATCCTTTTTTTCCCTACAGCTGTCAAACTGTTGATGTGACAGCATGCCCAATTATTAGTTTAAGAAATCAGCCCAGATTGTAGGTAAGAATCAATGAGCAAGGTTTGCTGTTTTTAAAAATAACTATTAGTTTAATGAATCAAAGTTAATAATTATATTTATAAAAGGCAGTCAAAGCAATGTAAAATCACCCATCATAAAATATTCAGCATGTCAACTTTTATTACTACAATTACTGGAATTTAATAGAAAAATATGACACATAGAGGAATTAATGGAGATAAAAAAGCAGGGTAGATTAATTTAATAATGTACTACATTAAGTAAAGAGGCACAATTTTTCATATGAATGCATACGAACACCTGTTTGTCTCATTTATACCAATAACTGTGACTTGTTAATGGACTTAAGTAACTCTGAATGTGAATCTGAAAATTTGCCTTATCAAAATGAGTGAGCTGCTAAGTAAGGTTACACATAAAGTGCTAGCTTGTCTTTTCTAGTTATATGTACAATACGGGAAATGTGTTTTGTTTCAAGCATGAGATACCCAATGCACCAAATGTGTGTGTTACTCTGCATTTACATAAAGTTATTAATTCTTTCCCCTTCATGGATTACTGCCTTGTCGTGCCAAAGGGGCTTGTGTAATTCAATGAAGCTATGAGCTATGCCGTGCAGGGCCACCCAAGACAGAAAGGTCATAGCAGAGAGTTCTGACAAAACGTGAGCCACTGGAAAAGGAAATGGCAACCCACTTCAGTATCTTTGCCATGAAAACCCACTGGACAGTACCAAAAGGAAAAAATATATGATGCTGGAAGATGAGCCCCTCAGGTCGGAAAGCGTCCAATATGCTACTGGGGAAGAGCAGAGGGCTAGTACTAGTAGCACCAGAAAGAATGAAGCGACTGGGCCAAAGCCAAAAGGATGCTCAGCTGTGGATGTGTCTGGTGGTGAAAGGAAAGTCCGATGCTGTAAAGATTTTTTCTCCATAGGAACCTGGAATGTAAGATCCATGAATCAAGGAAAGCTGGACGTGGTCAAACAAGAGATGACAAGACTGAACATCGACATCTTAGGTATCAGAAAACTAAAATGGACAGGAATGGGTGAATTTAATTCAGATGACCATCAGGTATAGTACTGAGGGCAAGAATCCCTCGGAAGAAATGGAGTAGCCTTCATAGCCAATAAAAGAGTAGGAAAAGCAATACTGGGATACAATCCTCAAAATGACAGAATGATCTCAGTTCGAATCCAAGGCAAACCATTCAATATCACAGTAGTCCAGGTCTATACCCCAACCACCGGTGCTGAAGAGGATGCAATTGACCAGTTCTATGAAGCCGTACAGCACCTTATAGAACTAACACCAAAAAATGATGTCCTTATCATCATGGGGGATTGGAATGCTAAAGTAGGAAGCCAAAAGATAACCGGAATAACAGGCAAGTTTGGCCTTGGAATACAAAATGAAGCAGGGCACAGGCTGATAGAATTTTGTCAAGAGAATACGATGGTCATAGCAAACACTCTTTTCCAACAACCCAAAAGACGGCTCTACACATGGACATCACCAGACGGTCAACACAGAAATCAGATTGACTATGTGCTCTGCAGCCAAAGATGGAGAAGCTCTATACAGTCAGTAAAAACAAGACCATGAGCTGACTGTGGCTCAGACCATGAGCTTCTCATTGCAAAGTTTAGGCTTAAACTGAAGAAAGTAGGGAAAAGCACTAGGCCACTCAGGTATGAATTAAATCATATCCCTGTTGAATATACAGTAGAGGTGACAAATAGATTTAAGGAATTAGATCTGATAGACAGAGTGCCTGAAGAACTATGGACAGAGGTTCACAACATTGTACAACAGGTAGCAACCAAAACCATCCCAAAGAAAAAGAAATGCAAGAAAGCAAAATGGCTGTCTGAGGAAGCTTTGCAAATAGCTGAGGAAAGGAGGGAAGCGAAAGGCAAGGGAGAAAAAGAAAGATACACTCAATTGAATGCAGAATTCCAGAGAATAGCTAGAAGAGATAAGAATGCCTTCTTAAATGAACAGTGCAAAGAAATAGAAGAAAACAATAGAATAGGGAGGACCAAAGATCTTTTCAAGAAAATTGGAGAGATGAAGGGAACATTTCATGCAAAAATGGGCATGATAAAGGACCAAAATGGCAGGGACCTAACAGAGGTAGAAGACATTAAGAAGAGGTGGCAAAATTACACAGAAGAACTATACAAGAATGAGCTTAATGTCCCTGATAATCACAACGAGGTGGTCACTGACCTCGAGCCAGACATCCTAGAATGTGAAGTGAAGTGGGCCTTAGAAAAGCTGAGCAACTAGAAAGCTAGTGGAGGTGACAGTATTCCACCTGAGCTATTCAAAATCTTAAAAGACGATGCAGTAAAAGTGCTACACTCAATTTGCCAGCAAATTCGGAAAACTCAACAGTGGCCACAGGATTGGAAAAGATCAGTTTACATTCCAATTCCAAAGAAAGGCAGTGCCAAAGAATGTTCAAACTAAGGCACCATTGCACTCACTTCTCATGCTAGTAAAGTTATGCTTAAAATCCTACAAGCTAGACTCCAGCAGTATGTGGACCGAGAACTACCAGAAGTACAGGCAGGATTTTGAAGAGGCAGAGGAACTAGAGATCAAATTGCCAACATACGCTGGATCATGGAGAAAGCTAGAGAGTTCCAGAAAAACATCTACTTCTCCTTCATTGACTATGCTAAAGCCTTTGATTGTGTGGATCATAACAAACTGTGGCAAGTTCTTAAAGAGATGGGAGTACCAGACCATCTTATTTGTCTCTTGAGAAACCTATATGCGGGTCAAGAAGCAACAGTGAGAACTGGACACGGAACCACTGATTGGTTCAAAATTGGGAAAGGAGTCTGGCAAGGCTGTATATTGTCACCCTGCCTGTTTAACTTATATGCAGAGCACATAATGAGAAAGGCAGGGCTAGATGAATCAAAAGTTGGAATTAAGATTGCCGGAAGAAATATCAACAACCTATGCAGATGATACCACTCTAATGGCAGAAAGTGAAGAAGAACTAAAGAGCCTCTTGTTGCGGGTGAAGGAGAGTGCAAAAGTTGGGTTGAAACTTAACATTAAGAAAACCAAGATCATGGCATCCAGCCCTCTCAATTCCTGGCAAATAGATGGGGAAGAAATGGAGGTAGTGACAGATTTTATTTTCCTGGGCTCCAAGATCACTGCAGATGGGGACTGAAGCCAAGAAATTAAAAGACGCTTGCTCCTCGGGAGGAAAGCCATGACAAATCTAGACAGCACAATAAAAAGCAGAGACATCACCCTGTCAACAAAAGTGCGTATAGTCAAGGCTATGCTCTTCCCAGTTGCAATGTATGGCAGTGAAAGTTGGACCATAAGAAAGTCTGAGCGCCAAAGAATTGAGGCCTTTGAACTCTGGTGCTGGAGAAGACTCTTGCGAGTCCCTTGGACTGCAAGGCGATCAAACCGGTCAGTCCTAGGGGAGATCAATCCTGACTGCTCTTTAGAAGGCCAGATCCTGAAGCTAAAACTGAAATACTTTGGCCACCTAATGAGAAGGAAGGACTCACTGGAGAAGAGCCTAATGCTGGGAAAGATTGAGGGCAATAGAAGGGGATGACAGAGAATGAGGTAGCTGGATGGAGTCACTGAAGCAGTAGGCGTGAGCTTAAATGGACTCCAGAAGATGGTAGAGGACAGGAAGGCCTGGAGGAACAATGTCCATAGGGTCACAATGGGTCGGACATGACTTCGCAGCTAACAACAACATTAATTCTTTATTGATTTATTTCTAAAATATTTCTAGGGTCAAATCCTCTTTGTCACCCCCCACTGTCTCACCAAGCTTGGTTTTGGGCAGGGGTAGGCAACCTTGGCTCCTTTATGACTCGTGGACTTCAACTCCCAGAATTCCTGAGCCCTAGTTCTGGGGATACTGGGTTTGAGGGCAATACCCATCACCATTCTCTTCTTTGTCTGTTAAATATTGTAAAGAAAGTTTAGGGTTAGAGCTGTACACCATCTTTCTCAAAGATTGGAAGATTGGGAAGATGAGAAGAAATATAGTACCAACTCTGTGATTCACTAATTTTCTCTTGTGGGATTTTTTTTTGTTTATCAAAAGGTTATGAGAGTCCACCACATGTGTTCCTTGTTAGTTTACTCACTTTAGCTTTGAAACAGAACTATACAAGCCTAAGATCTTGCACCACAGCAAAATGAAGTGTTAATTCTGTTCTTAGAATTCTAGGTGGCATCCTGTTAATACAATATAGCTTTTGCGGAGTCTTGTAGGCTTCATAAGCGTAACTAAGGCTAGAGCCCAACTTAAGAACTTTAATTTCAGTGATGCCTTGGATGTTGCATGTCTAATATTCTCAGGATCGACCATCCTTGTAGCTATATTGCACAAAAGGGTTAATTTTTTTCAAATATTGATATTAGAAGCATTGTAATTGGGATCAGGTGTGTGTAAATTAGAATAGGGTGGCAGACTAATTGTTATTAATGAATTCCTCTGCAATAAAACTTTATATAATGAGATGCATAATTAGAACATTAATGACCAAGAAGATTAGTTCAATTTTATTCCACTTATGCTGCATTTTTAGCCTTAGGTGAAACCTGCTGTTTCTAAAATGCTGTCATTCATGCTGTTTGTTTTGCAAAGAATCTTTTCAAGAGTTGTTAGGGGTATTTTCCCATCATTTTGCTTGTAACCACATAGGACCTTGGTCCAACCCCCCTCCCCCTCCAGCATTGTTGAACAAGCTATAACTTTCCATTAAAAGATTAGATTATCTGCAATTTCAAGTTCTTCACACTGGTGACCTGTCAGCCTATTTCTGATCAAGTGTGTACCACTGTTATGGAGGGCTGTAAACACCCAGATTCAAAATTTTCCCAGATGACAGCTTGGTGGAGCAGAGGAAGGATGCAAATTGAAGCAAGATGGATTTCACCATTCTGTCTCAGCTCCACCTATCTGTCACTTGGATTTAAAGAGAAATCAGGCAGAACAGCTCCAGGAAATGCCAAGTCTCTGTAAGAAAAAGACAGTGAATTGCTGTGGCCAGCAGCACTTGAAGCAACACAAGATGTCATTGAGGTAGGCAATTTGGTGCCTCTTCAAAGGAGTGAGGAAAAAGAGGAAGTGCAGCAATGCAGAACTTCTTGTCAGTATATGCAGCAGAAAAACTGTAATGTAATGTTGAAAGAAAAATCTTCATTAGGGTCCAGTACAAGCTGGGAATAAACAAAATTGAGACTGCTTTAGGAAAGAAGGTTCTTGTTTATTAAGTTGCAGAACCAGACAGAAATATGGCTCTGGGACAGCTGACCACATAGAGCTGGGAGTGGTGGGTTTTTATACCTTTTTGGGCTTCTGTATTTGGAGTTGTTTCTGTTTCTGTGGCATGAACTTTGACCTGAGCTTTTGAGCATGTCCTTTTGGTATTCTGATGGTGGTGGGTTAATCCTATTATGTCCTAAAGGTCATGTCCTGCTTCCCTGGGGCTGTGGCTGATGGCTATGTCCTGTGTTGGATTTTTGGGTGAGGGGTTGTTGGTTCTAAGGGCTTTTATCTTTCTAATCCCATCAGTTCCAAGCTTCCTAGTCCAGTCTTTCTGAAAGGATTATCAAATCTGCATTTCTGCAGACCTGGCCTGCTGAGTGAAGTTTCTGCCTTTTAAGATCTTCTCCATTATTACTTTGGGGAATAGTCTGCCTTTTTAATATCCCCCAAAATATTTCTTTTTCTGGTGAGTGTGTGTGTGTGTCTTCCTATAATCCCTCCTTTGTGCCATATAAGTGTGGTGACACACTTTTACTGGCACACAATTAAAAATTGACCTGGTCAGGGAGACTTGATAAAGAAGCTTTCCGACCTGTGGCAACCCCTCTGTTTTTCAGGCAAATGGCCTGGGAGGACTCTGTCCACCATGATTCCAGAGTATGGGTACCTTCTTTTAAGAATAGGGCTCTGCTCAGAGATTCTTAGCTAACTGCCCAAATCCAATTCTTTCACTCACATTTCCATTCCATTTTCACACAGCCTCTCCCTGTTCCCTAACAAAAGGTCCTGTGGTCTGGCTAAACCCCCATGCTTTCCAGAATCTGTTGGTTGAACAAATTCTTTCTGCAGTTAGGAAAGGCCAGAGGGAGCAAGATCCAGCTGTCATTGTGAGAAGGGGCTTCTCACTCACACACATAGACATAAACACGTTTCCCTCACTCCCCTGGGCTTTTAAGTTAAAATTTAGAGGTACTCACCTTCTTTCCAAAGCAGCCCTTGAGCTCAGACTCAAAATTCCCTTTACTACCTTTGCTCCAAATGGGCAGGGTCTGGGAAATGCACCCACTGACACAAGGGGTCTGCTGCTGGCAAGATGGTGGCTTACCCAGTCCCAATCCATTGGTAAGGTTAGCTTAAAGTCCCATCCTGGGTGCCAAATTGTTGAAAGAAAATTCTTCATCAGGGTCCAGTCCAAGTCGGGAATAAACAAAATGGAGACTGCTGTAGTAAAGAAGGTTCTTGTTTATTGAGTGGCAGAACCAGACAGAAATATGGCTCTGGGGCAGCTGACCACATAGAGCTGGGAATGATGGGTTTTTATACTTTCTTGGGGTTCTGTGTTTGGAGTTTTTTCTGTTCCTGTGGCATGAATTTTCACCTGAGCTTTTGAGCATGTCCTTTTGGTATAGTGATGGTGGTGGGGTAATCCTATTATGTCCTAAAGGTCATGTCCTGCTTCTCTGGGACTGTGCCTGATGGCTATGTCCTGTATTGGATTTTTGGGTGAGGAGTTTCTGATTCTAGGGGTCTTTATCTTTCTAATCCCAGACTACGAAGCAAAGTTCCTTTCTTTAAAAAAAACTTTCAAAATGCGTTGAAAAACAGGTCTAGAACTCTTTCAAAAGAGCACTAAATCCATGTAAACAACTGAGTTCTGACCTGTGCTTCAGAAAGTGTCAGTCAAGCAACGTATCAGCAGAGGCCACTGAGGAAGTCAGCTCTTCACTTTTTCCTGTTCTCCAAGTGGCCATAGAAGACCATGCTCAGTAGCCAAGAAAAGAAGGAAGGTACTTGCAATATTCTCAAATGTCTGCCCTGAGCTGGTGAATTCTAGCCCTTGTGCATCACTGACTATATTGTCAGTTGGGTATCAGAAATCATCTGTACAGCCAGACATGTGACAAGTGATGGGGGGAAAATGCTAACACTGGAAAAACTAAATAGAAATCTCAGCTTACATTTGCCATAGGTTAGGAATTTGATAAATATGATACCAAGAGGTTCTGCCCTTTAAAACAGCAAACATATCTGTGCTGCGCTTAGCAGGATATAAGAATAAGTGCATAGTCTGTATATTTTCAATATTTTGCTTCCTGATTATGTGAAAATCTGAGTTTTGTCTAAACCTTACAATGTCTTGTTGCTTCACTCTCCAGACCTTGATTGCCTGGGCCTGTGGCTGCCTAACAATTCTACTGTGAGTGCTCTTTGTAATGTTGATCCTGAACTGTTTGATGATTCTGTGATACTTCAAGGACAGAAAATTTTCTCCTTCTTTCCAGAACATGCCTCTCTGCAAGGATAAGTACTCAAGTTGACATAACAAAAGTTGGCACGAATAGTAGGTTTGATTACTCTTTTATTTTCTAGTTTCTTCCCTCTCTTTCTCAAGGATGCCATTGCAGCATATGTTAAGGAACTTGTGAATCTTAGCAGGCCCTCTTTGGTTTGACCCAGTAGTTCTAGTTGCTTCATTTGGTTGGAGACAACACAGGGCAGCTTTCTAACCTTTGTGCTTGACTACAGTATACTTTCAGTGAGATTAGTAACATACTGTGTAAAGCCAGGCATGCTAAAACAAGAAAGGCAGTATCTGACAACTTTACTTCATTAAGCCTTCATTTGATTTTCTAAGAGCTACTGTGATTGTATTAGAACTGAGAAGGTCAGATCCTGAGTAGTTATTGCTGTCCTCACTTGGAAGAAATACAGGAATACTGGACAGATTAGAACTGCAGAAAATTTAGATTTGGTGCCTCCCTAGAGGCACATTACAGTAGCCTTGGTAAGTTTTCTGGGCAAACTTCAAGATGCTGGTTTAATAAATGAGGCTCATGTGTTTGGATCTCAGTGTGATTTAAAGTCATTTCAGTTGTAAAGTTGAGCTACAATTTCTAATTGCTTTTGATTTTTAATAGGTTGCTTGCAAATGTGCTGAACCGATATTGGTAACCCCTTGTGCTTACTGATACAGTCATTCATCTTGGATTAGCACTTGACTGTGGTGATGACAATGACCTTCTTCCATGGGGATTAGATACATTTAAGGTAATATTTATTGTGAAACTTTCACAGAGAAACCATATCCTTACAAGATGGAGATATACAAAAGGTCTCCATGATACTTGATAGTCTTCCTAGAAGCATCTGTTTTATTTTTTGGGAGATTAGGATGTTAGGCAAGATGAAGCTTTGAGATGCTTTATGTAAAATCCTCAGTAAATGTGAATGAAAAAAGAAATTGTCAAATTCAAATGAGGCAGGTTTTTTAATAGTGACACAAAGGCAGAACTAATGGAGAGGGATGCTGAGAAAATTAGTTTAGCATCACTGGGAGGTTCACAGATTCCCCACATTCATATAATGTTTTATGCCTGAACATTTTCCCAACTGTTATGAGCATTTTTTTTTGTTTTTCATTGATTAACCACAGCTTTTGTGGCTTGGAATGATATTGGACCAAATTTTAATTTGTTGCAATATATTATGCTGCACTGCAGTTGGATTCTTTCATGATTTTGCCTCTCAAAAATAATCTCTACTTATTTATCAAACTCTAGCCAAACATCTATTGTACACCCAAGAGAACAGAGCTTGCCATTAACATTCATTTGCCAACTGTTTTTTTTTATCCCCCTGGACCTTGCAAGAAATATTTGAAGGTCATCAGCCAATAGAGAAAAGTAGAATAAAGAATACAAACAGAAGAAGGAAATAACAATCAATAACAACCATACAGCATGATATACTTATGATAACATCTTTCTGTGTGTTTTCCCCACAAGTAATGGGTAATTTTAACAGGGTTACCGTAATTGTCCTTGATGCTCTGGTGTCATGTGTAGATGGTTTGTCCCCATTTGTGAGTTGGTCTGGTAAAGTCTCTCAGGATTTAAAAGAGACATAATCCAGAGCATGGAAAATTAGAAAACATGAGTCTAATGAGTGAGTTTAAAATGAAAGCAAGAGAAAGAAAGAAAGAAAAAGAAAGAAAGAAAGAAAGAAAGAAAGAAAGAAAGAAAGAAAGAAAGAAAGAAAAGTTGAGATAGAAAGGGAAATTGATTTTCAACAATTAAAAACGTATTTATATAGGCAGGTAAAGTTAATATACTTAGGAACTTGGAAGCTGTTTTCTATTAGATCAAAGAGTTGATGCTTCTAACTTAGCATAATCAACACAGACAGACAATATTTTCAGGCAAGAGTCTGTTTTTGGACTCTTGAGGTTGAAATCAGGATCTTTTGCATGTAAAACAGAGGCAGGCAATGTGTCATTCTGGATGAGGACATAAATCTTTGGGAATGTAAGCCCCAACCTCTCCCTGGGGACATAACTCTTTCTAGAAAGTATTTAGAAAAGTAACTGACTCCCATGCTATAGCAAACATGCGTCACTCATTATCTTGTTCTAATTTATGAACAATTCATGTGCAGAAACCTATCATATGGATATTACCAATAACTAGAATAAAGCTTCTACTGGGACTGCACACCCAGTCTATAGTATAAATCATGTATATTGCACAAGGATACATATCACGTGGTAACAATGTCAAAATGAATGAATTTTAAAGCAGTAGCGACATGGAAACCGCAGTTTGGAGCCAGCTAAAGTTAACCATGCTATTTGATTAGATCAGCCAGATGACCTGTGGGCTTCTCCCCCATTTATAGTTTGTTGGTTGTCTCTCAACTCTAGTGATGATGTGATGCAGAAGATAGATTTGGCTTTGAAGGATCATGCTGGTTCAGCAGAAAAAAAAGCAGGAATGGTGCTTTTGTTCAGTCTCTGCAGTACGTAACATATAGTTGAATATAGATGAGAGAGAATGATATATTTTAGACAAGCACAGAAGTTGAATCAATGAATCTGACACATAGCAAGATCCCCTTGTATGTTGTGCCAGCTACAGAGTTGCTTGCATGGCTGGTTTTTTGAGAATCTGAAAAATTGGGATGTCAGCTTTCTTCCTGACAACTCCATAATTCACTTCCTCACTAAACTCAATTAGAGCTACAGCTATGGATGAGGGAAGGCCCGGAGGCATATTACTACCGATAATAGAATTTGGAGTCCAATAATTATATAATGGAGGCTAGACAACTTCTTCCATCATCTTTGATGTAACAAAAAGAAGTGGTAGAAGTGGCTATTCAATGACAATTATAGGCTGTATTACCGACATACGCTTTGAGAAGCACATTCAACTTCTCATATGACTTAAGACTGAAATATACTTGGACTTCTCTCCCATGAATTAACTCCATAGGTGATGAAGCTGGAACCTTGGCTGGAGGCGGTAAACAAAGAAACTTGAATATCATATTTGACTATGTAACTATCTAGACATTGCATATTTCTCTTGTAAAACTGAGTTTGAGCAAGTTGTCCCTCATCCAATATGCTGTTGAATCCAGGAATTGATTAGTTACTTCTAGAGACTCAAATGACAAAAAGAGGAACAGAGCTGGGTTTCATTAGCCCTACTAATAATACTTCAGATCCCCAGATGATTTCTCTGAGTACTAGATTCCCTAACATCATCAAGAGAAAACAGTATAGTTTAATTGGGTCAGGGGTGGGGTTCAGGAAGGACAAGATGGAAACTTCTGGAGTTGCCGCATGCACCCCGCACCCACTTACCTTGTAGCTAGGTCTCTCCTCACCGGCCCACTTCTTCTGTGGCATCTTCTGCAGCCAGTCCTGCATTTTGCAGTCACAGGCCTTTCTGGAAGGCCACTGCAGCTGAGAATCGTGCATTGGATTCAATCCATAGCTTGGTTCTGCAACGCCTGTGCAGCCGAGAACCGATTGAATCCATAGCTTGGTACTCGGCTGCATAGGCATTCCAGAAAGGCCTGACTGAGAAATGTAAGTCGGAATGCAGCTGCAGATTGAAGCTGCTCCTTCGGCTGCAGAAGGAGAGGCTGGGCAGGGCTGTCGGTATCAGAGGTGAGTATAAAAGACATTTCCCAAAAATAAGATCTGGTTCCTCTTTTGGAGGCAAAAATAAAATAAAATAAATAAGACTCGGTCTTATTTTCAGGGAAACACAGTTAGTAGCAACCTTACAATGGCATTGAAAAAAATAATTTACTATCTGTCCTCTCACTTACGACTGTTACAGCATGCCCACAATTATGTGATCCCAATTCGGCGGCTTGGCAACTGGCATGTACTTATGATGATTATACTGTCCTGGAGTGACATGATTGCAACCTTCCCGGTCAGCTTCTGACAAGAAAAGTCAATGGGAGAAGATGGAATTGCATAACCACCATGTGATTCACTTAACAACTGCAGTGATTTGCTTAATAATCACAGCAGAAAGGCTGTAAAATTGGGCAGGACTCACTTAACAATCACCTTACTTAGCAATGGAAATTATGATCCCTAACTGTAACATGTTTTCCTTGGAAAGACCAAAAAAGGTCATTGCACCCGAAAAGGACAATGCTCTATCCCTAGCAAAAATTATTTACAGGCTAATAATAACTTAAAAAGCAACAACAACAAAACAAGTCATCAGTCTTCAACATCCAAGCTAACTTGTCCTTTATAAAATGTGATTAGATGAAGCTTTCAATTAGAGGAGAGGTAACAAAACAAGGATGCAATGAAATTATAGGAGAAAATGGGACTACAGTAAACTAAATTTGGGGTCCTTTCCATTCACATGCTCTACAGAGATTTTGTTTTAAATTTTAATAGGTAAGTTAAGCCTCCTTGCCAGAAATAGATAGACAATGAGAGCACTGTTTTTTGCATTTGGTCTCAAATTGTGATAGCCATTTCTAACAAGCAGGTCCTGAGAGGATACACAAAGAAGTTGCTGATCTCTGAACTGGAGGCAACATATTTACGTTTTGTCTTTCTCTCTCTTCTTCCTATTTTATTGTCTGCCATAAGAGGACAGAAGCCCAGCCTGGCTACTCATTGCCAAGCTATATTTTCCACAATTTGTGCTAGTATCAATTTAAGGTACATAATTTATATTGACAAGGAATACAAAACAGATTAAAATTAATCTTATCTTTTTACAAGAACTAATTGACTTCCTCTTTATCTTTTAGTTAGTTGAAATAGGTATGAAATACCTATAGTAAAATTGGCAAAAAAGCCTCCACACACTTAGGTGTGGGCTGTGAATCCTTGCAATAAAATTTTCCTGAGTAACCTTGGATTAAAATAAAGGCACAACCAGTACTATCATGAAGGCAGAAATTTAGAGCTGATACTTACTGCTTCACTCATCAACGTGAACAGGGGAAGCTTCCAAGCACAACAGGACTGGTTGTACTTTTTATTCTTAGCATTAGTCCCACTTGATTTCAAGATATCAGGGTCACTAGGGAGACTAGACTAGGAAATCAACTTCATAGGAAGGCTAAATATTTTTATTCACACTGGCTGTAACAAAAAAAAATCTTGCAAGTCTGATTGTCTTGTACCTCTTCCTCCTTATGATTCAGTGACTTGGAGATGTCTGAATGTTGTGGGTTTAGAAAATATTTTACCCCTTGTCACCTGGGCAACAGACTCTGCATAATACAAGGTCATCTTCCTTCCTCTCTACACAGGGATCTGCTAGTTTTGCACTGTGCTTGCCTAGTTCACATAAGGAAGCTATCAATATTTTTCATCTGGCTTGTTGCAAGCCCAATGCTGACAACCATACAGATGATCTACCAAATGTTAAAGCAATACACATTAGTTGCAGGAGCTGCTGGGAGATTGGGTCTCCCAGTTCTGAGGTAAAATTTGGATGACTGCTAAATGACAGTGAACAGCTAGGCTTGTGGTTACCTAGCAATAATCTGAATCTGGTAATCCTGTTTAAGACCTGATCTGATTCGTAGATCTGTTGCCCTTGTCCATCTACAAAGTAAGCCTGAAAATATTATTTTATTTCCATGTTGATTGTTCTACATTTGTCTGCTATAGGGAACACAATGATTCAAGGCAAATGATAACAGTGGCTTTTGGTATGACTTTTTTCCCCTCACTCTTATCTTTCGAGACCTCATCACAGAACTGGATTTTATTGTTTATGGAAGTGCTCATAGTATATTTAGAAGATTAAGAATTTGGAAGATGTGATACCAAAACTGGAACCAAAATAAAAATGGAAGTTATGGGGGATGTTTTTGAACAATCTGTCCTGCTTCTTTGGGCATTGAAAGCTTTCATTTTTCCTCATTTTGTTCTGCTTTAAAACAATACTTTTGATTGATATCTGGCTGTGGTAGTCCCTTGAGAGAAGAACATTACCTACCAGGTCCTGCAAATAGTTGTGTTGGCTGCTTATTTATTTCTAGACTCAGATCAAGGAGAAGGGGCCGGCTTTTAAAGTCCTGAACAAGTCAGGTTGTGTCAGCCCTTCAAGATATACCACACTAGGAAATGGAAGACATGCAGGTCAGTACTATTTGTATTATCAGTGTACGTAACACCACTGCTTTGGAGATTGCATTTGTTTCAGATGTTTCCAGGTGCAATTCAAGGTGCTGCTCATCACCTTTAATGGCCTTCATGGCTTTGGAGTGGATTACCCAAGGGACAATCTTTTCCCAGTTTTTTCTCTTGTTGGAACAGTATAGGGTTTCCTTCTGGAGCAGGGGGTTGGTCTAGCAGATCTTCAAGGGCCCTTCCAACTGTTATTCTGTTTCCACCATCCAATCTGGTCCAGCAGGATGGGCACACCTCAGGCCTCATTAGCCATGGATTGTCAGCTTTCTCTGCTGTAGCCTCAGCCCTCTGGAATATTCTCCTGTCAGAAAAAAGGATGCATTGACCCTTCTGGCCTTTCAGAAGGCCTTGAAGATCTGGCTGTGTGTGCCTGGACCTTGTGCCTCAAGTGTGTGAAGAGCCCCGTTCCCTGGTTATGTTATGGTTATGTTGACATCGATTGATGATAGTATTTCTTGGCTGCTAATTATATTTATATTCACCTTTTGTACCATTTTAATTGGTTTTCATGTTTTTTATGATTGCTCACTGCCCAGAGCCACTGGTTTGAGGTGGGCAGCTGTATAAATTATAAAATAAGTAAATACATAAGATAAATTATAGAGCTTTTGTCCTTACCATGTTTCATCCTTCCCTTTCTTTACCTTTGTAGGAACTAAAGAAGAATTTATCTGAGATGTTTTCTGATGTTACTTTCTTGAACCAGGCTCAGGTCCCTTCTACCTTACCACTGCATTTGTCACCCTCTGCTTTCTATGGGTTGAGAAGGACCATCTACATCTGCCCAAACTGTGATCCATCATCATAATTTTATATGCTATTATTTGTATGCTCTGTGCCAAAAGGTACATATTTTGATGTAAAGGGATCTACTTAGTGAAGGCTGTATCCTAAAAAAGGAAATAAATATCGGGAGACACACACACACACACACACACACACACATATGGATATGGAGATAGAGATAGAGATAGAGATAGATAGATATAGATATAGATAACCTTTATTGTCATTTTTTACTGTGAGCACAATGACATACATTAAAAATGAAATTTAGTTGCTTGCTCTCAGAGTGTACACATACATAACACACATTTAAACTACTATATACAACATATGTATAGACCTACACACTTACATATAAGTAACATATAAATATTAATCACTGTCCATCTTGAATACATAATGGAAGGAGGAAGCTTTAGATTTATATACTTATATAAAGTATAAAATTGCTATTTTGTAGCGGGCTCAGAGGGTTGCACAACCACATAAGAATAAACAGACAAGACACCCTTTCCTTCTGCATATTCCTGTATATGGAATGAAATATCATTGATTTTTTTAAAAATAAATACAACTAGAATGAATCTCAACTTTCTGGAGCAGAAAGCCTATTTTAAATATGTGTGATCTTTTGCTTTGGTTGTTGGCTTTTCATCAGGATGCTCAGATACTGTGAAAGACTAATCTTTGGCAACGCTGTATATTGAGCAGGAAATGTTTAGGTGACTTACATATGTGTCTTATGACTTAGTGTGAGTCAAATGTGTGCAAATAAATGTCATCTAAATGGTCCACTGAGCCTCAGGGGAAATAATATTTGTAAATAGTACTGCAGGTATAAGCCAATGTAAAATATTCATAAGAACACTGAGTAAACTCATAGAAAATCTGGCAAATATGAAGGAAACTGTTCTGTGAAATGTCTGTGTTATTATGGGATTGTGTGGCACACTAGATTAATATACCAGCCTGCGATCTCTGTGAACCTGGCTTTAAATCTTGCTCATAAAAGGCGTTCAAGTTCAGATATGAATTACTAGTAAATTTCTTGAGAGGGACAAAAGGGAAAGGGGAGAAATGCAAGTTTGACTGGCAAGCATCTCATAGGGAAATCAAGAAGTTATTTTTCCCCCTACACAAAACAGTTAATCCAGCAATCACCAGAATGAGAACAACCCAGCTATTGTTCCAATACCTCTCATATTTCCCCAAAATGGCACATTGAGAACAATCAGATCTAAACTGCAAAATCCCAACTACCCAGAAATAGCAGTCCAAATCTGGTAACTCTGAACAAATGGTTTGTTGCTAAAAGAATTAGTACAACTCTATGGTAACCTTGGTCCTGATTAACTGGGCTAAACAAGCTTCCTGAGCAACAATATCCTCTTCCTTCTTTTCTCAGTGATGTTGAGTATGATCTTGGATCTCCATTTGCCTCAGCAACAGTTAAAGAGACGAGGTCCTGGAAGCACTTGAAAGCCAGAATATTCCCATGTGGTTATTTTGAGCAGATCTTCTCACGATTTTTTAAACAGTAAAAAAAATCCTTGCGGTAAGGAGAAAGAGACAGTTTTGAAGGAAGGCAGACAATCTCACCCAGGAGGATAAGCTGGTGCAGGAATCTATTTTCTTGTTTTAGTTGAATAGCATCAAGCAGTAAAAACTGCTGTTAGGCTTGCATTGCACGCCATGTATCCCATGCCATGTATTTCAGTTGTTTTTCAGGAATAGGATGGAAATGACTTGCAATAGTTATTGTTATGTATGGGGTTTAAGCAGCAGCTCAGCAAATAAAGAGCTGTTGCTGTACTCATCCGCCTGCTGTCTTCCATGCGGTCCAGAACCCACTACACAATAGTGGCGACGAGGATGGGATGCTGCTTCACTCAGAGCTGAAATCACTAGCTGAAATCACTAGCTGAAGTCACTAGGAACGGAGGAAAGAGTATCTTTCTCCGACTCCCTTCTACCGAAGCAGCATCCACAGGACCGGGCACAGCATGGCAAAACTCGGTCAGATCCGCGAATTCGACGTCAGCCATCCCGAATGCTGGGAATCGCATCTGGGTCAGGTCAAGGGATACCTGCTGGTCAACTGGATCACCGAAGACCGTTTTAAAGCGGCGGCCCTGCTGTGCATCAGTGGCCCTGCCGTTTATGATATAGCCGTCGGGTTGTGCCCACCGACAGCTATTGGAACCGTTTCCTATAGCGATCTCATGGCCAAACTAAACAAGCATTTCATGCCACGGAGGTCCAAAATATTTTGGCGTTTCCGGTTTGTCCAGCAGATCCAGTTACCCGGTGAACCAATGGCCGACTTTATAGCAGCCGTGCGACAGGCCGCCTGTCTCTGTAAGTTTCCGGATTTAGAAGAGAGACTTTGCGACCGGATCGTTTTCAGTCTAAGAGAGCAGCGGCTGTGTCAGAAATTGCTCGCGAAGCCTACAATGAGCCTGCAAGAGGTTCTGGATGAGGTCCTAGCATATGAGGCGGCCAGCGGCTCAGGCCAGACCACTGACCAACCCAGCAGCAGCTCTGGGGGATCAGTCCACCATGAGAGTGCTGCGTACGGCAGAGGAGACAAAGACAAAGCAGCTGAAATTGATGCGGTACACTGGAGGCCAGACAATCGACAAATCCAACAGTGCGGATACCAAGGGGCCCATCGGCGACCAATGCCATCGCAAAAATACACTGGAGGGAACGGCGCCGAAACTACCTCTGGAGGCGGAGCGACCAGTCCCAAATGTGCCGGCTGCAGAGGGAACCATGTGAGGGCAGCCTGCAGATTCCGTTCAGCTAAGTGCCGGGTCTGCGGAAAAACAGGCCACATCGCAGTGGTCTGTCGGAGTCGTTCCTGGGATGAGGATGCGTCGCCGAAAGGTACCAGGAAACCCCTAGTCACCACCTCCAATTCCTTCATGAGTCTGAGAGCTGTGTCCCACACTGGGGTCCATCGGTTTCTCACCCCCAAAATTAAATTAGAGGTCCATTTGCAAGGCGTGCCTTGCAAGATGGAGCTCGACTTCGGGTCCGCCATCTCTATAATTTCTTACGAGACGTTTAAACTAGTGTGTGGCCAGAGCAAGCGGTGGGCACAATTAAGACCGACCAATCTTAAACTAACTGATTTTCAGAATGCACCCGTTAAAATTAAGGGGGAGGCCACCCTGTCGGTGGGGTTCAGGGAGTTCCGTGGGCACTTGGATGTCCTACTAGTCAAGGGCCAGAGGACTAGCCTAGTGGAGCTGGACTGGTTTGGGGCTCTGGGCATTGGGATCTCTGGGATCCATAGCACCCAGGCCAAGAGCCTTGAATCTGTCTGCAAAATGTTTGCAGACGAATTCGATGGCAAGTTAGGAAGGTACACCGGGCCACCCATTAAATTCAAACAACCCCAACATCATGCCCATTAGAATTACGTTTACGTTTACGTTTTATTTAATTTGTATACTGCCCTTCTCCCTAGGGACTCAGGGCGGTTCACAGGGCATATAAATAACAATACAATACAATACAATTAAACCCCAGAGAGTTCCCTTCACTATCAAACACAAAACTGAGAACGAATTAGATAGGCTAGTGGAGCAAGGGGTGTTAGAGCCAGTAGAAGGGGGAGAGTGGGAGACCCCTATACTGTAGTTACCCCACTAAAGGCTAACTGGGAGGTGAGGATCTGTGCTGACTATAAGTGCTCGGTGAACTGGGCCCTTAATCTGCACACTTACCCGGTTCCGACAGTCAGCCACGTCCTAGCCTCTCTCCAGGGCGGTGCCATCTTTACGAAGCTGGATCTCACTCAGGCGTACCAGCAGCTCCCGGTTAGCAGGGAGACGGCAGACGCTCAAACCATAGTAATGCACAGAGGAGCTTTCAGAGTTAACCGTTTGCAGTTTGGTGTCTCTGTAGCTCCAGGAATTTTTCAGGAGGTGATGGAGAAGACTCTGAAGGGCATTCCGGGAGTGTGTCCTTACTTTGATGATGTTCTTGTCGCTGGAAGCTCTGAGGAGGTATTGGCTGAGAGACTGCAGGCTGTTTTAAGTAGGTTCTGCTCTGCAGGGCTCAAACTCAAAAAAGACAAGTGTAGCATTGGAGTGGCATCCACAGAATTCCTAGGGTTCAGGATTGATGCCAAGGGAATCCACCCTGCAGAATCCAAGGTAAGGGCAATCAAAATGGCCCCTACCCCCAAAACAAAGGGGGTTACCTGTACGCCTTATATACCTTGCCAGGTATGCTCTCAGCTAATCCGTTCATCTGAATCTCCCGCCGAAAGCTAACCAGCCAATACGGTAATGGTACAGCACCACCTGATGGTATTTGCTGAGCTGAAAGCCAGAATATTCCCATGTGGTTATTTTGAGCAGATCTTCTCATGATTTTTTAAACAGTAAAAAAATCCTTGCAGTAAGGAGAAAGAGACAATTTTGAAGGAAGGCAGACAATCTCACCCAGGAGGATAACTAGGTGCAGGAATCTATTTACTTGTTTTAGTTGAATAGCATCAAAGCAGTAAAAGCTGCTGTTGGGCTTGCATTGCACGCCATGTATCCCATGCCATATATTTCAGTTGTTTTTCAGGAATAGGATGGAAATGACTTGCAATAGTTATCCTCTGGGATTTGTTTTTATTTCTCAATTTTCCAGTCCACTCTGGAGTATCCACAAACCAGCTGACTAGATTACATCTACCTAGGCATACAGAGGCTATCTCTCTCTCTCTCTCTCTCCCTCCCTCCCTCCCACACACATACACACAGACATACATACATACCTTCTATCAGGAAATGATAATGTTATTGCTTGCCTTGGAATTAATCCTGGGAACAAAGTAGTTGAAGCAAACTGAGAACCTCTGATTGCCAGGAAGCTTCTTACCATTTCTTTCAGCTTGCTTTGATTCATTTCTTTAACATAACAGGAGAACATTTTACAAGGATTAGGACAAGGGATTCCTTTACATAATTCATGACTTTTAACAGTAGTTACAAGTCTAGGAACTTTAGGCAAATTGCTTCCTCTGGGTGGGATAAACAAGCTGAAGTGCAGCCCTTGAAAGAAGTGGATGCTGTTCTTCCAAAAACCTATTCATCTTGGTCACTTCCTGTTTTGTCTCCAAATGGGTTGGCATGGACACTGAATCAGCAGATCTATTACATGGGGGTTCTCCTGAACTTGTGGCAACTCCTACATTGGCAGGAGAAGACCACATCCAGAGCAGTCTTTGCTGGTGCATCAGTTGCTGCCCAATCAGGATAGGAGACCTAGGGGATGGTAACTCATATTGTCACACCTTGATGCTAGATTTCTCCAGTACATTCTACATGGGGCTGCCTTTGAAGGTGGCTCTAATTGGTGCAGAATGTGATGGTTTACCACTTGGGAGGAAAGAGCCATTAATGCCTTATAAAGATGGTTCTGCAAGTACTAAATTGGCTCCAATAAACTTCTGGATTCAGTTCAAAATCTAACTTGTCTCCAGGAGTGCCTCCACTCAGTAGAACAAGTAAACAGATGGATGCTCATCTTGGGAAACGATACTCAAATTCTTCTTAGACAAGTGAAATGGATCTTCCATGGGAATGCTTTTTGTTTATTAGACTGCAGACAATTGGTAGATTTTATAAAACAAAATATAAGTGTAATAGGTGTAGATTGTGCCTGTCTTGAACTATGGAAATTTTGTTTGCCTTTCTGTTTATTTGAGTAACTTTTATTTTTGGATTATATCATAATAGCAATAACTACAAAAAGCATCATGAATAGAGGCAGCAGGGGATTGTTAGAACAGCCTATAGAGAAAGGAATTCCATTAGATTTACTTCCAAAAATGTTTAGCCCAGAGTTCTGCAACCTTTCCAACTTTGTGGACTGGTGTATGTGGGGGGGACGGGATGGTTCCATGTGAGCAGTGGGCAAGTGCCTGCATACCTGTGCAAATGGAGCGTGTGCGGACACACCTGCCTGCTGTTTGTGCAAATGGGGGTTTGTGCACACACATGTACTTGGCCACTGCTTCAGGCAGCCCAATTCTAAATAGATCATGGCCCAGGGGTGGGCCCACACTCCATTTGCACAAGCCAATCTGGCAATAAATTGGCTGAGTCACTTGAAACTCCATTTATAGCTTTTGAAAAAAGATAAATGAAAGACTTGTAAAGGTGAAAGAAGTGAAAAAGATGGACAATGTTGGCTTTTGGTCTGTGCGCGCTGTGCCAGCAGACGCGCAGGAAGAAGTCTCTCGCCGCCGTCAGATCTATCTTCCTTGGAGGACCCTAAAAAAGGTCAAAAGTCACCCTGGGGGGGGGGCGACCATCATGAGGAGGCCCTCCTTGTGATCATGGAAGGGCGGCAGCCCTCCGTTTGGTCTGAAGCAGCTCCTCTGGCCTGAAGAAGAAGTGATTGGCCATCAACATGGCTGATCCCTAAGCCGCTCCCTGCCGAAAGCCAAAATCACCATCAAGCACAAAAAAGCAATCTGGAGGATTTGGGTGAGACCTTACCTTTCTTTCTTCCCTAATTACGTACTTCCCTGTGGGACTCTTCTGAAAATCTTCTCCCCCTCTCTTGAAAGATTGGCGACTGCTTACTTGGGGAACTAAAACCTTAAAGCCTCAAAAGAAACCAAATGAGTAAGCTAAATAATTAAACAACCCTATTTGTACCTCTGGAATTTTTGGGCTACTAAAACGTTCTTATCTCTATGGGGACCTTCTACCCTATTTATTGCTAAAAAAATGGACTAATTGGATAAAAGCCTCATATTAGTCTGGAAAAAGATTCTACATGCTATTGAGGACATCTTGTGGCGAAACCTGGTATAGCAAGTAAACCTTTTTTTATTGTGAGATCTGGCTGTAATAGATGTGTCCTTGACATTATCTCTAAAGATAAGAATTGGGAATGCCTGGCACCAAAAACATCCTTTAGGAATAGTGGAGGTGGACATTCACTGATTCTTATTAAAATAGCCTCCACTAAATACCTATCTGTAAACATCAAAGAAATGGAGGATTATATTCCACCACTTGACTATACTTGACTATACTTGATACAATTTTGGCAATGACTGAACAAATGAAAGCCAGACTTAAAGACAAATCTGACAGCATAAACCCATTAAATCAGACTCTGACTTCAATCGATGAACTGACAATCTAAAAACTAACAGAAGAGGAGGAAATCAACAACAAAATAGGGGACTTTAAAGAACAACAAGTACAATTTACTGAGAGCCTTAATGCCCAAACTTTGATTTCAACTATAGAATCTACAATTCAACAAACAACAGAAGCTGAAGAAAGCAATACTAAGATGGAGGATGCCAAAGGCCTTCAAATATAGTACATTAAGAATGTAACCAACCAACCAAAAACTATAACACCGGACATGTCCTCTTACCTAAGCCAGATGGGACTGAAAGAAGAAGAAGACCAGACTGAATTAATGACAACTATATTATGCCAAACACAGAGACCTGATTTATTACAACGACAATTTAATGACTATAAAGGGGTCACTCTCTTTGAAAAATTGACAACTGGATGGTCTCCCTGGATTCAAACAATGTTTGTAGGAAGAAAGGGAGACACATTTGAGAAGTTAAAGACAATGATATGGAAGCCTGCCTGGCACAAAAAGAAACCTAGAGTTAGATTTTAAAATGTTTTTTTTAAATGTTGGGATTTGTAATAATAAAGCTTAAAATTGCTTTTAATGGGCTAAGGGGAACTGTTAAAAAATATAAACTGATTTTGTATTTAGGACCTAGATTTTTAAGGGAATGAAAATTAGCTACTAGAGCATTATATTATAGAACTAGAGAATTATATTATAGAACTTGGAATGACACAACAAAAGATACCTTGCTAATTATTGATAATTACGAAGATGATAGATAGAATATGTTTTTGAAATATAACAAGAATGCACTTAAATGAACAATGTATATATACTGCTCAAAAAAATAAAGGGAACACAAGATAAGACATGCTACTATTAAATATAGTACATTGTGTTGTTTAAGTGTTCCCTTTATTTTTTTGAGCAGTATATTTCAGATATGATAACTATTATATAATGAAATAGGGGAAATGTGGGTTACCCGAAAATTAAGTTTCTTAGATACCATAGGCTAATTTGGAGCACTGTTTTGAAATTAGATAAAACTTAAAAACAGGACGTGGATAAGTATCTGTGAAAATGTATTGATAATTGTTCTAATTGACTCTGTCACAACCAGAAATATATTAATTTGATTTTGATATTATGATTAAGGGAATTGGAGAGGGAATTTTTGTTGAACTTTCCTGACCTATGTACAAAAAGATTTTGTTATTGGACTTTTCATTATCCAATCACCACATTGCTTCATAAATATTTTGGATGTAAAATTAGAAAATTAATAAAACTTGTTTTTTTTTAAAAGATGGACAATGTCTACTAATACAAAATAAATTAATGTGTTTAATAAATAAATAGTATGACTGTTTTTTGCTGCCATCGAAGTGGGGGGGGGTGTCTATGGATTATTAGATTTTTAGTTTTTGTAAGACACCTGAACTCACCATGTAATATATAAAACAGCATTGTCCTTGATAGAAGGGTATTATTTCACTGTATCCCATGTAATACATCCTACTTAACTTACATACTATTTAAGGAGGCTTCCAATGGAGCTGCACTTAGGTATAATTCAGATAAAGAGAGCAGATATAATATAAGTTGATTTGTAAGTTCATTTTGGTGCATAGCAACTTTGGCTAAAAGTCAGCAGATGGCAGTTGTGATTAGGTTTGCTAACGCTTAAAACTGATTTTTGCTCCTATGCCTTTAAAAATTATTGGGTTTGCAGATATTAACTGGTGATAATGCTTATCTTTCTGACCTGAAAAGCTTGAGTTAGCCTCTGGCAGCATGATTAAAATTGGAATAAAGTCCATGGCTGTTACAAGTGAAAAACCTTTTATGGAAAAGCACTAGAATACTGTATTTATAAATATACCTCCTCTTGCTGTTAGCCTAGGAACCATCACATGAAATCAGAATATATATTAGTTATATTAATCAGGTTTTAAAACCCCAATGTCATGGTTCTGATGAATGAGACAAATCAAACAGATTGGAGGCATATTATTTATCTAAAAAGTCTTAGTAATGAAACGAAACATCGGCACTCATGGAGGGATGCCAGAATCTGAAATCTCCTCCCCCTAAACCCATCATAACATACACACAATCCCCGCCTTTATCTACACATCATAAATCACATTATCCAATTAGTTTTATATATGAGGGTTCACTTCCCATTCTGTACGTGGCTTTTTGCAATCTTATCACAACTTCCGGGTGACTCCTCCCTCCCAAATGAAGCAATTAAAATAACGGGCTGTCTCTTATATTGTCTGCAAAAACATGTCAATGTTTGCAGCATTGACATCTGGCCCCCCTTACAAAAGAACAGATCCTGTAATGTAAACAAACAAGTTAGGAGCTGGCTTTTGGTTTGTTGGGGTGTTTCTCATAAAACCTTTTGATAAGTCTGTCAGCTTTCACATTGCTGGATTTCACCCAAATGGCTTCAAACAATGGGTATCCCTTCCATTGTACTAGGTACTGCAATTTTCCCTTAAAGATTCTAGAGTCAAAAATACATTTCACTTCATAATGGGTCTGACCCGCTACTATGAGGGGTCCAGGTGCTTTCTTAGGGGGAGGTCTTAAAGTGGAAGCTCGAAAAGGTTTCAGTAAGCTACAATGAAACACCAGGTGAATTTTCCCCCAAAGTCTGGGGAGTTTCAATTTTACTGTGACCAGGTTGATGATTTTCACAATGGGGAAAGGCCCCAAGAATTTCGGTCCCAATTTCTTGCTGTGTAATTTGAGACATAAATATTTAGTTGACAGATAAACCTTCTCTCCCACTTGGAATGTTCTTTGGGGAGCCTTTTTTATCAGCTTGTTTTTTATAAGTCTCAGAAGTCTTTTTTAACACCATTTTTGTGTTTCTCCAAACCTCTTCCCATTCCCTCACCCATTGATCAAGTGTCTGGGAGGCAGAGGGCAACTGAGGATAGTCAGGCATCAGGCTGAACTCTTTTCCTGTGGCTACTCTAAAAGGCATGTAGCCAGTGCTGCTGTGAACAGAATTATTGTAGGCCACCTTGGTGAAGGGGAGGAGGTCAGTCCAGCTTGTCTGTTGGTAAGAAACATAGCATCTGAGGTATTGCTCCACCATTTTGTTAGCGGATTCTGCAGCCCCATTGGTAGCTGGATGAAAAGCAGATGATAAGCCTTGAGATGATCCAATTAATTTAAGGAAATTCCTCCAAAATTTCACTGTGAGCTGTACTCCTCTATCTGAAATTATTTGCTTAGGGGGTGCCATGCAGTCGGTAGATATGTTTCAGGAACAATTTAGTCAATCGTTGTGCAGATGGGAGTCCTTTACAGGTGATAAAGTGAGCCAGTTTCAAAAACAGATCTATCACAGTCCAGATGACAGTATTTCCTCTACTGTTGGGTAGGTCTACAATAAAGTCCATAGCTATTTCTTCCCATGGTTGGGAAGGGTCTGCTACTGACTGCAGTAGCCCAGGGGTTTTCCCTGGAATTCTTTTCATGGTGGCATATATGGTACAACTCTTGACATAGTTTTCCACATCTCATTTTAGCCCCAGCCACCAAAATTACCGGTGGATGAGGTGTAGAGTTTTTTAATATCCGAAGTGTCCAGCCTGTTTTACATCATGGCTGTGTCTGAGAGCATTGAGATGAAGGGTTTCAGGTAGATACAATTTTCCTCCCATGTATGCCAAACCATCCCTGCATGTTAGGGAGGTTTGATTATCTTTGAACCATTGATCGGTAAGGAACTCTTGTTTTATCTTCTTCACTCCCAGGTCATCAGGATTAGGGGTTCTGTGAGGTGTGAGTTGTGCTGCAGGTTGTGAAATGGGGATAATTGCCTTGTAGACCTCTTTGTGTTCACTTTTATATTGTGACAGTTGGGATAGCGCATCAGCTAGGAAGTTTTTCTTTCCCGGTATGTACTTTAAAGTAAAGTTAAAACAGTTAAAGTACTGTGCCCATTGCACTTGCTTTGGAGACAATTTGTGGGGAGTTTTTAGTGCCTCTAAATTTTTGTGATCTGTCCATAGTTCAAAAGGCACCTTGCTCCCTTCTAAATAGTGTCGCCAGGATAATTGCCCCCACCTAATTGCGAAGACCTCCTTCTCCCAGACTGTCCATCTCCTTTCGCCTTCCGTGAATTTCTTAGAGGTCTTATGTGATCAGTCATATTTGTACTGTATATCAGGATGTCATCAAGATACACCAGAACCCCTTTGTATAAATGTTCCTGTAGGACCTCATTAATCAACTGCATAAATATAGCTGGGGCCCCCTGCAGTCCAAATGGTATGACTTTGAATTGGTAGCTTCCCAAGGGGCAGTTGAAGGCCATTTTCCACTCATCCCCCTCCTTTATTCTTACCCGGTAATATGCTTCTCTCAGGTCTAACTTGGTGAAGACGCTCCCCTTCGTCAGGTGGGTTAGTAAGTCTTTCAGGAGGGGGAGAGGGTATTTATTTTCCACACGCATGGTGCTTAGGCCTTTATAGTCCATGCAGAGATGTAGAAACCATTTTTTTTCTCTTTGAACAACACAGGGGCTCCCACAGTAGACTTGGCCCATTCGATGAATCCCCTCACTAGGTTTGTATCCACATATCACTGCATCTCCTCCATTTCAAGGGGGGACATAGCATACATTCTTGGTTGGTGGAGTTTGGCCCCTGGTAACAGTTCAATGGAACAATCATTGTGGTGGCAAGGTATTGCATTCTTTCGCACTAAATGCCTCCGCTAGGTCCTGGTACTCGCTGGGGATGAGCGGCTTGCCAGGTGGCCGTAGGGCAACCATGTGCACTTGCTCATTGGGTGGGCTAAAATCCCCTGTAACATCTCTTGAATCAGTGGGGGGATCGGGCCCTATGGGTAATCTCACAGTTCTCATTCCTTTTTCCTACCAGATAAATGGCTTCCATTTGTCTAGCCAGGCTAGTCCTAGGATCATAGTCTCAGACATCTTTGGAGCTACCAGGAAGTGAATAAACTCCCAGTGCTCACCTATTTCCAGGCGAAAGGGCTCCGTTAATTGTGTGACTAAAGTCCCTCCCATTAGGGAGCCATTGGCTTGCTCAAACCTCACAGGTTTGGAGAGTGGCTTAGCCCGTATGCCCAGTCTTAAGGTACATGACAGGCTAATGATGCATCGGGAGCAGCCAGTATCGACTAGCACTTTCAGGTCTACTTGTGCCCCTGACTTAGGGATTATGAGTTTAGCAGGCAATAAAAAGGGTAGGATGTGGCGAGTCACCATTCTCCCCTTCATCGTCACTGTCGAAAGGGGTAGAACGGGGGTGGATCCAGTCTGAGTTCCGGCGTCCTCCCGTGTGGGGGATGTGACCTGGATAACAGGTTCCTGTGTCATCCGGTTGGATTTCTCTCCCTTTAGCCGCTGTGTAGGTCTCTTTCTCACTGCTGGTCCTGGTCTGTTCTGCTGTTGGGGGAAGGGGACCAGGCATTTCGCTGCTTGATGTCCCTGCTGTCCGCATCGGAAACACTTAATTGCCGGGTCTACAGGTGGCTTGGGTCTTTCAGCCATTACAGTAGTTGGAGATCTTCATGGGGATGATTGCCATTCAGGTTGTTCTGACCTTGGTTCGGGTTCAGGTAGGAGAGGCTTCTTATAGTGGGCAAGCTGAACATCTAATTTCACTGTTGCCTGGTACCATTCATGCAGTTGGTCAGGCACAGCTCGGTAGATACATGCCAGAGAAAGGTAGTCATCTAACCCTTCTCTAAAAAGATGAATTATGGATTGCTCAGGCCATCTCTCTATCTCTCTATCTGACTGGCCAGCTTTTGAAACTCTCGCACGTAATCCAGGGCAGGCTGGCCATCTTGCTTTATCTTATGGATTTGCTGTTCCTCTCTGAGGGTGATGGATGGGTCCTCAAATCTTTCCCTTAGCCCCAGGAGGAAAAGGTGGGGTCCTCCAATTCAGGGGCCTGCTTGTTATATAAATTGTTCAACCATTCAGATGCTTCTCCCTCTAGGCTGGATGCAATCACATCGACCAAAGCACCTGGGTCCGGGTAGAGATGGGCCCAGCTATTCAAATGAGAGCATACATGGTTGAGATAGAAAATCAGTTTCTCTGGGTTCCCATCGAAGGTTGCTCTGAAGGGTGGGATGATTAGTGGTTGCTGGGGCCCCCACTGCTGTTGTTGTGTCTCCAGTTGCTGCTGGCCCCACTCTGGTTGCTGATTTAATGGCTGCCAGGGCCCCCACTGCTGCTGGCCCCACTGGTCCTGCTGTACATTCAGGGGTTGTGTGTTTGGATCCTGCTGCTTCCACCCTTGCTGTTGTCCTCCCACCAGCTCCTGATCTCCAGACTTCTGCACCACCCCCAGCTGTTGCAAGGCTTCTATTAGCTGGGGCAAGTGCAAAGGTTGTTGGTCTTTCACTTGTGGGGGCTTCCCAACCTCCCATTGCTGCAGAGGCCCCAGGCTGGGGTCCTCTGTCCCTATGGGTCTGGAGGGCTTGGCAGGGGACTCCTGGGTCTGGCAGGCAGTCTGATCTGCAGACAGGGTTTTCCACTCACCCAGATTCTCAGTGGTTGACGATATGACATCTCCTCCTCATTCTGCTTCTGAGGACTCTTGCCACACAGTCTGGCCTCCATATTCTCTACTGGAGTGGTTCCAGCTTAACGATGAGATAACTTCAGTTATCTGCTGATGTTTGGAGATCGGCCCAAATTCATCTTCCCACAGAAAACTATTTATTATTTCCTCTTCAGAAGTTTCACCAGCAACCAGGCTTTCACTCTCCATTTTGAGGATTCTTCCCTGAATCTTTGCTAGCTTATCTCTCTTACCAGAGACAGTGGTGGGGGTTCAGGACCCCACTGTGAAAGAAAAGAGATTCTGGCATGATGTCATGGTTCCGATGAATGAGACAAATCAAACAGATTGGAGGCATATTATTTATCTAAAAAGTCTTAGTAATGAAACGAAACATCGGCACTCATGGAGGGATGCCAGAACCTGAAATCTCCTCCCCCCCAAACCCATCACAAGACACACACAATCCCCGCCCTTATCTACATATCATAAATCACATTATCCAATAAGTTTTACATATGAGGGTTCACTTCCCATTCTGTAAGCTGCTTTTTGCAATCTTATCACATCTTCTGGGTGATTCCACAATTAAAATAACAGGCTGTCTCTTATATTGTCAGTGCAAAAACATGTCAATGTTTGCAGCATTGACACCCAAAATATTAGAAATTAACCAGATAGTTTCCAAATGATTTTGAATGCAAAGTTTGCCGAGTATATCAGCATTTTGAAAAATATTAGAAGCATCATGTATAAAATACAATATTTTAATGAGTGAAAGAAATGTGCTGTGTTGCAGAACCTTATTCAAGAATTAATCCAATTATTGTCCATTAAATGATGAATGATATTTTGTTCATTCATAAAACGAATGGCATTATATTTGCATAAAATGAAGAAAGGATTTGTCTTTATCTCCTAAATCTACTATTTATGAAATGAGAACTGGGAAGTCTAAATTGTACCCCTTTCAAATAATAAGAGGTGGATGCCATAGAAGGGCTAGTAGATCTGGCCTGCAGAAATCTGCATGGCCATAACATGACAACAAAGAGTTATACTACTTGCTCTTGTAGTCTAGCTAATGTGATATTATTTACATCATCATGTCAGTATGGTTAGTCTGTGTTCACTTACTTTTTTTTTTGTAAGGACTGTAGGGTCATTCCTAGGACTTCAGAACAAAGTCAATTTCCTTCCTTTCCAGTGCTTTCATATACCAACCTTTCCTGCTTCATTCCTTTTGTCAGGATAGTAGGAAAAATATTCCAAATGAATGTCCCCCTTGAAGAAAAGGGACATTTCTTCAAACTTTTTTTCCATGTTTCTCAAACAAAGGCTGCATATAATAAATATTTTGCTTGACAGTACTCTAATCACACTTCTTTCCACTGTTCTGTATCCTCCTCTTGATCAATTTTGGTTTTGCTTATGTCACACTAATTGATATTCAGGCAGCTTTACTATAGCTGTGGCACATCAGCAGGTCTCCCGTTGCGTTTCAGAAATTGAATATAGAAACAGATAGGTGATTTTGCCTTGTAGGATTAGCATTAGGCCTTTAAAAAGAGTTTATAGCTGTTCTGAATGGAATTATATTGAGTCTGCTTTTGTCACTTTTCAACTAAATTGTAATTTACTTTGAAAGGGATTTTCTCACTCTGGCTGGGCTGATGAAATGTTAATGGTTAAGTGGACAAATCGGCTTGGACAACTCTGCTCAAGAAAATTAATAAAGAGGCCCTTGGTACTAGTTGTAGGTTATTCTATGGCTTACAATGACAAAGAAGTACTAATGAAAGAAATGGTGAATTATTTTCCAGTAGGGGGTGCACAATGCATTGTGTTGAATTCCAGATAATTATGTGGAAATTTGGAAATACTTTTCATTTTCCAGCTCTGTTCTGATTCTAAGTGTCTGAAAACTATGCCTCTAATCTTTTAGGTGTAAGACCAACAAGACAAAATTAGTCCTCCCAAGCCTTTGGATTTTACTCTAAAACAACGTCTTAGGGAAAGGAAGGGAGGGAAGTGAAATAGTGGCTTTCAGTGATTGCCTAGTTTAGAGCAATCCTAGAGACTAGACCATCAATGGGAATATGTGGTGGATAGAGATACCATGAACAGTTGTTAAACATGAGGCCTCAGAGATGTACCATTTCTGTGATTGTTACTGTGTGACGCTATATAATGCTGATTAAAAAAAAACCCTAAATGCTGGTCAAATGTACTGCTGATATCACAACATGAATGTAAGGTTCCTTCATTTCTCAGGATTTCAGTAAAATATTTCTACTGCATGGCAACTGGCATAGGGGAAAAAATCCCATTAATGTTATGGCAGTCCTCCTGCCTCTAATTATTGTCCTTATGAGGAAATAGGAAAACATTTTTTTAATTAAGACTATATA
Source organism: Vipera ursinii (assembly GCF_947247035.1). Lineage (NCBI taxonomy): Eukaryota > Metazoa > Chordata > Lepidosauria > Squamata > Viperidae > Vipera > Vipera ursinii. The sequence goes on along the minus strand of NC_139512.1, from coordinate 172,368,890 downwards.
GCAGCCTTCCTTCTTTACACATTGCCAATACCAATTTGTTTCTTCAAAGCTCTTGTCTTTCATTAACAGAAAGCAAAATGTAATGTATCCAGCTTGTTTCTCACAACAGTTGGAATCTTGGTCCCCTAACATCTCACTTCACAACTGCTTCCATACTAATGTGGACTTGGTATTCTTTAGAGTCCTTGGTGCTGCCTGAGTTTGGTTGTTTGCTTGCAAATGTTTCATTATGCATCTAGATAGCATCATCAGTGCTAGTGAGTTTGGGTTTTGCTCCCTGTTTGTATACAATAGCTTGCCCTGCCATTTTTGGTGAGGGTGTGGTTTTCTCCTTGCTATTCTTTGTTGTCAGGTGGTCTCTTTATGAGGGCATAATATTCTTGGGGGGCTGAATTTTGTTTTCCTAGGAGCGGCTGAGAATCTTGCTTGTGATATTTATAATGTGATTTGAGCTGGCAGGGTCAAATATTTCAGAACAGTTTTGTAGAGTTTGTAGGCTGTTTGGAGCTTTATGGGTTGGCTTCTCTTCACATTTGGGACTGGAGAACAAGGATAATCCTTTGGCTAAAAAATGTTAGCTGGATCCCATAGGCCTGGGAACAGAACTGTTATATCACTTTCTCCTTGTAGCAGAAATCACTGTGGATAAATTGCACATTCCTGGAAGCGGTTAAAAACAGTGCTTTAAGAGATAGAAACAAGTCAGTACTGTACAGTAGATTGGAAGCCTCATTCAACATGGTGGCTGACTTAATGATACAGTGTTTAGCACTTCAATAATTTAACAGTAGCAATAGCACTTAGACTTATATACTGCTTCACAGTGCTTTACAGCCTTCTCTAAGCAGATTACAATGTCAGCATATTGTCCCCAACTATCTGGGTTCTCATTTTACCGAGCTTGGAAAGATGAAGGCTGAGTCATCCTTGAGCCAGTGAGAATCAAAATGCTGGCAGTCAACAGAATTAGTCTGCAATGCTGCTTTCTAACCACTGCGCCACCACAGTTCTTAGTACCTTCTCCCAGAAAGGTTAAGTAGCACACTGGTATAGTGCCTTTTGGGATGCAAAAATTCCCAGGTTCATCTCTAGTTATGTCTCCCCTAAACAGATCTGGATAGAAGATTCCTTTCTGAAACCCAATTGAGCCATCAGTGTTTAGGAGGCAGCAAGTAGTACTGTGTTTGATAGAATTCAGGAGGTGACTTAATATAGACATGTCTCTACATGCCTAAACTTTATTTTGAGATAAATTTTGGATTAGATTTAAATCAATAGAACTGTTTGGCATCACTACAATGACCTTATAGCAGTGATGTTCAGAAAATACTCATTGTTAAATATGGAGTCCTAATTATTGGAACCAATTGGGAAGAAATAGAAATCTCTTCTTTTTGACAATTATGCTAATTATAATTAGTGTAATATAGGTGATACAACAGGGTAAATATATCCTAATTAAAACAGGAAATTGGGTTAATTATCTTTCAGTAATAATGGCATCTATGATAAGACTTAACACTATTGAAAAACAATGAACTATTTTAGGAACTTTACAATGGATTTCATAAATCTATGGTAACTTAGCTTTAGATTTCTTTCTTTTTAAAATATAGGTTTGACATTTTGAATGTAAAGGAGAACGGTAAGTCTTGTGTACTCCAGCCAAAGATTTGGATAGTCAATTATAGTCAATACATGAAACTGAAATCTAGTCTTGTAATGATTTTCTGGCTCCCTAGAAGAACCCCAGCCTCTAGAATAGAGACACAGTCTGCAGCATCGTAAAGACTTAAGAAATTATTATGGCATAACATTTCATGGACCAAGCATTTTTCAGAGCAACTAAGGTCATAAAACCTGAATTGGGTGTCTGAAATCTGATGCTTGGATCTGATAACACCTCTTTGGGCTCATCCACACTCCTCTCTAGCTGCCTCTTCAACAGTTTTTAAAATAGCTATTCTCATGATGCTGCCTTTCTCCCATTCCTAACCTACTGTAGAGGCAGCTGACATTTAGCTCTAGCTGCTTCAGTTCTTTTTAACTGGACCTGAACTACAAAAAAACTTGGTGACTGTAAGGAGGCACACACTCTTAATCCTTTTTTTTTCTTTCAGATTTTTTTTTGTCCAGGCTTTATTATTTTTATAAATAAATCAAGGTGCCAGACATACCTAATACTCCTTCCTCCTCATTTTTTCCACAACAACCATCCTGTGAGGTGGGTTGAGTTGACAAAGAGTGACTGCCCTAAAGAGACACATGACATTTATTCCCTTGGGAGTCATGGGTCCCAGATTTTGGACACATTCTGTAGGCTAGTCCACATGAGGTACCTTGGTTCAAAAATGCTTGCCCTATGATGTATTGTGTCACCCAGTTATAGAAACAAGAGTTTGAGTACTATATATGTCAAGGTAATTATAATTTAGTAGCAGACCAGCAGAGATGATATATAGAGAGTGAGTCAGCAAAGTATTTTAGGGGTAATGTCCCTTTAAGAGACTTGTGTCTGAGGGGAATGACAGTTGGAATCTTTAGCTCACTTGAACTGTTTGTATATAACTGACTGCCTTGTATTCTGTATACTCCGAATGTTGTTTCATGTTGTATATTAAACCACAGTTCTTTTGATAAACTACTGTCAGATGTTTGTGATCCTGTGTTGTCACAAGAAGAAAACAAGAAAAAGGCTGCGATAATTTTTATATTCTAAAACAACAGGTTATGGGCCCAGTTTGAAGAAAAGCCCAATGTGAAGTAAAATCCAGAGTGAAGGAAAGCCAAGAGAAAACAAGGGAGAACCTGACCAGAGTCAGAGGAATTGGACATTGTGGTTTTGAGTGTGGTTTGTAGTTATACAAACTAGAAATGAAAAAAATGGCTCTGTCAGTGTGATGGGAGGAGTTTTGTGGTATCATGGCTGAATGAAACAAAATATCTCTCTTGGAGTTTAAAAATGGGAATGTATCTATGAAGAGAGGAGCTATGGATAATAGCTACTAATCCTCCAACAGAAATGGATGAAGGATTCCAAAGAAAAAATGAGAAGGTGTTAGCTAACATTATCCTGAATTATTAGGATAACCAATTGATACATGTAAGAGTTCTCCAATCTGCAAAACAGTGCTGGGAGGCTTTGCGCAGTGTGTATGTAAGAGAGACTGTGCAAAGATGTTTGTGCAAAGTAATGTTGACAAGGACACTGTGTAAAGCACAACTTAAATAGGGAGAGAGCATGTCTAAGCATTTGCAGGACATGAGAAAAACATTCCTAGAATTCAAAGAAAGAGGAATGACCTTTACTGAGGCACACAAAGTATACATGATGCTCAGTTTATTGGACAATTCATGGGATGTTCTAGTAACAAGTTTAGAATCTGTGAATGAACAGATTCATTCAACAGGATTTAACCATGAAATATTTAACTGGCCGGTTACTGGAAGAAGAACAGAAACGGTTGGATAGGCACTGAGGAAAGGTAGGAGAAAATGCCCAGACCAGACCTATGACAGCAACATCAGAAAAAAAAGGAACTGAGACAGTTTGCACTGTAAAATGTTGTTACGTGTGTGGTTCTACAGAACATCTCCAAAGACGCTGTCCACAGAGGAAAAACAGAGGTACAGTGAGACAAGGATATAGAACTACGCAACCAACCAAAGATGGGACGTTATTTACCCTAGCAGCAAAGAAGAAAAATGTGCTCCACAAGTGGCTACTAGACAGTGGGACAAGCCAGCATGTCAGTGGCGTAGCGTGGGTTGTCAGCACCCGGGGCAAGGCAAGTAATTTGCGCCCCCTAACCCGTGGATTTTAGCACTCGAGTCTCTTCCACTAGCTCAGGAATTCTGGGAGTTGAAGTCCATGAGTCATAAAAGAACCAAGGTTGCCTACCCTTGAGTTAGGTTCAAGGCAAAAAAGGGTCTCTGGAGAAGAGGGAAAATGCTAGTTTAAAACTGAAACAAGGCAACTAAGGTGCCTCAGCTGTGATTTAGGATGAGACAAAGAGAGGACATGGCGTTGAAAATGGTTAAAGGGGCATGTTTGTTCCACTCTTAGTGGATGTCAAGATAAACCCCACGAGAGAATGACCTTACAACAGATGTGAATAGGCTTGGACTACGTTTGTAGATTGAGTGCATACATCACATGGAGCGATGATGGGCTTCATCAAGATTTATGATCCCACAATTGGCTAGTTTTCTCCATCTTGTCCTAAACCCTGGATACCAACCACGGTTTATGGCTTAGCATGTGGTGTGGGGTGACCCAACATGTTAGGCAACAAACAATGACTTCCAACTTACAATGCCTCAGCTTCCCAAGGTTATTCCAAAGCCGGAAAAGCCAACCAACCCACCCTGCAGCTTTGCCTGCTTAGGCTGAACCCCTGGAGTTCATACTTGCTGTGGCGCCTGACCTATTTTCTGCCCAGACGCTGCTTATCCAAGCCAAGCCGCCTCCTTCTCTTTGGCACCTCGCCCCAAAGATTCGCCAGACTGGCTGGAAACTCTCGCTGCTGGCGACGTGTGTCGGGGGGGCGTCCTGATCGCCTCCTGCAGGGGGAACCGAGTGGCCACAGAGAGTCAATACGGCAGGAGGAGGAGGAGAAGGAGGAGGAGGAGGAGCAGCAAGCAGCCACAGGTGCGGCGGCTGCAGTTGTTACCTTTACCTCCGGGAAAGGAGACGGGGGCGGGAGCTGGGTCGGGGGGGGGCGGGCTTGCAGGTTGAGAGCCAAGCGGAGGAGAGCCGCGGCGGGAGAAAGAGAGGGAGGCGAGACGCCGCCAAGCCTCCCCACCCCCACCCGAGAAAGGCGATCCGCAGCCGCGAGAGGACGGGATCCCGCTCTGGCTGGGCGCAGCGAATGCAGTTGCTTTCTATGCTCCGCCCACTCGCTCGCTCCTCCGACCCTCGGTGAAGCAGAATCGTCCCCCTCCGGCGAGCTTAATGGGCGCCCCCCCAGATGTTGCGCTCGGTGCGGCCGCCCCCCCTGCACCCCCCACGCTACGCCACTGCAGCATGTTGCAGCAAAACCACATGCATTTATTGGTTTAAGACCAACTAAGCAGGATTTTGTCAGCCTGGCTAATGAACAACAGTCAATAGGTAAAGGGGAAGGAAATGTATATGTACCTGAACTAGGAATAACATTGAAAAAGGTATTATATGTGCCAGACATAGACCATAATTTACTAATTTATCTAGATAGTGAAGGATATGAAGTAATGTTTGTTAGAGGGCAATATACTATTAAGAAAGATGGAGGATTTATGCATGGAGCATTGGACAGAATGGTTTATACAACTTTAGGACAACAGAAGGATGTTTGTGCAAGTACTCTGACAAACACACCCACACATGATAACAGTGTGCATCTAATGCATAGGAGATTAGGTCATGCCAGCTTTAGAGCATTACAGAAAATGCCAAAAATAGCAAAAGGACTGAAAGTGAAGAACTATGATGTGCACCTAGATTGTGCCGTGTGTAAGGAGTCAAAAACTAGGGTTTATCCTTTAAGCAAGAAAAGCTTAAGAAAGACAAAGTTTTATAGTTAGTACACACTGACTTAATAGGTCCTATGACACCATCTATTGGAGGAGCAAGGTTTTTTTGTTAGTTGCGAAGTTGTGTCCGACCCTTCGTGGCCCCTTGGACAACATTCCTCCAGGCCTTCCTGCTCTCTACCATCTTCTGGAGTCCGTTTAAGCTCACACCTACTGCTTCATTGACTCCATCCAGCCACCTCATTCTCTGTCATCCCTTTCTTCTCTTGCCCTCAATCTTTCCCAGCATTAGGCTCTTCTCCAGTGAGTCCTTCCTTCTCATTAGGTGGCCAAAGTATTTGAGTTTCAGCTTCAGGATCTGGTCTTCTAAAGAGCAGTCAGGGTTGATCTCTTCTAGGACTGACCAGTTTGATCGCCTTGCAATCCAAGGGATTTGCAAGAGTCTTCTCCAGCACCAGAGTTCAAAGGCCTCAATTCTTTGGTGCTCAGCCTTTCTTATGGTCCAACTTTCACTGCCATACATTGCAACTGGGAAGACCATAGCCTTGACTATGTATACTTTTGTTGAAAAGGTGATATCTCTGCTTTTTAGTGTGCTGTCTAGATTTGCCATGGCTTTCCTCCCGAGGAGCAAGCATCTTTTAATTTCTTGGCTTCAGTCCCCATCTGCAGTGATCTTGGAGCCCCAGAAAATAAAATCTGTCACTACCTCCATTTCTTCCCCATCTATTTGCCAGGAATTGAGAGGGCCGGATGCCATGATCTTGGTTTTCTTACTGTTAAGTTTCAACCCAACTTTTGCACTCTCCTTCTTCATCCACAACAAGAGGCTCTTTAGTTCCTCTTCACTTTCTGCCATTAGAGTGGTATCATCTGCATATCTTAGGTTGTTGATATTTCTTCCAGCAATCTTAATTCCAACTTTTGATTCATCTAGCTCTGCCTTTCTCATGATGTGCTCTGCATATAAGTTAAACAGGCAGGGTGACAGTATACAGCCTTGCTGGACTCCTTTCCCAATTTTGAACCAATCAGTGGTTCTGTGTCCAGTTCTCACTGTTGCTTCTTGACCCGCATATAGGTTTCTCAAGAGACAAATAAGATGGTCTGGTACTCCCATCTCTTTAAGAACTTGCCACAGTTTGTTGTGATCCACACAATCAAATGCTTTAGCATAGTCAATGAAGCAGAAGTAGATGCTTTTTCTGGAACTCTCTAGCTTTCTCCATGATCCAGTGTATGTTGGCAATTTGAACTTTAGTTTCTCTGCCTCTTCAAAATCCTGCCTGTACTTCTGGTAGTTCTCGATCCACATACTGCTGGAGGATTTTAAGCATAACTTTACTAGCATGTGAAATGAATGCAATGGTGTGATAGTTTGAACATTCTTTGGCACTGCCTTTCTTTGGAATTGGAATGTAAATTAATCTTTTCCAATCATGTGGCCACAAGGTATGCTCTGGTAATTGTAGATGATTATACCAGATATGGATTTTGTTATTTACTCAAACACAAAACAGAGGTATTGCAACAATTTAAACAATGGGTGACATTTATGGAACACAGATATGGTGGTAAAGTATGCCAACTGCAGACAGACAGGAGCAGAATTTATGTCCAAAAATTTTCAGTGTTGGCTTAGGAGTCTAGGTATTAGACACAGACGAACAAACCCATGTATACCAGCTGAAAATGGAGTAGCTGAAAGGAGGAATGGTATATTACAGACAATGAAGGACTCACTACTTGCAGATGCAGGCATGAGTAGAGGGTACTGGAGAAAAGCCATAAAAATGGCTAACTATTTAATAAATTATGGAGTTCTGCTGTGAACGAAACTCCAAATTTCTTGTTATATGGTAAGAAACCCTCATTGGCTCACCTAAGAACTTTTGGTAGTTATGCCTGGGTCCATCATCTTAAGAGCACTAGAAAGAAGGAACAGAAAAAGACCAGAAAACTGAGTTATATAGGATATGAGCCAGGATCCAAGGAATGTAGGTTTACTGATGAAACTCAGAAAGTTGTGGTTTCATGTTCTGCCAGCTTTGCAGAGCCTGGTAATTGGAATAGGGTACATGCCAACACAGAGGTGTTTATTCCATCACATAGTAATAGATCTCAGGGAGGAGAAGCTGCAGAAGACCCATCATCAGAGAAAATGGATGGCAGGTCAGAAACTGTAAATATAAAGGAGGAGACCTGACATGAAAAGTGAAGACACAGAAGCACGGGAACAGGTGTTACCAAGGAGGTCGGAACAAATTAATAAAGGAGTACCTCCTGATAGATACAAGGTAAGTGAGGTTAGAGTATGTAATACACGTTATGAACCTCGCAATTACCAAGAAATGATGTCCTTACCGAAAACAGAACTAGAAAAATGGAAAGAAGCCATGGACAGGGAGACGGAATCTATGGATGTGCATCAAGTGTTCTCGTCCATGAGATTACTAGAAAGAAAAAAAGACCACAGATGTAAATGGGTATATAAAAAGAATGTGTTACAAAAATAATGAACTGCAATACAAGGCAAGACTGGTAACACAGGGATTCACACAAAGAAAATAACTTGGCTGATATATTAACAAAGCCTCTGAGTTCAGAAAAGTATCAAAATTGGGTAAAGGTGTTCGGACTAGCAGCCGTTCAGCTCTAAATAGGAGGAGTGTCAAAGTAATTATAATTTAGTAGCTGAATGGCAGAGATGTTATAGAGAGAGTTATAGAGAGTGAGTTAGCAAATTATTTTAGGGGTAGTGTCCCTTTAAGAGAATCTTTAGCTCACTTGAACATAACTGACTGCCTTGCAGTCTGTATGCTTCCTGAATATTATTTCATGTTGTATATTAAACCACAGTTCTTTTGATAAACCACTGTCAGATGTTTGTGATTCTGTGTTGTCACAGGAAGAAAACAAGAAAAAGGCAACTTCTGGTTTCCCAACATGGCCACCATGGACATCTGGAAGGCGAGCTCTGTCTTCCGCATCCAGTTTCACATTGCTGGGGGCCCCTGGAAAGGGTCAAAAGTAGGGGCCACCAGCAAGGATGGGATCCCCGCTTGATCATGGAAGGGTAGTAACCCTTCCATTGGATCCAGGGCAGCCCTACAAACAGGCGGACAAAAGACCGGCCATAGAAATATGGCTTGTCACTAGGCTGCAGACAGCCAAAGTCACACTTACCATGTGGCAACTTTAAAGCAGCATGGAAGAGACTGTGTGAGATCTACCTCTCTTAAATCCCAACTATCTTTTTTACCTGCATAAGCTGCTTAAGTAACCACACAATAAGCAAACTGACACCCACTATAAAAACATGGCACCACCACAAACACAAAGCCGAACAAAAGCAGCACAACTCACCAGCTCAGGTCTAAGGCTGGTAGCTGAGACCAGCCCATCCACTCAAAACACACCCACACCCAATCAGAACACACCCACCATTCAAAACACACTCCCATCCAATCAGAACACACTTACTCCCCCACCCAATCAGAGCACACCTCCACCCACAGAACACACCCCCTCTGGCAGTTTAAAAAAGAGGAACAAACAGCCACATGCTTCTCCCAGAAGGAAGCAGAAGCCACCAGCCTGATGATGACAGATGGGATTCCGTCGAAACGTTGCCCCTACACCTTTAGTTCTACGCGGGAAAAAACCCGAATAACCAAAAATCCACATACGAACACCCGCGAAAACTTCAGAAAACAAATATATATATATATATATATATATATATATATATATATATATATATATATATATATATATATATATATATATATATATATATATATATATATACATATATATATATATGTAGATCTAGAGTCTCGGGTTTCTTCCCGTGTTCCTTTCATCTTCAGAAAGTTGTGGCGATGTTTCGACGAAATCCCATCCGTCATCATCAGGCCGGAGTGTTCCTCCTGCTGCTTCCAGGAGCAATGCGTGGTCTGGCTGTTCCTTTCCTTCCAACTGCCGGTGGGGCTGTGTTCTGACTGGGAGGAGGCGTGGCTGCTTTCTGATTGGGTGGGGGTGTCCTCCGACTGGGTGGAGGCGTGGTTGTCTTCTGATTGAGTGGAGGCGTGGCTGTCTTCTGATTGGGTGGATGCGTGGTTGTCTTCTGATTGGTTGGAGGCGTGGCTATCTTCTGATTGGGTGGGGTGTGTTCTGAATGGGTGGGGTTTTTTGTTGTGTTGTAATATCCTGAGTGTTGTGATTTGGTGTCCTGAGGAGTGGGTTGTGTAGTGGCCTCCAGAGCTTTGGTTTGGCTCCGAGTTCGAGGACCTGCTATGTATCTCTGGTATGGGTCAGTCAGGTTCGTGTGTGCGTTCTTCTGCTTGGGTGATGGCACTTTTGCTTGACTTGTTCTGTCTTCTGTGTGGGAGAGTTTTTGTTCTGGGTGTGGATGAGTCTTGCTGGGGCTGGTGGCATTTGGGGTTGTTTGTTGGTTTTTTAAATCCTTGTTTGCTGAAATTCGTTTCTCTATCAATGCTGGTTTCCAAATGGCATGTAGGCGGGAGGTGTCGTCTCGCTTGTTCATACTGTCTGGGTGTTTTTCTATTTCAATGGCTTCTCTGATTATTCTGCTATTGAGATGTTCTATTTTGGCGATTGTTTTTGTACCTTCAAAATTGATGTTGTGTCCCGTAGTGTTTATGTGTTGTACTAGTGAAGATGTGTGATCTTTCTTCTGTACTGAGTTCTTATGTTCTTCTACACGTACCTCTATTCTTCTGTTAGTCTGTCCGATGTATGTTGCTGGACAGGAGGTGCATGGGATTTGGTATATGCCCTGGTTTTCCAGTTCTATTTTGTCTTTGGGATTTCTCAGGATGGTTGATATCTTTCTGTCAGTGTTAAATGCGGTTTTGATGTTATGTTTGCGTAGTACTTTACTGATTTTGTCGGTTGTTCCTTTTATGTAGGGCAAGATGGCTCGTCCGTTGTTCTGTTCTTCTTCTTGGATGTTTTTCTGTTTCGGAGTCCCCTGCTGAATCATATTGGTGATTTTGTTTTTTGGGAACTTGTTTGCTGTCAATATGTCTGTCAGGGTGTGTAGTTCTGTTTGTATATGTGTTTCATCTGCAAGGCGTCTGGTTCTTGTTATTAGTGTTTTGGCTACTGAATTTATTTGTGCTGGGTGATGATGTGATTGCGCATTGAGGTAACAGTTGGTGTGTGTTTTCTTTCGGTAGACTGTGTGTCCTAGGGTGCCGTTTTGTTTTTTGTATATAAGTACATCCAGGAAAGGTAACTGGTTGTTTGTTTCAATCTCCATGGTGAATTTTATTTTGGGATGTAGGCTGTTCAGGTGTGTTAGGAAGTTTTCTAGCTCCTTTCTTCCTTGGGGCCAGATCACGAAGGTGTCATCCACATATCTGAGCCACAGTTTTGGTTTGTTTGTAGTCTTTTCCAGAGCGTTAGTTTCAAATTCTTCCATGAAAAGGTTGGCGATAACTGGTGATAGAGGGGATCCCATTGGTGCGCCTTCTATTTGTTTGTATCTCTGGCCTCTGTGTATGAAGTATGTGTTTGATAAGCAGTGTTCTGCTAGTTCTATAATATGGTTTGGTGGTTGGTATTTGCTTCTTATTGTTGATAGAGCTTCTTGGACTGGCACCTGGGTGAATAGTGATACCACATCGAAGCTGACTAGCAAGTCTTTTTGGTCTATCTGTAGATTTTTCACTAATTCTATAAAGTGGTATGAGTTTTGGACATATGAAGCTGCCATTTCTGCTTGAGGTTGTAATTGTTTTGCTAGGTATTTAGCTAAGTTTTGTAGTGGTGAGCCTATAGAACTTACTATGGGTCTTAGTGGGATTCCATCTTTGTGTATTTTGGGGAGGCCATATAGTTTTGGGCATCTGGATGACTTCTCCCTAGGAATGATTGTTTGTTGGGTTTCTTGGCTTATAGAAGTTGATTTTATCTTTTTCTTGGTGGTCTTTTCTAGATAGGTTGTGGGATCTGTATATATAGGTTTGTATGTAGTTTCTTTGAGTAAGTTGGACAGTTTCTCTTCATAGTCTGATGTGTCCATTACCACTGTAGCATTGCCTTTATCTGCTGGTAGTATGATTATGCTGTTGTCTTTTCTTAGGTTTTGCAATGCTACTTGTTCTTCTTTTGTTAGGTTGCTTTTGGGTGGTTTGCTTGTGCATAGGATGTGGGTGACTTCATGTCTGACTTGGTCTGCTTCATCTGCATTGAGTTTAGTTAAGCTGGTTTCAACTCCACATATGATGGTTTCTGTGGGAATTTTCTTTGGTGCAACAGCGAAGTTGAAACCTTTTGCTAGGACGTTTGTTTCTGCTGTTGTTAGTCTTCTGTGGGAGATGTTATGCACTACTTGTTGTAGATGTTGTGATGTGGTTGTTTGGTTGTTGTAGTTCTCTAATTGTTTGAGTTTCTTTCAATGTCTGTTGTTTTTATAGATGGTCTCTGTTTCTGCTCTCCAAACCGCCAGTTGTTTCACTTTGTCCCATAGTATCGGGTGAATAATGTTGCTGAGTTTGAGATGTAATGTTAGTAGGTCCACTCAATCAGAAGACAACCACGCCTCCACCCAGTCAGAGGACACCCCCACCCAATCAGAAAGCAGCCACGCCTCCTCCCAGTCAGAACACAGCCCCACCGGCAGTTGGAAGGAAAGGAACAGCCAGACCACGCATTGCTCCTGGAAGCAGCAGGAGGAACACTCCGGCCTGATGATGACGGATGGGATTTCGTCGAAACGTCGCCACAACTTTCTGAAGATGAAAGGAACGCGGGAAGAAACCCGAGACTCTAGATCTACACATACAGACACCCGCGAGAATCTACGAAAACATATATATATATATATATATATATATATATATATATATATATATATATATATATATATATGTATATATATGTATGTATATATAATTTTAATGATGAATGTAACAAATATGTTTTTATTTAGTGGTAATAACAAAAATTACTACTTTAAATATGAAATAGTAGATATTGAGAGAAAAAAGAGGAAGTACTAAATGCTGAAATAAGAGAAATTTTGGTTAGTGAATTTAAGTTATTTGGAAATTACTAGAAAATAAAAATATTATAATGTATTATTAATCAGCTGATGTAAGATCTTGAGATGAATTGTGATAAAGGAAATTGGGGTTATTTAAAACTTGGAAATTATAAATATTAAATGTTAAAATTAAATATTAATTGGGAAACTAAAAATTGGGAAAACTTATCAGGAAATTGATTGTCTTAAAAGATTGAATGTTAAAATGACTAAGATATGTATAAACTAAAAATTATTGATAAATGTAAGAAAGTTATTTGTATTAAATTAATATAACAAGAATTGTACTAATTTAAATGTGAGAGTAAATACTAAGGGGAAAAGAGAGGAAATATTTAATGTAATAGTATGTGATCTGTACTAATAAAATTTGTATGTTATTGAATTATGAACCAACCCAGCCACCACGTTGCTTTGCAAATATTTAAATGTAAAACTGGAAAATTAATATATATATTTTAAAAAATCAAGAAAAAGGCTGCAATATTTTATATATTTTAAAACAACAATATAGATTTTGCTCTGATTAGGTGTGAAAATAGGAGAGTCAACATTACAAAGTGATCGATCTAATTTCAGTTTAGAAATGATATGGGAAAATTACAGTAATTAGAATTTGTCTTTTCAGACTTGCCATGGTTGGTAACCGCTAGAGCTTCACTCGGCATCAATAGAGCTTTGCATAGTTAAAAAAAAACAAGGAGAAGAAAATGTTTATCTTCAGTATGCATTCAGGAAAACTTTAAAAGCTGAGAACAATGGAATGCCAATTCTGAGAACCATTCTCCCTCTCCCCCTGACTGAAATGTTCACAGATCAATCATTGCTACAAATAAATCTCTTCTAAATGGATGGTTTATGTATTTATGATGGGCAGCTTTCCCCCCCATGTTGTTACCATAGTTACAATACAGTTCTACACAGAGTACTTTTTCATCATGATTTTCCCCCCCCACATTTTTATGTGTGAATAGCTTAGGTTGCTGTTCTAATTCTGATAGTCCAGTCTATAACCGGAGTCTACTAGCTAAGTTGTAATATAAGGGGAATTATATTTCCCTTATATTACAGCTTTCAAGAGGTTAAACTATCTCTGTTGAAAATTATGACTCAGAAACATTTTGGAGGGACACAGATTCCCCAGGCCTTGGCTTTAGAAACATTTTTGTGTGTGTGTGTGTGTGTGATTTGGATTTGCAGTGAAGCCACCTCTCCTCAGCAAACAGCAAGATTCAGAATTATCCCACTTGCTTTGAAGGGAGAAGAACATACAATTGATTGAAGATATTTTCATTTTAATGGATTGGACATCAGGTGATAGGAAAGATCTTCCTTTACTGAGGCTCCGGGGAGCATCTGCCAATCAAATTTGGCAGCATTTGTCAAGATAGATAAACAGCCTGACATATTTTAAGACACCTTCCTACATTTGCAAGCATATAGATTGTTATGGCTTGAAATTTGCTAAACATTTTTTTTCTGACAAGGTTAGGGTTGGGAATACTTATGGAATATTTTATGGAGAAGGGAAGTGTTGTCTCAAGGTTGTTTGCTTCTATTTGAGGAAAATGCCATCTGTTCTGTTTGAGGCTTCCCACTAAGCTTACTGTAGCCTTGCAGCAGCAAAACAAATACATTTATTCTAAATGTTAGAAAAAATGTGTATTTAGCTTACCACAATTTATTAAAAAATCAGTTACCCCCCCAAAAGCTGCACAGTTGTTTTAGCATACAACAGATTAACAGTTCTTAAACCTTGTTTTTTTAAAACACATTGAAGCATGTATGTTATATTATCAGGTCCTGTCCATTGTTATCATTCTGTGTGTACACCAAAGTCTGATTCTGCTCAAACACATTCAGTGATAATTGGCTCAGGCTACTGTTTTGCAGCGTCCTTCTCCTGAGCAATGTCTTTAGGTTACCTTTGATGCAATCCATATGTCTGTTGCAGCATATCAAATCTACCATGTTTTAGGTTTCTTGTGCCCCTGTTTTAGCTGAGAGCATACTTAGTGTTTAAGTTTATGGACTGCTCCACCTTGTTTCTTCCTACTTCATCAATGCTATGCTGGTTCCAATTGCATGTTAAAAGGGTGGACAACCTTTTCTCTATTTAAGGCCACATTTTTTCTAAAGAGAATATGCAGTGGCACATAGGGTAGAGTTGAAGCAAGCAGTGACAAAGGAAGAACAAAAATTTGGAATGCATATCTATTCTTTGTGGAAACCTCATTTTTATTATTTAAAATCACCTTTTTCCCCCAGTGAATTGACAAATAGCTTTTACAATGAGACTGAATTTTGAATGTAGACAGAGGACAACTTGATGATTGGGTTAGGAAGAAAGGACAGCAAAATAAGGGAGGGCTCTTAGTGAGTCAAGAGAATGAAATGATGTCATGCATGCATTTCATGTTTGCTCAGGAAAGTTGCAGACTGCCGTTAAGAACAGATATCATGAAAATAGTCAAAAAGACATGAGCTGCAACTAAAAAAAACACTTTTGCTTTTGAGTAAAATTTGCTAGTTCAAAACTAGCAAGGAACAAACCTCTTTCTGATTTTTAGCTAAAAAATCAGTCAAAAATAGATTAACCCATTTCTCCTTGTCATGAAATTCACTGTGAGTGGAACATTTCTGGGGTCTTAACACCTGCAGTACTTCTATGATTCTTTCTTCACACTGTGCTGATAAAACAACTTTTTGGTGTTGGCTGTGTCTTTCTGTTTTTAACTGAATACATAGGAGGATTACAGCTGTAAGCATAAGGAATTTAAATGATTTTAGCTTGTGGTGTTGTGCCATTGTGTTCTCTCCAGCAATATGCAAAAAAAAAAAAAATCAGCAAGAACTGAAGGTAAGCTTAAGAAAATAGAGGATATGAAATGTTAGAAAAATCTAAATTAATTTTCAGGCTTTGTAAAAGTTTCCATAAAATATAGCAGAATACACAATTGGTTTCCTTAGCTATGGAAGTAAGACTTCAATAAATATGTGATTTCACAAGCAAACTTCAATGGGGATGTTTTTAGCTATTTAAAATAGTGATTTAGATTTATTTCTGTTGTGCTGCTGCTGCTGACACACAACATCATTTTAGCAAACTTAACTTCCTTGCTAACTCTTGGCAATTGTACAGAATATGTAGCCGAGCTGCAAAGATATGCTTGCAAATTTAATTAGATGTAAAAGGGTATCATACCTAAGGGTTTGGAAACTATCCCTTGGCATTTAATAGATTTACTTTTAGAAATCTTCTTATCCAAAATAGGTCATAAAATGTAGCTGTAAAATTAAGGCCTGTGTGCTTTGATAAAACTCCAGTCCAGATCTTGAATTAAAAACCTGTAATCAGCCTGCAGTTGTCCACTTTACCCTCCGTCCACCATCACTTTCCATTGTCCTTTCTAGCATGGGTACTGAGCATTTTTCAGTATTGATAGCCAAATGAGTTGAGGATACTTTTGGTTTTCTCATATTACCAAGATAAGCTCAGAGAGTCCAGGGCTCTGACTTATGGCAACAAAAACAGATCCACCCAGATGAGTAAAGGCCAGAGGCAAAATTAAGTGTGTCATTTATGTTGCAAAGGAAGACTGAGTTGTGAAATTATTGTGAAAGCAAAAGAATTTCAAAAAAAATTCTTTCAAAATGGAATAAGATCAGTCCCTCTACTGAGAGGCACTGAGGGAAATGAGTGTTGTGGAGCAAACTTGCAAACCAAATTCCATTTTAGGGTCCTTGCTGTGCTGTGCTGAGGTAATGAAACTAAATATGGGAGGCAATGTCCAATGTGGGAAAATATGGAGAAGTGCAATCCAGTTAAGCAGACTGTAGAAGAGAATATGAATAATTGATATTAAATATAAGTGTTGACCCAAGAAAATTAAAAGAGATAACTATGACAGCATTATTAGACATTAGTACAATCGGAATATAAGAGTGCTTTAATGAAACTGATTTGGGGCACTTGCCTTTTGAGAAACAGCGCCTAAGGAATTATAGAAGGAGGCAGGAGAAATCGTAAAAACTGAATTGAAAAAAAAATATTCCCAACATTTCAAAGAGGAAAAATATCTAAGAAGATTACAGGGTAAACTATTGTGATAGGCTTTGGGAGATAGAGCCTTGAGGAAGAAGAAAGATATAAGATAACTGAACACAGACTTTTGATAATATGTAGGAAAAGACAAGGGAAGCTATCTGAGACAAAAATGTCAACAAATCAGTCAAAATAATGAGAGATGTGTTTTAGAAAAGATTTCAACAAAATCATTGGATTATATAGCTAAATAGGACTATTTAGGAATTGTGAAAGAGTTCTAATAAAGGTAAATTAGATTAAAGCAAGATAAGATTATATCAAAATTCTACAAATATATTTGAAGAATGACTGAAACATTTAGGCAGCTGATTCAATTAAGAAATGAGGCATGAGAAGCAATAGAGCAGCAGTCATAGGAAAGCATCAGGATAGATAAAACACCCATAGAAATGAATAAAACTAAAGGAGAGGAAGTATTTAAAATGCTAAAATCTCTATGACAAGAAATATGGAACTAGGTTTGTGCCAAGAGAATGGAAATGATTAGTGTTTATGGTTATATTGAAGAGGGGAGAAACAAAAGAATGTGCAAATTACTGAATCATTGTGCTAGTTTCAGTGATGGTGAATCTTTTTTTCAGTGAGTGAAAATTTCAGAAAATGCCTAACTTGTCTCCGCTGCCATGTCAACCCTCCCCCACCCCAGAGCAAAAACAAACAATTCTCTTATCTTTTCCTGTCCCCATCTAGGCCAGCCTGAACAGTGGCACTTAATGGCAGCATGGAGATTGGGTCTGAAATTAAGGCCTAGACCTCAACTTCAGTCTTAGTGTCACCACTTCCCCTCAAAATGGCTGCCTGGTGCTGTTCCTGCAAGATGTGTGAGCCTTGGGGAATGGCATGGTTGCCCATGTGGCCCAGCAGTCCCAGGATCTGTCAAGCCACTTATATTCAGGCTGTGTTCTCTTTCTGTTTGACAGAATGTAGTAGCCACATGGCTGCTGTGGCTTGCATGACACATTTATTCTTGAGGTGGCTTTGGAGAATGCTCTTCCATGGTCTGAGGAGCCTCTGAAAATCAGGCAAAAGCATGCCTTGTTCTCACGATTTTCAGAAGTTTCAGAGGCTATGCAAGCGTACAGCCCTCTTGTGCAACTTGCAGAGCACACCTCATTTTTGCCTGCTTCTGCAGCCTCCAGTAATCATATGAGAATAGGTTGTGCTTTTGAGAATAGTTGTCAGGAATGGTGAATGCTGGTGTGTTACCTAAATCATCATTGCATGTCATCTTTGACACATATGTCACAGTTTCACCATCATGTACTAGTTCTACCAGCTAAGTTGGTGGAGCAGTGGGCTAATGCCTCCTTAAGTAACACCAGCTGCCTGCAATTAGTGCAGGTTCGCATCCCACCAGGCTCAAGGTTGACTCAGCCTTCCATCCTTCCGAGGTAGGTAAAATGAGGACCCAGATTGTTGGGGGCAATTAAGCTGACTTTGTAATAATGCCGCTGGGGTGTGTGTGAAAGCCCTAATAAGCAGGCATATACATAGAATGAAGGCTACTGCTAAGCTTGTAAGCCGCCCTCAGTCTTCGGAGAAGGGCGGGATATAAATGGAATAAAAAAAATAAAAATAAAATAAAATAAATAAATAAGTTAGTTTGAGTTCTTATTAAGAAGACTACAGGCTTGTATAAATAAAGAAATGCCAAATGAACAGTTTTCAGAGAAGATAGGGGAACATAAGGTGAGAGAGCTAATATACTGTAAGATAGATATGGGAGATAAAATAAGACTTATCTTTGCTTCACTGAATATACTAAGGCTTTTGGTTGGAACATATTGAGGCTAATGGATGTATCAGAACATCTAATTGTTGAATCTTTCTTTCAAACAAGAGATTATTGTAGGAATTGAGTTTGAAGAAATGGTGTGTCTTAGTTTAGGAAGGGAATGCGACTACAATTTTTATTTCCCCATGATGATTTAATTTCTTCTGGGGAAAATATAACCAGAATGACATAATTAGAAGAGATGATTGCTGCAATCAAATTATAACAATTTGTGATAAGCAGATACCATTTTGTTAGCTGAAAGTTAAGAACTCTTAGAAGAGCTTATTATGAAAGTAAACATTGAATGTTAAAGATCTGGTATAATGTTAAATGCTCAGAAACCAAAGGTCAAGTCAATCAGGATAGTGAATGAACTTGCAATTGATGTTGAAGAAGTGAACGTGATAGATAGTTTACTTTTGTTGGACTCAAAAATAGATAAAAATGGTGAACTACAGGAATGAAGAAGATTAATCCTATGGAAGCAGGCAATGATGAACTTAGACAAGATAACACAAGAAGGATATTTGCATGATATGGTTCATAATAAAGCAATTGTGTTTAATGCTAATATTGGTAATATATGGCTTTGAAGGCTGGATATTAAGAAAGAATGAAAGAACTTTGCCTCATAGATTTGTACACTATTGTAGCCAAGTGTAAGAAGAGCCAATCTATCTATTCTATTTATATATAACTTTATTAAAAAAATTGAAAAGAAGATTAAAAAATAATAGAAAGTAAAATAAAGTAACAAAAAGGAAAAAGAAGAGCTAAAAGTTCAAAAGCAAAAAAGAAAAATCTATATAAACTGTTCTTTTTAATCAACAAAACTATAAATCATAAGTTCATTTTTTTCCTATTTCACACAAAAAGCCTACAAGGGGTTTCCAGTTATCAATAAATGTAGATAAAGTCTCTTCTATGATCAAAGAAGTCAGTTTGGCAATTTCAGAATGTTTATCTATTGTAGACCAATTCAAGATTGGCTGCTTCCTTAAGGCGATGACCAGCAAACAGAAATTGTTGTATTTGATACAGATTGTTGACTAGAAAAACAACTATGTTGGACAAGATTAAGGGACAAATAAGACAATGGATAAGGTGGATGGACAGGATCAAGGACTTCACTGGAGTGTCAGTGGAATTGCTGTGGATTATCACTGGGAAAGATGGGTTGAAATAATTTATACACATAGTCACTAGAAATTAGGTACAGATTGATGGCATTTAACTAATTTAATTCACATTTATTTTTTCAAAGGAAATTAAACCTGGATAAGCATACATTCCAGGAACAACTCATTAATTGGGATATGTAGCCGTATAAACAAAGAACTTTTGGTGAGGATTTTCTCTCACAGTTCAGTTTTAGTTGCAATCATCTTAATCTGCACCTTTGTGAGAAATTTGAAAATCTTACCCTCTGCCATAATCCAGCATTCTTTGTTCCACATCTAATTTCTGTATCCAAATATATTAAAAAGAATCCTATTCCTTCATATTCTACTTTTTGGGACACAAAGAACATGATTATCACACCTTCTTTCCCTGTACTTTCTTGCCTTAAAAGAACTTTTCTCATATTCATTTTCCTTGGCAATTTCCCTAAGCTTTACACCTAATAGCTTTGCTGAGTTTCTATTTATAGTAAAAGTAGTAATATACCAGAATGTTTTTTTTGCATTCATTTGAAGACTATGCTGTCGATTTTGTTCTGAAGTGCTCTATTTGAATATTACTAAATACTAAGTATTAATGTGGTAGCATTTAATGGAGCTACTGTGCATCACACAATTATTTTTGAATTTTTCTGAAATGTGAGTGATGCTTTCTTAGTTCAATTCCTCTGAAGACCCTGAAGAGATTTGTAAAATAAAAAAGTAACTCTAGATTACAACAAAAAAAAACAAATTAACAATCCAGACCTTTTGCAAACAGAAAACTTATGTTCAATTGCCTGCATTTGAAAAATTACTCCCCAAACTGTAGTTAGTAGCTGCCAGTTTGTTGACATTTTTAATAAACTAGATGGATGGTCAGCCTTAAGTCAGTTGAAGACATTTCCTATGTTCTCAGTTTGATCTTAATCTATGATATGGCCTTGAGATAACACAGAGGCATGACTTTGCTCATTCTATGAAGACATCTTCAAAAGTTCTACTTCAAGTCTTGCCTCTGTGAGGAACAAGAAAGACATGGAGCATAACATACCTCACATGATGGGATATGCAACCCCCAGGGGTGCACTTGAGAACCAGCTTGATGTCATGGTTAAGGCACTAGGCTAGAAAATAGGAGGACTTCTAGTCCTGCCTTGCGCACAAACCCAGCTAGGGGACTTTGGGCCAATCTGTCAGCCCTAGGAAGAAGGAAAAGGCAATCCACTTCTGAAAACTCTTGCCAAGCAAATTGCAGAGATTAGTCCAGGCATTTGCCGGAAGTCAACACTAACTGGAAAGTGCAATAATAAAATTAAATAAAATAATAAAATAAAATGAGATGCACTCAGTCCTTTCATTTATGGCATTCAGAAAAGTACTGTAAACCTTTCTTTTCAAACTTGCTTTTGAAAACTAACTGATTATTTTTGGAGGACCCATTTTCTAGTTATGGATAATGTTATGTACTGGATACTGATATTTTATAGGATATTTTAAATCAATATTTTATTGCCCTCAAAGAATCTTATGAGTAATCTCCACTGTGTTACAAGATCTACCCAGCAATTTGGGTGGGAACTTCTGGCCTTCTAGATGTTCTTCAACATGTTGTTTGACCTTGTATTTTACCTCTACAGAGCAGGCATAGAAAAGATGAGGGTTATCTTTGGAACCAGGGAGAAGTTGGATTTTTATTTTTAAAAATACCTTTATTCCCATGACAAGATTCCAGCGAAAACAAGTCCCATCATGCTGCAATATATATTAAGATGGGACTTGTTTTTGTGGGAACCGTGTCATGGGAATAAAGGTAAAATTAAGATTTAAAGTTAATTTTATATCTTGATTAAAAATTAAGATTCTTTTTTTGGCTAAGTATACTTAAGAAAGAAAAGAGAAGCAAGTGATGGATGGACTCTGAGGGAGAGAGTGGGCTTCCTAAAAACCACTAAGCAGTTCATATCTGAGGTGAAATTCATTTTTTTCCTATGTGACTCTACATACTAGCTCTGATATAAAAATGAAAACTATTTCCAGCAAGTTTCCTTTTTGTTTTTTTTGTTGTGTTTAGTTCAGTTTTAGGACAATGCTTTAGTCTATAGTAGGTTTATACTCAAGTTCAAAAATACAATAAAACAATCCTGTTACTCAATATGCACATTTTTTTAAAGGAGACTGTCAAGTGGCTCTCTAGCAGCAATCACATAAATTACTGAAACTTTCATGCAGCATATGCCACTTTGCTGGGGTCAACAGGGAGCTTATCAAGCAAGTACAGCAGCGACTGGTCTTCTTCACATACCACACAAAAGATGAGGGGGAAAAAATCTTGCTGTCTAAAGACAGCTTGATGGCACTTTAAAATTTCATGGTTACTCAGTCATACCTGATTAGATGGGCACATCTTGGCAGATGAGTGAATATTAAATAGCCCTTGGCCTTTTCACTATGCAGGAGAGAGAGATACCAAAATGCTTGTCATTGATTTGGTCCCTGCTTCGTTTTTGTATCTTTAATCGCTTCAGAAGCTGTCAGAAAATAATTTCAAAGTGTCTCATAGGTGAAAATAGCCTCAGCTAAATAGTGAACTCAGCGTTAACCATCAAGGTGCCAATATTTGACTGTCTTATTATGCAGGCTGTAAAACTGACTCATTTTTTAAAAAATGATGTGAGACTTACTGAAATATAATGAAATAGACCTCTGTACTCCTTTCTTGACTTTGGATAACAATGGCATCCTGGTAGCTTTATGAATTATTCTTTGCAGCATTTTACCATAGGGGCAAGGAACTATAAGTAAGGAACAAATTCTGGGCCTTCTCTAAAATGTGCTCCAACCAGCCTGGTCAATAGCAAGGATTTGTGGGGAGTATATTAGAGGAGCTTAGCCCTGCTCTAGTCCCTCTGGAAATTACTTCTATTTCCAGTTCATCCAAACCTTGTTGTTAGCTCCTAGGATATGGGAGTGATGACCACTACTCTGGAACAATAACTTCTGAATCCAGTGTGGCCAGTAAAGCCAAACCAAAATCTAGGGATGGGAGGGAACAAAGTATTATTTAGAAACACCTCATTTTTCTAAATTCTTTAAACTTAGGAGGAGGAATGAATGGGAGAAGAATGAGAACAACATTGTTTTACTATATACAGCAACAGAGGTGCTTATTTGTTATGGCAGCATGTTACTACCTAGATGGGGAGGTTTTCTGGGATCAAAGAGGACAATTGAAAATTGGAAAAGGATAATAGTTGTATAGTAGAATAAACCTGCTATAAATACTTTATATTACTCTGTCTGTGGAGATTCTCAGTTATCCAGGTCATGGTTGTCCCAAAGGTCTTGTTTTGCATGAGGCAACTGGACTTTCTGGTTTTTTCTTTGAAGACATTTTGCTTCTCATCCAAGAAGCTTCTTAAGCTTTGACTGGATGGTGCGGAATGGAAGGATTTATATTCCTTGCAGACAGCTGGTCATTTGCATTCTTTTAGAGAATTGTTGAGGCCATCTGGAGGTTTACCTGTGTCCTTAGGTTTATATTACTCTCCTTCACTTCTGTGGCAAGAACCCTCTTGTTTGGCCATCTGGCCCAATATCACTAGTGAGGTTCTATACTAAGTGGATTTCCCTGTTTCCAGTCCAATACTTTAATGACTGTCCCACAATAGAAATGTACATAGTTTTTATTCTGCTCATAATTGCAATTACTAGACCAGTTTAAGTATTTTTCCTCAATCTTTTTGTCCTGTGTTGTTTCCCTAACATAATGGTAGCATTGACATGTCACTGAAGGCAAATGAGTATCTTATACATATTTACAATGCTTTTGTCTTATATGTGTACAACATAATCAATAGAAGTGCCCACAGATAGTACAATTTGCTTAAGATGCCATTCTGGTCTATGAATATTGAATTTTCTATCTGCACAACCATATGCAAATGTTTCAGCCAGCTTTAGTCCCATATTTTTGAAGACAAAACAATTTCATTATAGGGAATAATACTGGAGAATACCAAGGATGCTGAATGATAACATGTGCAATAGATATGCTGATTTATTTCAGCTGAAACCTATTTTATGGTAAATTCATGTGAAGAAGGCATTGGAAACTAAAGTCATTAACTCATGCCAGAACTCTTAAAATGCTGTAGATTTCTTTTCATATTACAAGCGTATAATAACTATAACCTCAGTTCCATAATTCTTTATTTTGGTTGTAAATAGTTTGCAGTCATTAAAAGCAAGAAATTTCTATTTTTTATTTTTCTATGAGATATCGGCAATCTTCACAAGAAAGTTGTTACATTGCTTGACTGTTCATCCTTGCTTATTGCTGTCACTGTTGATTTAAAAGAACGGTGATTGCAACATGGTGCTTTGTTCCCTGAAGCCATGATATCAGTTGCTAGAAGTCTAAATCTATTTAAAAACTAGGAAGACTTCTGAGAGAGAAAGACAGTACTGTTTTTCAGAGGAATGCCAAGATGATGCATTGTGAAATATGTTTCTGAAGCTGAGGGATTTATTCTGGATAGCAGCTTCTGCTATTTTGACCCAATGTATCTTTGCAAGTAGGCATGATTCACTTGTGTTTTCTCACTCTGTCTCTTTCAAATTCTTGAATCTAACATTGGATCATGTTCTAACATTTTGACTGGATGTTGGCAAAGCCTCCAAAGCAGCTTCACATCTTATATCAAAATGATGATTGCAAGATGATGTCTTATAAAGCAGAGATGGGCAGATGATAGATTTGGATATACTGGGAGATTGATGACTGTTTCATGGTGGACACGGTATAAATTACACACACAGACACGCTTACCTATTAGCAGTCCCTGCAGAGTTTACTCTGCTAGTCATTGCCAAGAGTAGGGGGAGGTGCTCATCTCCATTTCAAGGCCACTGAGCCAGCGCTGTCTGAAGACATTTCTGTGGTCATATAACCAGCATTATGCCAGGGAGCTGTGGGAGTACAGCAACCCCCACCACCTGAGAAAGAAATATTTTGGAATATTAAAAAGCAGAATATTATATTTCAAAAGGTCTTAAAGGCAGAAAAGCAGGCCCAGTGTTCTTAATAGCTCCAGGCAGAGACCATCTCTATAGAAATGCAGATTTGATAATCCCATTCAGAAAGATTGAGGCTCCATTCATGAGCAAATACTGCCTGCAGAAATCCATTCAAGACAGGATATTTTGAAATCCCTTGCAGCAAAACTGATAGCTAATAATAGCAGAGTGATAGAATTAAAACAGGCAACCCCTCACCCAAAAAATCCAACACAGGAAATAAGTTATCAGCCCCAGCCGCAGAGAAGGAAGACATGATCTTTAGGACATAATAGGATTAACCCACCACCATCAGAATACCAAAAGAGCACACTGAACATCAGGTCAAAGTTCATGCCACAGGAACAACTCCAAACACAAAAGCTCAAGAAGGTATAAAAACCCACCACTCCCAGAAACCTGTGATCAGCTTTTCTAGAGCCACATTTCTGGCTCTGCTCTTCAATAAACTACAACCATCTTTCTAAAGCAGTCTTCATTTTGTTTATTCCCGGCTTGGACTGTACTTTGATGAAGATTTTTCTTTCAACAATTTGGCAACCCAGATGGAACTTCAAGCTAACCTCTCCAATGGATTAGGACTCATCCATTAGGATGGACTCAGCCTTCCATCCTTCCGAGGTAGGTAAAATGAGGACCCAGATTGTTGGGGGCAATTAAGCTGACTTTGTAATAATGCCGCTTGGGGTGTGTGTGAAAGCCCTAATAAGCAGGCATATACATAGAATGAAGGCTACTGCTAAACTTGTAAGCCGCCCTGAGTCTTCGGAGAAGGGCGGGATATAAATGGAATTAAAATAAAAATAAAAAATAAAAACTGGGTAAGCTCCAACTTGCCAGGGACAGTTGTGTCTGTGGATGGGTTTCCCAGACTCTGCCCATTTGGAGCGAGAGTAGTAAAGGGAGTTTTGAGTTTGAGCTCAAAGGCTGCTTTGGAAAGAAGGCAAGTACCTCTAAATTTTAACTTTAAGGCCCAAGGGATGAGAGAAATGTTTGTATGTCTGCGTGTGAATGAGAAGACCCTTTTCCCAATCACAGTTGGATCTTGCTTCCTCTGGCCTTTCCTAACCTCCAAAAGATCTGTTCAAGTGGCAGACCCTGGAAAGCATGGAGTTTGGCCAGAGCGTAGGACCTTTTGTTAGGGAAAAGGGAGAGGCTGTGTGAAAATGGAATGGAAAAGTGAGTGAGAGAATCGAATTTGGGCAACTAGCTAAGAATCACTAAGCAGAGTCCTATTCTGGAAAAGAGGTACCCGTACTCTGAATTAATTTCAGTGGACAGAGTCTTCCCAGGCCTTTTGCCTGAAAAACCAAGGGTTACCACAGGTTGGAAGGTACCTCCACCTGTTGGGGGTAGTGTAGTTCCATGTGTGGCATAGTTCTGCAGGTTTCAAGGAGAAAGCCTTGAAATCTCATCACAGGGTCTCCTGTAGGGAGACAGATGAATGCCTGGGGCAGGGCCAAATTGCCCATCCAGGTGGGAATGAGTAAGAAGTGCATGCACAAATTATGCAGGAGTGGACTCTGCTCAGGGATGAAGCAGGAAAAACCAATTTGGCTAAATAAAGATACTTAAAAGAAAAGGAAAATATATATAGGAACAGTGATTTTTTTTCTCTCCTGTCTTCTGTGCAACCACATGTTATGTTTAAGATTTGTGCCTTCCCTAATTTGAGTTAACTGAGATTTATGGTGGGAATAACCAGTGTGTGAAAACTTGAGTGTTCTGTTTTCATCTCCTTTACTCTTTGTCTTTGTGTGTGTGTGTGAGTGAGTGAGTATGTGTGTGTGTGTGAAGGTCTTTATGTGTCCTTGAGGTAAATGTTAACTGTTGGGTGTCTCTAATCCCTAGAGATAAGAATTTTTAAATTCTGTTAGAAATTCTGCTTAAAATAAGCCAACAAAAGGAATATACCCTCACCCAGGAACCCTTGAAAATGGGCAGCCAATGGTTATGTACTGAGGCAAAACATGGCTGTGAAGAATTTTGGGAGCATGTACTTCAAAAAATCTGACTGGAAGCTCAATGTTACACCAAACATCTGAAAAGAATTGGCACAGAATATTGGACACTATAAATTTCTTTTCCTAACAACTTTTGCCCTGGCTTTAGATCTTCATGGTTGAAAGGCTCCCCCTTTGGGAGCCACTGCAGGGATCTTTTTCTGCTGCCTCTATTAGTGCCTTCCCCTCTTTATATTAACAGTTTAAAACCTTGTTTATCAAGTCTCCCTGAAGATGGTTTTTGCTATGGGGGTTTGAGTCCTAGAATCATGTGGTGGGGTGAACTCCCAGCTTCAGCCCACCAAACAGTTCAAAAGCATGTTATATGTGAGTAGATAAATAGATACCACTTTGGTGGGAAGATGAGCTGGAGCTTTGTGCAGATGGTCAGAACCCTGTCAGTATTGGACCTTCCCATTTGTGAGGTAACTTCAGTGGAGGAAGGTTGCCCTAAATGATGCTCAGGAAGTTGTTTGTCTTTCTTTCTGGTACAGAACTAGCTCTCCCCCCATGGTGCATGTTGGCAAGTGTACAAGCATGAATCAAATGGGCTAGCAGTCTTAGGCTGCCAAGCTACTACTCTATTTTAGCACTGTAGTTTCCTGGCTAATGTGATAACACCATACACTAAATAAATAATAACTGCCAGACTTGAGAATTTACACACTGATGCAATTAATAAAATTGTTCTTTAAGATGACCAGAACTGCTTTTTTGCCTAAAATCATGCAAAGTGTCATGTGAGAGCTCTGGAAATTCATGGAATACATCTTATAAGATTTCAGCTGTTTTTATTTATTTAATTTTTTTAAATTAAAAATTACTGAAAAGGTTAGATCTAATGACCAATACAAAACATTGTTAAAAAAAGCATATTTGTACAATATATTTTCATGCTTCTACTATATTTCTGGATCCCTGCAAACATACATTAGCCATTCAGTTGATAGGTACCTTATCTCACCCAAATACATTTATTATTCCCAGTTAGGTGAAGACACACTTTTTCAGATTTTCGGACAGGAAAATCATTTTGTTTAAAAGAAAGAAGCAGGGAGCATCCTCTTGGTATCTTCCAGGTTTCTTAATACCAGCTTTCTATTTCTTCTACTTCTTCAGGATGTCTGGTTCATTGTTTTAGAAGTAGGGACAAGTTGAAGATCTTTATGAAGACGATGCTAACAAACTAGGCTCCTGGCATCTCATCAATATCACTGCCCAACATGCAAGGAAGACATTAACTATTGGATAAAAACATTTTGGAAAGGAAGCCCGTTTATCCTTTAGGAAGATATGACCTGAAATTTAATGAATATTAACTATGCATTTTCAGAGCTCCGAAGTGGACCATTTTACTGATCCAGCAAAGCAATTCTTATCTTCTGGTCTAGGTGGTGCAGAGAAGAACTGGAGTGCAAAATGGTTATCAATACTGTTGTTTTATGTGTTTATATCCTTTATTTTTTAGGCATGGGTAGATTTAGATATTTTTCTTGCCTTGCTATTGAACATCAGATGTACCTACCATTTCAAGGCTGACGACTAATTTGCTGCAATGACAATTGTCCTAGGCAAAGCCACCCATAGCTGTTTTTCTCAGATGAGACATTTTACAGGAATGGCAACAAAACAGAAGATTGTACCTGTTGGCAGGCAATGTGTGACTTTATGTTAGCACCTAGAAGGAAATACTTGTTTGCAAATTAATTAAAGTGGCATGATTAAAAGGTTGCTTTTGTTGCTGTTGTTTCCTGTATCTCTTTTTTCCAGAAAAAGAGTTCACAATGGAAACCTAAGAAAAGAAGTAAGAATTTACCCAGGATATTATTTGTTACCACTTGGTGTCTCTCTTTATCCACAATTGATCAGATCACATTCGTTTCTGCAAGACAGAGCAAAATATATACCTGTAATAAAGAATCCTGACAGTTTCAAAGGAATTCAACCATCCTTCTTTAGGAAATAAAATTTGTATATTCTTTGGTTTAGATAGCTAACTTGACTATTTTCCAGAAAGGGAGACCTGGACTTGTATCATTTCTTGTCTGTATAAATGTCACTGTTACACTAACTTTATAGAAAGCCCTATAATGAGAACATAATGAGACTTTATCTATTTGATTCATTTTTAAAACTTATATCTAACAGGTGTACAAAGGATTTTGCTGTATGAGAATGATCAGCAGAATATTTAATTGTGATTGGCTTTTTCTGATACTTACTGGTTTTCCAGGCAATCTGATGTAAAATATGCCTTCCAATAAGACAATCCCCATCATATTAAACGAGCAGATTTACAAAGAAAGATAAATAAGGTGGCAGGGCAACTGTACCACTTCAGACTTTGCTGCAGGCAAAAGAGGATTGTCAGCACCCAGTTTACAACTAACTCAATCAGTTTTTCTTGCATCTAAGCTGATTGCAAGATGAAGGACAGTTCTTAGTTCAAAAGGTATTCTTTTTTTTATCAATGTTTGAAAGTATGCATATTTGAATGTGAGGGACGCGGTGGCTCAGTGGGTTAGGACACAGCTTGTCGATCAGAAGGTCGGCAGTTTGGCGGGTCAAATCCCGAGTGCCGTGTAGCAGAGTGAGCGCCTGTTACTCGTCCCAGCTTCTGCCAACCTAGCAGTTCGAAAGCACGTAAAAATGCAAGTAGAAAAATAGGGACCACTACGGTGGGAAGGTAACAGCGTTCCGTGCGCCTTTGGCGTCTAGTCATGCCGGCCACATAACCACGGAGACGTCCTCGGACAAGCGCTGGCTCTTCGGCTTTGAAACGGAGATGAGCACTGGCCCTTAGAGTTGGAAACGACTAGCACGCATGTGCGGGGGAACCTTTATTATTATTATTATTATTATTATTATTATTATTATTATTATTATTAATTATTAATTTTATTTGTATACCGCCCTTCTCCCAAAGGACTCAGGGCGGTGAACAGGGCAATACATATTAAAAACAAGATACAAAAATTAAAAAACGATTAAACAAATGCCCATGAATAAGTTAACACACATTAAAATAGATTAAAACAGATTAATAAAACCCAACTCCATCCCATCAGGCCAGGCCAGCTTGTTCAAAAAGGTAGGTTTTGAGATCGCACCGGAAGGAGCGGAGGTCAGGCGCCATCCGGAGCTCGACCGGAAGATGATTACCTTTACCTATATTTGAATGTAATATTGGTGCCTATTGCACAGATATATTATCATACCTATACAGTATGAAATAATTGTCAGAATTTGCAGACAAAGCACAAACTTTCTCAGGGGAAGATTATCATCCGTCATGGAACATGCCAAAATCCCTTCTTTGAAGCTGGACGTCTTCAGCCACAGTGTGTTTCTACTATCTGAACTGGTTGATGGATAAGATTCTCTCTAAGAAGAGCATCAGAACCACCCCGCCTCATTACCTGGAGGTGTTCACATTCCCAGCTCTCTCGGTGTTGTGATTGGCAAGTTGATCAGAAACAATGACAAGTAAAGAACTACAGGCAGAAGGAACCATTGCACCTTGAGTATCAGTGCAAGTGTCCTATCTCATTTAAAATGGGATTTTAATTATTAGCATGTTGTTATTATGGATTGATACCTTTTAGATGCTGTTCATTGAACCTGAGATATCTAGCGTTATTTTTCTGTTGCTTTTTGGATCAAAAGGCCTGATTCATTAACATGCAATCCTTATTATTTTATCCATTGTTACATCAGAAAACATGGAATTAGCTTCCCCACCAACTTTCCTGAATAGTTTTTTATCTAGAAATAAAACAAATTACTAAATCATTTGGTCAATCTCATGGCTTTGGGACCTATTGGGTCGATAACCAGTACTAATTTCAAATGCTGTGAACTTTCATATATTTATGTATAATCTATTCTGTTAATATCCTATTCTTCATGAAAATAAAATTCCAGGCCATATACTTATAGTATTGTATCTCCTTTCCTCCTCCAGCAGATTGGAGGCTATAAATTTATGGCACTTCTTGAATGGAAAATTCCTGTAGAAGCAAAGGAATCTTTGGATGACCTGTGGTTTTTGAAAAAAACAACAACCCCGTATTAAATATTTACAAGTTGGGGGTAAATTCCAAGAGTGAAATTCCTCTAAAGGCAAAAAGCTTGCTCTAGCAGAGAAAGTTGTGTGGTTGTCCAAAGAACCTAAGAAAGCTAAACTAAAGTAAATTCAGAAACAGGCTAAAAACCAAAATGCAATTCACATTAATAAGAACACTTTGTATACTAGGGTAGTAGAAGAAATGCAGGTATAGATTTCATTTCAAACCCAGTTTTAATATGTTAGATTTTAAATGTAGTACACGGTCCAATTTAACAATTTAAATACAAACTAAAAAAGCAGCGCATCGAGTTTAGAAAGCACTGTGGAGCTAAACTCAGACTATTCAGTCCTTTATGAACACAGAGGCATCTATTACCTACATCCTCTTTTAATCCCCTCTCTTGTTTATTCTTTTGTCAAAAATCTCTCAATGCTCAACTGACCTTGATGTGCTTTAAAAAAAAAACAAAGAGCCCAGCTCTATCAGTTTCAGGTCTGGTGAAAATGTGCAAAGGTAAAAGGAAATCCAGAAAGCAGAGGCACTGTCCTCGAAAGATAGAAAACCAATGGACATACAGTACGATACATGTAATGCAGTTTGCGTGACTGTCAGCCCACCGGATCATAATTGTGAGGATGTGCTTGGCCTAAGAAATTCCTGGCTCTTGGGAGGGGGAATTGATTCCTATGAGGGCAAACAACAGACTTGAAGACACTGAGATAAATGTCAGGCTGGCAAAGAAGTCATTTAGGATATGAGAGTGGTATCTCACTCCTAGGGTGATGGCTGCTCTGTTGTCATGGAAGGCCGTGGGGGGAAAAGTATGTCATTTAAGTAGGAAGAGAGAAATGATATTACAGAAAGGAACTCTTCTGTCAGGGACAAATTGACATCCTCTTATTCTGAGGATTTTCCCCTGAGAAGGGGGGGTAAGAGAATGTTGGCACAGATAAGAAATATAGGCAGCAGGATCTGTGTTGTTCCCCTTAATCTTGCCTGGCTGCCTTGTACAAGGCTCCACATAGTACAGTAAGCATGATCCAAATAGTCTCTTAGGGTGGTGCTGGGTGAAATTAGGGTTCGTGATGCTGATAGCAGAGACAGGGGAAAAGTAGTCAAGAGGTTGCAGAAGTCAAATTTGGAACCTTCAAGATGGGTATCTTGGAAATGATATATTCTTCCAAACATAGGCCAGCCAGACAAGTAACGAAGGCTAGTCAGAGTCCCATGCTGGGGTGAATCAAGGATGCAGCGTTTGGAATGCTGAGGCAACAGAGAATGTACTGGAACAAGCCAAGCCTATGGAGGCGAGGGGGGAAACTCCATTTGAAATGGTATGGACCTGGACTGCTTCAGTTAATTCAACAGATGGCAGAATAGAACCCTGGTGAAAAGCCAATAAAGCCTAAAGGTATGTCTAATGGGTTACATTATCTGTAGAGATGGACTGTTAACCTGATTGTCCAAGCGGGACACAAACAGTACATGAACATACTGTATAACAGAACTTATTCATTAATTGAAGCACTTGAAAGTATATGACAGAGATGGTTGGAAGGAGCACTGTATTCTTGTGCAAATGTTAAATACACGAAGGGTTCCTGGGAAGGCTGGTTGTAAAAGAGAATTAAAGCTATTGTGAGCAGAATGGAAACCTGTAGAGAAAACTGATATCTCTAGATACAAAGGACATGGAGGGAATCATATTCCTCTGTATATTAAGGCATAGTGTCAAGACTACACACTAGGTTGGGAATTAAACTTCTTTTTCACTCCACATTCCCAAGCAGATATAAGATTAGATAAGTGGATTTACTGCAGAGAATTAGAATTTTTTTAAAAGAAAAAATGACTCATGAAAAACTTCCTGCTCTAGGTAAATGTTTACACCCTTGGCAACCTGCTTGGGTACTTATTTCCAATCCCTGAAGATTTATGACATCTACTCCTTGTTTAACAATAATAATAATAATAATAATAATAATAATAATAATAATAATAATAATAATAATAATAATAATAATAATAATAATATAAAGTTGGAAGGGACCTTGGAGGTCATCTAGTCCAACCCCCTGCTCAGGCAGGAAACCCTATACCATTTCAGGCAAATGGCTGTCCAGTCTCTTCTTAAAAACCTCCAGTGTTGGAGCATTCACCACCTCTGGAGGCAGGTTGTTCCACTGGTTAATTGTTCTAACTGTCAGGAAGTTTCTCCTTAGTTCTAGGTTGCTTCTCTCCTTGACTAGTTTCCATCCGTTGCTTCTTGTCCTGCTTTCAGGTGCTTTGGAGAATAGCTTGACTCCCTCTTCTTTGTGGCAGCCCCTGAGATATTGGAACACTGCTATCATGTCACCCCTCACCCTCCTCTTCATTAAACTACACATACCCAATTCCAGCAACCGTTCCCTATATGTTTTAGCCTCCAGCCCCCTAATTATCTTGGTTGCTCTTCTCTGTACCCTTTCTAGAGTCTCGACATCTTTTTTACATCGTGGTGATATTAGAGCCTTGGTGGAGCAGTGGGCTAATGCCTCCTTAAGTAACACCAGCTGCCTGCAATTAGTGCAGGTTCGAGTCCCACCAGGCTCAAGGTTGACTCAGCCTTCCATCCTTCCGAGGTAGGTAAAATGAGGACCCAGATTGTTGGGGGCAATTAAGCTGACTTTGTAATAATGCCGCTTGGGGGTGTGTGTGAAAGCCCTAATAAGCAGGCATATGCATAGAATGAAGGCTACTGCTAAGCTTGTAAGCCGCCCTGAGTCTTCGGAGAAGGGCGGGATATAAATGGAATTAAAATAAAAATAAATAAAATTAGTGATAATATCTGTTAGGCAGGCTAGTTCTGTCTAGCACTGGATGGCAATCTGTCCAAACAGAGTTTCAAAATGCTAGATTAGAAAGCAGACAGTCTGATCCAGTGAAGTTCGTGTGTTTTTAAGTTTGATAAAAC
Organism: Vipera ursinii; assembly: GCF_947247035.1. Taxonomy (NCBI): domain Eukaryota; kingdom Metazoa; phylum Chordata; class Lepidosauria; order Squamata; family Viperidae; genus Vipera; species Vipera ursinii. Next base: position 172,335,151 of record NC_139512.1, on the reverse strand, counting down.
AAAATGTCATGGATTTCATCTTAAACAATACTGACAACTTTGTGCGAGATATGAACTTTACTGAATTAATGGGGAAAAATGAGCAAAATATTATAGGTAGATCTTAAATTATAATCACAGTGGGAATTAGAATTGCCATTATTAAATAAAGTTTGCCAAAGGACCTACACCAATCCAAGCTATTCCAGACTTGGTCCCTCCCAGCTGCAAGCTTCAGTAATATAAGGGATTGGCTCCAACTCATTTATCTCTACCATTTTGGTTGCCTTGCACCTTGCCTTGCAAGGTGGCAAGCAGCCCCAGAACAGCATGTCTGCTTGCCACCCCCAGAAATTCACAAATGCCCCAACCCAGTCTCAATCACTCTTGCCATCCTGCACTCTGAGACCCCTGCTAGTCTGTGCTCCACTGCCCTAGATCACATTTATCAGCTTTTTGCTCCTGCTGCTGATAAAGCATGCCTGGCCTAACTGCTGCATCCAAAGCCTAGTAAACGGTGGTCTATTAAATTGAGGCTATAAATAAGAGAACAACAAAAAAAAAAAAAAACAGTGCCAAGAATGTATAAGTGGTCTCACTTGATTTTACAAAGAGAACATTTTAGAAGACACGAAATTGAAATAGTGTATATTTCTCTGCAACAATTAAAGGGGCTATTTAAAATTGCAACAGCATGTCAGCCAACATATAGCCTGCAGGACAGGAAAGACTGTAAGAGTAGCAGGAAGAAATAAGGCATTTACTGTATAATAGCTGGGATGAACAACTTGCATAGGAGCGGGAGCTGCCACATGTTCCTTCTACCAGTTGTCAGTCCCACAGTGTTGTACACCCTGGAACAGGTAACTCTGATTTTTGGGCCTGTATTTTTAAATATAATATAAAATTTTATATATGGGAATGGGAACCACTGAAAGGCAAACTGATGGGAGCAGGAGAAGGGGTCCTTTTTGAGTAATTGTTTTTGGTAACAAGGCACCTTTGATTAATGCTTCTAATTCTTTGAACTAAGGAAGCAAGCATGTGGATTCAGATAAATATTGACTCAGACCAGCCAGCGATTGAAATTGCCCAGAAAGTTGAACTTTAGTAATCTGAAAACTCATTATAATATGGCAAACATACCTACTGAATATGTAATTAGGTATTAACAAGATTATGCTAAGGATATTATGAGATGCCATGAACTGTTACATGGTATATATACAGTTCACTAGATGCTTGATGACTCAAATGATGCTAGACAATTGAAGAACACATTCCAAACCCAATATGTTTGAACTGTGTGTAAAATGATTTCTCCCATTAGAAAGGGAGGTATCATTTTATATACATCTTGTATCCATGGAAGATCTCTTTTTTACTTACGCATAAATAGATATTATTCTAACTTTCCAGCTCGGATCCTATTTTGGCAAAGGCACATAAGCTGAGAATCTTGCTACGGTTTATAGCTTTGCCCTTGTTTAATTGCTTGGAAAGGATAAGCAGACTTCCTAATAGGACGATCTATAGTATATTTTGGTTCTGATAGTCATTTATGTGGAGCGACCTGATGGTTTACTGGTGAAGATGCTCACCATCTAGTCGGAAGATTGAGAGTTCAATCCTAGGTACCAGCAGGTGCTTCTCTCCTAGGGCGCAAAGAAAAAATATCTGCTGCGAACTCCACATGGCATCAGGAAGGGCATCTGACCAGTAAATGCTCAGCTCCATCCAGTTGCCTGATTCTAACCCAAATAAGGAGTACAGGGTCATAAAAAAGGGGGATAGTTTTCTTCTGTTTTTGTTGCTTAGTGATTTTTGTATGCTGTTCGGAGTTGGGCACCCAAACAAATGCTCTAATCCATGAATAAAAGTGATACGCCTATGTGAAATACTCTTTTTAAAATAATCTTTTATTAATTTTCCAATTTTACATTTGAGTATTTAAAAAGCAGCATGGTGACTGGGTTAATCAATAGTTCAATAACAAAATCTTTAGTGTAAATCTCAGGTTACAATATCAGATATTTCTTCTCTTTTTCCCTTAACATTTACTGTCTTGTATTCAAGCTAGTACAGTTCTAATTATATCAATTTAATAAATACATTTATCAATAATTTTTTAGCTTATACATATCTTAATTACATTCAATCTTCATAAACAATCTAAATCCTATTATTACAAGGAATCTCAGATGCACTTGCCCTGAATGTACTGTGGGGGCCGCTACTTTTTTGGTGCAGCCTTTCCAAAACTTACAGAATGTAGCACTTCCCAGCAGCTCTGAGCAGTTGAAATTCTGCTAAAAAGCGATGGAGATCCAATCAGGACCCCAAATGCAGTTCAAATACAATGCAAACCAATCAGGGCCCTAGCTACTTTTTTGGTGCAGCCTTTCCAAAACTTACAGAATGGAGCACTTCCCAGCAGCTCTGAGCAGTTGAAATTTCTTCCTTTGCCAATTAGGTTTCCATATTAGTGCTTTTAGATCGTCAAATAGATCTCCCTCTATTCTTAAATATAGTATTTGAAATAAAGGAGACCATTTAACTGCCAGTTTTCTGGAAGGACTAGCCAATTTGTATTCATTGAATTGTCTTCCCATTATTTCAGTTCCCCATGCTTGCTCTGATATATTTATCTTCAATGCAATCTGTTCTTCTTCTTTCTCAAATTTCTTCTGATTTATATAGAAAGTCATTTCCATTTTCAGTGTTGTTGCTTCCTTTTCTGGATATTCCATCAGCTGTATTTGTTGGCCAATTGAGTCCTCTGTCTTAATATTTGATGGTCCCACTTCTTCTGTTATCTTCTGCATTGTTGGTTCTTAGGTTGTAGTCAAAGTTTGGGTTTATGTATCTAAGCTGGCATCTTGATCTTTTATTTTAGGTCTTATTTTATTACAAGCTGAAAGAATAGTTTTACGTATTGCTTTCAACATGGAAAGAATCTTTTCCTGGTCTTCATCCTTCTCTTTCACATGTCTGTAGTACAGTCTTTCTAGTAAAAGTTGTTTGTCAAGCAAAGGTCAGTAAAGATTTACATTCACAGTTCAAATAGGCCAATTATGCCACCCAGCTGTTCTCTTGCAGCTAAGTCTTTCACAGGTGGTGCCAAGGTCACGAAAGTCTTATCTAAGGTCTGGGTGTCCAGCCAAGTTTCTTTTAGGAAATAACAAAGTGTAATTTGAAACCTCACCACAAGATGTCAGGTGTTAAGGTTTTTAAGTCCAATTTTTTAATAATCCTTTTTCCAATTTTATTTCTTTTTTGTAGATAAAAACAAGAGTTTCCAGTAAAAATAGGAAAATTTTTGGTCCCCAAGTTTCAGGAACATATAAATCCAATTAAATTAAAATTGTTCTTTTAATACTTTGATTCCCCTGGGTAGTCAGACGCCGCTATTCTTACAGGGTGGGATAGCAATTTCCTTCCCTCTCTCTTCACAGGGGGATAGATATTGCAAACAGCTTTTTCAGAAAGAGAAGGTACTTAGGGTAAAGAGAAGATCAGATCTCACCCAGTTTCATCTGTGTTGCTTTGGAGGTGCTCGATAGTGAATTTGACTTCGGCTGTCTGCAGCCTAATGATGGGCCATATTGCTATGGCCGGTCTTTCCTTCATCAGTTTGGAGGGCTGCCCCAGATCGAGCGGAAGGGCTCCTGCAATCAAGTGGGGGTCCCCTCCTTGCTCGTTGCCCCTACAGGGTGACTTTCAACCCTTTCCAGGGTCCCCAGCAAAGGAAAATCGGACGTGGAAGATGGAGCTCGCTTCCCAAATGTCTGCGGCGGCTGTAGTGGCAAACTGGGAGTCATCCTATGTGAAATACTCTTAGCAGTGTTGACTTTTCAGTATGAATATGGCAGCATAGACATACGCATGCCCATTCTTATATACCTCACCTGCATCAACCTGTGTTAATTGGTTCAGATTAATATTATTTCACTAATTATTGTACTTTGAATCTGCTTTTAAAGATAGCCACATCCCTGCAGGTAGTCAAGATGGCCTAAGTCTTCTCTGCAATTCCTGCCTTTTATGTTGCTGTTCTGTACCAGCCTGCTACCGGCCTTGCAGAAAAGGCAACCCCTTTATAAACGGCAAGAGGCTGGAATACGTCTGCCAAATTTATTACAAAAACAAACAAAACACATACCAAGATACAGGAGCTTTGAAACACTATCGGAGCGGTTGCTTTCAGCAAACCAGCCCTCCCCAAACATTCCCTTTATAAAGAGTTCAGGGCGTGGCCTCTCTTTGCCTCCTTCCGAGTAGCCCCACAGCCTTCCTCTGCTTGCTCCTACTTGACTGCCTCCTGCGTCGGGCGTCCTTGAACAGGGCCAGCTATAGGTCATCTTCATCCACACTGTCAGGCTCACACAGCTGGGTCTCCATGGTGACCAAGTGGGAGGGGCCTGCCTGAGGGCTATCATCAGCAAGATCTTCAACACCCCCCTCCTCCTCTGAGTCGTCGTCCGACCCAACTGCCAAACCCACAGGCTGACCCTGAATCACAACAGTTGCAGATATTTGATCCTCAAGTTAAGCAATTGTTTATTAAAGCAAAAAAAAATCCTATAGAGAAATACATGTTGGGCACACACAGAGGAAAGTGGATTGCCAGAAAGAATCAGTTTCTGACCCAACTGTATTATATTTACGTCATATCCTCTGGCAGAAATGAAGAAAATCTAGTCCCTGTCAAAGTAATGGAGTTTAAGTATTCAACCATGCAATTCATTCTGATTTAGACAATGATACCTCTTGTTGCTCCCATTGTCTTGTCTTGAGAGCTAATTCTAGTTAGTTTGAAAACAGACTCCTGCCTTTCACAACCGTATATGGAGAGATTAGATGACCTTCTCTGGGTCCACTTTGTTTTGCGAAAACTTCCTTTTTTTGCAAAATCAAGTGATCCTTATTCTGTTTATTTTGCCACAGAACTGAATGGAGCAAATCTTAATCATAAGGAATTTCATATTACTGCTTTGCGAAGAGAGCGTCAAGAAGAGAGGGAAGAGTTTTGGCTGGGTATGAATTGAATGAATGAATTGGTTGACAGAAAGCTAAACTTGGATAGCTTTTTAAACTAATAAAGCTGCATTTCTATCAGCCTTGAGTACAGGATTGAATCTTGTGGATTATGTTCTAATTTTTTAATAGTATTTAGTAACATTAGTGGTATTTCTCTAGTAATTGGTATTTTTTAGTTTTAAGTATTTGTGAGTTTTAGGGAGCCATTAATGGACACTGTATTATTTTCACATATTTAAAGTCATCCCTTTGATCAGGAATTCCTTCTGCACTGGTTTTGCTCCCTGTAAGTAAAGGACAATATGCTTTATAGATACTTTGTAACTAATAAACATGTTCTTTGAGGAATTTTCAAGCCTCAGCATTCTGCTTTATTTGTCTCTGTCTGTCGGAACCATGACAATTAGTTTATACCAGTCTCTTTCCCACCCACCCCACCAATGTAATATGAAAGTCATTTCAAAAGAGCCCCCAAAATGGAGTAGTAAGTTAACTGGAAAAGTAAATCACCAGAATGTAAGGTTTAATTGGCATGCAGTGAATCCCAATGACTCTCTGACTAATATGTTAACTTTTGGAAAGAACCATTAATTGCGCTCTTAGCAAGCCCTTAGTTTTCAGCCAGCAGGGGCAGTAGAGCTACCCTGTATGTTAAATGTCTTGCCCAGGGGTAGGCAACCTTGGCTCTTTTATGACTCATGGACTTCAACTCCCAGAATTCTTGAGCCGGCTATTCTGGCTCAGGAAATCTGGGAGTTGAAGTCCATGAGTCATAAAAGAGCCAAGGTTGCCTACCCCTGGTCTTGGCCAAGGTGGTCTTAACAGAACAGGCACTGCTTATTTCTTCCCATGTAAGTAATTCTAAAGCAAAGCAAAATTTATCATTGGGATGGAAGCACAGAGAGCAAGTGGCCACCCCAGTTAATGCAAATGGCAGTTAGGTAGGAGAAAAGATGGACTGATAAAGGCTACTAAAAACAAGAATTGATGCATATTTTGTGCACTCAACAGCATTAAAGGGAAGATGAAACTGAAAGGTGACCACTTTGGGTTTTATGCAGCCCTTTATAATTTTTATTTTCATCCCACAAAATAACATGGGAATGATTCCATCACACCATTTATGCCACCCAGATAAAAATAATTGTCAGCAAAGATGCTAATAGCAACTCAGGAATCTGTAATTTGAGAGGGGCTTTCAGACTTTTTCAGGCTGTGGACCTGCTAGTTAAAAAGGTAAAAAATCCTATGTTTTAAGAAGCAAAACACACTAAGTTAATGATAGAAATTGGCAATAAAATGAAAAATAATCTTTTTATGGTAAATGCAATATTAACATTTGCAATGTACAAAAAATAAAGCTTGAAATTCACAGTTATTTGAGAGAATGCTTGCACAGAATCCGGGTGCTATGAATCTCCTAGAAAAGCAATGGGCACATGACATAATGTAACCATGCTTAGCAATTCATAATTAATTATATGATTCTTATTTTAATGAAGATGTATACTGGAAACAGTATACAAGTGTCTTTCCATTTTCTTGGAGAGACATTTAGTTTCTAAACAGAATGACCATGAACAGGTGAAAAAGCACTGGGATTGAAAGCAACTTCCAATTTCCTGCTGGCTTCCCCATTGATTTCGCATGTGGAATTGGCCGGGAGTATTGGAAATCATAATGAGGTGATCTACTGATTGTGGTGGTGCTGAGGTGATCACAACTTTGAGGACATTATTGGTCTGAAAATCCTTCAAACTTCAATTCTATAGGAGTAATGGGTTCCAGATTTTCTATGCAACCCTTAAGGTAGCAGATTTGAGGTGCCGTGGTTGAATGGTGGCACTATGAAGCACCATTTGGGCTAATTGAAGGCTACAAACAGACAAAGATAGAGTGGTAGTAGTATATAGATGTACTCAGATCTCTGTTAAAGAAGTAGGGGTGAATCCTGTGTTCCAAAGCAGCACTGCAATTGCATTTAGGTCAACTCATGTTCTTCTTTATTAGGTGAGTTTACGTCTTACAGTATGGATAGTTAAATGTTTACAGAAGAATGGGGGGAGGGTGGAATTGTAATTAACATTTTAGGAGGCTCAGTATTGACAAGTTCCATAGATTTCAAAGGATACATTTGCCCTGGAACATGTGTTCCAACATTACATCCAAATTTAATTTACAATTATCACTGCAAATTACAGATATACCTCCTTTCTATTAATAAAAGGGAAGCCCCCCATTTATTTAAGTGGGCTATATCCACTGTGGTGAACTTTTGGAAGGCAAATATGTCACCATCTCTGACCTTTTGGAAATCCTGGGCATGTCAGAATGATTCTCTTGGGTAGCAGCATAGCAAGATTTTCTAATGCCTCCCTTTGACTTTGATTGAAGGTCCTTGAACTTATTTAACTTTAATTATGAAGTGCTATTTTTCCCCCAGTGTCATGTTTTAGCTAAAATTCTTTTTGGACTTGCCCCAGTTTTTAAAATTCGTCATGACTCATTAGATAATGGCACACTCTATAAATTATAAAAGAACAATTCATTATAATTGCTTAGAGACTTATTAATTTAGTACCTTGTTCCCTAAAAACGAAAATCAGAATGATAAAATGTTTTAAGTGGAAACTATTTCTGTTCCATAATGTATGATTTTAGGACTAATACGCAATAAGCCTTATGCCTGTTTATGGGACTCATTTAACCTTTGTTGCCCATCAAAAAAGAATGGGACAGATAATAACATTTTCAAACAATGATTAAAATCTGCAATTAGTTAAAATATAAATGCGAATAAATTGGCTAAAAGATATTGAGGCACCTGAAAACCAAGCATATATACAGTGGTTGAACAAGCTAGGTATGTTTAGCTTGCAGATGAGAAGGTGATATTTCATAGAAGTTTTAATAGCTGGAGATCTGCAATCTCTTTTTCTGAAGGGCAAGATTAGGGCCAATGGACAGCAAGATTTTGAGTAAGCTTCACTTCTTTACCATTATTAATTCTGCACAATACCAGTCAACAGAAGTTGCTGTAGGTGGACAAAGACTTGTTTCACATAAATCCAATGAAGCCTGTTTATCGGCACATAGAATGTAGTGCATTTGGGGAGTGAAATTGCTCCCTATTTGTGCAGAAATAAAGGTTATAATTGTAATGATACAGCATCTCATTGAGTTGATATGTTATTTTTCAGTGTGTTCATTGAGAATCTATGGACAAGCTGCTTAAAATTTTAAGCCTGTTCTCTAGATCCCTGTCTGTTAATAGTTTGCTAAAAGACACTAATATTAAATTGGGAAATTGGACTTCAGAGGTAGCTGATGCTTCCTGGAGGAACATTAGAAAAAAGAAAAAAATATCATTTTTAAACTCTAATTTAGACAACTACCCTCTCGTCTCAAACCTTCCTTTTCTGGATAATGAGTGGGAGAGATGATGATCTTAACTCATGATGATTTGGGAGGATTTTTATTGCAGAGAATCAAATTTACCGCATGTAAGTTCTAAACTGAAGCAGTGTGAAATTTGCTTGATTATCCAAGTGGACGTTATGCTTTGGAGACTGAAGATTGGCAGCAGTTCTTTTAATGCAAATATCGGTAACCCCATACCTCATGGGCTGAGTGTAGTTTTCAGCCCCTATTTTTACCTCTAAAACCATAGTAGCACTGCCAAAATTCAATGGCAAAATGGTCAAATTTTGCTAATATAATTTTGGATCTTTAAGGATAGGGTTGAAAATTTTAAGGGTTGAGATGGGCAAAGTTTGAAGAATTGGTGATTGCAAATTTACTTCCTGACCTTCTAGAGAGTGATGGGGAGCGATGGCCCTTTGTTGGCTCAGGAATTCTGGGAATTGAAGTCCACAAGTCATAAAAGGGCCATCGTTCCCCACTCCGGTTCTAGAGGATCAGAGGAGAAAAACCAGGGGGCTTTAGCATGGGTTAGAATGAGAACAAGAGGCCAGTTTCTGGGAAGTCCTGATCTTCACCCTCTGAGGCGTCTTTGTTTTCTAAGAACTGGATACACCACAGCATAGAAGATCACTGTACAAAATGCTTTATTCTAGCAGACACCTTTCCTGTTGTCTTGGGTAGACGCTATCCTTTTAAGCTTTAAAGTTTTACTGGCTTTTGGGAGAAGGGATGAACTGAGCCTATCCTTGGGGGCAATATGCTGAGTCTTTAAACTGCTTAGGGAGGGCTGTAAAGCACTGTGAAGTGGTATATAAGTCTAAGTGCTATTGCTATCAACTCCAGTTTCATTCACTCACCCACCTGTAAACCTTTCTAATATATGTAAGGCTGAAATCCATTTTTGGAAGATAATGATAGTGCATCAGATTAAAAGACAAAACACTATAGAGGTTCCAGGCTGTCTTCTGTGCTTGGTGCCAAGATATAGTGATGCTGAATCTATGTTGGTTCTGTTGCATTTGCCTTGTGGGATAGATAGGGCACACTCCATTTGTGAGGAGCAACTCAGAAATCTAAGATTTATGATCATGAGGATAACACATAATTCTATCTCTCTCTTCCACCTAATGATCCTAAACATTGTGCAGGGGTAGAATTCTTGATAAATAAACAACCTGAAATAAAACTTGAAATATGGAGCTTTTGTACATTGGCATGTTACCGAGTCTGTGATGTGAATCTAAATCCTGGATGGGGTTGCATCCCTTTGATGGACCAGATACAAGTTTTGGATAATTATCCTGTGTTCATCCTCCTCTCATGTTTACTCCTGAGATCTGAACTTTCTGCCTAAAATCCACATTTTATGTGTGGAATATATAGATATTGAATCTCTTTCTTTTTAATGCACATGGCACAATTTGACGTATTTGATACAGCATAGGTTTTTTTTCAAAATTAGGGGCTTACTTTGATTCTTTTTTTTCTTTTTTCCTCTTTGTTTCTCAATTTATGAAGGAACAACGTAGACATATTTTACCAATCTATTGTGCATACATACATTTGTGAAGCCGGATGACTTATCTAGAAGTCAGGGATACTTCAGTTCTTTCAATATATGGAATACTAGAAACATTCTGAGTTAATGGAATATTTGCTCTGTTATGTTCGGATTGACGAGCACACACAGCGAGGTTAATCAACAATAACGTTTATTCAATACACATGTGGTCAACTGGGGATCCCCGACCGGGTGGCCCTATATATATGTCCAACGGCCGCTTGATGCTAACCAACCCCCGGCCTGGAATCTCCCACTGAGAAAACAACATCCAACCCCTGCTCGGGGTTTTCCCGCCTATGGAAAACCACTCCCTTATTAATCTGCCGACACAACATGCTCATTTCTATAATTCATGCAATGTATATTTTTAAAAAGTTGGACATAACTCTTAGTTTGCATCCTGATTTTTCCTGCTCTAATTTTGATGTTTGGAAGGACATGAAATGATTTGCCTCAATCTGAAGAAGCAGAAGTTTTACCTACTGTACCGCTGTAATTGACTTCTTGAAACTATAATTAATACTACTGTAAGAGCCGTGGTGGTGCAGTGGTTAGAATGCAGTAATGCAGGTTAACTCACTGTCCACTCCGGGAACTCGATTCTCACTGGCTCAAGGTGGACTCAGCCTTCCATCCTTCCGAGGCCGGTAAAATGTGGACCCAGATTGTTGGGGCAATATGCTAACAATATACTGTGAAGCGGTATCTAAGTCTAAATCCTATTGCTATTTACCAGTAAGAGAGCTTCCTCCCTCCCATTACCAGTTGTTGGTTTTTTGTGATTGCTAGGTTGCTAGTCTTTATTGCTTATAAATTGTTACGTAAAGATAAAAGTTACCATTCTCTAAAAGCAAGAATACGTGGGTGTATGAAAGATCTTTCTAGCTATGTTAATTTTTTTTTTAGATAGGTCATCAATACTCTCTGATGGAAAGCAACCTTGCCAGAAACATATTGGTATTTCCTGTAAAAAAGAACATTACATCTACTGGTTGAATTTAATCATTCCTTTTGGCATGAAGATTTACTTGTTTTGGCTCATAACAATTTGCTGACTTATTTTAAAAGACATTTCTGCTTTCCTAAAAGTAACGGGCCAAGAGGGTAGGGACAGAAACAGTGTGATTGGAATGTGTTAAGGGCTTTACTATTAGTTGATTAATCATCACTGCTGCTGTTTATATTTGTTTATTTTGTGTGTATTTTATTGTTTTAATGTTTTTTTAAAATTGTTTTATAATTTTAGAATTGTAACCTGCCCAGAGTCCTTGGTGGAGCAGTGGGCTAATGCCTCCTTAAGTAACACCAGCTGCCTGCAATTAGTGCAGGTTCGCATCCCACCAGGCTCAAGGTTGACTCAGCCTTCCATCCTTCCGAGGTAGGTAAAATGAGGACCCAGATTGTTGGGGGCAATTAAGCTGACTTTGTAATAATGCCGCTTGGGGTGTGTGTGAAAGCCCTAATAAGCAGGCATATACATAGAATGAAGGCTACTGCTAAGCTTGTAAGCCGCCCTGAGTCTTCGGAGAAGGGCGGGATATAAATGGAATTAAAAAATAAAAATTTTGGTTGAGTTGGGCAGCTATAAAAATTGACTAAATAAACAAACACATAATACAAGATGAGGAAAAGGGTGAAGAATTTAAACGAATTTAAACCTCTAACATGAAATGGAACTTTCTACCATTAACAACACTACACTCAAAACTGGGCTGGTGAAATCCAGTCAACAAATAATGCAAATGACAGCTAAGAAATTTATTCATCACCCCTGATTAGGAGAATAATTGATTTCATCTGCCAAGTGTGAGTTATATGGCATCTGATAGTGGAAAATATAGAACATTTGCAAATATATTTGTGGCTGAAGTACCTCATCTGAAATAGGAAAGATGCACTTTGGCTGGCACAAGACTACATATCTTTCACAGCTGAACATAAAGGAGTTCAGCTCATGAAGCAGGTGTTCAGATTCAGGCATAGCAATTTAAATAAATTAAAAGGGATACTGATTTTTGCTTCTACTCTGTACCATCACAACAACAAGAAGAAGGAATAAATAGGGTGAATTAGAAATTCAAGTAAATGAGGGCAGATCTGATATTGTTGCCATTATGGAAACTTGGTGGGATGAAACCCACAAATGGAACACACAGCTAGAGGGATTTAAATTGTTTAAAAGAAACAGACCAAATAAAATAGGAGGCAGAGTTGCACTATATATAAGAAATAACTACATCTCTACAGAAATAGAGCACAACAATAATAAAAACTGTCTTGAATGCATTTGGGTCAATATGAAAGGGGGGGGGAAATGACATTGCCATAGGTGTATACTGTAGGCCACCCAACCAAACAGAGGAAATAGATGAACATTTTGCTAGTCTGTTAATTAAGGTGTGTAGGAAGCACATCACAATAATAATGGAGGACTTTAACTACCCTGACATCAACTGGGAGACAAATTCTGCATCAAGTGGAAGATCAAACAGGTTCCTGACAAATCTGGCAGACAACTTTGTCTCCCAGAAAGTAGTAAAAGTAAATACTACTTAAAATATATATTCCTCCTAAGTTAATACATATTCATTCCCAAAATTTCTTATTCTTTTTAACCATAATTAAAAATATATTTGATCTTTAAATATTCCATTTAATGTGTCTAGTCATCTAATCCTTTAACTCTTATTCAAAACATTTTTCCCTTTTTTATACATTATAATTTCCCTAAATTCAAACACATTTAATTATCTAAAATATTTCCTTTATCTAAGCCATTTCAACAGTATTATGTTACTTATATCAAGAAATAAAATAAAAAAGGGAAAAAAAACTTTCAGTATTATTTAAGTAATTCATCCCTCTTAGAATGACATATGTATTCAGAATCTTTTCTATTTCCTTAACCATATTCAAACAAATGTTTCCTTTTAAAATATTCTCTCTGGTAGATCCCATCTTCCATTTTCTTAATTTTCACTTAGATCTTTTTCCTTTGACCAGTATATTTCTTGATCAATGTGTTTTGCTGAATCCATATATTCATGACTGTTGCTGTAGATATAAGAAGAAAATTGAATAAACTGTTTTTATATGAGGCTTTTGCCTTTCCATGTTTCTTGAAAATCTTTTTCTTTTTCTCCTTCTTTGCTTCTCTTATCACTTCCTTTCTCTCTGATGTTTTCAACATCTCTACATTGCATTTTATCCAATCTGGGTTTTTTGTCCTCAGATTTATGTTGTAGTCTTAAGGGATGAGTTGTTTTTTCCATTTCTTGTAATTTTCCCCCCACTAGGATTAAATCATGTTTTCTTGCTTTGTTAAGTTCCGTCTTTGAGTCTCTATTTTCAATTTTATGTCCACTTATTTGTTTTGCCTGCTCCTTCTCTGTTGTTGTTTCCTGGAAGTTTTTTTGTTGTACAATTAACTTAGAAATAGATTGATTTATATTTTCAAAGTTATTTTGGATTTCTTTGTGATTTGAACTCAGTGTTATTTCAATTAATTGCAGTATACTATATATCTCCTCCTGAGAGGTATTTATGTTTTCTTGGTGTGTTCTATCTATGTGTCTCTGATCCATGATGGCCAAAAGTTGAAGTTTTCCGGCTAATCCGCAAATAGCTTTAGAGTCCCAGTTAAATAGATATTTGTAATCCAAAGAGTTCAAAAAAGATTTTTCCCCCTAAAGTTTATAATTCTCTCTTTGTCTGCAGCCCGGATTGTTGTCTTTTTTTTGTCACAGATGTTCTTTATTATTAAAGCTTTGAAGGTCACAAACACAGATTAGCTTTTCCCAGGTTTTGGCAAGTTGTCTATGGAAATCATTACTGTCATAATGTTCATCCACCACTATGTGTCAGCATCTATTTAGTTTTCAATATGAACAATGGTTTTTAAAATGAGAATCTTAACCATTCAACAATTTTAAACTTGTCCAAAGTTAAATTTTAGCTTTCAAGTTTATAAATTTATTTCACTATCATATATTTTGATCTTCCATGGAAATTTTAATTCACCACTTTGGTTAATATAAAGGTGGGGTGGAAGTCCCCCTCCTTCACTTTCAGAGGTATTTTGCTTCTTGGGGAACTTTTCTAGGAAATTAAGTGTAGAATAGAAAAGTGAAAATCAGATTCTTCACCCAGTTTCAAGCATGCTGTTTACTGTTGTTCTGGTTAGTTCTTTTGGACTTCGGTTGCAAGTAGCGTGGGCTAATTGGTGAAATACAGCCTTTCTCCTGTCGGGTTAGAAGGCTTTCCTCAAGCCGAACGGAGTGACTGCCGTCATTCCAGAGTCACTGGGGCAACCTTCTTTCTTCGTCGCCTCTCTGGGCGGCTTGGACCCATTAGGGTCCCCATGCAGGACAAAAATTAGCCGTGGGGGTGTGGCAGTCCACAAGCTCATGACAGTCACTATCGTGCAGGACTGGAAGTTTCCCTTTGTTAAGATTTTTCTCCATTTCTCCTTTAAGGGGAAATATTCTATCCTACCTCATTTAATATTCCGCAAAATATTTCATTTTCTAGGAGGGGTGTGTGTGTGTGTGCTGACTTCTTACAGATGGAAAAGAATATTTAAGCAAAATTGCAAGCCCCAGAGTAATAAAGTTAATTAATTTTAAGGTCATATTCAGATAGTATTTTTCTTCTTCTTTTATTTGTTTCTAACAATACAGGAGAATGTGGATGGTTATGTGACCTTTCTCTTACTGTTGTGAATGGGTACTGATGCAAAGACTATTCCCTTGCATTTTTTAGGCACATATTGGTCTTTCTGTATGCAAATACACACATATATACATATTAACATTGGGCAGCTGAGATGGACACTTGCAGCTCATAATGAGCCTAGAACTGGTTGTCAGACTTTTTCTGGTCCTCCTCAAATCCATGGAAAACTTTGAAGAGAAGCTGCTTCTCTCTCCCCTCTCCTCTCCTCCTCTCTCCCTCTCTCTTTCCCTCTCCCATGAAATAAGAAAAACAGCCATTAAAAAAGCAAGCAAACAAACCAAACCAAACGAAACCAAACCCAGCCATAGTAAAATAGCATTCTACCTAACTGATGTGGCAATCAAGCAGTGCTGATAGGTCCTTAAGTTTCTTATCTCTGCAGTATAGAGAAAGGTGTCTAAGTAACAACCTTGGTCTAAGTAACAACCTTGGTTACAACCTAAGTAACAACCTTGGTTACAACCTAAGTAATGAGCCTTGGTGGAGCAGTGGGCTGATGCCTCCTTAAGTAACACCAGCTGCCTGCAATTAGTGCAGGTTCGAGTCCCACCAGGCTCAAGGTTGACTCAGCCTTCCATCCTTCCGAGGTAGGTAAAATGAGGACCCAGATTGTTGGAGGCAATAAGCTGACTTTGTAATAATGCCGCTTGGGGTGTGTGTGAAAGCCCTAATAAGAAGGCATATACATAGAATGAAGGCTACTGCTAAGCACATTGGTTTGTGCTTAAATTGTAAGCCGCCCTGAGTCTTCGGAGAAGGGCGGGATATAAATGGAATTAAAATAAATAAATAAAAATAAATAAACCCTATTTATTTTAGTCAAATAAATTTAATCAAATACACATCTGTATTCAGATGCTGGAACTGAGAGAGAAGAACGAATTTGGAGAAGTGGGAAATTATGTCTGCCCCAGATTTTCTGCCCTCTTGTAGATTAGAGGATATTGGTAAAATACTGTTCCCCCCCCACTGAGGGTAATTAAAACAATCCACAATGATCAATGTAATTAGGGAAGGAAAGCTGTACTGCCAGAGTGAAGGGAAACAATTCCTATTGAATTCCTGAGTAGATGTGCATAGAATTCCATTAAAAATCATTTAATACCTTGAGCTTCAAACTGACATTGATTTAGCTGTAAAAAAAAATTCAGCCTGAGTTCAAATTAATATATAAAAAAATTCTTTAGGATCTAAAACCAGACATTTCTCCTTGCCCTTTTACCATGGACATGCCTATGTCTTATCCTGTCTGCATTTAAGCACTGATATTTTCTTTTACTTTTAACATGTGAAATCCACTATTTTTCCTTTGGGAAGTTTTATCTTTATCACAGTTTCAAAACAGGGATTATTAAGTTTCATCTTTTCAGAATAATGATGCTTAAACTTCAACCGGTCCCCTTTACCTGTTTTCTTTCATCTACAAATATCTCTATATTTCCACCCACCTCCTCTTTTATCCTTAAAATGTTACATGCATTAGTTTTTCCCCCCATTAAAATCGAAAGGTGTGTATATTTTGAAGAAATACATGCACTTAAAACCAAATATAAAAATATCAGAAATCCAAAACCTTTTGCACTGCTTACCTACTTTAAAGTGTTAAAGAAAACTCTTGAGAATGTCATGGACAGCCAACAAAACAAGCTAATGAATCACTGAACAAATCAACCTAGAATCTTCACTCAAAGAACAAATAACGAGGCTCAAATTATCCTACTTTGGACATATTATGCAAAGATCTAGCTCTCTAGAGAAGGATCTAAAGGTGGAAGGAGAATAAAGAAGAGGATGATCAGAAAGGTGAATGGAATCAGTTACAGTGGCAATGGCCAAACTGCTGAAGTCCTGAAAGATCAGGTTTGAGACAGATCATCCTGGAGAAAATCTATGTGATTGTGAAGATTTGACAGAAGACTTTTATGACACGTAATCAATCTATAAATCACATAGATTTCCAAAGAGTGGGACAAAAGGCACCTTGAGATTTCCTAAAGGAATTTTCAGCTGACAGTTGTTTATCTTTAACATAACTCACTATAATCTCTGAGTTTGTTTGGCAAGCCATTGTGTTTCATATGATACTTGCATACAGTATATTGAAGTACTTGTTGGAGAAAGCTGTAATAAGAAGTTGTCCAAGAGATCAGTTGCCGCTAGTCAGCCAGGATGATCTAGGTATTCCCCCTCCTATTTAGGACCACTCCCTCCTTTTGTGGGAACTTCCACCAGAACTTGAAATTTCAATCATCTCATCCATAACTAGTTCTGGGTTATTTTGGGAAAATTTTGCACACATGCAAATAAGAATGTCTTCCTAGTTCTGGGTAAAATCAGCTTGAGGTTTTAAACAGTACAAGCAAAGAAACACTGATAGGAAGTGTAGTGTATGCGACAAAAAGCATACACAGGTTGTCAGCACAGCAGGGGGCTGGACAGCTCCAGGCTATAACCGTTTTGGCGGGAAAGCCTGAATGGAGAAAGCCTGACAGCTCCAGGGCATGGCCAGCTCTGGCGGGAAGCCAGGGTTTAAATCTATTGGCCACCTGCACTGGCGGGAAGCCCAGGTTTGAATCCATTGGATGGTATTCACCTGGGCAGGTATAAAGATACGCCAGGTAAACCCTTTTCCCCAGCTTCGTTCCTGACCTCAATGAAGAAGTTACTACCCAGCTCAGTGTCCGTCTCTCTGTGCGACCACGCGACATTGCAGGAAGGTTGAGTTGTTTAGAGGGATTATGATTCCTATGCTTAGATTGCCCCAACTTTTCTGTTTGGCCTCCCACCTTGCATCTTTTCTACAGCATGTATAGAGATTTAGCACTCTGCAGTCTTCTCTGCTGTAGCAATGCTGGCAAGGCATGATGGGGGTTACAATCCAACACATCTGAAGATCACGAGATGTAGAATGCTGTATGGATTTTTTTTTAAAATCCCATTTATATCCCGCCCTTCTCCGAAGACTCAGGGCGGCTTACAATTTAAAGCACAAACCAATGTGCTTAGCAATAGCCTTCATTCTATGTATATGCCTGCTTATTAGGGCTTTTGGCCTCACCCCAAGCGGCATTATTACAAAGCCAGCTTATTGCCCCCAACAATCTGGGTCCTCATGAATGAAAAATATTTTCCGATCACTGTATTTAGAGAGTAACAATAAACAGCTGCAATACTTCATATAAAAAGTACTCTTTAAACAAACCCATTTGACACTAGAAGAATGGCAAAATCAGTCAGCATGTCATGAATAGCCATTATCAGTAAGTCTTTGAGAAAGATAGTCTTTTTCTTTTTTGCTCTCACTCCCAAAGATAGATAATGTTTTCCTTCTTTATGCTGAGGGAGAGAACACTCAAAAGGAGCATTTTCTCCCAAGTACTGTAGTAATATGATCATGAACATTTATTTAAACACATACTAGAGAAGAGTATCCTTTTTGCTTTAAAAGTAGAAGTTAGACTAAATTTTTTTTAAAGAGGTTGGTAACGAAAGTCACAACTGACACAAGGCATTTATGGTTTACTTTCTTCTATCATGGTTTGAGTGATTGCTTGCATATGGCAAAATTTTAGAGGATTCAGATAGAGCCAATAAACTCAGTATCTTTTAGCCTAATTTCTTTAGTGTGATTTATCAATATCATTTAGATAAAAGTGAGCAATATATTTTAGCTTTTCAAGCACATAAAGGCCAGATGTTGACTTATGTTATTAACTTTAACTGATGGAGGAATCATTTTTCTTTCAGGTAAAAAAATATAACATCTTGGAGGGGAGAGATGAGCTGTTACATCTCATCAAGCACAATCCTGTATTGTTATTGATGTAACAGTCCACACTAAAATGTAGTGGAGGAAGATTGCATAACTTTAGTTTTGCATACAATGGCATGGCAATGCAAAAGATCAGAGTGTATAGGACTTGGGGTTTATAAGTTATTGGGGGATATGGGATAATATCTTCTCATGTAATATGAGAAAATATTATAATGAATGTAAAACCTTTAACACAGATTTTTGTCCAGAATTGTTAGGCAAGATAGATGAATAGATGGTATAGATATTGTTGTTGTTAGTTGTGAAGTCGTGTCCGACCCATCGTGACCTTATGGACAATGTTCCTCCAGGCTTTCCTGTGCTCTACCATCTTCTGGAGTCCATTTAAGCTCACGCCTACTGCTTCAGTAACTCCATCCAGCCACCTCATTCTCTGTCATCCCCTTCTTCTCTTGCCCTCAATCTTTCCCAGCATTAGGCTCTTCTCCAGTGAGTCCTTCCTTCTCATTAGGTGGCCAAAGTATTTGAGTTTTAGCTTCAGGATCTGGCCTTCTAAAGAGCAGTCAGGGTTGATCTCCTCTAGGACTGACCGGTTTGATCACCTTGCAGTCCAAGGGACTCGCAGGAGTCTTCTCCAGCACCATAGTTCAAAGGCCTCAATTCTTTGGCGCTCAGCCTTTCTTATGGTCCAACTTTCACTGCCATACATTGCAACTGGGAAGACCATAGCTTTGACTATACGCACTTTTGTTGACAGGGTGATGTCTCTGCTTTTTAGTGTGCTGTCTAGATTTGCCATGGCTTTCCTCCCGAGGAGCAAGCGTCTTTTAATTTCTTGACTACAGTCCCCATCTGCAGTGATCTTGGAGCCCAGGAAAATAAAATCTGTCACTACCTCCATTTCTTCCCCATCTATTTGCCAGGAATTGAGAGGGCCGGATGCCATGATCTTGGTTTTCTTAATGTTTAGTTTCAACCCAACTTTTGCACTCTCCTTCTTCACTCGCAACAAGAGACTCTTCAGTTCCTCTTCACTTTCTGCCATTAGAGTGGTATCATCTGCATATCTTAGGTTGTTGATATTTCTTCCGGCAATCTTAATTTCAACTTTTGATTCATCTAGCACTGCCTTTCTCATGATGTGCTCTGCATATAAGTTAAATAGGCAAGGCGACAGTATACAGCCTTGCCGGACTCCTTTCCCAATTTTGAACCAATCAGTGGTTCTGTGTCCAGTTCTCACTGTTGCTTCTTGGCCCGCATATAGGTTTCTCAAGAGACAAATAAGATGGTCTGGTACTCCCATCTCTTTAAGGACTTGCCACAGTTTGTTATGATCCACACAATCAAAGGCTTTAGCATAGTCAATGAAGCAGAAGTAGATGTTTTTCTGGAACTCTCTAGCTTTCTCCATGATCCAGCGTATGTTGGTAATTTGATCTCTAGTTCCTCTGCCTCTTCGAAATCCTGCCTGTACTTCTGGTAGTTCTCGATCCACATACTGCTGGAGTCTAGCTTGTAGGATTTTAAGCATAACTTTACTAGCATGAGAAATGAGTGCAATGGTGCGATAGTTTGAACATTCTTTGGCACTGCCTTTCTTTGGAATTGGAATGTAAACTGATCTTTTCCAATCCTGTGGCCACTGTTGAGTTTTCCAAATTTGCTGGCAAATTGAGTGTAGCACTTTTACTGCATCGTCTTTTAAGATTTTGAATAGCTCAGCTGGAATACTGTCACCTCCACTAGCTTTGTTGTTGCTCAGCTTTTCTAAGGCCCACTTCACTTCACATTCTAGGATGTTTGGCTCGAGGTCAGTGACCACCTCATTGTGATTATCAGGGACGTTAAGCTCATTCTTAACTGGAGAAGGAAATGGCAACCCACTCCAGTATCTATGCCATGAAAACACTATGGACAGTACCAAAAGGTATAGATATATAGATGTAGAAATACACAGATACCAGTGCAGTGGTTTGAGTGTTGAATTGCAAAACTCACTGAATGTCCAAGCACTCTATCATAGCTTAACCTACTTTATAGGGTTGTTTGTGTGGGGAAAATAGTGTTATATATGCCATCTCAAGATACAAGATACCAATAAAGGAGAATATTTGTGGCTCAGGGTTGAAATGAGACAACCTTGGTGCTTGGGTTTCCTGCCTGAGCAGGGGGTTGGAGTAGAATGCCTCCAAGGTCCTCCTCCTCCTCCTCCTCCTCCTCCTCCTCCTCCTCCTCCTCCTCCTCCTCCTCTTCATCGCACAGTCAGCCAGATGTTCAGACTGGATTTGGCATTTTTGTCTACCTATCGAGTCCTTACCAAGGACCTGGGATAGGCAGATGTGGATGTTTGATGGTATTACAGATATTGTCGCAGGATGGAAGCAGTTCCTAGTAAGGCTGCCTTTTGCAATTGACTAATGGTGAATTTGTCTATTATTATTGTTATTGTTATTGTTATTATTAATTTTGTCAATTATAGATTGTTTCCTTGTTTCTACTTCTTTTATTATTTTTTTCAGGAGTTCAGCTATTATTCTGAGGGGACAATACTTTAAGCACCAATATTATGCAGCTGCTAATATTACTGTTATTATTTTGCAAAGATTATGAGAAAGAACCATAAGCACCTTTGTTTAGTTCAAAAAGTAAAGCGTAGTTGGAACATAGTGGGACCATCAACTCCAGTACTGTGTTCAGAACAATTGAAACAGACAGACAACAACCACGACAAACAGATGAAAGGGAAAGGGAATCTCTGTGCAGTAGGAAAGTCCTTGGGTGGGCCTAGATACCAGAAATTCCCCATCTCTGAGCAAAGAGGTTGGTCAAACAAGATAAAGCTTCTATTTGTACTGAAATCATCAGTGGAGTGGAAGGATACTTACTGCACAAGAGGATTTTAAAAATATTGAAGCTGTACAACCATTTCAGGGAGTGTGAAGGATCTGAAGAACAATGAAGACAGATAACCCCAGTGTTGACCCCAACCCTGTCCTAATCCCAACCCCACCCTAAACCCCAACCCCAACCCCGACACTATTTTATTCCTAACCCTATAAAATCCAATAATTTTTTTTAAAAAAAGATGTCAATTTGGAGAAAAGTGCTTTACTTTGAAAGTGCTCCTTCTTTTAGAGTAGAACCAAACAAAAACCAAGGGCTTAGAGAAGTGGCCAAGTTTGTGGGAAAGAAACTATAAATTGACAATGTCAGCTTCATATAAAGAAAACTTATACAAAATGTTCTCTAGATGGCACTTGCCACCAACAAGATTAGCAAAAACGTTTAAAAATATGTCAGAGAAATGTTGGAAATGTAAACCCAAATCAGGTACTTACTATCATATGTGGTGGACATGTGTTAAAGCAAGGAGATATTGGACAAAAATCCACACTTGTTTAGAAAAAATGTTAGAGAAACACAAAGACTATAAACCTGATTTTTTTTTAACTAGGTATAATGCCAGAAAAACTTGATAAGCAAAGTACATACCTGATTTTACATGTGATAACAGCAGCAAGAATTATATTTGCACAATATTGGAAGAATGAAGAAATGCCACCAGAAGAAATAATAATTACAAGAGCCTTGGTGGAGCAGTGGGCTAATGCCTCCTTAAGTAACACCAGCTGCCTGCAATTAGTGCAGGTTCGCATCCCACCAGGCTCAAGGTTGACTCAGCCTCCCATCCTTCCGAGGTAGGTAAAATGAGGACCCAGATTGTTGGGGGCAATTAAGCTGACTTTGAAATAATGCCGCTTGGGAGGTGTGTGAAAGCCCTAATAAGCAGGCATATACATAGAATGAAGGCTACTGCTAAGCTTGTAAGCCGCCCTGAGTCTTCGGAGAAGGGCGGGATATAAATGGAATTAAAATAAAAACAATAAGATAATTTAAAAAATAATAGACTGTGAGGAAATGGACAGACTTACTTTAAGGTTGAAAGAAAAAGAAGAAACAATATTTTCAAATTTGGGACCTATTTTATCAATGGTTAGAGAAAAGATTTAGGGATTAGGAATTTAATTTGTATTAATGAATAAGATACTCAGACAACACATTTTTGTTGAATGACTACTATTGAATTCTGTTTTAAAAATATCAATAAAACTTTATATATTTAAAAAAAAAACACACCGAAGGGCCGAATGCTCCTGGCTACCCTGAGGGAATCAGACATATCAGTTTTTTAAATGTTTCAGAGGAAAAAAAAGGAACATCAGCTCATTTGTAATTAATCTGTTTTTCTGCTAACGAGCTTAATATGGCTTTAGATAGAGCCCAAAGGCAACCCAGAGAATCTCATTCTCAGTAATAAAATTGTCCTTTTTAAAAAAAGGCTGGTGGACTCTCCAACAGTATAATCTGAAGACAAAGTCATTGTAGCCCAGGATGTTTCCCAGTATGTTTTCAGGTGGACTTGAGAATAGGGCATATGCATTAGCATCCAATGAAAAGCATGATTCAGACGTCACAAAACTGGGGAGCACCGGTGACACCTCAGAAGATGGGCTGAAGATTTGAAAGGGTGCTGTTCCTTTGTGTGAAATAAAGAGTTGTGCAGGAAAAAAGAGAAAGGCACATGGCTACAAGAGAGGGGATTCATGTCTCAGCAGCAGTACTTATGAGAAGGATATGAATGTCCTTAATGCTTAGATCACAGAGCAATGTGCTTCATCTGTCCAAAAACCAGTGCAATCTTGCCTCCATCACCTGAGGTATAATGTTGAGATTTCAGGTAATCAATAGTTCCACTTTATGCTGCTCTGGTCAGCATAAATACAATACAATACAAGAAAGATGCAGAGGAAAGCACCAGGAATGGTTAGGGGCTCAGAGGCTAAATCCTTTAGAAAGCAGTTAAAGTAACTTGATATGTAATGTTTAACCTAAAAAAGAGAATCCTAAGGGGAGGTGCAATAGCAGTCTTTGAATACTAGAAGGTCTTTCACAGAGAAGAGGGTGGAGATTTATTCCCTGTAATGCCAGAGGGTAGGTTAAGAACAAACGGGTGGAAGCTGACCATAAGAACTAATAAGCAATGGAACAGCCTGCCTCCTGGAGTCATGGGTGCTCCGTCGCTGAAAGTTTTCAAACAAAAGTTAAATAGCCATTTGTCTGAGGTGGGCTGAGGATTCCTGCCCATGGATTTGGACTGGAAGAGCTAAGTTCCTTCCAACCCTATGATTCTGTGATGATGGGAAAATAAATATGCATCATAATGTCACAAAGCCTTTTTGTACTTACTGCGCTGAACACCTAATCCCCACAGCATCATCTTATGTCTAAGGATATTTACCCATGCAGTAGGGCTGTGTTACTATTATCCTTCTCATCTTTCCTACTGTCTTCTCCTCTTGGTATCTTATGATTATATCATTTGTTGTTTGTACATACACTGTGAGCTTATGCATCAGAGACAAATTCCTTGTGTGTACAATCACACTTGGCCAATAAGCTATTCTATTCTATTCTATTCTATTCTATTCTATTCTATTCTATTCTATTCTATTCTATTCTATTCTATTCTATTCTATTCTATTCTATTCTATTCTATTCTATTCTATTCTATTCTATTCTATTCTATTCTATTCTATTCTATTCTATTCTTTCTTCCTGGTGTTGAATACAACTATATAAATCATTTGAGTTGCATTACAACAGGGCACTTTTTTGCCATTCCCCTCCTTTCCTCCCCCATTGCAGATACCTTTTGGTGTATGTCAGTAGTCAGTAATGAGAAGAATAAAAAGGAACAGATTGAGAATAAAAGATGGAAAGATGGCTGATTCTTTAAAAGATGCTTAGCATTTACAATAAAACTATAACAAATCTGAATCTTGACCTAGCTTGAAATATTTCTTGGGGTCTTCATTTTCAAAAAGTGTAGGATTATCTTTTGAGGCTTTTTGAGAGGTCAGTTGTCAGAAGAATTTAAAATGTACAGTCTTAGTGCTCTTTCGGACATTGTGAACCCCCATTTCAAACTGCACTTTTGAAGATAATATAACTTTTTTGCATAGTGGCAATAACGCTAAATACCTCATTAATTCATTCACTGGGTACTGAACATTAGTTTGAATTCTTGACATTTTGAACATTCTTAGCAATTTCTTTAGGTTCTTATTTCGAAAAGAAGTTATTCTTTTTTTTAAACCTCCATTCAACACATTGATTTATTTATCTTTAGAGGATATCATTGGCAAATATAAATTCCATTCACTGTCAAAGTCATATTTTAAAAGAGCACAAGGCTGTAAGAAAGGTGCTAAAACAATTTCCTCTTCTGCATACTAATTTCCATATCTCATAGACAGTCTTACATTCATCTTGTGGAAAAAGTAATACAACCGGCTGTCTCTGTTTTGGCTTCTAAAATAGACTGAGCAGGAATAAAAATTAGGTGCATTCTTTTCTCCTTGGCCTTGTAAAACTGTCATTATTTGCATGTGAAGTATCCTCCACAATATGTCAGATAAAGGGAATCAAAGCTAGTGTAGTTTTCTGTGTCCTAGGTAAGATTTTCTCAGAAGACACTCCTCTCTAACTATTAACCTACAAACTAAGGAGAATTTTCCTAACAGACAGAGCAATCAAGCAATGGAACAGCTTGCCTTCAGAAGGTGTGGGTGCTTCATTACTGGAGGCTTTAAAAAGCAAAAACAAAAAAAAAACCCCGCCAACTTTTGACAGGAAAAGCAAAGTAATTTGAGGAGGAAAAGATCCTGGATTGTTTTAAATTACCAGGGAGGCAATAGTACATAAAAGATCTTTCTGTTTCTTTCTCTCTTTTTCCCTTCCTCCCTTCCTCCCTCCCATTCAGGGAGAAAACATTGTTTAGTCAAGCATATGTATCTTTCAGATGGAATGTATGGACCAGGATAAATAAATGTATACATTTCTATATTCCATTCCCCCGCACCCAAATGATGACACAATAGAATTATTGAATGCCAAAGACCACAGTAAAACTCAGCTCATATGAACAATATGGCAAAAATAGTTTCTATTTTAAGTCACAGCAACATCGATGAGTGGATTCTTTAAAGCAGCAGAGGGGAACCTGGAAAAGTTGGGATATTTTTAACAAAACAAATCCTAGTTCTCAGAAAATATGCAAATAATCATTTTTCTCTCTCTCTGAGTCAAGTTCTGCAGCCATCATCTCACCAATATGAATATTCTGGTTGGAAGGGAATGAGAAGAAGTGTTTCTCTTCCCTGGAAATCAGGAGACCAAAAACTAAAAATACTCACTGGAGACATGCCCAGAAGCCTGTCTACCACCGGTATTTTGCACACATTATTTGTTTATTGGGTTTGTGAAGGCTACCCAATTCCCAGAAGCCTCTTGGTGGCTTTCATAGATGTTGGGAGCCACAAAACAAGATACTAACACTGACCCTTCCACCCCCAACCAGTCCCTGCTACTATATGTACAAAGTTTGGGAAGCACTGATGTGTTTACCTTGTATAGTTCATTAATAATTATACTTTCATTATTAAAGCAGTTTTCATAAATGTCATTATAATAAATACAATAATAAAATATCAGCACATAATATAATCTGATGTTATTTTTCCCTTCATGCACATCATTTATTCTGTAAATATATAAGAATGGGTCTTGTAAATGGACATTCGTTGAAATCCTGAGGTCTGCGTCACCAACTATATATTTTTATACTATAAAAGTTTAAGGGAAGGTACTAAAATCCTTCTCTACCATATGCAGGTGTTTAAAAAAAATTCATATTTTTAAAGAAAAGAGCATCAATACATTATTGAGTACAATTTCAGAATGTATAATAAGAAAACAATCCAGCTGAAAAATTAAGGAATAGATAAAGAATAATGGCTCAAATCTATAATGAAAATGTTGAATAAAAGAGAGAGAGAGTGCTGATTATCCAATGCATTTTAATCTTTGGGCATGGATAGAGAAAAATGGTAGAAGCAATTTAGGCCAGCATTAATCAGAATTTATGTTCATATATTTAAATAGGGGAAAAAACAATTTTGATGCTGGAAATCTTCCACTGTAGATCTTGACTCTTATGTATCTGTTTATAATTCCAAATGCTTCAGTGCAAGTCTTGGAGACATCCATCACGTTTTAGCTAAACTGAAATGCTTTTTCTCCGATCTTTCCAAGTCAACGTCTCTTTATCAATTACAAATAGATTCCTTTCCCACAATCTGACATTTCTAGAGCCTCTCTTAACATTTACAGGCAACTTAGATACACAAGGAGGTGGGCTTGAGCATCTGGAATGCCAGAAGAAACCCAAGATGGCATATAAAGCCTTTCATTCATCAGACGCCTGCTCCAACCCCAGCAGCAAAAGACTGGAGGTTAAGTGCAGGTGCTTCTGTGAATAGTAATTGTGAAAGACTGTTTTTAATCAGCATCCCTGGGCCAGCTTAATAACACTCTTGGGTTTAAATTAAAGGCAAGAGAAAAACCTCCCAAATACAATTTCCCAATGTGTTACACGGTAGAGCTATTACCATGGTAGCAATATATGACATAAAGAGATAGATCTACGTTTACTGTAAGCCCACAAAGATCTTTCTGGAGACATTATTATAGGAGCCCAAATCATGAAATATCTCCGGCTATCTATTTGCACACTGTAACAGGAAAGGAAAATAAATGCCAGTTGCTAGCAGAGTATTGTCAACTGCATGCTTTTTCAAACTCTGAATTCTCCATCAGCTCTCTGCATGTCATCCATTGCTCATGGGATAATTATGTGCTTCTGTATTGTAAGTTGTAAACAATCTGTCCCTCTTCCCTCGCCCTGCTTTTCCAAATCACTAGATTTCAACAACGCTAGTACAATATTCCAGCAGATGTGCAATTCCTAGAAAACAAGATATGAACAGGCAAATTTCACCACATACAGTATGTACACCAAAGGAAAGCCCAGCATTCTAGCAACAATGGCAATGGAAATATATCTTGTTACAACGGTATTGGATTCAGCACAGGCATTCAGATAAAATGGATCCTACGGGTACATCACAGGGACTTCCACGGGATATGTTTTGTCCCCTGCAATAGGGGTTCTGAAGAAAAGGCTGAGAGAACATGCAAGACAGCTAAACTATAGGAAACCATTTGATTTGCAAGAATCAAATCTACTACTCAATTCTCGTGGCCTAGGCCATTTTGTTATTAATCTTTGCACTATTAACTACTCTCAAAATATGACACCTCTTTCCAACTACCAGAATATCTATTTAGAAATCAAGCCTCACACTTTCAGTCTCTCATTCTCTTAGTCAGTTCTACTTTGTGAAAAATGTATTTCAGCCTTCTCCATTGTTGTCTGTTACATTTACTCTCAACATCTACAGCTTTCTCTTCCCTGTAGGCAAATTGCTGAGTTC
This sequence comes from Vipera ursinii, assembly GCF_947247035.1. Classification (NCBI taxonomy): domain Eukaryota; kingdom Metazoa; phylum Chordata; class Lepidosauria; order Squamata; family Viperidae; genus Vipera; species Vipera ursinii. Next base: position 172,307,238 of record NC_139512.1, on the reverse strand, counting down.
TCTCTCCTTTTGTTGGCAGTGTTACTCAGTGGTTCTCCTTTTGCTCATTAGGGGTCTTCTTTTTTTGTTGCTTAGGTAATCTATTTCCTTATATCTTTGGCATCTATTGCATAGTCATCTTTGATATTTATACCTGGGAAATGCAAGTCTTTTCCTATACATGGTTTCATTTCTGTTGTTGAGTGCTGTGTGGACCCTGAAATGGTGTCTGATAGAGTTAGTCATAATCCACAGTTACTTTTTTCATGTATCTTCCTAGGAACTTTGCAATGCTTTGGGGATTTGACTAGTTCCATTTCTCAGAAAGAACGTATATTTGGCAGATGATGAAAAAAAGAAAGTAATGACAGAATATTTGTATCCCACTCCGACTTTCTCTTTCACTTACTGTATGAAGATGGAATATCACATTTCCATTACTGAAGAGAGATGTAAATATAATATAATGCCAAATTTTGCAGTTGGGGCATATTATAGTTTTGAGAAAAATCTGAATACAAGCAGATTTAACAGTCTAAATACTTTTAAAAACATTTCTTATTCATTGAAAAATGAATGCTTCATTATGAATTGAAGTTACTAGATAGAATAGAATAACAGAGTTGGAAGGGACCTTGGAGGTCTTCTAGTCCAACCCCCTGCTCAGGCAGGAAACATTACACCATTTCAGACAAATGTTTGTCCAATCTCTTCTTAAAAACTTCCAGTGTTGGAGCATTTGCAACTTCTGGAAGCAGGTTGTTCCACTGATTAATTGTTCTAATTGTCAGAAAATTTCTCCTTAGTTCTAGGTTACTTCTCTTCCATCTGTTGCTTCTTGTCCTGCTCTCAGGACCTTTGGAGAATAGCATGACTCCCTTTTCTTTGTGGCAACCTCTGAGATATTGGAACACTGCTATCATGTCACCCCTAGTCCTTCTTTTCATTAAATTAGACATACCCAATTCCAATAACTGTTCTTTATATGTTTTAGCCTCCAGTCCCCTAATCATCTTTGTTGCTCTTCTCTGCACTCTTTTTAGAGTCTCAACATCATTTTTGCATCGTGGTGACCAAAACTGGATGCAGTATTCCAAATGTGGCCTTAGCATAGCATTATAAAGTGGTATTAACACTTCACGTGATCTTGATTCTATCCCTCTGTTAATGCAGCCTAGAACCATGTTAGCTTTTTTGGCATATCTAGATCTCAAGTTATCTGCTTAAATTTGATGAATGCATATCCCAAGAGAAATGCAAATCTCTAACCAAAGAAGAGCATTTGAAGTGAAACGAGGTAGACAAGATTGGGCTTTTGGAGACTAACAGCTTCTAAAGTGGAGTCTTCCCCATAAACACAGAGTTGGGTACTATATAGCAACAATCCCATTACAAAATCTGATAAAAATAGCCACCCTGAATCACTGTGCACACTCTTTCAGCCAGCCAAACAATAGATCGCTTGAGAAATTTCCTTTCTTATTTCGTCCTATATATAAAGCAGAAAAGGTTGGAAATTGAGCTCACAGATCTTGGCATTGCTCAGGAAAGCAACCTAAGCTTGGCTTTGATGACAGTAAATGGTTCTGCAGAATGAATTGGAGGAATAACACTTTTCAGCAGACAGGTGAAAATTGCCTGAAAGATGATTGGCTAGAATTGATATTGTCAATTTGTACATCCTGGAGCTTCTACAAGTGCAAAGTATCCTGAGCTTTGACTGACAGAGACATACGCTTCATCTAAGTGGCATCGGAATACAAATAAATTGGATACCACTTAGAGACTCCAAAAGCTATTGAACAATAGCACCACCTCAAGATGGAAGGCAGGCCCCATGGAAAGTGACAGCAATATTTCCTTTCCTGTACTGAGGAAATAGGAAAAAGAAAAGGTGGAACATTTTAATGGCACAATGGATGAAGGGGAGGGGAAAGTAACATGGTAACATAAAGCTCTTAATACAAATCAAGGAAATATAGAGATACTGGGCTGAATTGCAGTTGGAATCTTGATAAAACGTAATGGCTAGATACAAGGAAAGGAATATTTTCAGCACTAGGATCATGGGGATGGAAATCAATGCTAAGTGCACCATAAAATAAAGTATTATCTAAAATGTTGCTTTGCTGAACCCTCCCAAATGGTTCTTCTGCTAAATGATTATTTCTGAGGACCTGCTTAAATCAAAAATATACTATAACTGGAGCTTTCCAATGAATGTTTGAATTTTGGCAGTACTTTGCCAGCTTTAGATTACTTGTTGAACATTATTCAAAGATGTACTTTTTTTAGCATGCATAAAAGATCATGGTATAAAGCAAACCTACTATACGTATACATTATAATTATTTCTATCCTTTTTTTCTAGCTAACTTTCTGAATTTATCAGCCAAATGGCTGTTATAAAGAATCAAGAGGGCTGAATAGTCTTCAGAAAACAAAGTGAATATGATGGCTATCTGATCTGAATTCTTAATGATTATTATTATATGGTATAGAAACAACAATAGGCAACCAGTGAGAGGTTTTCATCCTGCTTTTTAAAAGTGACCACAGATTAAAATGTACTTAAAATGTATGCTAAATTGATCTATTACTATTTGTTACATAGCTATGGCTGTGCTGAGCTTATGAAGACTCAACTTTCCATTTACTAAAAGTTCTGCCTTCTGACTTGTGGGATTTAGGTATTTCAAGGGGAAAGGTAAATTGCTGGTTTTGCAGTTCTCCCCAGAAATAAATATTGCTAAGGCTGGGCTTTTTTTGTATAACACCAAATAAATACATATATATGAAGAAAAAAAACATGGTTTGGGGATGGGACTAAAAACCATTTGTTTTTATTTTGTATGGAATGGGGGAAGGAGGTATTTTTGTGTTACAGGATCTGTGGTGGCTCAGGGCAGGGAAGGCTTTCGTTTTGTTTTGCTTCCCAGCATTAGATATGGCTAATGTTTTTGTTTAAGGAGTTGACAGGTGCTAAACATATGCCCACGTATCCCACAAAGCTCTTTTCCCCTTCAACCTGGAAGCACTGTAGAGCCCAATTAAGCAATTTTTCCATGTGTAAATAAAGTAAATTTATTTTTCGAAAATATAAACAATTTTTTTAAAAAGTGGTCTTCCATTGAGGTTGCTGTCTTAGGCGGCAGATTCAAGTTACCATGAAAGGCAAGCCAGATCTCAGTGATTAAATTTATTTTACTTATATGGTTATTTGGATTTCTGTCTCATGTGCAAAAGTAATTTCAGCATAAATATTTACGAAGCATTTGCAAGGAACCAAAGGAATCAAAGTGCCTCTCTGAACCCATTGTTGAAAATTCTTTGATGCACTGATTTCTCTGAAGGCCCAGGTTGGCTTCTTTAAGGATCTCCCACTATTATCTGAGTGTTTGTCTTGGTGTCATTCTCAAAAAATTATCTGCTCTACCTGCACACGGATGCTCAGACGTGTCAAGGCTATGCCAAGCATTCATGAAGATACATAATCTCAATGTATCTATAGAAGAGAATATATATATATATATATATATATATATATATATATATATATATATATATATATATATATATGTTTCAAATGTTAACTCTTTAGATTACCTTGTTAGGCCCCAAACATGGGGCAAATCTTTATTTCCTGTTTTCAGCCTATCTTGAAGGCTATCGAACAGGCAGTAGTCACACCGGACAATTCCTATATTTGTGTAAATTACTAACAAAGAATTAAAGGGAAACTGAGATGCATTTCTGACTTATTAGTCGTCATCAGACTGATGACGACTAATAAGTCAGAAATGCATCTCAGTTTCCCTTTAATTCTTTGTTAGTAATTTACACACACACACACACACATATATATATATATATATATATATATATATATATATATATATATATATATATATATATATATATATACAGTAACTCAAGGCCGAACTGTTTCATACAGATGTAGTTAGAGGTGTTGGCTGCACTGCCTTAGAGAGAAAAATTACTTGGTATGTCTGGTAAAATATTTGGTGGTGATGAGTACCAGGACAATCCAAGAAGATCTAAGAAGAACCTACAGGCTTAGACAAACATGTTGCTTCCTTTATTTCTTCCACATATGTCTCCTGTATTTTCCTCATACATTTTATTTCTTGCACACTCCTTTCAGTGACAGCGATAATATCCTTTATTTTCTGTCTGCCCAATTGGCCTCTGTATAGATATCATTCTGATCGGGCCCTAGGCATGAAGTTTATGCTGTATGGCAAGAGGACAGTCAAGGCAAGTTATTGCTCCCATAGGCTGCACAATAAAATGGTTACTCTGGCATTAAAAGTGTAGACCTATTTCACCACCCATGCCAGCCTACACCTGAAATGGCTACATCATTGAATCTGGTGGAAGAGCAGGCTTGGAAGAACCATGTAGGTTTAATCACTGAGGATCCTCTTCACTAGCGATTTATAGAATTGCCAATCATAAAGTCACCCAGTGACATACCAGCAGAGTAATGGCTGGGTGACATTGTAAGTTCCTAATGTGGAACTCTCTTTCAAAAGCCTCTTCCCATCCAGTCTTTCAGGGTGGGATCAAAGCTTCAATCATGTTTGATGTTGATCGTTAAGTAAAAGCTGAGAGAGCCAGGGGGCATGTGAGAGAATTGTACAGCCGAGACCAGTACAAAATCTTGGATGCTTTAAATGAAAATCTTATGGGGTAGGTGTACTTTTTAGCAGTACTGTACCCTTTAGCAGTACCCGCCACTTCCAACAACAAATACAGGTAGTCCTCATATAGTAGCTGCCTCATTTAGTGACTGTTTGCAGTTACAGCAGTCCTGAAGGAATACCTTATGACCAATCCTTGCATTTATTACTTTTGCAGATCTGTAGAGCAAAGTGAGGCTGAAGTAAGGTCATAAGCATGGTTTTGACTCCACTTAGAGACTGCTTCATTTAACCACTGAGTTGCCAGTCCCAACTGTGGTTGATAAACAAGGGCTTCTTCTGCTGTGATCTCAAGGTTTAAAAGGTTCTCCTTTGTAGGTGATGGAGAAAGCCTTGGCCATGTGCAAATTACAACATATGTGGTGATACAAAGTCGTTAATCAATGGGATGACTTGCATTTAGAAGTTGTGGGTGCCCTAATACTAGATGTTTTAAAGAAGACATTGGCAACCATTTGTCTGAAATGGTATAGGGCTTGATCAGGAGGTCCCTTCCAATTCTGTTATTCTGTTAAAGTCACTGCCATATAGCTAATGTGCAAATGGTCTTTAGGAGTTTGATTCTAAGAATGACTTGAGACCTAGTAGGCTGAACTATTGAAAAAAAAACTCTCTTCCCATCCATGTTTTGTTTCTATAAAGTGTCTCTGTCATCACATTCACTGTTTATTTTCTCACTTTGTTCAGTTCCAGGCAGCCCATCTGATATAATTTAACAGCTATACAAGAAGAGAATCATATTTATTGAGTGAGTAAAATGAGCAGCTCCCTCTCGTACACCAGGTTTACAAGCTTGCAAAACTTTACAGCATCCTCTTGGGAGGTTAAGCTTCTAGTAGTTGATCATAGAATAAAGCACAGATTTTGCAATATGTAGCACAAATCTCAAAAATACCTGATGTTTGGTTTAGTTGAAGTCTGGTCATATTCATGTGCACACTTGCAATTAGATCTCATGGGATCACCTAAGTGATTGTTCTTCAGTTAATCATTTCTTTAGGTGATCTTGGAATGATTTTGAAAGCAATAAATTCTCAAGTAATAGGCACAACAACATAATTTTCTTACACATTGCAGAATAGAGGGAGAATTCGCAATATTTCAGAATAATGGCCTATTAACTTCTGCAATACAGAATTATCTTTAACTAAAAACAATGCAGTGACCTCAGCTCAAAATGTCATTCCCCCCCCCCCTTTCAATTAAAAAGAACACAAAGCTAGAAGCAAAAATTGGGGAATGTACACTTTCAGTTGGCCATTTTTGCATTTGGAAAAAATACTGGCAAAAGAATTCTTGTCTGAACATATAGGGAGCATGTAGTATAATGGCTCAATTAAATACTGGTGCTACAGAAAATATATTAATGACTTCTGTATTTATACACTCTTTTCTTAAATTGGTCTTGCTATAAATGGAACCTTTACTTCCTTCTACATGCTGAGTAATTACTCAGCATTTCACAGGCTATGTTAAATCAAAAATTGGTGAATTAGGTCACCAAAAGGTCACTACCTTTTCTTACAGTTTGCATTCTAATTATCTTGAGATCAATGAGCTGTTCATTTTTAAATAATGATAATTTTATCCAATAGCCTTAGAGGCTCCAGAAACTAGAAGCACACATAGCTAAAGCACAAACTGAATGAAGTATGTGACGTTTTATCAAGAGTCTGTTACTAAAGGTCCTTGATTTTGTATGCAAACTCAAAAATTCCTTAGGAAAGCTAAAGTCATATTTACTGAGAAAGAATTTCTATTGAATTAATAAAGTGGGATTTACTGGCTATAAAGCATGTTCAGAATTCCAATTGGAGCATTTATTAAGGTTTTTCCTATGTTGGTGATGGGGAAAGGAGGGGGAAAATGCTAAGTGATCCTTATGAGATATTGTGAAAATTGAAGAAAAACCAGAAGTTCTTAAATTTAAAGAAAAACCAAACAATTCTTGAAGTGGTTACTTGTACCTTGAGAGTAGCAGTTTCAATTGGATCAACTAAAGCCACATGTCTTTGTCATCATCTGAGCCCATTTCCCTGCTGTACTTGTAACCAGCACAGCTTAACAACTGTCTGACTCTACTACTTATCAAATACATTCGGAGAAAAAGAGGATGCAATATTGTGTTTTGTATATGAATTGAACAGATCTTTTTCCTTTGCATGAAGCAAATTATATTGTATAAGTGCTCTGTTTATTTCTGTTAATAAATTCACATTAACTTTCATGTTGCGAAATATAATTCTGAATAAAGTCTTTACTCATCTGTCATCCATTTCCTTCCTTCCTTCCTTCCTTCCTTCCTTCCTTCCTTCCTTCCTTCCTTCCTTCCTTCCTTCCTTCCCTCCCTTTTCTGTGCTTATAAGGAAGAAGAAACATACATTTCCTTATGTCCACATCACTGTGTCAATTCACTGAACAAAAGCAGAAAGTGCATAATTGAACTGGGAAGAAAGAGGCATAGGGATGAATAAATAAAAGTGAGAATTAGTCTGAGGCCCCAGACTCTTCTGCCACTTCATGGTCTTTGACTAATGAGTCCTTACCAAGGAAGGGACGCACAAAAGGATCTTCTCATCTGCTCTCCCAAGCAAAGTTATCTGTGTAATGCTGGAGGTTTTTTTTAGTGATACTTAAAGTAGATATGCACAGAGGCACATTTCAAGGAAAACATTAAATGAGCTTTTTGCTAGATGCTCATGTACGCAATGTAAAGAAATGGATAAATGAGTTAAATATTCACACACTTGTGTCTCTGTGTGTTTGTGTATGTGCACATGTGTGCTCCTTGCAACTTCCTAGACAAGTCCCTGCAGTTTTCTTTTCAAGGTTTTTCAGAAGTGAGTTGCCCTTGCTTCCTTCCTAGGGCTGACAGATGGGCCCAAGATCCACCAGCTGACTTTGTGCTTAAGTCAGGATTAGTAAAAGGCACAGGCTCCCCCCGCACATGCGTGCTAGTCGATTCCGACTCTAGGGGGCGGTGCTCATCTCCGTTTCAAAGCCGAAGAGCCAGCGCTTGTCCGAGGATGTCTCTGTGGTCATGTGGCCGGCATGACTAGACACCACCAAAGGCCCACGGAACGCTGTTACCTTCCCACCGGAGTGGTCCCTATTTTTCTACTTGCATTTTTACGTGCTTTCGAACTGCTAGGTTGGCAGAAGCTGGGACGAGTAACAGGCGCTCACTCTGTTACGTGGCACTCGGGATTCGACCCGCCAAACTGCCGACCTTCTGATCGACCAGCTCAGCGTCCTAACCCACTGAGCCACCGCATCCCTTAGTACTCACCTTCTAATGCCTTATTCACTATACCAAGCTGGCAATCTCTTCACACATGTCCTGAGGCACATGCATGTTGCTCCCAGCTGTTTTACACCTAAACACCCAGGTTTTTTTTTCAGAAGACAAATTTTATAGCACCTTCAAGCCTTGATAGCATAGAAAATTCATTCCTAATATCCAAGAGCAACTATTCCTAATTTCTACAATTTGAAAACTGTATATAGCAAGTGTTATAATGTTGGCCTTGTTTTAATGAAACCTAGATTAACATTTCCAATCATGAGACTAATTTGATGACTAATTTAATTTGGTTTAGTCCCCATCCTTTAGCAAAACCTACTTCATGGAATCTATGATAAAAATGTATAACAAAAATTTGTCTCTGGCCATTCACTAGAGATGTGTTTGTACTAATAATGCATATCTCTTCCATAGGGAGAAATTTGTTACAAAAGATCACGTTGGATTTCTTAGGAATGTCCAGGAATTCATCTCTCTTCCATTCCAGGGTTTCCTTATAGGAAAACCTTTTTGGGAGTATGGTTGGAATGAACATGGTTCCTGGCTTCCTTTTGCATGGAAATCTGCCTTTCAGTGAGGATCCATTATGAAGCTTTGAGAAGTAAAACCAGAGTAACGTCTCTAGTGTTTTCAAAGGATTTCTGTTGTCCAAGTCAAATGACTTTCAACTTGCAGAAACAAGCTGCAATGGCATCAATATACATGTAAATGATACAAAATATTTTGTATTGGCTTGACCCTGCCTCGTGGATTGTGTCCAGCTCTTGATGCTGCTCTTTGAAAAGAATTCAGACTAATAATTGGAACAGGAAACTAAGAACCTGGTTACACAAAGGGAGAGTGAAAGAAATGGAAATATATACCTTGAGGAGATATCAAAGCTCTTTTCAAATGCATCAAAAGGACATCAGGTCAAGACCTATTCTTTATCCTCCCTGAGTGCAGGACCCAAGATATGGTCTTAAATACAGGGAGGCAGATTCTCACTGAAAATTTCCCTAATGATAGACAGCAATTCAATGGTGAAACTAATTACTAAGGGAGTTGGTGAGCTCCCTTTTGCTGGATGGGGTTAAGCAAAAACTGGACAGCTCTCTGTCAGGGATACTTTAATTTGGATTCTTACACTGAACAGGGGTTGGACTTAATGGTTGCACATCAAAGGGTGCCTTCCAACTGAGGATCTTCTAGCATTCTTGCTTGAACCTGAATGTAACAGCCCTGGCCAGGGCGGGTGATGCACAGAGCCTGTCTTTGCATCTGTCATCATCTATCATCCTTCAGCATCCGCTTTCTAATGATAGGTCTAGCTATCAAGCTGTCAAGCCAAATTATTAAAGCTGATACAAAAGATCGGTACCACTGCTATTATTCTGGATTGAGCAGAAGATTCTGCTTTCTGTAGCTGCTTTGAGAGTCTCATGTTGTCAGTGCTGCCTCTTTGCCACCAATGCTGTTTTATCATTCAGATCTCAATATTCTCTAAGGCAATTTGAAATGAAATATGACAGTTGATATCTATCTATCTATCTATCTATCTATCTATCTATCTATCTATCTATCTATCTATCTATCTACCTACCTACCTACCTACCTACCTATATCTATCTATCTATCTATCTATCTATCTATCTATCTATCTATCTATCTATCTATCTATCTATCTATCTACCTACCTACCTACCTACCTACCTACCTATCTATCTATCTATCTATCTATCTATCTACCTACCTACCTACCTACCTACATCTATCTATCTATCTATCTATCTATCTATCTATCTATCTATCTATCTATCTATCTACCTACCTACCTACCTACCTACCTACCTACCTACCTACCTACCTACCTATCTATCTATCTATCTATCTATCTATCTATCTACCTACCTACCTACCTACCTACCTACCTACCTATCTATCTATCTATCTATCTATCTATCTATCTATCTATCTATCTATCTATCTATCTATCATCTATCTATCTATCTATCTATCTACCTACCTACCTACCTACCTACCTACCTACCTACCTACCTATCTATCTATCTATCTATCTATCTATCTATCTATCTATCTATCTATCTACCTACCTACCTACCTACCTACCTACCTACCTACCTACCTACCTACCTATCTATCTATCTATCTATCTATCTATCTATCTATCTATCTATCTATCTATCTATCTATCTATCTATCTACCTACCTACCTACCTACCTACCTACCTACCTACCTACCTACCTATCTATCTATCTATCTATCTATCTATCTATCTATCTATCTATCTATCTATCTACCTACCTACCTACCTACCTACCTACCTACCTACCTACCTACCTATCTATCTATCTATCTATCTATCTATCTATCTATCTATCTATCTATCTATCTATCTATCTATCCTCCTTTGCATTTGTAAATTTTTAAAGAAACTGTTTATTTGCAAAACTAACATAATTAGTAAAATAGTTTTCTCTTGCTTTAGGAAAAATTCATCTTCTGCCTGCTTTGCTGTGTTATTAATCCTTAAACAGGGAGAAATAATCAGAGAGGATATTCAAGCCATTGCACTTTTATAAAGACAGACAAGGGATAAACCCATACAGCTGTGTGAGTGGAAGGCTTGGCAGGGTATTAAGATAAACTCTTTCTCAATAGCTCATCATAAACATTCCCATTTACTAATGCCAGTTTCCCATTGTGACATTTTGTCTACTATTCTCAGCTGCTTTGGCTCTCATTCAATGTGAGGTTGTTCTGCAGCTTGTGAATCTGGTTGTCATCTGTCTCTTTGCCGAGGCGCTGAACCATCCATCATCTTTATGTTCAAAATGATCAAGAGGTACCTGAGTGATTTCCATGTTTTTTTGGTTGAAATCATGTTTAATGAATCACAGAACTCACTGTTGCCTGCCTGCAGCTGTCTAGAGAAACCCAGTTTGCAGGCATAAAGTAGAATATTTGCACTTTTGAAGAATAGTGCATCGAATACAGTCTCATTATCACTGGGGAATTACTGCTAAAATAGAAAGTCTGAAATCTATAGATGATGGATGGCCCGTGGAGAAACTATATCTTGAGAGCAAGGTTTTTTTTTTAATAGCACCATGAAAGTCTACAGACTGGAATGTAGATCGGCAGATAGTGGAAATATTATTGAGCTTTTGGCTTTTGTTCTGATATTTAGAAAATGTGTTGGAGTTAAACACAGCAAAGCACCTAAGTTGTAAGATGGCTGTGCCCCACTATGGCTGTGCCTTCCGCCTTTTCTTATCCAACCTTCTCATACTTAGTGAAAAAGTCTGAAGAGGATTATTTGTATGTATGAAATCTATAATGTTGTGTATTCACACATTAACGTTATGTTACCAAGTTCCAGTTATGAGGTAAACCTTCGGCAGCTTTTGACAGCTGTCAAAAGCTGCCGGAATGCTACTGCACAAGCGCAACCGCTTGACAGCTCTCGGCTGTCAAGAACCACTGGTTACTGCGCAGTCGCGAGCTAGCTTGACAGCTCTGGGCTGTCAAAGCTCTCCTTTGCCGATTGGCCCGCTTGAACAAGCGGGAAACCGGCACAGCCCTGATTGGTCGCCGACCGACCAGCTGGAGTATAAATAGAAGCACTGTAAGTCTGTTCTTTGCCCGGTTCTGAAATAAAAGGTTTTCGTTAGCCAGCTGTCTCGCCTGCTTTTTCAAGCCGATAGAGCACTGGCGACGAAGGTGGGATCTGATTCTGATTTATTAGAGGTGTGATGGCTCGGTGGCTAAATAATGCTGGAGATTGTCTTTGTTCTAGTGGTTTGAGGCCTAGCACCGTGTGGCAGGATGAGCTCCCGTCATTTGCCTCAGTTTCTGCCCACCTATCAGTTCAAAAGCATGTTCTATGCGAGTAGATAAATAGGTACCATTTTGGTGGGGAGACGAGCTGGTACTTTGTATGGTTAGAATCCTGCTGGCTGGATGCAACACCATTTGCAAGGGGGCTTTGGGGAGGGAGAGGGCCCGGGAAAGCGGCTTGTCTTTCTTTCTGGTTTGCAGCTAGCTCACTCCCTGTGGTACATCTTGGAAAGCAAACAAGATGGAACCAAACAGTGCTAGCAATCTTAGGCAGCCAAACTATTATTCTGCATTAACATTGTAGTCTCCTGGCAAATGTAACCTCCGCCATATGCTAAATAAATAATAAATAATTTTTTTTACCAGAAGTGCTATGTTTGCACTCGAACATGCGTCACAATAGATGCAAGAAGATTCAGGAGAGGAAGGAGTAGGGAGTGACATTGTCATGGCCAGAGCCAGCAGATACTGTTTTCCATCATATTCTTTTGGAGAGAGACGTTCGGCAGGTGCAGCTTTCACATCTGCACCGCACCATGCCATGGAAAGCAAAAACGTTTAAAGGGAGATGATTTCTGTCTCATTTTGTACTCGTTTTGTACTTGCTTAGCCTAAATAAATAAGGAAGGTTGAACCAGTGTTGAATAGATGTTATCGGGAAGGATGAATGAGATATGTGGTTATAAATAGCTAGTAGAAAGTGATATTACAGAAGGAGGTTGAATCTTAATTGGCAATAGCTCTCTTCAAATTACTCACACAATGATGGTGAGAGATGACACGCTGACCAGTCCAACTGTTTCCAAAGAATGTGTATAGTGGGTGGCTACAGGATTAAGTTGTAGCATGCTTTTACAGGGAGAAAAGGCATGCTTCCCATATTTATTCTCTCCTGATTATTAAACTGCAAGGAATCTGGAAAAGAAAGATGCATGGACAGGAACAGAGCAAACGGAGACACGAGCAGCTGGGGCTGAACCATAAAGCACATGTTCTGTTTGCCAAAAGTCCCAGGTCCAATCCTTGAAAATTCTAGGAAAAAACCAATCTTGCTTGAAATGCATTGAGAGCAATTTCCATCCAGTGCTAACAACTGTGAATTAGATAAATGAATGGTCTGCCTTAGGCTAAAGCAGTTTGGGGGGGTTATGAGGTGTTTAACTGAATCGGGCATTCTAAACTGTGTTGATTTCAGTAGAGCAGATAAGTTTGTGCTGGCATTTTGTCCAGTGGACTCTTCCTTCCTTTTAGGAAGATTTCATCCCCAATTAGGAGGGAAAATATGCTGATCCTTGTTTTCAGCGTATAAAGCAATGGAGGGAAGAAACGGAAATTTAAACAATGCCTTTCTTCTCTTGTAAGGTAACTGAGAGACTGGTTGGATGCTTAGTGTAGTTTGGGGAGGAGGTAGTAGGCTTGAGAACCCAGACTCCAACATCTGGGAGTTTGCCAAGCCCTCCTGTGCATCATTTCTTTTTCCTCTGCCCTGGTTAATCCCTAACTATCATCTGCTATTGAATGAACATAAAGGAGCCATCCTGGGAATTCAGCTACAGCCCTCTGTTCATTCACCGATTAAACTGGAGGTGAAATCAAAAGCTTTGCAGATATTTTAAAAGGCTTCTTGTGCTTCTCTTTCATTGTATCCTGATGTTCCATTCAAATGGGCTAAGCTTGCTTTAGGTTTTGGGCTCTGCAGTTCAGTCATGGGTTGAAGCTCTTTGTGCCATGTCCGTGTGAGTAGTTTACCTAATAAAAAAAATCAATGGAGAGGAAGATGGACATCAGGAACAGTGTTTGTGCAAAGTGCCCAGCATTTCTTTCAGGAAATTATAAATTGCCTACATGGTATTTGCAGCTCTTTGGTATTTGCATTTTATAATTGTTTCTATTAAACAGTCCTAGTGTGGTTCTGAAAAAAGGATTAAATGAGCAGAATTCCAATTAGCTGTGTGGCCATTACTCAGCAACTGATGGATGAGTTTTATCCCTGGTCTAGTTCTAATTTCTGTTCTCATTTGGTGCTCCCTGTTTTCAGGTATTTGTGCCACTATTAGGGACTGCTGTACTATTGAAGGACCCAGATACGTGAAAATGTAAACAAGTCAAGAAGCTGTCAAAAGATTATTCACCTCTGATCCACAAAGCACCTTGTCAATCTTGATTGATCTTGAAAATGCTAGGTAGGGTCAGATCTGGCCAATACTTAGTGGGACACCACAAAAGAATACCAGGACAGTAAGCTAGGCTAAAAAAACCTGGAACAAGGCCATGGAAAGCTATTAATGTTATCAGCATGTGTGAAGTCATCAAGAGTTATGATTTAATCTGAAGGAGACTTTATCTTTCAAACTCTTCTGGCCTAGGTAGAATTTTTCCTGGTTTATGCTTCATCAATATTGGGGCTTAACAAACTGTGAGATGTGACTCTCTTGGAGAGCTGCAGACACAGTTTAAGGGAGATGTGAATATTTATTTTTAAAAATAGAGTCTTTGTTAAAAATAAAGTTTTATTTGGATTTCTGGAGGAAGAAATGGTGGATTGAAAATAGCTCCAAGAATAGCAGTGCTGACAATCACAGTGAAGTACAAAGAACTGGTGTGTAGACTAGCTATTTGAACCTCTCCAGATAAAAAGAGAACAAAAGATTATCCCTAAGTGTTCCAGGGAGTTGCTCCTCATGAGAAGACCACAAGACATAGGTTTTGGTTAGGTTTTGAGTACTGTGAGATGAGGTAATAGCCAATTTTGCTCAAATTATAGTCAGTGCCATTAAAAGGACACTACTTTAAATACTTCATTTTCTTTTTTTTTATTGAAAAGTTTTACAGTACATTTTTGAATACAAAACCCCTCCCCTCCCCCCAAACCTTCCCAACTCTCCCCTCCCCTCCCCCCCTCCCCGACTTCCCAGAGCTAAATACAGGGTATAAAAATACAAACAAACATAATCTAAAATATGCAAACAACAATAAGATATTAAATTCTATCGCACTTTAACTCTTAATAAAATAACTACAAGCTAATTATACATCATATAAATCCGCTACTTATTCAAATGCTAAGTGAAACTTTTTAGTCCCATATTTATTCTGGATATAATCAATCCATCTTCTCCACTCCACAATATATCTCTGTTGCGACTGGTCTTTCAAGTACGCTGAGATCTTTGCCATTTCTGTCAGGTTGGAAACTTTTAAAGTCCATTCTTCTATAGTCAGCAGTTCTTCCTTCTTCCAATATTGCGCCACTAAAAGTCTCGCTGCCGTAATTAAATTGAATTTAAATACTTCATTTTCTAATTGCATTTAGAAATTACATATTAACCATTTTTCAGAATGATGCAAAATATCATAACACTGGAAATACTGGAGGTTACTTTTGGAAAATGAAATTGGAAGTTAATATCAATAGAGATGTTTGCTTGTATGGGTAGACTATATCCCAAAGATATCCTGGAAGAAATGGCAGAAGAGTAATAAGTTTTTTCTGATAAGCCAGAGATAGAACTGACACTGAAAGTGCATCTACAAATGAAAGGCTACCTGAATTATGTTTCATTGGACTTGCAAAAGAAATTGGTTGGTGCTTTAAAAATCAAAAAAGGAATTACAAATAATAAACCAAGAGAATGACCTGGATAATTCTTTTATATTGGATTTACAAAAGAGGTTTGTTAAAGCTTGGATGAATCTTGTGAGAAGAGATAAAAAAGAAATGAAATTACCTAAATGGACTAAAGATTGTTAGAAGTAAATAAAGTTGGCCTATTTGGTCAAGGTTAAAATAGATGCATTTTATTTCTTGAAATCCTTAATCATTTTTTGTTGACATCGAGATTGAAATAATGATGCTTTATGGATTTGTTTGTAGATAAGAGATGGGAAGATCATTGTTTATAAATTAAGAAGAGGTGAAAAGTTATTTAAATTGTTTATGGTGATGAAAGTTGGAAATCACTTCTCTGAGGGTGATGGGTGGTTAAGAAATATAAAATATAAATATATTTTTTTTCTTTTTCTTTACTGTATTTGCATCTTTCTTGCTTCCCTTTCTCTACTTTTTCCTTTTTTTTTGCACTTTTTAACTCTTTCTCTCTACTCTTTCCTTCTTTTAGGTTGTTCCAGTTTTTACTATTGCAAATATAAACGCTAATAAAATTGATTTATTTGTTTACGATTTCCATGGCAATGTTTCCAAGCCCTTGGCTGGGGTGATTTGGAGTTGCATTTGGATTGGGAAGATCCAGCTCCCACTTTTCATTCCACTATGAATAGTCATCATTTTTCACTGTTACTACTTGTCAGAACTATCATCAAGGTGGCACACTGGCCTCTCCTGCCTAACAGCATCTGCAACTTTTCTATCCCAATGATAGTCCTGACAAGTAGCAATGGTGATAGATAATTAATGATTCAAAGTTAGCCAGTATGCTTCGTGGCTAATAGAAGAACCATAGATGCTGGCTGGGACCTTTTAAAGGACCGACAAAAAACGTACATACATACATCATCCTCTCATGCTTTTATCATCCTATCAGGTCTCCTCCATCAGAAGAGCACCATTAACATGCTGAAGTATGACCCTGACTTAATTTCCCATCTTTGAGGACAAAGAGCATCCAGAAATCAATATTGCAAAGCAGCTACTAAGAGGGGACACCATGAAGCCAGAGTAGTAAGAAAAAGGAATAAGGCTTTGATTATTGCTTACTTGGCTTCTCTACCTGAACATCCAAACAAATCCTTCCTGTGGTGCTGCTAAGGAAGATAGAGGAAATGACCAAAATGAAGTATCTTCCTATAAAAAAGAAGGATAAATTTGGATGACAGAGTTTTATTTTTGTTTACTAAAATAGGTAACTTCTTGGGATGTAGTCAAGAGCAAGAGATAGTTCAGTTTTCAAGAATGTATTTCAATGAAACATATCATTAGCAAGTGCTAAGATTGGCTTTCAGTACTGATTGCAACAGACCAGGTTATCAATAATATTGCCCAGGTTGTAATATTATATATATTTTTCAGGGATCCTGTCTTAACTCCTAAGACAATTAGGTCCATATATATCTGCTGAAGATCCCTGTCAATCTTTTACATCTTTAACTTTATTAGGAAAAGAATGGCATCTGGAAAGTCATTAAGTTGCTTCTCCTAATACATTGCTCCAATTTTTTTCCTGCATAGCTGATTCTAGGGCTGTTTGGAGGATGTGTGCAGATTGTGTAACTCTCATTTCTTCCATCTTGAACTTTTTTGATGGATTGGAACATGAATATGCACCTTTCATTTGAGAAAACAGGTTGAGCTTAACACTAAAAGCAACATGAAGATGGAAGAATGTTGAATCCAGGTTAGATACCCGTAGGTTAGATTCACTTGTGTTTCTTTATCAAAATATTTTAACTGTTAATTAAAAGTCCCAATGCTCTGATTCAAACAATGCTAAGCTATTATAGCCAGAGTCACATATACTGAGACCAAAACAAACCAATCACATTATGACTTAGCATTAAGTATGAATTAAATCATTATTTACCCCATGACAAAAATGTGTTTTACCATGGAAGAAAGGAAGGAAGTGATTGCCTGCCATTAATGTCATCTCACAACCCTAATTATCACATTTGAACATTGATGTTATGTAGTTAGCATCAATAGTATTTAATAGAGTCTATATGGTTATGTATAAATTTGATAAGTAAATCTATTGGGCATGCTGTATAATTGACAAAGCCTTCAATGAGATGACCTTGAAAGTACCTTCTAACTCTTACTAACTCTTCTATGAATCTTTGAGCCTCACATTTTCTCTTTTCTTTTTGACAATTATGTGGAAATATTTGTTTCAATTAATTCTTTATATGAGTTGTGCAATGGAATGCCAGATAAAACATTTGAAATAAATTCAAAACATGGACAATAAAAATGGCCCATTGAATAAATACAGTAATGGCTGAATGTGATGAGTGAGTGCAACTTTTCCTAGTTAAACACTTTTCAGAATCCAAGTACAGCAGAAGAAAAAAAATATACAACATTTGCAACAGAGTCTGGGACGTTGTGGAAGAGGTTTGGCATTTGTAACTAACAGGCTTAATTTGCTTTACTGTGCAAATCATTCCATCTGATTCTTTTTCCAAGGAAGGTGTATAAGAAATAAGAAGTTACTGACAGAACTGGAGAAACAATCGTTCAGACTCAGGAAGGGAAAGGAAAGAATGTACCTTGTGCTTATAATTGTTTAACTGAACATAGTGAATATATTATAAGAATGGCAGGATTGGAAGACATGACAGTTGGAGTCCAAACTGCAAAGTGAACCACTAATAATTTGAGATATTCAGGTGAGACCACTGGGGCATCTGCAACAAGCTGAGCTTTTGGCAAAATGTGTGGTGATTCAAGATGCAAGCACCATCTCTTGTGTACTTGCATACAATTGTTTGATGCAAGCAATTTTTCCCCTTGCCTAATATATGGACATTACTTCGTAGCCAAAAACAAAGAAGCCTTAGAACAGGGGTGTCAAACTCAATTTCATTGAGGGCCGCATCAGCCTTGCGGTTGCCCTCAGGGGGCCGGGTGGGTGTGGCCTGGGTGGGCGTGGCCTACTGGGTGGGCATGGCCAGCTCTACATCGTTTGCATCAAGGGTGCATATGGGAGCCTGGGCAGGAGTGAAACAGATCTGAGGGTCTCTGGGCCAGGGCCAAGGCAGTGGGGGCTGTTCCCTCACTGTTTCCAGGATGGCTTCGTGGGCCACATGAAACCACTTCACGGGCCGGATCTGGCCCCCGGGCCTTGTGTTTGACATGTCTGCCTTAGAAACTCATTATAACAGTAAATAACCTGGAATCTCCTGCTCTCACCAACCTCCTTAAGGAACTAAAACTCATGGATGTTGTAGTCCAGAATCAAAAGGCTCTAGTTTCCCCCAATTCTGTTTTAAGGAGTTTTCAACTAGAGATTCAAGGCATTGAATCTGTATTTTTGTAGCCTACCTGAGAGGTAAAAGTGGAAAGTTATCAAAACGCATCTAGCAGACTTCCCCAGTTGACTGGCAAGAGGCTTATCTTGTTTTTCTTTTGCTTGGCACGTCATCACAGGTCTAATCTCAAAGACTTTATATTCTTAAAGACTCATCTCATCCTGGACATTCTTTTTTTGAACTATTACCATCTGGAAGATGGTACAGGATAATAAAAACAAAGACAAATAGGCTGAAAAATAGTTTTTATCCCAAAGCTGTATTAAATACCACTGTATAGTGCAACATTGAGGTGCAATATTAGGGGCAGTGCAATGGTGAATAGAATGTGAAGGATGTGTGTATATAATGTATGTTCTTATTTGTGTTTTTTACTTGTGTGTAGTATGCACTGTGGACAGCACTTCATTTCATTGTGAGTTACACAATGACAATAAAAATTATTCTATTCTGTTGGTTTCTGTTTTTACTATACATTAGTAGATCTGTCTGCCGAGGTATCTTTGTCAACCATGAATTAAATTGGCCGCTTTGCCATTTTGGGCGGTTTTATCTTAAAATAAATCTGCAACTAGTGGAAGAAGTGGGGAATGATTTTATGCCATTGAGATATAGAAATAAGACTCCAGAAAATAACTTATAAATAATGCTTGTTTCCCAAGCAATACTCTCATTCTTTTTCACACGCACAGCTGGATGTTCTCTCTCCCTTGCAGGTAAATTTGTATACAAAATATTAGCAGCAGAGATGCTTGAGCGTCAGTTGAACTATTAGATTGAATGGATGCTGGCTAGTGAATTTATAACAAAGACAGTTTTATCATTGACATGTGATGTTTGCAGAAATCATAACATTTGAGCTTTTAGAGAAAGCATAAATTAATCCAGCTTGCTTTCTTCATGAAAACTTCCAATGAATTTGTCAGCTTTTGCTAAATAGGATTTCTCTGGAGGGGGTGTTCAAAAGGAGGAATGGTATTTTGAAACCCAGTGACCGTTTTAAAATAAAATTGTAAAGAATACTGCAGAACTAATCATGTCTAGGACAAGCAGTTAGATGTTTTGATACTACATTTCTTAGGAGAAGAACTGATAATGATAAAATTTGCAGAAAGAAATGTGCTGCTGAATTAAGAGCTCAGTTCTTGGCCTTCCAGCATTCTTGTTATAAAATTGTTTCTCTTCTGAATGGCCAGGTATTGCCAATCAGCGCTCTGAAGCTGAAAACCATGAATATATGGCATGATTAAGTTAACTTGAAATAAGCCCATTCTTTTCATGTCGCAACGGCTGGTTCTAAAACCAAACTGTTCTTTAGATGAAACCTTTTTATGGCTTGGCATTTTGTAGAAAAAAGCAACACACTGTATGTGATTATTAGCTGGGATTTTCTTTTCTTCTTTTTTGTTTGTTGAAGAAGTGTTTCTTGCAGATAAAATTTGAATAATCTATGTGGTTTAATTTGAATAATTTATACACAAGGCATCACAGAGTTGTAATTGTAATTACAGTGTTCAGCTCAGCGGCAGCATGTTTGAAGCTGAATGCTGATTGTGGCACATTTCTTATGCTCTGCAATTTCATTTTGTTTTTGGCAAGGTCTTTAGAGTGCTGGGTGTAGGCTTGGAGCCTTTGCCAAATTTGTTAAATAAAGTTGGTCAAAGAGTTCTTTTCAAAAAGAAAAAGTCTTTTCTCTAGCTATCCACCGCCACATTTGAAATCCAATTTTGTTTGCTTCCATCACATATTGAAAAATAAAGATGACTCTAAAAACCCAACCAACGACTCCTGATTGGTGAGAGAAGAAAGAATTGCTTGAACAGAAGCAGCTGCTCTCATCAAGAATTTTCTGAAGCAACAAGCCTAGACTATAAACTATATTGTATATGGATAATTGTGGGACAAAGTATGTTATTTCGTATTTCTCTATTTGATTGCTCCATGAAGATTAACCCTATGCTGCATTTATGAAATTCCACAAGGAAAATGCATAGATTCAACCATTGCTTGAATTAAAAGGAAGGAATTACGTTGCTTTGTCACATGGAATATTTCTTTAAAGAAACATTATGTTAAATTATTTATTAAAAGATATACTAGGGAAGGATTTTATATTTTACTCAGAGACAGATCCTTAACACTTGACATGTTTTTTCACGCTTAAAGTCTTGAGGAAAAAAAAAGTGGACTTCAGCCGTGGTTATTGTCCATGCATGGGGCCTGACTTTGCTGACCTGAGATTTTAAAATTTAAGATCTTGAGTTTCATATTAATCCACCTAGATCCATATTACCTGAATGGTGGTGATGGAGATTGCACACCTTGGAATTCTTGGTTGTAGCAGACAAAATTTGCTGTAGCACAGCTCTAACTAAGAAGTAGGGTTACAAAGGTAGAGGAACCATAGAATCATAGGGCTGGAAGGGACCTTGGAGGTCTTCTACTCCAATGCCCTGCCTAAGGTAGGAGAACTCCTGGACAAATGGCTGTCAAATATTTTCTTGAAGACCGCCAGTGATGGAGCACCCACAACTCTGGAACACAAACTGTTCTTTTGATGATGGCATGGCAGATCTATTAAGTGAGGTGTGCCTTCAGCTAGAAATTTGAAGACCCAATGTGAGCTTTTCTTTTGGCTGTTCTTAGAATTTCTCACTATTGAATTCTCCACCTCCTGTCAAGAGACCTGCATGATGAGCTTCAGTGCCTCTGGCATACAAGGGGAAAGTCTCCATTTGCTGAGCTATCTGTCAGGTTGTTTGTGAAGCAGCTCCATTGGAAAAGCAAAGTAACCAACTCCTTGATTTTTTTTTTATTGCTGCAAAAATAAACTGCCATAGTGCATACAAGTGATGGATTGGTTTAGTATTTGTAGTAATCTAAACAACTGACACAGGATACAAAGGAAAAAAATCCATCTTTGTTATCATCTGCAGGCAAGACTTGGAAGAAGGGGAAGAACGGATTGGGAAAAGGAAAAGATCCAAATAATTTTCTTGTCTTTTTAAAACTAAAATAAGTAATAAATTAGGTACAGTATATTAAGCTCATACTTTAACATACCTCTGTTGTCTGAAAACAACCTGGAGAGGATTATATTGAGAAAAACTAACCTAAAGCAGAATTCAGCACGATGTCTAAATGCAGCCTTTCCCTTTCAAATTCCAAGCTCTATAGCAGGGGCGTCAAACTCAATTTCATTGAGGGCCACATCAGCATTGTGGTTGCCCTCAGGGGGCCAGGTGGGTATGGCCAGGGTGGGCATGGCCTACTGGGTGGACGTGGCTAGAGTGTGTATGGCCTACTGGGTGGGCGTGGCCAGCTCTACATCGTTCGCCTCAAGGGTGCCTATGGGGGCCTGGGCAGGAGTGGGACAGATCTGAGGGTCTCTGGCAGGAGGAGGGTCTCTGGGCCAGGGCCAAGGCAGTGGGGGCCGTTCCCTCACTGTTTCCAGGATGGCTTCGCGGGCCGCATGAAACCACTTCACGGGCCGGATCTGGCCCCCGGGCTTTGTGTTTGACATGTCTGCTCTATAGAGTCAAACAACCAAAACAGCTATATAAGGTCATTTCCACAGAGCTTGAACTGGATTCGAGCCAGATCAACAGCCTTCAGTGTAATTAAAGAATCTTAAATCCCTTTATTTTGTCTTAATCTGTATTAGATTGCCAAATGTTCAAGACATAGTAGATATCTGCTAAAAACAAATAGATATAATACTGTATTCCCAAGATATTTAGCTTCTATGAGAAAGAAATACAGGAAGTGATTAAAAGAATCAGTACTGATTAAGACAAAGGAAGTACACAATGAAAAATGCACACAACTGGGTTAAGTGTTTCCTTGAGGAAATAGAAGAAGGGGGATATATAAGAATAAATGTCACATTTACTTAGTTAAAGGCAAAAGAACAGATCTAGGATGAGATAAAGAGCCTTCTTGTCAATATAATTTATCAAATTTCTCACTGGTTTTTCTCTGTATCTTACCAATAAGCACCAAATAAGATCAAAGGAACCGGTGATTTATACAGCTGTGGCTACAAAGAAGGATTAAATGTTAAAGCTTTCTCCACACATGATTCATTTGTTCAGGGGTCCAAGTAGGCTTAAACTTTGTAATTTCAGATCATAGGAGAAAATGTGACAATCTTTAACCAGGATTGACATTTGGAGAATGCAGATCAGTTCCCAATAGATTGGTTGGAAGAAATGTAATCAATGTATACATTTTGTTACAAAGTCATGTTGCCTGCAAGCAAGGATGACAGTAGTTAAGGGCCTTTGAAGGCATAATAGATACACTGTTACAGAAGCCCTTGGAGAATCCGTAAGCCCCAAGGGTCACTAATGTTTGAATCCTGCTGTATGCTGTGGGAAGTCAGCTCCCCAGAGAAGGAAATATTAAAAGGGCAGGAAAATACATTTCCAAAAAAGAAGTTAAAGAGGCAGAAAAGCATGCCCAGTTTTTCTTAATAGCCCCAAGTCTCCCTTCCCCAAACAGAAACCAACTCTATAGAAATGCAGATGTAAACCATTCAGGAAGGTTGAAGCTAAGAAGACTTCAGACATCTAAAATCTACATACCCTGCCCCCAGGGAGGTGGGCTGGGACAGACAACCAGCAAGAATCCTAGAGGGGCACACCTGGGCTCAGGACAGAATACGTGACAAAGGAAATACAAAGCTTGAAACAGGAAATAACTCCAGACAATACAGAGTCCAGGGGGTATAAAAACTCACTACCCACATGTGGTCTCTCTCTTCTCTCGCTCTTTTCTGTTGGATCCATCTGCAATAAACTACAACCTTCTTCCCAAAGCAGTTGCCATGTTTATTCTCCGCTTGGAGGAACCATGACGAAGACTTTTCTTCCGACAATGCTCAGTGACAGAGAGGGAACAGGAAGAGTAGGGAGGAGGAGAGAACCCGTCTGTCTATCCAGCCTCCATTGTTCTTTCTGCATCCATCTCTACCTTAGAAAAAGAAGGAGTGGGAGAACAGAAGGGAAATAGGCGTGGAACTTTCCTCTCTTTTGAATTGCTATTTTAAGAATTTCCAGAATATCTTTTTCCCAATAAGCTGACTTTGTAATAATGCCGCTTGGGGTGTGTGTGAAAGCCCTAACAAGCAGGCATATACATAGAATGAAGGCTACTGCTAAGCTTGTAAGCCGCCCTGAGTCTTCAGAGAAGGGTGGGATATAAATGTAATAAAAAAATTGCAACTAGGTTGCCCTTTCTACAATATGAGTGTAGTGTTCATGAATGGAAGATAAGCAAGGACAGAAGCAGCTTCTGAATTGACAGCCAGCAATTCAGGCTATGGTGTAAATTGGCCCCGAAACAAAGGGGAAAGCGAGTATACTGCCAGCTTCCCTCGGGGGAGATCAATATTCATTGGAGAAGATGCCTATGCTTATTAGGAAAATGTCATGCTGTTGCATGCATCCATAACATTTCCTCTCTTTATCAGCTACAAAAAGGCCCTTAAAATAGGCAAAAATGGCATTTCTGAGAAGCAGAGAGACATACATTGAACCAGTTTAGCATTTATCAGGGCACAATGATAGTCTGTAAGAAAATGTGATTATCTGGCCAAGAACTTCACATGGCTGCATAAATCTTGCTGGTAAGAAAGGAATCACAATGTCAAGGCTGTTGAAGGAAAAATTCATGTGTCTTCACTTTGTCAGTGTCTCTAGGGACAAACAAAATGTATTGGGCTAATCACAAACTGTATTCCATTAATCACTAGAGAAATCACAAATATTTAACAGTACTCCTTATATACAATTGCTAAATTTCATCTTGCAAATATTTAAGGCTATTCTTTGGAACTTGGTGCCATCAGATGCATTGAACGACAATCCTGATGTTTCCCAAACAGTATAATCAGATACAGGTAAAAATCAATGAAATTTAAAACAATAAGATATATGAAAACTTTAGAGAGGTAATTAACCTATATAAAATCATTTTATCTAAAGAATCTAAAAGAAATCTCACATGGTAGCTTTATACTGCAATCGAACCATTTTCTAATATTCTGTATAGATACATCCTTGGAAAATGTGAAAAATACATTATAAGGAAAATATTTGGCCTAGTATATAAACATTTGTTTTATATGTGTAACACAGAGGGAGAAAGATGAAACCAGAAGTTCTAGCAAACAATCCAAAAACTTTTTTTTTAAAAAGACTATGTGCAATGGTAGGCTAGGGATCAAATATAAATGCAAAGTATGGCTTAAGTACCTTGAAAACTGATAGGCTCAAATCTTGAAGTATAGCAGGGCAGCCTAGATGAAGCTAGTCCATAAGAGATTAAATTCATGATTTAAATCTCAATGGATTAGGGAGCGATTGCAAAACAAGAGGAAAGCATTTGGTGAAAATGACCTAAGAGCTCATTAAGGATGAACAATGGATAGTTAAAATTTAATGTCACCTAAGTGTATCCTCCCCTTCATGGATTACTGCCTTGTCGTGGCGAAGGGGCTTGCGTAATTCAATGAAGCTATGAGCTATGCCGTGCAGGGCCACCCAAGACGGACAGGTCATAGCAGAGAGTTCTGACAAAACGTGATCCACTGGAGAAGGAAATGGCAACCCACTCCAGTATCTTTGCCATGAAAACCCTATGGACAGTACCAAAAGGCAAAACGATATGACGCTGGAAGATGAGCCCCTCAGGTCGGAAGGCGTCCAATATGCTACTGGGGAAGAGCAGAGGGCTAGTACTAGTAGCGCCAGAAAGAATGAAGCGACTGGGCCAAAGCCGAAAGGACGCTCAGCTGTGGATATGTCTGGTGGTGAAAGGAAAGTCCGATGCTGTAAAGATTTTTTCTCCATAGGAACCTGGAATGTAAGATCCATGAATCAAGGCAAGCTGGACGTGGTCAACTATGCTAAAGCCTTTGATTGTGTGGATCATAACAAACTGTGGCAAGTTCTTAAAGAGATGGGAGTACCAGAACATCTTATTTGTCTCTTGAGAAACCTATATGCGGGCCAAGAAGCAACAGTGAGAACTGGACACGGAACCACTGATTGGTTCCAAATTGGGAAAGGAGTCCGGCAAGGCTGTATACTGTCGCCTTGCCTATTTAACTTATATGCAGAGCACATCATGAGAAAGGCAGGGCTAGATGAATCAAAAGTTGGAATTAAGATTGCTGGAAGAAATATCAACAACCTAAGATACGCAGATGATACCACTCTAATGGCAGAAAGTGAAGAGGAACTGAAGAGTCTCTTGTTGCGAGTGAAGAAGGAGAGTGCAAAAGTTGGGTTGAAACTAAACATTAAGAAAACCAAGATCATGGCATCCGGCCCTCTCAATTCCTGGCAAATAGATGGGGAAGAAATGGAGGTAGTGACAGATTTTATTTTCCTGGGCTCCAAGATCACTGCAGATGGGGACTGTAGCCAAGAAATTAAAAGACGCTTGCTCCTGGGGAGGAAAGCCATGGCAAATCTAGACAGCACACTAAAAAGCAGAGACATCACCCTGTCAACAAAAGTGCGTATAGTCAAGGCTATGGTCTTCCCAGTTGCAATGTATGGCAGTGAAAGTTGGACCATAAGAAAGGCTGAGCGCAAAAGAATTGAGGCCTTTGAACTCTGGTGCTGGAGAAGACTCCTGCGAGTCCCTTGGACTGCAAGGCGATCAAACCGGTCAGTCCTAGAGGAGATCAACCCTGACTGCTCTTTAGAAGGCCAGATCCTGAAGCTAAAACTCAAATACTTTGGCCACCTAATGAGGAGGAAGGACTCACTGGAGAAGAGCCTAATGCTGGGAAAGATTGAGGGCAATAGAAGAAGGGGACGACAGAGAATGAGGTGGCTGGATGGAGTCACTGAAGCAGTAGGCATGAGCTTAAATGGAGCCCAGAAGATGGCAGAGGACAGGAAAGCCTGGAGGAACATTGTCCATAGGGGCGCGATGGGTCGGACACGACTTCGCAACTAACAACAACAACAAAGTGTATCCTAAAGGGACGCAGTGGCTCAGTGGGTTAGGACGCTTAGCTGGTCGATCAGAAGGTTGGCAGTTTGGCGGGTCGAATCCCGAGTGCCGCGTAACAGAGTGAGCGCCTGTTACTCGTCCCAGCTTCTGCCAACCTAGCAGTTCGAAAGCATGTAATAATGCAAGTAGAAAAATAGGGACCACTACGGTTGGAAGGTAACAGCGTTCCGTGCACCTTTGGCGTCTAGTCATGCCGGCCACATGACCACGGAGACGTCCTTGGACAAGTGCTGGCTCTTCGGCTTTGAAACGGAGATGAGCACCCCCCCCTAGAGTTGGAAATGACTAGCACGCATGTGCGGGGGAACCTTTACCTTTACCTTTAAGTGTATCCTAATATTCAGCGAAATTAGTGATAAGACAACTGACACCACAAGCATTTTCATTCCCATTGAAACTTGTTCTGCTCCTCCCCACTTCTGTTGTTCCTGAGGCTTGGGAGAAATGAGATAAAACTTGGAAGTTAAATTGATCCTACCAGACCAAGTAGAAGCAATAATCTTAGACTGCATATGGATGGTTCTGTGTGTGCCTGTGTATATATCTGTGTACCTGGTCTTCTCATGCAGTAGGAGATACTGTCCTTTTGTGAAAGTTGAAGCATGTTTCAATTTTCCCTTCATTTGCTTTATGGGAATGCTGTAAAGGCAGCTTCTTTTTCTTCACCTCAGAGAGAAAAATTGGGTTTGCTCTGCCTCAGATCTGCAGTTTCTGGTGAAGGTGCACAAATGAGCTTCTCCCTTTATATGAGTCTTCAGTTGCTTCCCAGTTCTACGCCTTTCTCAGAATCAGATTGCTGTGGTCTTTGAAAATAATGGTTTCTGATGCTCTACAGTCCCATTGTTCAAACTATTCTTCCTCAGATCTTCCACTGCAAACTTTCCCACTAGTGGAATTCAGTGTTTGAATATGCTATAAGCTACAAGAGGCTGCATCTGTGGTCTGCCATCCCATCTGAACAAGCTACCACTTGTTTTCTATCTTGAAAACACTAGACTTCATTATTCACTTCTAGAAAATGAAAAGCTGGTATGATTCTACTTTATTTGGGTGCCAATTAATAGATAAAAATATCTTTGTCACACGTATTGTCCCAGTGCTTTGTGAGCTCTGGTGATGACTTTCCAATTTCATGGGAAGAGCTCTTTCTACTTGAATTACTTTGAGCTGAAATTGCCATAAAATGAATTTAGGAGTATCTGCATCCAAGGAAGTCAGAATTAGTCCTTCTGATTGGAAAGAGTAGTATTATTGGATGGCTGTTGTACAGATTTCCTCCATATGAAATCTGCCCAACTGAAGGTGAGGAACCATGAGAAAGGAGACCTTGACTATTAAGTTGACTATGAACAATAAACTCCTGGGCACCTGACAGAGCAGATTCATGGATCATTTGGTAATAGTCATCCCTGCTATTGTGAGATGCATGATATTTCTATTCAAGGTTTAGTAGAAGAGGGAACAATAGGGGTTGCCTTGATATGGGGCTGCCCTGCTTGGGGGCCCGATAATGGTGTGGAACTTTTACAATGTCTTTTGGGGAGTGCCATATTTGCCTTTTAAAAAATAATCCTCTCCTGATATTTGCATAGCAGCCACTTATTTTTTTTTCTAGACGAGAAAAAAAGATGTAAATTGCGGGTATTAGTACATAAGAACGTATTCATGTAACACCAATCTTTGGCTTTGTGCAAGATTAAATATATGAGCTGCAATGCAGGTAAATAACAAAGAGAAGTTAAAAAAATAAAAAGAATAGACCACATTTATACATCTGCAGGCAGCTGCTATTTACAAATCTGACTGGAGGAACATTGACTGATGTTGTTTTCCAGTCGTTTCCTCAACTTCTCTATTTAACAAGACCTTGGCAGATTATTTACCTGCTAGCAACCCCTTTTCTCCTAGGGTCAGTGCTCTTAATTACAATGGTTTATTGCTTTAAGGTCCATCAAGTATTTTTTGGCTATAAAACCTGCTTTTTGTTTTGAAAGCATCAATTCTATAATGTCCATCAACCTCACTGGGGGTTCAGTTTTGACAGACAAGATATCAGGGAAAGTTTATATACAGTGGCATTTAGAGCATGCCTTTTTGTGTGTATAGAAATGCACGTTCTGATGCAGTAACAATGTGTTTGTACCAAATATTGTGCTGGGAATTCTGGTTCTCATTCTGTATTTTTTCTTTGAAGCTTCTTCCTTCAAGTTGTCTTGAAGTTGTCTGCTCATTAGCATTTCAGTGTCCTTTGACCTCCTTCTGTGATGTTGGATCTTCCCACTTCATCACACAGCACTTTCTCTTGTCCAGAAAACACTGGTAGGAAACTTGTTATTCCTCAAGATGTTGGACTCCAACTCCCATAACTCCCAGCCACCTAGACAAGGGCTACAGGAGATGGGGTCTGTAGCCCAACTTAAGAAAAACTGGAAGTTTTTCATTCCTTCCCCTAAGACTGTGTGAAAGATCTTTCCTCAATCATTCATCATTTGCTTCAAACTGAACAGTCATCATGACTTCTAGAATAATGATTTATTTTAGGAATTCGAGTGTTGATGAAGATTCTACATTATCACCTATAATTTAGGTAACAGATGCTGGGGGCTTTACTGACACCTTGCAAATCCTGCATTAGATTACAGCACATTTATTATTGCAGTCTTAGTGCATCGTAAATATGGTTATAAAATGCTCTAAGATCCTGGTTACAGCATTATTCATTGTAAATATAAAGAAAGTTAAACCAATCAGACAGTCTACTTTCCTGAGATGTGTAATTTAAATAAATGACTATTGAAATGATTTTAACAATCCCTCCGATCAATGCTATCAGTTTTATAATGTTTTCTAAGCCATACTGTGAGTGGTAGAGCTGAATCGTGATATTTGTAAGTGGTGGATGCTTAGCAGTCCCATTACTTAATTGCAGAGCTTGTATTTTTCACACACACCATTACCTGTTCAATTTCCAAGCCCTTTATATGTCATTGACAGGTCTGGAAAATGCCTCTCTTCAAAAGTTGGAGGTGTGGTTGTGATGATGCAACGTATTATCATATATGGTGGACTTGCAAAAAGGTTAAAGCCTTTTGGATTAAAATTTGGTGGAATATGCAGAAAATATTTAAGAAAAAGATAAGGTTTTCTCCACAGTTATTTCTGTTGGGTATTATTACAGATTGTACTGTTATAGAAACCAAATTGATGTTGAATTTAATAACGGCAGCAAGACATTTGGTATCTCAATATTGGAAGAAGGAGGACCTGCCTACGATAGAAGAATGGACTTTAAAAGTTTCAAACCTGGCAGAAATGGCAAAAATCTCAGCATATTTGAAAGAACAATTGCAACAGAGATATATTTTGGAATGGAGAAGATGGATCGATTATATTCAGAATAAATATGGGACTAAAAAGTTTCATTTAGCATATGAATAAGTATTAGTATTATAAGATGTATTATTACTTAGTTATTATTATTTAGTTATTTAGTTATGTTTAAGGGGAGTTAAAGTGCGATAGAATTTAAAGTGTTTTTTTAGTTAGTTAGCATATTTTAGCTTAAGTTTGTAAAAGTTAATACCCTATATTCAGCTCTGGGAAGTCGGGGGGAGGGAGGGGAAGTGGGGGGGGAAGGGGAGGGAGGGAGTTTATGTTTTTAAAATGTATTTTAAAACTTTTCAATAAAAAAAGTACTTCCTTTCATTGGTCCTGAATCTCTAGATTTCGTTTGAATGAACGAGTTCAAATGGGTTACAGGTAATCCTTGACTTTACAATCATTTATTTAGTGACCCTTCAAAATTACAGTGGCACTGAAAAAAAAAGTGACCTATGACTATTTTCCACACAGATGACCGTTGCAGCATCTCCATAGTCATGTGATCACAATTTTGACTCTGGGCAGCTGGCATGTATTTATGAGAGTTGCAGCATCCCAGGATCACCTTTTGCAACTTTGGGACAAGTGAAGCCACATTCACTTAGCATCTGTGTTCATAACAAATGCAGTGATTCACTTAACAATTGTGACAAGAAAGGTTGCAAAAATGGGCCAAAAACTCACTTAACAACTGTTTTGCTCAGCAGTGGAAAAGTTGGACTCAGTTGTGGTTCTTAGTTGAGGACTACCTATAATATGGGAGGAAAAAGAAAAAAAATTCTTTTGATCCTTTTTTCCCCCTCCATGCTAAGGATGATTTTATATACTTACTTCCATTTGCTCATCTTCACCCACACTGCAGTTTTCTTTAGTCGTGGATAAAGAAGATGATGTATAAAATTGCAACACTATATCCAAATAATTAAAAAAACAACAAATCAAATACAGAGAAGAAATGAAAAATCATTTGGAATAATAATTATAAATAAATCAATGGCATAACTGACAGAAGCATTTGAAAGAGGCAGTGAAAATGAAAACTGATCAAATAGAATCATTCTAAGGTATATCACATAGAGGAATTGTACCCTCGTGATGCGGTAATATAATTATTTTTCTCCAGCTTCGCATTGTGATCACTGAAAAGTCAGAGGAATGTTCCAGATAAATTCAGATAAACACGTTCCAGTCAATGTTTAAAAACAACAACCAAACTGTCTCCTAAAAAAAATAAAAATAAATCAAAATCATACCTTGAAGTCTGTTTTTCAAGTTGTCCTTGGTGAGGAATATTTGTTTTGGAGATTAACAGTAATGCCTCCTTTGTCAAAGTTATCAGAGATGAAATGCTTCCCATGATTCATGATACCCACATCCCCCCACCTGCCCACCCCCAAAAGAAAAATAATAAAAGAAAACATACTTAGTTCAGGAACTCTCTTGATACTGTTTTGTAATTTTGTTCACCAAAAGCCTGTATTTAAAGTTAGATCCCAGGAGTCTGTTTATGAGCTGAAAGTGCAAAGATAAGCAGTTATTTCAAAAGATGTGGCTCCCTATTGATGTATATTTCACTCAGGCTGTATATCTTAATTGAAATGAAATGTGCATGGGACCCTAGGGTTTATTTTTAGGTCTATTGAGGCATTAAATATTTGAAAAGCAAGATTAGGGAGAAAAGAAAGGCACATTATCTTTAGCACTTCCACAGTGGGCACTGAAGGCTCTCATCATCTTGTGCAGAAGTAGAAAATATCCATTCCCAAATAATCCAGTAATGCTACTACCATCTTCTTTAATCTTTTTTGTTTTTTGGGGGGTGGGGGAAAAATCAACCTGTTGCTGTTTCCATATTACCTCCTTACCTGTCCTTTTGGGCTTTGCCCTGTAAAACCTACTCATTTTTAAGGTACAGGATTCTTTTGTCTAAGCCAAGGGTCTTCAAACTTGGCCCTCTTATGACTTGTGAACTTCTGAATGGCTGTGGAATTCTGGGAGTTGAAGTCCACAGGTCATAAAAGGGCCAAGTTTGAAGACCCCTGTCTAAGCCTGGCATGTTACCACCACTTTTCATCTATAATATTATCTTTTATAATGTCCCCTAGCTATTAAGTTTGAGGGAGGATATTGTTAAATATTTGTTAGATTTATATTCCACTTTTTGTCCAGGATAGTGTAGAGGCCATTTCATCCTAGAAAAGCCTGGTTATATGGGCTGAGAGGATAATGGGCTAAAAGCTTCCCTAGTTGAGAGTGAATTTGAATCTGGTCTCTACAATCCTATTCCTATCATTGCTATACCATACAAAAATCTTGCATAGTTTATGTAGCAGGTAATTGAGATGTGATTCAATGCTATTAGGCAATAGGTTTTACATTTTGCATAACAGAGCAAAAATAGCTCTGCTGGATCAGGTCAAGAGTCCAACCAGTCCAGAACTCAGTCTTTTGGGGCAGTAGCTTAAGTCACCAGGCTGAAAACTGGGAATCTGGGAGTTCTAGACCTGCCATGGGCACACAGCCAGCAAGATAACACTGGGCCAGTCATTCCATCTCAGTTTTATACAGTGCTTTTTTTGTAAAAGAAAAAGGTGCCGGAATTTACACATGTCATACAACCCGCCTTGCCTACCATACAAGGTTTCACCCACTGAACTCCATTCTGAACGTTCTATGACAAAAAAACCCCCTGGTTTTTATAAAGAAGGCACTCTCAAAACCGACTTGAAGGCATCTTTGTCCTCCTGCTCTCCAGTCAACTGAAACTTGACATGGTTAACACCCTCTAACAGCATTGTTATTTTTGTGTACTTAATTTCATTGTGAGTTACACAATGACAATAAAGATATTCTATTCTATTCTATTCTATTCTATTCTATTCTATTCTATTCTATTCTATTCTATTCTATTCTATTCTATTCTATTCTATTCTATTCTATTCTATTCTATTCTATTCTATTCCTTGTTTCATCCATTCTTCCACAAAAGAACTGAGGTATTTTTTTATCAAGTTTAGCATGGTTTGAATCAAACTGATATGTCTCTGAATTTCAGTGAAGCTTAACTGGAATTGTCTTGTTACCACTGAATCTCAAATTTAAATTGGATCACAGCTCACTCCCAAATATATTCAGGAAGTTCAGAAGCATAAACAGGGGAAAGAGATGGCATTTAGTCAGTCCATTCCAATGAAAAATTCCTAAGAAGCCTCAGCATTGCTCTGCATGAATTTCAGAAGAAGAAACAGAGCAGCAATATAGAAGATCAGTGGCAGCAGAGAAATGCCTTGGAGCCATTCAGAATTGCTGGCACCCTCTGTCATGCTATAGCAGACTGGAGCTAAATTCTTTACTTAGCTCTGGTGTTTTGTCAGTGCCAAGAGCTACAGAATCTCTGTTATGCCTTCTACAAGAAGTTGCTGTACTTTTCTTATATTCTAGCTTTCTGATTTGTGAAAATATCATTCCTCTTATATTTCATGCCATGTATTAATTTGCTACATAGTCCAGCCTTCCTCAGTTTTGGCACTATTCTGCTATTTTTCAGATAGGTTCACAATTAACAAGATTTGAGGATGGTTACCAATTCTTGTGGGATTAAAAGAGAACCGAACAAATTCATGATCTATCTAAAACTAACCCCCTCAGAGATTCCTCATTAGCTCTGGAGCAGCAGGCCTCCAAAGAAGAGCAAAAAAGGGATATAGTTCCATCTCTTGCTGGAACATTTCAGAAGCATTGGCTAGGGTGAGAAACAAAACACTGTGCTAAATGGGCTACTCTAAGAAATCTATTTTTAGGTTTTCATAACCTAAGTGGGTTCTGTTAGGTGGATTCTGTTACATTTCTGAACTGACAGGGAGACATGAATGAAAATAGATGTTTTGGTGACAGGAAGTTTGATATCGTATATAATTGTATTGTGATAAAGAAAGTTCTTTTTTCCTTAAAACCTGTCCCCATTCCAATTTCCAAGTCAAAGCTGAATTATATTTTAGAGATACGAATGCCATATTAGTCTGAAACCTAATGCAACCACACTTGCCTTGTCAAAAGGTTGTATTGGAGTTAGCTACTTGTCAGCTGTACAATAGATTTCCTTCTTCAGCACTGACAAATGCCGTGCACATTGTTGCTCTTGACACTTTTGATTTCTGTCCCTTTATTCTTTTATCTCCAAGCGCTTGATCACACAAAAGTGACTCACATGACTTTTTTTTTTCTATGTATGCAGACTTTCTACTTGCATCCCTTGGCTAAATAGTTAATTAGGTAGCAAAGTGTTATAGAGTAATTGCATTGATCCAACCCAATAATGCTTTCTTGGTTTTATAATAACAGTGTTATATCATTTATGTTTGAGAATTGCAATGACATTAAAATGTGTCTGTCTCTGCTTCTCACAAAGAAGCAATCAGTGCTCAGAGGAATTCCATTGTCTTCTATTCTGCCCTCCCAAGTCCTGCTATACTACCACATTATGATGTGGAGGTGATACTTCTGGGAGTGAGTGTGTGAATAATTCAGGAGTTTATGCCAAGAGTATATATTGTATTCCCAGCAGGGTCATCGAAGGCATGAAAGTCTTCCCAGATGCATAGCTAAAACAAATAAGCACCTATATCGGGCAGCAGATATTGAAGGCAGATGATCACTTTAGTGACAGAAGGCAATGGTAAACCATTTTCATCAAGAACCTCACATAGATAGCAAATATAAGAAGATGGACAGTACAGTGCTGGATGATGGGATCCTCAGATTACAGATGTCCTCAACATGGTACTGAGGAAGAGCTAAGGATAGTTTGGCTTATAATAATGTTTATGGAATGGTTATATTAAAATATCTGGGATATGAGAGGGGAGGTTCATTCTCCAAGTTTCTGGTTGGTTTCCAAATGTTTCATTACCAGGTTAGGTAACATCTACAGGAGGATTTAGGGAATGTTAGTATTGGTGTTCTTCTGCTTATAAGGGCAGTAGGTCTTGTGATGGGTGGATCATGTCAGGTGAGAGTCTTGTGATGAGTCTTGTGTCTTATAATCTTCAGCAGAATTCCCTAAATTACCTAGCTTGGTAATGAAACATTCTGAAAGCAACCCACAAGTTCAGAGAATGAACCTCCACCCTCATCCTCCACCTGAGCTACAAATATTCAGCAATATTACATCTGGGATATCTAGTTGCTGATGCTGCCATACAGGAAAAGAAGAACTGAAGTTGTAAATATAGAATTACAGTAGGAACATGGACCGTAAGAAACATGAGCATGAGAAAGCATGAACATGGGAAAGCATCAACACAATGAAATGGAACAATTAAAAATTCACATCTTCCGTATCAGTAATTTGAGATGGACTGAGATCAGACACTTTAAGTCAGAAAATCTGACTGTTTTTTACTCAGGACATGAAAAGCAAAGAAGAATGGGATTGCTGGACAGTACTTGACTCCAAAGAAATCAATGACTGAATAATATCCATTAGACTTTGTGGTCAGCCCTTTATTTTTTTCAAATAATTGTATTAAAGGTTTTAATAAAACAACAAAAGATAAAATAAACTAAGGGAAAGAAAGAAGAGAAAAGAATTGCAAGAAAAACTTTTACTTTTTTCTATTCTTGAACTTTTTGAATTTTCTTTGATTTCTTTCCTTTTCTTTTTTCTTCATTCTTCGCATTTAAAATTTTTAATAAAAATTATATATGTGTGTAAAATTTTATTAAAAATTATAAGTATAAAGATAGATGACAGACAGATAGATAGATAGAAAGGTAGATATTGTCTTTCAAAAGAAACAGAATGCAAATCTAGCAGTAAGTATTAAAATAAGCTGCAATTCTATGCACCATGTCTTGTTCATCACCACAGTGCCACTTTGGTTGAATGAGATTTAAGTTCTGTAATAAAAAAGATCTTATGAAACATGTGCTCCATAGTGATTTCCCTTCATAAGCTGGAAACTTACTTTTTGAAATTGGGAGCTGTTCTCCTTTCACACGTGGGCTGTGGAACTCTGAAAACTCAAAGATCCTGTATCATACAGAAAATGCTTCCACTTAAAAAACGTTGACTACCAAACTTATGGGATGTGATGGACATGAGAGTAGAGATAAGAAATTCATTCTTATCTTCAAATCCCTTTGACATTGAATGAAAACAGTTTGAACATCTTAGTAGGGCTAAAGTGAGCCTTGGTGGAGCAGTGGGCTAATGCCTCCTTAAGTAACACAAGCTGCCTGCAATTAGTGCAGGTTCGC
The DNA here is from genome assembly GCF_947247035.1 of Vipera ursinii. NCBI lineage: Eukaryota > Metazoa > Chordata > Lepidosauria > Squamata > Viperidae > Vipera > Vipera ursinii. The sequence goes on along the minus strand of NC_139512.1, from coordinate 172,270,733 downwards.
GTCCCACCAGGCTCAAGGTTGACTCAGCCTTCCATCCTTCCGAGGTAGGTAAAATGAGGACCCAGATTGTTGGGGGCAATTAAGCTGACTTTGTAATAATGCCGCTGGGGGGGGGAAGGCGAAAGCCCTAATAAGCAGGCATATACATAGAATGAAGGCTACTGCTAAGCTTGTAAGCCGCCCTGAGTCTTCGGAGAAGGGTGGGATATAAATGGAATTAAAATAAAAAAAATAAATAAATAAAGAAGTACAGTAGTACAGATGCTTTCAGGTTAAGCATGATTCCTGATGACTGCTTCTAATCAACTGTCCCAAAATTTCCATTTGGCCTTCCATTCAAGAACTAACTCAGTCTGACCCCACTTGGCTTCAGAGATCTTCCAAGATTGGCAAGATACTTAATACTATGTTAATGATTACTGTATAATATCTTTTGGCTGTCATTTGTATTTAACTTCTTTTTGTGTGTGTTGAGCTTTCATCATTTTAATTGTTTTTATGATTATTCATTGCTCAGAATCACTGGTTTGAGATAGGTGGCTATAAAAATGAATAAATACATAAACAAAGAAAATACAGAAAAATAGTTCCTTTGATTTTTGACAGAGCTTATTACAATAGTCTTCAATACATGGAATTTGGGTTGTAGAATAAAAATATTAACATATGCATTATTAATGTGCCTATTGATCTATCTGTTCATTACTTAGCTCTTCCATGATAGTATTCAGATCTTATCTTAAGTCAAAAGATGATCACCATGAAGAATAGCTTCAATATGAGTGTACCCTGGCAGAAGATTTATGTTTGTTGCTTAAAATTTTCAAGGTCTTTTAAAAATTCATCAAGTGATATTGAAATTATAATATTTTCTAACCTTCCGGCTCTTCGTGACAAAGCCATATAAGGGGCTGGCATTCTTCACAAAGAATTCCCAGGAATGGATGCTTGATTTGATATTTATTTACCATTTAAATTCAGGCAAAATACATCCTGCTTTTCAAGAGACACTCAGGATGGTTTACATTATAAATTAAATAAGAACTCAGTCAACAATTACGCTAAAAAGAAAAGGTTGAATTTTTAAAACTTATTTAAAAGAGAGAATTATTTTTCAGCTTATGGATACTTGAGATACAGCTGGTAACAATGCTTTCTCAATTCCTCAGCCAGTGCATGTGTATATGTAGAGCATGGGTGTCAAACGTGATCATGTCACATAATATATCATGACATATCACAATGTTTTTTGCCTTGGTGGAGCCGGGCCTGTGCATGACACATATAGCCTGCAGGCCACCAGTTTGACACCCCTGATGTAGATCTATACATATATGTATTGTTGAGTTCACACAGCAGGGTAAGGTGATTTACAACCTACAATGATCGGTTTATGTAACATGCTATGCCAGAAGAAAGCCAACCATATTATTGAGTATTATGTGAACTAGTTGGATCTTTGGTCTGATCTGGCAGGGTTATTTTCAGGAGATTTTATCTTTATGCATGAACACTGTATTAATTTAAGTAATCCACTATGCTGTAATTCTGTTAAGCATCAGATCATCTGCTACTGTAAATTAATGCTCTTTGTGAGAACATCACTTATTATGTAGAATATAGTACAATAGCTGCAAAATGAACATTTTTCTTGTTAAAAGCTTTCTGATCTCATACATGAAAACATTTTGTTATCCAAATTCACGGAGCAGCTCTGCTTCTGTTTCACCATTCAGGTATCATGTCAATCAACTTGCATACAAGTTCTAATGTTATGGAGGACAAAGGTGAACAGATCTAGGTGAAAGTCCTCAGGTTCAAAGGCAGAGAGTCCTCATTACATGAGAGGGAATTGTAGCTTGAAATCTCCTATCGATAGGTTCATTCAGATGCCAAGCTGAGCACACGGACAGAATACAGTACAGGAAGAGGAAAGGTAGACTACGATTATAGTCTGCTAAGCTCATTTCACCTGCAAAGGGGAGAATATTGATTTCATTCATCTCACTTAGCTGTTAGTATGACTCAAGGAAAAAAAGAGGGAGGGGAAGGGTCTACGTTCAATGACATTAACTGTGAAATGACACCATTAGAGCTGAGGAAATAAAAGGCAGCTTCTGAGATGATAAATGTAACTTCATTAAATGAATTTAAAAATGCACTTTGTCTTCATAAGGAAATGGAGCAAGAACTATGGATTCTGGGTGTCGCTTTGGTCTGTGTGATGACCTTTGCAACACACTTGGTAATAAACGAGGTTTCAATTATGGCAGATTATTCATAATTCATTCATAATTAGCATACAGAAACAAGCAGGTGCAGCCTACGCAGTGTAGTAGTTAGTGGACTGAATTAGTTCAGTAATGGTAGACAAAATGGAGAACACTTGCCAAGACCCACTAGTAATTTTGATATTAAATGAAATGTTTCTAGAAACAAAATAGTGATAAAAGTGATGAGATAAAGGAAAGGCAAAAAAAACCCTCAAAACAACAAACTTAGAATAAATAATAGGTAAAGAATAACAAAGGTCTGGAGATTTTAGAGAAGTGTTGGACTTAAAGAAGGAAGCAGCAGAAAGGGTACACCTGTGTTGACAGTGATGAAGAGGGTCATTATGCAAAGAAGAGAGAACTTCCTGAAAGTTTCTGGTAGATTCTTTCAGCATCTCATCCAAAAGCACTCTGATGTGATTGCAAGTAAAAAAGGAATTCAGATCATTGCCTGATTGGAATCGGGAGCTATCAATCAGAAACATGTATCTCCCTTCTCAACTCCATCTCTAACAACTGACCTTAGACACTTTATTTAGAGAAAGCCTGGAGGAGGTTCAAAAATGTACCATATTTGGAAAGAGAAATACATAAGAGATTTGCTAACCTACCACAGTATTGTTATTAAAGTAGAAAGACCTAACTTCCCCTCCCATTAGAGTTTTGAGCAATTTCTAAAATATTGCTTATATTCCATTGTTTGTAGATCAGATGTTTCTGGTCTAAACATGGTTAAGGTAACCATATTAAAAAAGGGACGTAGTGGCTCAGTGGGTTAGGACACTGAGCCTGTTGATCAGAAGGTCGGCAGTTTGGCGGGTCGAATTCCAAGTGCCACATAACAGAGTGAGCGCCTGTTACTCATCCCAGCTTCTGCCAACCTAGCAGTTCGAAAACATGTAAAAATGCAAGTAGAAAATAAGGACCACCATGGTAGAAAGGTAACAGCATTCCGTGCGCCTTTGGCATCTAGTCATGCCAGCCACATGACCACAGTGACGTCCTCGGACAAGCACTAGCTCTTCGGCTTTGAAACGGAGATGAGCACCGGCCCCTAGAGTCAGAAACGACTAGCACGCATGTGCGGGGGAACCTTTACCTTTACTAACCATATTAAAAATGAAGGGAGCAAAAGCACCAAGTTACCATGACTTTAAATGAACTGGAACCATTGTTTCCCAATTTCAGATCTGTAGTGCATTCAATAGAAGGTAGTGCCAGTAAAAATTAGGAATGGCACTGAAATCCATTCCATTCACATTTTAATGCAAATTGTCTTCATTCACAGTTCCTGAACAAAAATGTAACTGTAAAATGAAACAGTCATCTTCTGTTATTCACATTTTCTCAATTTTCGTATGTGGCTTCCCAAACAAAGCACCATGTACAGAAATATGTATATTAGGGGTAAATGGACAAAAAGCAATGCAAGTGATGACAACAATATGCAAAAATGTGTATTAGACACAATTACTTATATGATGCCATGCACTGGAAAAATGCACCGGAAAATATGTTTTTTTTTAAAAGCACAGGATGAAGCAAAGTTAAGCTTGATTTCATATATTTTCTTAATTTTTTCAAAATCAACATAATACCTGTTTCTTGTAAAAGAAGTTAGTTTGAACATTCGGAGGGCAAATGTGTACAAAGTTAGATAAGAATTCAGAATGAAATCTGGTTAGCTAACAATGAGTGATCTTGAGCAAATCACCTCTTTTAACTAGTCTGCTTCACAGGATTGTGAAATGGAGAGAGGGGACTCAAAGGAAAGAGAAAAAGCATGCATTCCTCTTTGCTGGTTTTTAGTTTGCTTTCCCGGTATTATAATTAGAACAGTTTCAAAGAATATCCCCTGTTCAGCCAGATGACTTTTGCAATCCTTTCCAAGTCTGAGAGTCTATCACGTTCACCAAAGGTGATGGCAATTGTTCTGGTGCAGAACCACTCACCTCTTGAAAACCCAGTGTTCAAACAAGAGTGCAAATGACATGCTCATCAATCCCTGGGATGATAATTTGATCCCCATTTTTGTTTTGCTGTCACAGATCAGTGTTGACCTCCTTTAGCAGCTGTGTAAACTTGATATTTCAGAAGCTCCATTGGCATTTAAGCTCTACAAGCTTCCTCTCAAATGAACTAATGAACATGCGAAACATTTTCTCCGGATTGGTGGGGAATCCTGTAAAGGTCAAGTCCTTATCTTCTGAAGTTTCATTAGTGTGTAATTAAAAAAGAATATTTACAGTTGATTGCACTGTCAAAACTGAAGCACCATTTGCTTCTTCTTTTAGCAATCATGGGCAAGGGAAGGAGGAGGTAGTAGTGTTGGGAGCAGCTGAGCCGGAAAGGCCTTTGACAATCTCACTCACGGCACCAGGAGGCATAATGAGAAATGTGTTATACTCATTTTTACTGTGCTCCCTCAAATATATACATACCTGAAATAAATAAATACCTCAGATAGTGGATACTAATGCCCAATGATTCGGTGCTCTTATTATTTTCAGAGCATTCATTTAAATACATTTCTGCAGAGCCCACTGCAAACATACTCATGGAAATGGGGAACAAGAAATGGATGTGGGGCAACCATGATGATGATACAAAGCAGTTTTCTAATATCAGTGATCTTGTGCAAGAATAGGAGCTGAAAACAAGGTGCAAGTAAATCATTTGTGAGGAAGTGATCCATTTAAGAGCTTTAGAATTAAGGCAATTCTTATGAAGTCTTGGATGAGACGTTATGTTTCTTTATTCTTGATAAATTGAAAGTGGACTTTGGAAGAAAAACTTTGATCTAGTCATCTATAATCTGCCAACTGCTGTTCAGACCAGGCCTAGTAGAGATCGCGTTGAGAGGGAGCCGGGGTCGGTCATCTCTGGAGCTCTGGAGCGGGTCGTGGGAATGCCAATTCCCACGACGATAGGGAATGGCTGCAGGTGTAAGATCAGAGGGCCGTATCGACCTCCGGGAGGGCCTCTCCGCTATCTGCAAGCGGTGAGGCGCTCTGACCCTCTGCCTTCGACCCAAGGCTCTGGGAGCGGGGATGCGCAGCCACCTGAGTTCCGACTGGTGTACCTAAATGCCAGGTCCGTTGCTAATAAGGCTCCCCTCGTCCGGGATTTAGTCGAGGGTGAGCAAGCGGACCTGGCTTGCATTACGGAAACCTGGTTGGGCCCAGAGGGTGGTATCCCCCTGGTGGATCTTTGCCCACCAGGCTTCCGGGTGCTACACCGGCCTCGGACTCAGGGTAGGGGTGGGGGAGTGGCTGTAGTTATGAGGGAGACCTTATGTCCGCAGGAGGCCACCGTTCCTCAGATAGTCGGGTGTGAATCTCTCTTATTGAGGTTTGGTCCTAGGGTGCAGTTGGGCTTGCTGCTCGCGTACCTTTCGCCTAGTCGCGTAGCAGCAGCCCTGCCTGAGCTTCTCGATATCCTCTCAGGGCTGGTGATTGAGTTTCCTAAACTAATGGTTTTGGGAGACTTCAATCTACCATCCCTGGGAGGAGCATCTGAGTTAGCTCGGGAGTTCATGGCTTCCATGACGGCCATGGACCTGACGCAGGTAATTCATGGACCAACCCATGAGGGAGGCCACACCCTTGACTTGGTTTTCTTATCTGGTCGGTGGTTAGATGATCTTGGTGGGGGCTCCCCAATTGTTATGCCCCTGTCATGGACCGATCATCATCTCCTGCGGCTGGTCTTCCGTTTTGCCACTCCCCACCGTGGGGTTGTTGAGCCAACTAGATGGTTCCGCCCCAGGCGCTTAATGGACCCTGAGAGGTTTCAGGCAGCGCTGGGGGCCCCACCTGCCTCCCCAGCTCACAGCTCGGTGGATGCCTTAGTGGAGGCCTGGGAAAGGACGGCCACGGAGGCACTTGACCGAGTTGTACCCTTGCGGCCCCTGACCCGGCGCAGATCCCAATGGGCTCCATGGTTTTCCGCGGAGCTCCGGGAGATGAAGCGTCGGAGACGGGGCCTAGAGAGCGTCTGGAGGTCCACCCGATCTGAATCCGACCGATTGCGACTAAGAACCCATATTAGGTCTAACCTCGCTGCGATGAGGGTAGCGAGATCTAACTACTTCGCTGCCCTTATCGCGTCCGCAGATAATCGCCCGGCCGCCCTGTTTAGGGTGACCCGCTCCCTCCTCAACCAGGAGGTTAGTGGGGATCCCTTGCAGGGGCGTGCCGAGGAATTTAGTCAACATCTGTCGGACAAAATCGCTCGGATTCGGACCGGTTTGGACTCCGACTGGGCAGTATCGGACGATCAGGACACGAGCGATCTTGTCGATGTCATCTGGGAGGAGTTCGATCCTGTGACTCTGGAGGAAGTGGACAGGATCATGGGGAGGCTGAGCTCCACCACATGTTTATTGGACCCGTGCCCTTCCTGGCTGGTTTATGCAGCCCGGGAGGGGACACGAGGCTGGTTCCAGGCAGTTATAGCTGCTTCTTTGAGTGAGGGTAGTTTTCCCACCGCCTTGAAAGAGGCGGTGGTGAGACCTCTCCTCAAGAAGCCTACCTTGGATCCGGCTGTTTTGAATAACTTTCGTCCGGTCTCCAACCTTCGCTTCCTTGCGAAGGTTGTTGAGAGTGTGGTGGCGCACCAGCTCCCTCTGGTCCTGGATGAAGCGGATTATCTAGACCCGTACCAATCGGGCTTCAGGCCTGGGTACAGCACGGAGACGGCATTGGTCGCGCTGGTGAATGATCTCTGGAGGGCTCGGGACAGAGGATACTCCTCTGTTCTAGTCCTATTAGACCTCTCAGCGGCTTTCGATACCATCGACCATGGTATCTTGCTGCGGCGTCTCAGGGGATTGGGAGTGGGAGGCACGGTTCTTCAGTGGTTCTCCTCCTATCTCCTGGGACGTTCGCAGTCGGTGTTGACGGGGGGGCAGAGGTCGCCCACGAGGCCTCTCGCTTGTGGAGTCCCTCAGGGGTCGGTCCTCTCGCCCCTTCTGTTCAACATCTACATGAAACCGCTGGGTGAGATCATTCGTGGTTTTGGAGTTGGGTATCATCAGTATGCTGATGATACCCAACTTTTCATTTCGACCCCAAACCACCCCAGTGATGCCCTCGACGTGATGTCCCGGTGCCTGGAGGCGGTCCGGGTCTGGATGGGGAGGAACAGGCTTCGTCTCAACCCTGACAAGACGGAGTGGCTGTGCGTACCGGCATCCTGGGATATTCAGGATATCCCACCCCTCATTATGGGGGTTGAGTTATTACCTCCTGTAGATAGGGCTCGCAACTTGGGAGTCCTCCTAGATTCACAGCTCTCTTTAGAAGACCATATTGTAGCTGTAACTAGGGGGGCGTTCGCCCAGGTTCGCCTGGTGCGCCAGTTGCAGCCCTATCTAGACCGGGATGCCTTGCGCACGGTCACTCATGCGCTCGTGACCTCTCGTCTTGATTACTGCAACGCTCTCTACATGGGGCTACCCTTGAAGACCACTCGGAGGCTCCAACTGGCACAGAATGCAGCCGCGAGAGTTGTGTCGGGGGTCTCCCGATACTCCCGTGTTACACCTTTGCTCCGCGAGCTGCATTGGTTGCCAGTTGTCTTCCGGGTGAGGTTCAAGGTGTTGGTAATGACCTACAAAGCCCTCCATGGCATGGGTCCAGAATACCTTGGGGAGCACCTGCAGCCGGCGTCAACTTCCCTCCGCCCAGTACGCTCCCACAGAGAGGGCCTCCTCAGGGTGCCGCCGGTCAAAGAATGCCGACTGGTGGCCCCCAGGGGGAGAGCGTTCTCTGTGGGTGCACCGGACTTATGGAACCATCTTCCGGTAGAGCTCCGGATGGCGCCCGACCTCCGCTCCTTCCGGCGCGACCTTAAAACCCATCTCTTTAAGGAAGCGGGCCTGGCCTGATGGGACGGGGTTGGTTTGTTATTACGACTTCAATTTTAAATTTGTACTATGGGCATTGTTTAATCATGTTTTAATAATTTTAACTTTTGTATCTGTCTTTTACGTATTGCCCTGTTAACCGCCCTGAGTCTCTTGAGAGAAGGGCGGTATATAAAATAAATAAATAAATAAATAAATATAATAGGAAAACATCAATTTCTACTTTGAAAATAAACCATGATGTATAGGTTTTGTCTTCCCCTAGCTTTTTATATGCATGTGACAGGTTCAAAATTTTCTACTTCCTACTTTCAATGTTAAGCTATCCACAGTTCTTTGTGACATCTGTGTTGACTGATTTGTTTTAATATGCATTATCCTCTTTTTATTTCCAGATTTGTCACACTTTGTTGTTACTGTCTGGCCTGTCCCAGGTTAAAAGTTCTGTTAGATGCTTTTCAGTCCTCACAAAACAGTTGTAAGAAGAGTTACAATTTTGCTAAAATTGCAGCCAATGCAAAGACCTGTTTTCCCGAAAATAAGACCTAACCAGAAAATAAGCCTTAGCTTGATTTTTTGTATGCGCCTAATATAAGGCCTACCCCCAAAATAAGCATTAGTTAAGACCTTGCCCACTGCATCCCATTGTCTGGTTGCATGAGTTGGGATGAGATGCACACATGAAAATCAAGCTAGGGCAGAGGTGTATGTGTGTGTGGGGGGGTGGAGCTGCCCCACAGGCCTCACTCCTGCTTGCCTCAGGACCACTGCAGCTGGGCCTCCCATGCCGCAACACCTGCCTCACCTCATGATGATAGCTCCAACAGCCCCATCCAGCAGAAGCCCATGTGGCTGCCGCCAGCCCACTTCTACAGCCACTTGCCACCGTTCGCATACATTGCCCCTGGCCTCCATTTCACTGGCAGAGGCCTTCAGAAAAGGCCTCTGAAGCTGAGAACAGAGGCTAAAGGGTGACATGCATGTCAACCCAGAGCTCTGTTCTCAGCTGAAGAGGCCTTTCCTAAAGGCCTCTGCCAGTCAAGTGGAGACCAGGGGGAATGCGCATGACTGGCGGTGAGCAGCCACAGAAGAAGTCAGTCACCGGTGGCCACACAGGTTCCTGCAGCACAGGGTTTTTGGTGCCACCATCCTGAGGTGAGACAGTGAAAAAAATAAAACAGCCCTGAAAATAAGACCTAATGCCTCTTTTGGAGGCAAATCCAATATAAGACTAGGTCTTATTTTGGGGAAAACATGGTAGCGTAAAGTACAGATAAAATTCAAGGCAATGTAAACAAATTTCATATTCCAGATAGTACCCTGGAGAGCTCTAAGTGGAAACTCCTAGCAGCTGAATGTTCCAGAAGAATACCTGTACATCTGAATTCAGTAAACTGGCGATGGCAGTGCTAAGAGGTGGTAGCAAGATTGATCAATCCAAGAAAGGTCATGTTTTCACCCCACATTTTGGAGTCTGACTGAGGATCATGGCTACCTTTCATGTGGCAAATATGTGCAATTTAAAACTGAAAATCTGATTTCTTATTCTTTTGGATGAAAGGGAAGGAGAGGGGATTGAAATGTAGAACACAAAATTCACCATGGTATATTCTCATAACAGGAAGCTGTAGTTTTCAGTTTTGTGTGAATTGGCTTAATGATATGATAAAAGGTCAAGTATATGGGTCCTTCTGCACTATTAGCTATATTTATTGATTTTATGCAAAGTTTATGGTGACCATTATGAATCATCCATATTTTACTTGACTTTGAAAAATACTGTATCCACTGGTGATCTCGAAGGGTTTTTTTTTTAAATCTTAAGATGTTTATCCTGCGGAGACTTCCGGTGGCTCCGCGGCGACGGAGGGAGCCTTCCCGGGCTGCCCGTGGCTCAGCTGTTCGGGCGAATCCGAAGCCCCCTCCTCGGGAGAAGAGGAGGGGGCGAGCTCCCAGGTAGGGGTAGAGTTCTCCAGGGCCGCCTGAGCTTATGGCTTGGGCGGCTGAAGGATTGAACTCCCCCGTAGCCTGGGCTGCTCCCAGCTGGCCGTCGCCTCTGCTCCTGACTTCTTGGAGCAGAGCCAGCCGTCTGCGACCACCCCTGCCTGAAGGAATGACTATGATTTAAAGGAGCAGGCAGAGCGATACAAGAGGAAATGGTAAAGAGGATTACTATGTTTTACTCTCCAGCTTGATGGACTTTTTTGGATTACAAATCTGAAGTGAAAGTGCGTCATATTTGGTAAAAGATGGCGGCTAAACCACCCCCTAAAACTCTTCAGAGTGCTGGAACTTCTCCCGTGCAACAATCATTATTGCAGGCGCTGCATCCTCCTGATGTATTGACATCAAAGGACTTACAAGATGCTCTTGAAAAACATACCCAGGTAATTTTGGAATCAATTAATATTAGATTTGCACAGATGGAGGAGAAATTGGAGAAATTGGAGGAGAGAATGGAGGAGAGGATGGAACAGAAGCTCAAAGCGATGAGGGTAGACATCTTGACTTCAGTGTTTAAAGTGGCTCGGTGTGTGGAAGAATTGGAGGAAAAGCTAGAAGACTTGTCTCAAAAGAATGCTATATTAGAAGCAAAACTATTGGAGAATGAAAATAAAATGGAAAGGGAACTGTGTCTTGCTCAATATTTCCAGATGCAGTTTGCCATTAGAATTAGAGGCTTAAAGGAGAATACTAAGGAAGATCTAAAGCAGCTGGTTTCTGAGGCTTTTGAAATAGTGTTGAAACAGCCAGCATCTGAAATAAAAGGAGGCATGGACAAAGTGTTTCGTGTGAATTCATGGATTGCCAGACAGTGAAAGTTGCCTAGAGATGTGGTGGTATATTTTGCAAAAAGGGAAACTAGAGATGAAGTTATACAAGCTGCTTATGATACTAAAGTTATGATTGCTAATCAAGAAGTTTTGGTCTTAAAAGAAATTCCTCCAAAGATTCTAAGGAGAAGGAAGGATTTTACATTTCTTGTGCAAGAGCTCAAGCAGCGAGATATAAGGTTCAGATGGGAGATCCCAGTGGGGTTGATGGTGACGCACGAAGGTAAAAAGTACCGTTTGGTTACTGTGATGCAAGCGCGTGATTTTTACAATAATGTTTTAAATGCAACGCCATTATCACTTTTGGAAGCTGGAAAGGGATCTGGAGAAGGAGTGCATCAAGAGGCCGAAGATGGTCAGATAGAAGACAAAGGTGTTGGAGGAGATCAAGATACAACCTCGTCGGATGAATCTATAAAACAGAGGGTGACGCGTGCTGCTGCAAAACGATCTAAGAAGAGAAAGTAGCAGGAATTGCAGAAGTCTATGGAACTTTTACGATATAGTCAAGTAGTCAAGTAGGGGAGGGGGAAAAAGATTTGGGTGTAGACGTAATATATTTTTATATTTGGTGGTTCTGTGGAAAGGGTGAGCTTTTTTGGATTGTGGTACTGGAAGAGGAACGGCCGATTACAGAAGAGTTGACTTTAAAGTTTTTTGATTTGGGATCCTTGGTTAATTTGGAAAATTATTTGTAAGAATGTTATATCATGGAATGGATAAAATGGATGGAGTTTATTTAGGATAAGTATAGGGTTGAGAAGGGGTTTTTTTCTTCTTTTTCCCTTTTTTTTGTCTTTAATATATATTTAATACTATTAAGGTTTGTTCCATTCTATATAAGCTAGAGAGTGTCCTTTTCTTATTCTAGTTTTTTTTATACATATATTTAATATTGTTAAGGTTTGTTTTATCCTATATAAGCTAGAGAGTGATGGATTTTAGAATTTATAGTTGTTAGCATATGGTTGCTTAGGTTTGTTTTTTATATATATATATACCTTGTATTCAGCTCTGGGAAGTAGGGGGGGGAGGGGGGAGGTAGGGGGGGAGGAGGGAGGGGGGAGGAGGGGAGGTAGGGGGGGAGGAGGGAGGGGGAAGGGGGTTTTTTTAAAGGAAAATTGTATTTTAAAACTTTTCAATAAAAAAAAATATAAAAATAAAAAAAAGATGTTTATCCTGCATCTCTCTCTCTCTCACTCTGCATCTACATGGAAGGAAGTGTGTAATGGGGTGCCCCAGGGCTCTGTTCTGTGCCCAGTGCTCTTCAACATCTTCATCAACAATTTGGATGAGGGGATAGATGGGGAACTCATCAAATTGGCAGATGACACCAAGTTGGCAGGAATAGCCAATATTCCAGAAGATAGGCTTAAGATACAGGAGGATCTGGACAGACTCGAACACTGGGCACTATCTAACAAAATGAAATTCATTAGTGAAAAAAGTAAGGTTCTACATTTAGGCAGGAAAAATCAAATGCACAGGTATAGTATAGGTGGTACCTTGCTCAATAGTAGTAACTGTGAGAGGGATCTCGGAGTCCTAGTAGACAATCACTTCAATATGAGCCATCAGTGTGCTGCAGCTGCCAAAAAAGCCAACATAGTGCTAGGCTGCATTAACAGAGGGATAGAATCAAGATCACGTGAAGTACTAATACCACTTTACAATGCCTTGGTAAGGCCAAACTTGGAATACTGCATCCAGTTTTGGTCACCACGGTGTAAAAAAGATGTTGAGACTCTCGAAAGGGTACAGAGAAGAGCAACAAAGATGATTGGGGGACTGGAGGCTAAAACATATAGGGAACGGTTGCTGGAATTGGATATGTGTAGTTTAATGAAGAGAAGGGTGAGGGGTGACATGATAGCAGTGTTCCAATATTTCAAGGCCTGCCACAAAGAAGAGGGAGTCAAGCTATTTTTCAAAGCACCTGAAAGCAGGACAAGAAGCAACAGATAGAAACTAGTCAAGGAGAGAAGCAACCTAGAACTAAGGAGAAACTTCCTGACAGTTAGAACAATTAACCAGTGGAACAACCTGCCTCCAGAGGTGGTGAATGCTCCAACACTGGAGGTTTTTAAGAAGAGACTGGACAGCCATTTGCCTGAAATGGTATAGGGTTTCCTGCCTGAGCAGGGGGTTGGACTAGATGACCTCCAAGATCTCTTCCAACTTATTATTATTATTATTGTTTCACACAGACACACAGACACACAGACACACTATTTTTCTTTCTTTCTTTCTTTCTTTCTTTCTTTCTTTCTTTCTTTCTTTCTTTCTTTCTTTCTTTCTTTCTTTCTTTTTTCCATCTATCTACCCTAGAATTCACAGTCTCCTCTTGATAAGCTAACCCCTTAACTACTACACCTGGCAGTTCTTGTCATTTCCTTTCTTCAATATCTGCTATAAATACTATCCATGTCCATGGAACAAATTATGGAATAGTTGAACCTCAAGTCAGGAAAGCTAATATACTAGGCAGAAAATCTTCAATTCAAATAAATATATGCTAATTTGAAAGTCTTTGATTAGCACAGCAGGGGCAAACTGATCTTAATATTTTGCATTCTGAAAAAACAGTAATCAGTTGATTCATATTATAATGTGAAGATATAGAGGAAAATGTCTATTGACTTTTCTTTTTAAAACTGAAATGCACACTGTACAGGTGAAACTCAAAAAAATAGAATATCATGCAAAAGTTCATTTATTTCAGTAATGCAACTTAAAAGGGGAAACTAATATATGAGATAGACTCATTACATGCAAAGCAAGATAGTTCAAGCCGTGATTTGTCATAATTGTGATGATTATGGCATACAGCTCATGAAAACCCCAAATGCACAATCTCAGAAAATTAGAATATTGTGAAAAGGTGCAATATTCTAGGCTCAAAGTGTCCCACTCTAATCAGCTAATTAAGCCATAACACCTGCAAAGGTTTCCTGAGCCTTTAAATGGTCTCTCAGTCTGGTTCAGTAGGAATCACAATCATGGGGAAGACTGCTGACCTGACAGTTGTGCAGAAAACCATCATTGACAACCTCCATAAGGAGGGAAAGCCTCAAAAGGTAATTGCAAAAGAAGTTGGATGTTCCCAAAGTGATGTATCAAAGCACATTAATAGAAAGTTATGTGAAAGGGAAAAGTGTGGAAGAAAAAGGTGCACAAGCAGCAGGGATGACGGCAGCCTGGAGAGGATTGTCAGGAAAAGGCCATTCAAAAGTGTTGGGGACTTTCACAAGGAGTGGACTGAGGCTGGAGTCAGTGCATCAAGAGCCACCACACACAGACGGATCCTGGACATGGGCTTCAAATGTTGTATTCCTCTTGTCAAGCCGCTCCTGAACAACAAACAACGTCAGAAGCGTCTTACTTGGGCTAAAGAAAAACAGACCTGGTCTGTTGCTCAGTGGTCCAAAGTCCTCTTTTCTGATGAGAGCAACTTTTGCATCTCATTTGTAAACCAAGGACCCAGAGTCTGGAGGAAGAATGGAGAGGCACACACTGCAAGATGCTTGAAGTCCAGTGTGAAGTTTCCACAGTCTGTGTTGATTTGGGGAGCCATGTCATCTGCTGGTGTTGGCCCACTGTGCTTCATTAAGTCCAGGGTCAACGCAGTCATCTACCAGGAGATTTTGGAGCACTTCATGCTTCCTTCCGCAGACGAGCTTTATGGGGATGCTGACTTCATTTTCCACCTGCCCACACTGCCAAAAGCACCAATACCTGGTTCAATGACCGTGGGATTACTGTGCTTGATTGGCCAGCAAACTCGCCTGACCTGAACCCCATAGAGAATCTATGGGGCATTGCCAAGAGAAAGATGAGAGACATGAGACCGAACAATGCAGAAGAGCTGAAGGCCGCTATTGAAGCATCCTGGTCTTCCATAACACCTCAGCAGTGCCACAGGCTGATAGCTTCCATGCCACGCAGCATTGAGGCAGTAATTGCTGCAAAAGGGGCCCAAACCAAGTACTGAGTACATATGCATGCTTATACTTTTCAGAGGTCCGATATTGTTCTATGTACACTCCTTGTCTTATTGATTGTATGTAATATTCTAATTTTCTGAGATTGTGGATTTGGGGTTTTCATGAGCTGTACGCCATAATCATCACAATTATGACAAATCACGGCTTGAACTATCTTGCTTTGCATGTAATGAGTCTATCTCATATATTAGTTTCCCCTTTTAAGTTGCATTACTGAAATAAATGAACTTTTGCACGATATTCTAATTTTTCGAGTTTCACCTGTATGTTCAGTTAGCATAAAGATGAGCATGGCACATATTAAACAACAACCATGAATACATCTATTCTTTGCATTTGTGAAAGCAACCATTTTTTCTCTTCAGAAAAGAGGAAAATGTTTTCTTTTGTTAGTGCAGAATTTTATCTTCAAAGAAACTGAAGCTTCATGCTGAACATCTTGAGCTGCTACATTTATGCAATGCCTTAAGCAACTGTTTAGAGATATTGAGGAAGATCAACTGTGAGTTTTCAAAGCCAGTAAATCAGAGCTTTGATCTAACACATCAAGAAGGTCTACTTGAATCAAGTGTATTTTAGCCATGTGCAGCCCCAAGATAGTCTTCTGAAAACATTAGAGTAGCTAAAGAAGCTATCATATAAGATAAGCAGATGGATTTTTAATGGCTGTCTTTGTACTACAAACATTGCCAGAGATAGCCAGCCATTCTTCCACTGCATCTGTTTCTCTCAATGTGTTTTATATCTTATCATAATCAACTTTCTGTGCTAGGGAATAGTATGCACTTTTCTGCTGTGCAACTAATACAATGTGTGAAATGGATAATTGTAAAGGAGTCTATATATATGTGTTAGTCTGATGAATTAGATCACCCTTAACCTTTTAAAGGATTCAGCCCAAGAATGGAATTCTTATCTAGGAAGATTATAAGCAAAGATGGACTTAGAAGATCATCTGAAGTGTACTGTCCATATAACTTAGTTGTATTATATAATAGTTCTGAAAATATATTCAAAACATTGACTTGTAAAGCCCTAAATAACTTAGGGCCTGGCTCTTGGTTGAACTGCCATTCACACTATGAAGTCAGATCCACAGGAGAAGCCATCCTGAAGGTGCCTCCATTTAGAAACTTGACTATCAGTGTACTAAGCCAGGTCTTTTCAACCAGTGGTATGGGTACCACCTGTGGTACATTGGCACCTGGCAGGTGGTACGTGACCATCCTAGAGAAGTGGTAGTGGGGGAGGGGAATGAGCTGAACTGTGGCAGCACAGGCTCTGAAGGTCACAGCTAAAATTTGTGGTAGCCTTTTGGGCTTTGAGCCTTCTGGTTAAACAAATATTTCTGAAATAATCAAAAGCTTTCCTGCCATTTTACCAGAAGTGAAGAAAGCAAGAAACATTTGAGGGAAGCAGTGATCAAATTATGAGGGGAGGGGAAGAGGCAGAAAATTTAGTGCAGAAAATTTTAGGGGACATCATTTGGCTAAAACTAGAGGACTGCATCCCTTTCATCTTTAAAACACTCATCATTTAAGGTTTTATAATCTGGATACAATGATCGGAAGGATACTACTTCCTGTATAAACCTCAGAGATCCCAGAGTATGAACTGGATGTAACAGGTGGTGGATTAGACATAGAATTGTAAGAATAGAATTGGCTAGTTACATTTCTATATAATTTCTCTATTCCTATTTTTAATTCACTTTGGTCAATTTCCATGCTGTTTAAGAAGTGAACTATGAATTATGAAGTTCCAAATCTAAATGGAACAAAGTACTCATCCACCCATGTGGTACTGAGATCTCAATAGTTTAATAAAAAATATTTATAGGATTGATCCTTAGACTCATTTTTCATGCTATAAGCAGACCTGACTTAAGGGTGTGCTTGAGTAGCTGAAGAGACTTTGGTATCCCAGCAAGATCCAATAGATTTGCAAGAGAATTTCTGTGTGAACTTGCTATGAGTAACCATTTTAAATTCCCCATAGCCCTGTGGAACAATGAATGTAGTGACACTCCAAGGCATTATGGGAAATTAAAAAACAATTACATGATGCTGCTCTGTATAGCTACTGAGGCAGTGATACAAATGGGTGCATCAGCATTACTGTGCATAGAGATAGGAGAGCTTATACATTTACTCTGCACAAAACTAAATTTTGTGTGTATCTGGAATTGATCCATTTGAATATAGGAAAGGTGCCCAATTGTGTCTTCTCAGTGTGGCATTATTTATCAGAACATGCAAAGGGACCCTTAGGTAACTAGTTGAATTTTAATCAGTTATTATTTTAGTGTTCATGGATAGCAGATGAAAGTTCAGTCAATTTCTTAAGCTATAT
Organism: Vipera ursinii; assembly: GCF_947247035.1. Classification (NCBI taxonomy): domain Eukaryota; kingdom Metazoa; phylum Chordata; class Lepidosauria; order Squamata; family Viperidae; genus Vipera; species Vipera ursinii. The sequence continues at coordinate 172,253,401 of NC_139512.1, read as the reverse complement.
TAGTGTAATGAGCCATATATAGGTCCCTATAGTCTTTGTATTTATACGGCAATTTCCTGATTAATATCAATTAATGACACGCCAGTGCACATTGGAAATGAATGATGATATTTCAACCTTGCTTAATTACATTATACTCAAGATAGAAAGAATAAGCTGAGTTAACATGTTTGTGCTCTATCCATCCATCCATCCATCCATCTATCCATCCATCCATCCATCCATCCATCCATCCATCCATCCATCCATCCATCTATCCATCCATCCATCCATCCATCTACTGTATACTCATTTATAAATATATACTTAATTTTCCCTCTGATATTAGTAGGATTCAAACAAGATTGATTTCAGCTTTATTAAACTTATAATGAATGGTTTGACCATCCAGATGGATCTGAATTAAGGATATAGCTTTGTGTCTTTTTTCCAAGCCTTTTTCAAGGTTGACAATATATGCAAAACAAATACCGGTAAACAAATAATCCCAATAAAGCAGGAAATAACCCTCATATAAACACTTTTCTGCATTAAAAATATTCAGACAGGAAACTATGCAACTTATATAAAAATATTATTTAGCAAGAATAATCGTGATCCAAATGATTCCTACCACCAGTGATTTTTTATAGAACATGTTTAGATTCCTTGTAACTTGTGTGTGTCAACATAAGAAAGAATATAGGCAGGAAAGGCTTTACAATGTTTTAGAAGATGGAGTAAAACAGCTGGTCTGATATAATTTTTTTTGGCTCATTGAAAAGAACGTTGAGTTTTATAGTAGTCTAGAACTATTTCAAATATGTACGTACATCTATCACCTGTCAGCTGCATCAAATGGTAAATCGAAAATAAAGATAAATACATCATCGCAGATGAAAAGTTATAGAATGCCCTTAAATGCTCTTAAACTCAGTTAGTGTTTGAGATGGGATCAGTTCACACATTTGCTGTGGACTAATGGGGTAATGTACTAAGTGCACATTGGCCCTGAGCTCACGGTGTTATTGAATGAAGGGTTCAGGAAAAACTCTGATGGCCTAGGCTCTATTTCTGTCCTCCATGTCTCATCCTTGGTGTGGAAAGCCCATTACTGTTTCTTCAAAAGTAATTTCGAAATGCAAATAGGCCTGCTAACAGATTTTGTTTCAGAGAGATTGTCAATTTCCATGCCCTATGCTCATTTATTTTTCATAAAGAATGAAATATGGGGCAGAGATTTATTTGTTGACAGTTATCAGCAGTAACTCAGCCTCAACACTGACCTAAATTTTCCCTGCTCAGAAGCAGTGAAGGAGAAAATAATGAAGGCTGTGTTATTTCAAAGATGCAAAAACTTGAAATTTCCAGAATTTATTCAAGCTTCTTGAATGTCAGAAAGTTCAGACCTCAAGTTTTAACATCCTGAATGAGCCAGCTAATACTTCTGTAAAGGATTTCATCTTTGTAGATTTTCAGATTGCGTGGAACAGCTCCAAAGGTCCTTCTCCTTTTTTCTTCAGCATAAAAGGTTGAAAAGATATTTGATATTTGAAAGTTAAGGATGCAAATAAGGAAGCCCAATACTGCAGAGGCTATATGCTTCATGAGATACCAGTTCAATCCTAGGCTAATTATGGCTTTGCCCCACTAAATACTGTGACTGTAATTGCCACCTGAACCCTTGAGCAACTGTAAGTTCATTTTGCCAACTTCTTATGGGTGACATTTTCAATATTTGTACTAAGTGGAACAGTTATGCATCATATGAACCAATGGTTAAGGAGGTGCCCCATACACAGATTACTCCTGTGCATGGAGAAGAAGGTGAAATCTTTCCTGCTATAATCGCATCCATTGCTGCACATTAGGCTTCCTATTTGCATCAGACCTAGATAAATGAACTCTGGCTAGCAGATTGCCTGCTAGAATACATAGACTACCATCCCACTACTATCCCAACTCTGCCTGCAATTGGGTGGCACCAATAGAAAATTAGGCTGTACTAAATAGGTGGGCAATATTAATGGCTGGAGAACAGATATAGAATTTGTAGGTTGAGGGTTGCAGTGGAAATGTAGTGGACAGAAGAAATAATCTTGAAGAACAGAAGAAAGAGCACAACTAAGACAATGTCAGATAAAAATTGAGTCTGGGACAGAAAAGTAATTTGGGAAAGTGTCTCGGAAAACATCCTCATGAAAAAAAAGGGAAGGGCTTTAACCTTATAATAGAAGTAGTATTAGCATGTGTGTCTTTGGTTTCCACATTTGGTTTTCCTTGGAGAGCTGACAGGAGGTGGAACAATAATACAAAATGGAGAGGGCTGCCTCAGGTATTTAAGCAAGCATAGAACATTCCTTTTCTTCTAGTTGTGGCTTTTTTCCTCTGTGTTTCTGAAATAAAAATTTTAAAAAAATAATGAAAGCCTATTCTAAATGTGAAATGCAGCTTTGTATCAGAGGAAGCTCTGGAGACCACAGAGAAGAGGTCTGAGGCATACATCTGCTCTATACCTGCATGGTTCCTATTTAGACTATAACTTTAGTCCGTGCCACCCTCTACAAATTTGTCTTTAGAACAGTTCTGAATAGGATCTCTCTTTCTCTCTCTCCCCCCATCCCCTCTCTTCAGGGAAAAGGAAGTCATGGCAGTAAAAGGTTTATATTTATATGAACTTTGTCATATGTATTCAGTTCCAAATTCACGTTCCTAATCCTGCTTCTCCCTAAAAGAGAGGGGGAAAGACTCTTGGCACCTCTATATAATGTGTACTTATCCCCTAACTTGAAACTTGTATAGGTAAACATAAGCAGAGACAGATACCTTCCACAACTGTAAACATACCAAGGAATATGTTTCCTTGAATTCTGTAATATTTATTTCAAAGTTGGCACGCAGTGGATTTGGCAGTATAATTCAGTTGTTGCTTTCAGAGGGTGAATAGGTGTTATGTGATTGGGGTACGTGGCAAACACACACATACTTCAATAATTAAATTAAATTATTTACTTTTGAGTTTCATCAAAGAAAAAGAAGAAGAAGAAGCTTTCCCTTCATTTTGGCTTCCTGTCTTTGAAAACCTGCTCAACTTTCAGAGTAGATGGAAAAGTGTGCATTACCTGTGAATGGCTTAGCTGTTGCCAGGCCTATGGAGAGCAAGGTTTTTTAGTTTTACAAACAGCTTTCAAACACAATGCTGGTCCTCCTTGTAGCCCACCCTTGTAGGACATTTCAATTTAGAAAGTGTGCAACTCACATCAGTGGTATTTAAAGCTTTTGATTCAGTTTTGACATCTCATTATGAAACGCTACTCCTCCATTTTCAGAGAGTAAACCTAAGATTATAATATGGCAGCCTGGACTGGATACTCTCCCCATCGGTTATTTTGGCAGGCAGCCAATTCTCTAACATACTTCTTACTTGATTGGAAAAACATTCCCATTAACCATTTTCTGTTGGTTCCTCTCCCCCCTCCCCCCTGCCCTCAAAGATACAGCTGGTAGCTAATTGCAGTTGAGTTCTGTCTGACATTAAGGATTATTTTGCCTCACAAAGGGCTATCATCAAAGGGATCATTTCCCAATTCACCAGAGAATGACTAAGTAGAGAATGACTAAGTAGAAGAGGAGTGATTTTTCCAACCTACAGTAGCTCCTATCCATCATGATGAGCCTGTCCGAGATGGCGGGAGGGAAGGGGTTAGAAAAAGAAGTAGAGTGAACCTTTTTTCCACTAAAGAATTCTGGCTTAATAGCCCCATATTTTTTCAACAAAAATGTAAAGGAAAAGAGGAATATGTCTATCAGTCTAGTTTCATATACAATAAGTGTCTACAATAGTCACATTTGAATTACTTTCTTTTTCAGCAGATTATGTTTTAAAAAGATTTGCATTTGTTTTGAAGCATGGCTTTTGCCAGGAAATACATTTTTTCTTTAAATTTAAAAAAAGAAGGGTGTTCTATTAAAAAATGAAAACAGACACAAATATAAAATATAACCTCATTTAAATAGCTCTAATTCTTTGATTGGAATGTAAAATAAATTTGAGAGGGGTGATATTTGTAACACATTCTAAAAATACAAGATTTTGACTTACTGGAAACCCTATGACTTTTACCTTTGTTATTGGATACCCATATACTGAAATTCTTCAGAGCCCAATTTTTGCAAAGCAGTCTGACTTACATTCCCTTTAGTTCCATATTGCACCTATGAGTGACTGAATGATGTAGAAGTGGCTAACAGATGATAAGTGATAGAGTCATGAATTGCCACATTTTTATTGTTACCATTTGAATAAATTAGTATCACCCATTTATCTCTGTATAAGTGGCTTCTTGAGAATATGGAAAGCATTGTGATATTACTTAATATTCAGTCCACGATAAGAATACAGTACAGGTAGTCCTCAACTTACAACAGTTTATTTAGTGACTGTTCAAAGTTACAACGGCTCTGAAAAAAAAGTGACTTATGACTGTTTTTCACAGCTAAGACCTTTACAGCATTGCCATGATCATGTGATCAGAATTCAAATGCTTGGCAACTGGTTCCTATTTATGACCATTGCTGTGTCCCAAGGTCTTTTGATCACCTTTTGTCACATTCTGACAAGCAAAGTCACTAGGGAAGCCAGATTCATTTAACCGGGTTTCTAACTTATCAACTGCAGTGATTCACTTAACAATTGAGGCAAGAAAGGTCGTAAAGTGGGACAAAACTCACTTAACAAATATCTCACTCAACCACAGAAATGTTGGGCTTAATTGTGGTCATAGGCCAAGGACTCCCTGTATACAGAGACTGCTGGATATACTTCAGTCACTGGAATTATTTATTTCTATTTATTTATTTTAATTCCATTTATATCCTGCCCTTCTCCGAAGACTCAGGGCGGCTTACAAGCTTTAGCAGTAGCCTTCATTCTATGTATATGCCTGCTTATTAGGGCTTTCACACACCCCCAAGCGGCATTAAGCTGACTTTGTAATAATGCCGCTTGGGGGTGTGTGAAAGCCCTAATAAGCAGACATATACATAGAATGAAGGCTACTGCTAAGCTTGTAAGCCGCCCTGAGTCTTCGGAGAAGGGCGGGATATAAATGGAATAAAAATAAAATAAATAAAATAAATAAATTATTACAAAGTCAGCTTAATTGCCCCCAGCAATCTGGGTCCTTATTTTACCTACCTCGGAAGGATGGAAGGCTGAGTCAACCTTGAGCCTGGCGGGATGCGAACCTGCACTAATTGCAGGCAACTGGTGTTACTTAAGGAGGCATTAGCCCACTGCTCCACTGTATTATATGTGGATAGTTCAGTTATGCAGTTTATGTGTTAACATTATTGATTCATAAAGGTTTAACATTATCAGCGGAACATGAGGTAAATCGTTGACAGCGGAACACGAGGGAGTTTTGACAGCTGTCAAAACTCCGGACTGGCGCATGCGCACGAGTTGACAGCTCGCGGCTGTCAAAACAACCAAGCCGCCGCACGAGGAGCAGAACTGTCAAACGAGCCGCAGAGCTGATTGGAAGAGAAGTAAAGCGGGAAGAAGGGCGGCTCGTGATTGGACCGTACGACCGGCGCCAGACTATAAATAGCCAAGTGCTCCTGTACCTTTCCGCTCTGTCTTAATAAATCAGTTGAATGTTACCAGCTGTCTTGAGTGGTCTGTTCCAGCCACTTCACTGGCGACGAAGGTGGGATCCGCTTCCAGAGCTGAAGTCACGGCTAGGGGAATCCTCAGCCGATAGAGCGAGTCACTGGGAGTTTTAACTCCCCAGCGAAGCGGACCACCGAGCCCTGACAGCATGGCAAATTTCGGACGAGTGAGGGAGTTTGACACTCACCACCCCGAGCGATGGGAGTCGCATCTGGGGCAGGTAGAGGGATTCCTCCTCGTCAGCAAAATAACAGATGACAGAGCCAAGGCAGCCGCACTACTGTACATCAGCAGTCCGCCCGTCTACGATGCTGCTGTCGGACTATTCAGCCCGGTGCCGATCACTGAAGTTCCATACTCAGAACTCGTTGACCGGCTCAGCAAGCACTACATGCCGGCCCGTTCAGAACTGTACTGGCGGGTACAGTTCGCCCAACGAAGGCAGCGGCCGGATGAACCAGCAAATGATTTCATCGCGGGAGTCCGGCACGCTGCGCAAAGCTGCAACTTCCCCGACTTAGAGGACCGGATTCGGGACCAGGTGGTCATTGGGCTGAGGGACGAACGTCTCAAGAAGAAAATCACGTCAAAGCCAGAGATGACCCTCGCCCAGGTCTCCCGTGAGATTTTGGCGTATGAAGATAACCACAAGAAGCCCTCCAACCGAACGGCAATGGAACCCCAAAGCAGCGTCCATCAGGACGAAGCGTGTCTCAGCGACGAAGAGTCCATCGATCTAACTGACACCGATGCATTACAACGCCGAATGGAGAGAAGGCAAGGTAGACGGAGCGACAACAACGACCGTCCCAGTCCAAGAAATTTCACCTCAGCCCAAAGGGAACAACGAAACGCCTGTGCCAGCTGCGGCGGAAACCATGCCCGGGCAAATTGCCGTTTCCGGAGCGCTAAATGTCATAATTGTGGCAAGACCGGCCACATTAAACCCGTCTGCCGAGGCCGTCCCCGCGACAACCTGCATGAAGTAGAGGCTGCTTCCCCAGGTACGATAACCCACCGAGCCAGTAAGGGAAAGCCCTCAGAGGGGTTAGTGAAGACAGTGGAGGGAGTACACAGCTTAAGCCCTAAGGTAAAAATTAAAACTAAATTACAGGGAGTCTATTGCGACATGGAGGTGGATTCAGGTTCTGCTGTAACCTTAATTTCGTCTAGAACGTATAGAGAAATTTGTGAGCGCAGTAAAAAAACAATACCGTTAAAAAACCCTCAAGTTCAATTAGCTGACTACCAGAAGACACCAATTCAACTCAAGGGGAGGGCTAAGCTCTGGGTAGAATACAAGAAGTTCAAGGGACCACTAGAAGTATTAGTCACCCAGGGGGATCGCACTAATCTGATAGGGTTAAACTGGTTTAGCCCTTTAGGAATTGCCCTCACAGGCGTCAACGCCATTCAGACATCAACCCTTGAGACTGTCTGCAGGAAGTTTGCAGACGTCTTTGATGGTTCCTTAGGCAAATACACAGGACCTCCCATCGCCCTTAACTTAAACCCCGCCATACAGCCTATTAAAATCAGGGCCAGGCGGGTCCCCTTTGCCCTCAAACAAAAAATTGAGGACGAACTGGAACGCCTTGTCAAACTTGGAGTTTTAGAACCTACTGACGGGGGCAGTTGGGAAACCCCCATAGTAACACCACTGAAACCAAATGGCCAAATTAGAATATGCGCAGATTATAAGGGGACACTCAACTTAGCACTTAATGCCCACTCTTACCCCATTCCAGCAGTTAGGGACGTCCTGGCTTCTATTCGCTCAGGCGCCATTTTTGCGAAATTAGATCTCACGCAGGCGTATTTGCAGTTGCCGGTGACAGATGACACCGCGGCAGCCCAGACAATCGTCACTCACCGCGGAGCATTTAAAGTGACAAGACTACAATTTGGCATTTCGACCGCCCCAGGCATTTTCCAAAGTATTATGGAAAAAACATTAAAGGGAATCCCCGGGGTCTCCCCTTACTTCGACGATGTACTTATCGCCGGAGAAACAGAAGCCATCCTAGCTGACAGACTGTCAGCTGTGCTAGAGCGATTCCGAACGGCCGGATTTAAACTAAAAAGAGAGAAGTGCTCTATAGGAGTTCCCTCTACGGAATTCCTCGGGTATAAGATTGACGCCCAGGGCATTCACCCGACAAACGACAAACTAAAAGCCATCCAAGCAGCCCCCAGCCCCAAAAACAAACAGGAACTTCAGGCGTTTTTGGGATTATTAAATTTTTACCACGCCTTCCTCCCCCACAAGGCTACTATTGCAGAGCCACTTCATAGGCTATTAGACAAGGGCAAATCCTGGACCTGGACAAGAGTGCATGAAAACAGTTTTCAGTCACTCAAGAACATCATTTGTAAAAGTTCCACTATCACACTATTCCAGGAGGACACCCCCGTCTGCATCGCTTGCGATGCATCTCCATACGGGATTGGGGCAGTCTTGAGCCACCTGGACCAGGACGACACCCAAAGACCCATTGCATTTTACTCTCGGACTCTGACTAAAACAGAAAGGAACTACGCTCAAATTGACAGAGAGGCCCTGGCCATCGTTGCCGGGGTTAAAAAATTTCACGACTATCTGTATGGCAGACAGTTCACTATCTTCACAGACCACAAACCCCTATTAGGCATATTTACTTGGGACAAAACGACCCCGCAAATATTGTCCCCTAGAATCCTACGCTGGTCAACCTTTCTATCAGCTTACTCCTACAAACTAGTATACAAACCAGGCAAGGAACTAGGGCATGCAGATTGCCTAAGCAGACTCCCTATACGTTGCCACGACCCAGACCCAGCCCCTGCGAGCAACATTATGGCCATCGAGGAATTACCAGAATTCCCCCTCTCAGCAAAAATCATTGCTGATAACACCGCGAAGGATTCAACTCTCAGCAGGGTTCTGCAATGGGTCACAACTGGATGGCCACACAAAAGCCCAGCAGAAACATTTCGCCCCTTTTTCACCAGACAAGCAGAACTAACCTCCCATTTAGGCTGTCTTCTATGGGGAAATAGAGTAGTGATACCACACACAAATATACAACAAACATTACAAACATTACACGAAGGGCACCCTGGAATGGTAAAAATGAAGTTACTTGCAAGAAGCTATGTATGGTGGCCAGGAATTGATAAAGACATAGAACAACATGTAGGGGGATGTTATACTTGCCAACTAACAAGAAGCGAACCACCCCATGCTCCAATCCATAAGTGGGAAACAACAAAAAACCCATGGTCCCGTATCCACCTAGATTTTGCGGGACCAATACGAGGGCAGAATTTCTTAATAATCGTAGATAGCTTTTCTAAATGGCTCGAGGTGATACCCCTAAATAAAATAACAACATACTCCACTATACAAGCACTTAGAAAAGTTTTTGCAACACATGGCCTCCCAGACGTCATAGTTTCGGATAACGGCCCACAATTCACCTCTCGTGAATTTCAGATGTTCGCTTCGAGGAACTGTATTAGACTGGTGACGTCAGCACCCTTCCACCCGTCGACAAATGGCATGGCAGAAATAATGGTGAGGTCAACAAAAGAGGCACTTAATAAATTCATAAAAGGGAACTGGCACCGACGCCTCAGCCAATTCCTCCTAGCCCAACACACGACACCCGGCACCACCACTGGCAAATCACCAGCTGAACTTCGATGGGGCAGGAGGCTAATAACAAGATTAGACAGACTGCACCCAGATAGAACTCCTAATGAACCACAACCTCCTACATCCGTGCCACAAACCTTTCTGCCAGGCCAAGCTATCTGGGCTAGGAATTACACCAACAACCAAAAATGGATCCAAGGCGTCATAATAAAGCAAACCGGACCTGTCTCATACTTAATCCACTCTGACACACACGGCCAATTACGACGACACCTAGATCAAATAAGAATCCGCAAACCACAAAACACACCCCCACCATCACAACAACCCCTTTTAACCCCCTTTATACCTAGCGTTCCGCCATCCGAAGAAGCACAGCCACAACCGCAGGAGGAAGGAGTTCTCGAAGACGAGGCTCCCCCACGACGGTCCAGCCGATCGAGGAAACCACCAACTTACTTGCAAGACTATGAATGGGCAGGGAGCGACAAACAAACACACGGGGGCGGAAACCATCCAGGGGAGGGGTAAGGGGTGTATTATATGTGGATAGTTCAGTTATGCAGTTTATGTGTTAACATTATTGATTCATAAAGGTTTAACATTATCAGCGGAACATGAGGTAAATCGTTGACAGCGGAACACGAGGGAGTTTTGACAGCTGTCAAAACTCCGGACTGGCGCATGCGCACGAGTTGACAGCTCGCGGCTGTCAAAACAACCAAGCCGCCGCACGAGGAGCAGAACTGTCAAACGAGCCGCAGAGCTGATTGGAAGAGAAGTAAAGCGGGAAGAAGGGCGGCTCGTGATTGGACCGTACGACCGGCGCCAGACTATAAATAGCCAAGTGCTCCTGTACCTTTCCGCTCTGTCTTAATAAATCAGTTGAATGTTACCAGCTGTCTTGAGTGGTCTGTTCCAGCCACTTCATCCACCAAGGCTCTTAATGCTATGTAAGAACCTGGGGTGGTTTAGGGAATACTCTGAATTCATTCCAGGTTTCCAGTTGTGACTAGGGACCATGTAACTCTGTTCTGGCTTATCACTCATTTCTAAAAAATAAGATTGATATGTTTTGATAGTGAAACAATTATTCTGAGCTATTAGTAGATGCTGTGCCATGGGAGGTTGGCTATGTAAAACATCAATTTATAAAACTATGATTATCAGATTGGGTGCAAGCTGATTCTTCATCATATTAGCAACATTCTGATTACCAAAACATCCCCAAATATCCATCATTATTTTTCTGGACAAGTATTGCATTTCCAAATCAATAGCTTGACTACAGCTTCCTTCCATTTTTATTTTACACATTGGTGATAAGTGACTTTTGGGATCCCAAAACCTTTTAGGAAATTGAAATGACGGAGCACCCTGGGTTCCTCTCTCTTTTAAAAATGATTCAAAGAAGGTGGGGAGAATAGTAGATTCCAGAGAAAGAGTTGAAAGGCACTTTACGATTAGTGGGACCCAAGACCCAAAAGACTCAGTTCCTCTGGGTATTTTCACAGAGTATCGACTTGGGTTATCTTTAGACTATTTTTTACCTAGAAATGTCATGGACTATTTGTTGCTTGTGTGTAATCTTTCTGCACTAGTGACAGCTTATTTGTTCTTCTGCCTCTCTTCCTGCAGTGACAGCATAGGAATAATGAGATTGTGTGATTTTATTAGGCAGTTTCCCAGAAATAATTCCAACATGCCAGGATAGGCAGATATTTCAAAATGAGTGAGTCGATATTGTTGTATGTAGAAAAATATCTTCCATATGTTTAAAATTTAAAACCACTGGAGGAAGGAGGAGCTAGAAGAATTTCCTGACTATTGTCATTATTGTCATAGAAATATAGCAAGTGATAAGTATAATTATAATAAAAAAAACCTTTACAGTGTTTTGAACATCACAGATGTGGATAAGAAATGAAAAAAGTTTTCCCCCCAGGAAAATTGGATTTGGAGCCAAAATCTATACATTAATGAATGGTTTTTGATTCTGGGAGTTTAGCACTCAGCCTCAGACAATATTTGTTATATTAACATCAATAGTTTGCTTGCAGAAAATGATGTTTTGTGACTGTTTAAATCCACACCATATAAACTCTTTGAAGACAGAGCATCCACAAGCGTTTCTCAAGGTCTCTGAAGTGCCTCCCACTCCCACTCCTCCTCCTCCTCCTCCTCCTCCTCCTCACAATCCAATTCATTCCACCAGCTGCTGTGGCTTTCAAAATCCCTTGCTGATTCTTTTATTTCTTTGCCCCTGGAATTCATAGTCTTTTAACTGTACAGTTTCTCTTTATTTCTCTCCACATTGTTATTTTCTCTTCAAGGTGACAGTTGGTCTCCAAACTGCCATAGGAATCCTTTTCCTTTCATCCCAATGCTAACAGGTTTCATACATATAGTCTTACTACTCTGTGGTAAGAGACATATATCTGCTTCATTCTGCCTTATTCAACATCCTCTAAGTTAAGGATATCATTAAAGATCTCACTTGTATTATTTGGTGTATGTAAAAGAGTAATTATACATTCAAGATTAGCATCTGAGACTGGAGACAGGACAGATAAGGGGTTGGCATTCTATTTGTGCAGACCAGCATGCAAAATAATTAAAGGAAAAAATGGCACATGAACACCCTGGAATATGAAATTGCCACCTAAAGGAATAAGTTGACTCACTGGTCAAAACCACTCATTGAACAGAGGACAAGGAGGTATTGTCCTAGAATCAGGGAGGATAACTTGATTTCCTACCTTGCAAATTCAGAGATTCAGAACAGCCTACCCCAACTGGTAATGATTTTCTCACTTTTGACTCAACCCAAACTTCAGAGCGTGTGAAGGAGATGGCACCTCCCTTGTAAACTGCAGGCCTGAACAAAACATGGGTATTTGTGTTAATTCTTGGTCATGTCAAATGCCCTGTCTTCTTATTATACATACAGTCTAATACAGTACATTCTCCTCCACGTCTTACTTAAATCTCTAATTTGCAATCCATTTTCAAAGTATTTATTTATTTGTTTGTTTTATATGCCGCCCTTCTCCCGGAGGACTCAGGGCGGTGTACAGAGCAATAAAGTAAGAATACAATAAAGCAATAAAGTGAGAAAATTTTAAAACCCAAATCCATCAGGCAAGGCCGGCTTGTTGGAATAGATAAGTTTTTAGATTTCCAGACAAGTCTTGGAAAACACCATTTTTATAGTTTGCAGCTGTCAACTTCTCAGAACTACAAGAGAAAGTTCTTATTATAACAGGCAGCTCTGCCACATTTGGCTGCCTTCTTTTAAGGGGAGAGGGAATGTAAACAAGCTCCCATGACTCTGTTTATTTTCTTTCAGGAACTGGATAGAGTAAGATTAGCAATTCTTGATAACATGTTCAGTTCATTGTTGGTAGAACTCCCTACAGCACATGCCTATTGAGACTGTTTTGTTAACAAGATAGTGAAGTCCAAAGAAGAAGCTTGTAGGGAGATATTACTACTTGGGCTATATCTGGTAACAGGTTCATTTGGTAGAGTGTGTTGGAAGTATGTTGGTCCATGAGTTACTGAATAAGATAACAAATTGATAGGAAAGGTAGCAGCAAATATGCCAACCTCTTTCATTTTGGAGAACTATTTAAAGAGTTTGAGTGATCCCAAATAATAGCTATGCCTGTAACTCTAGAGCACGGGTGTCAAACTCGCTGCACCACATGTTGTGACATATCGTGATTTTTTTGCATCGCTGAATCTGGGGTGGGCGCGGCCTCTGTATGATGCAACTGGCCTGCAGGCTGGCAGTTTGACACCCCTGCTCTAGAGCACGGGTCAGCAACCCATGGCTCTGGAGCCATGTGCAGCTCTTTTAGCCTTCTCCTGCAAGCTCCCAGTCATCCTCCGCCATTCGCAGAGAGACAGAGACAGAGAAAGGGACTTGCACTTCCCTTCTCTCTCTCTCTCTCTCTCTCTCTCTCTCTCTCTCTCTCTCTGTGTGTGTGTGTGTGTGTGTGTGTGTAAAAAAGAGAGTGGCCTCATGCTATTCTTGGAGAAGCTGACAAGCTTATTGGGCAGGGCTCCTGCCTTTGCTGCATCTCCACAGGAAGCAGGAAGCAGCAGAAAACAGGGCAGGAGAGCCAGCCCAATAAGAATGTGTGTCAGCTTGTCTGAGAACAGCATGAAGCCAGCTTGCCAGGTGAGCAGAAGATCAGAGACAGGGAGAGAGAGGGGGAGGGAGGGAGAGAGAGAGAGAGAGAGAGAGAGAGAGAGAGAGAGAGAGAGAGAGAGAGAGAGAGAGAGAGAGAGAGAGAACTCATGCACAGCAACCTCTATTTCTTTTTAATTACACTCTTCAATCAAGCTCTCATCCCTTGTGTGCATGCACACGTGAGTTTTTTTTTTTTTTATTATTAAATTTATTATTTAAAAACATTGGACACAGTACCAGCGAGCTGACAAACCTTTTTGTCTACAATGTTTAAATATATATATATATACATGTATATATGTACATCAAAAATACACTTAAATACACTTAGATTACAAATCGGTGAAATACCACAATATTTAAAACAGTGAGCTAGTCTGTAAAACCTAATAGAGACCTTTCTTTTTATCCATCCAAAGATACAATTTGTTCCAAATTCTATAATAGTCTGATTGATCTTTATTCTTTAATTCCAAAGTTAATCTGTCCATTTCAGCGCAATCCCAAATTTTCCTAATAACCTCTTTTTGTCCTGGGATCTCATTCTTTTTCCATTTTTGCGCAAATGATATTCTAGCTGCTGTGATAATATGGATCGTTAAGTATAGCACATCTTTAGGATATTTCTCTTTCGTGATTCCCAACAAGAAAAGTTCTGGACTAAACTCCAGATCTTGTTTCAATATTTCTTTCAGCCAAATCCAAATCATTCTCCAAAATTTTTGTGTTTTACTGCAAGACCACCACGTGTGGAAGTATGTGCCTATCTCTTCAGAACACTTCCAACATTTGGGAGATACTGTTGTGTACATTTTTGCTAAGCGGGCTGGGGGGAGATGCCATCGGTAAAACATTTTAAATAAATTTTCTTTATACGATGAGGCCAGTGTTATCCTTTTATTCCTATCCCAAATTGTTTGCCAAGTATCTAGGTCGATGTTATGTCCTAAATTGTTAGCCCAGATCAACATGGGGTCTTTCACTTGCTCTTCAAACAGCTTATATCCCAAAAGTAATTTATAAAAATTCCTTATTTGTTTAGAGTCCGGTCCCAATAATATTTTGTCCAATGCTGTTTCAGAAGTATATATCCCCCATTCATTTTTATCCTTCCTAAATCTCGATTGGATTTGTAAGTAGGCCCACCAATCGAGTTTTATACCTTGTAATTCTAGTTCATTCCTAAGTTTCAATTCCCCCTCCTCATTCAGAATATCCTTGTATGAGATTATGTTACCCAAATCAAACAGATTTGGGTAAACTATCGCTTCAAGGGTGGATAGCCAGACCGGTATTTTGGTGTAATTGTGAGATCTAATTTTTTTCCAAGTATTGAGTAGCGCTTGCCTGATCCGGTGTCTTTGAAAATGCGAGAAAAGACCTTGTTTCTCCGTCCATAGGAAAGCATGCCAGCCATATTGCAAATCGTGACCCTCTAAAGTTAATAGTCTTCTATTTCTCAAGATTACCCATTCTCTAATCCAGCTCAGGGCCGCGGCGTGGTAATATAATTCCCAGTCTGGCAATCCAAAACCCCCATTTTCCTTCGTGTCTTGTAAATATTTCAATTTAATTCTTGGTTTTTTCCCCTGCCAAATAAAATTTAGTGATAATTTATCCAAATTTCGAAAAAATTTAGAGTCGAGTTGAATTGGGATATTCTGAAACAGAAACAGGATTTTAGGCAGAATATTCATCTTAATGACAGCGATTCTTCCCAATAATGAGAGTTTTAGGTTTCCCCATCTTTCCAGGTCACCTTTTATTTGATTCACTACACTATCATAATTATCCTTTTTGAGTGAAGTGCATCTAGCCGTAATGTTAATCCCTAAATATTTTATTTTCTTGACTATTTCTATATCCGTGATTTCGGCCAGATTACCTTTTTGTTTATTGGTCATATTTTTAACAATCATCTTGGTCTTATTTCTATTTATTCGCAGTCCGGCAACCTCACCATATTTAGATAATTCTTCCAATAGCTTTGGTCCCGTCTGACATGGATCCTCCATAATAAAAACTAGATCGTCCGCGAAAGCTTGCAATTTAAAGGTTTCCTTTTTAATGGTTAATCCTTTTATCTTTGGGTCGTTTCTTATAGTTCTCGTTAATACTTCAAGAGTCAATATAAACAGCAACGGTGATAAGGGGCAGCCTTGCCGTGTTCCCTTTTGAATTTGAAACTTGCTAGATGCTTCCCCATTAATAATTATTTTTGCTTCCTGATTGTCATAAATTGCCCTAATTATATTTATAAATTTTTCACCCATATTCATAAAGCTAAGCTGTTGGCACAAAAAAGACCATTTAACATTGTCAAATGCCTTTTGGGCGTCTAAGAAAAGTAATGCCATCTGTTGTTCGCTATGTAATTCATAGTACTCCAATGTATCTAATATTATTCTAATGTTGTGCTTAGTGTGTCTCTTAGCGAGAAAACCATTTTGATCTGCGTGTATGAAATCATTCAGAAATCGTTTCAATCGTTCCGCTATAATTGATGTAAATATCTTGTAGTCCGAGTTAAGAAGTGATATGGGTCTGTAATTTTGGATTAATGTATGGTCTGTGTTATCTTTCGGAATAAGGGTTATGTTTGCCTCTAGCCAAGATTTAGGCGTCCTTGCGCCTTCTAATACTGCGTTAAATACCTCCACTAGGGGTTGAGCTAGGATATTTTGTAATTCTTTATAAATCTCTGATGGAAGACCGTCGGGTCCCGATGCTTTATTATTCTTTTGTGCATTAATAGCTTTTATCACCTCAGATAGTCGAATTTCCTCGTTTAACATATTTCTGGTATCTTCTGTGACCTTAGGTAGTTTGGCTCTTTGAAAATATTCCTCCATTTTCTCCACACTTGCCTGGCTATCTTCTTTATATAAACGTTCATAAAATTCCTGGGCTATAATTTTTTTTTTTTCCTCCTGGTGGAATATTCTCCCTTCCTCATCTCGTAGTTCGTGAATCCAGTTTTTCCCCTTTTGTTTTCCCAATTTGTATGCGAGCCACCGGCCCGGTTTATTTGCATTTTCAAAAAAATTTTGTTTCGTGTTTCTCAATTGTTGTGCCAATTTCTCTTTGTCTAGAATGTTAAGTTTGTGTTTAATCAGATCCATAGATTGCTTGATATTCTCTTTTTGTGGATCTTGTTGGAGTGTAACTTCTAAGCTCTTATATTCCTCTTCTAATCTTTCCCGTTGTTGTCTTTTCCCCTTATTTTTATATACCATATATGCCCTCGCTACCCCTCTCATCACAGCCTTAGCTGTATCCCAATTGTTTTGTACTGAGGTGTCTATAGCTTTATTTTCCTTAAAGAAAAAACTTAGTTCTCTCTCCATCTTAGATTTGAATTCGTCTTCTTTTAAAATAGCTCTTTGAAGCGTCCATCTGGATATTTTTTTGGAACCTTTCCAGATAAGTTTAATAGGATTGTGATCTGCCCAAGTACCTGTCGCTATATGTACCTCATCTATTTCTGAACTAATTTCTTTCGTCATCCACACCATGTCTATTCTAGACCATGAGTTATGTCGGTTGGAGTAATATGTATATTGTCTAGCCTTACGATTTCTTTCCCTCCAGACATCTTGGATATTTAGTTCCTCAGCCAAGTTAAGAAAAGATCTCGGTAGAGTTCTTCTCTTCTTTTTCCTAAGCGTCTTTCCCATATAATCCAAATTTATATCTAGGATAGCATTAAAATCTCCTATTAAACAAATCTCCTCATAATCAATGCTACATATCTTATTGTGAAGTGTTTTGAAAAATTGTTCTTGGTTATGGTTTGGGGCATATATCTCTACCATCATGACCTTCCTGTGATTTATTATAACCTCGACTATCAGTATTCTACCCTCTTTATCGTTATAAATTAGTTTTGCAGTCAATTTTGGGTTTACATATAGTGCCACTCCTCTCTTTTTCTTGTGTCGGTCTAAGGAAACGAATAGGTTCCCTATTTTTGGTTGTACTAACAAATATTTTTGTTGTTCCTTTATATGGACTTCTTGTATTGCCACGATATCCAATTGTTGGTGAATAAGCCTATTAAAAAATTTCCGCCTTTTCACTGGCGAATTCAATCCATTAATATTCACAGACATAATACTACACTCACCTCCCTTCATCTTACTTATTTCTGGTTTTTGTGGATCTCGTGATTCGGGGCTCTCTCTCTTCCTTGTCTCTAGTTCCATGTTTCTCTGTTAACTCACCGGATTTGTTCCTTCTATCCTCTGTAGCTAAGATCTTCCCATCCATTGCCACACGTATTGTATCTCTTTCTCTTACCTCCCTTCCATCTTGATCTTCTAAATCTACTTCCTCTTGGCTATGGAAGTGGCGTTTGTAAAAATCTTCTGCCTTCTCTATCGTGTCCAGTCTATGCCTTCTATCCTGCCACGTAACAAGAATACCCTCTGGAGTTAGCCATCTAAAGTTTACATTTTCTCTTATTAGTTTGGATGTTAAGAATTGATAGCCGCGTCTCAGATCCCTCATCCTTTTAGGTATCTGTTTAAGGATGGTGATTGGTTGGCCCCGAAATTCTAATGGTTCCTCTCTAGATCTATGCAGAAGCTCATCCCGAATTGATTTTTTAACTAACCTTACATGTACTTCTTTTGGGAGGTTGTGCCTTCTCGCATAATTAGTTTGGACCCTGTATGTTTCATCAATTTCCGCCAGCATTTCCTCCTTCCCTACACCGAGTGCCTTTGCCATCAGTTCTGCCATCATGACCAACAGATCTTCCCCTCTTTTTTCTTGAACGTTCTGGAAGCGTAGATAATGAGCAGCCTTTTCTGCTTCCAGAAAAATGACTGTTGTTTCTAATTCCTTATTAGCCTGAAGGAGTGTTTCATTTAAATCATCTACTCTCTTTTCCTCTTTTTCCATTCTAGCTTCCATATCTTGAAGTCTTTGTTCATTTTTGACTAATTGCTGTTGAATCCCTTCAAATTTATCATCTATCGCTTGGATTTTCCCCTTTAATTCACCAGTGTCGTTTCTTATTTGGCCTATTTCTCTCTTCATCTCCTCGTGGTTTTTGGCCATTGCCTCGTGTAGGTTTTGCAAAAGGGCATGTAAATCTTTAAAGGAATTCGAGTTAGATCTTTCCCTTTGCAGCATATCCTCTATAGATTTCTGATTGGAGGGACTTGAGGCCATCCCCTGTCCCTGTGCTGCTGCCTTTTTGCCAGCGCTAGGCTTAGTTGCTCCCGAGATACTTGTCATGTTTCCCCAATTTTAACAGCGTTTTATCAATGTATAATACCCTGAGTCTTATATAAACCTTTTAACTCTATGACAAAAGATATATAAAACAGTTACCACCAGATACTTATTACCAACTAAGCAATTTATATAATAAAATTCTATAGTATGAATATAATCAAAGTCACGTTCTTCTTCTTTCCCCCCCCCCCGTTTCCGGCGCAGAAATTGGCACCTTTTCCGTCTTCCTCTGCTGTCAAAGACCAGTAGGTGTCCCACTAAACAAACCTCCAGTTACTAAATTGCTATATCAAATGGCCGCCCGTGACAAGTAGAGTAGAATTTCAAAAGTTTCAAAAGTTCACAAATTCAAAATTTACCAGGATAGACCAGACTAGACCAAGCTGATCGCTTTCCACGCCCGACAATCCAGAGTTCAGTCTCTAAGGCTCCAAAGCTCAGACTTTGACTTGTTGTAGCTTTTTTCCAGCTAGAATACAGTCATATAGTCTTCGGCTTTCTTTCCCTTGCTGTTTTTGCCAAACGCCTCCCTCAAGACTTCTATCGCCGCTTATTCCCTCTCCGTGAGGCTCCCACTTCGAACCAGTACCTCTTTCACAAGCGCTTCCTATTTAATATTCGGATACACTCTCCGTCAGCTCCGCTCTACCGTTGTCCCGCTGCTTACGTGCTAGCTCCGTCCCTCTGTCAGATCTTCATGTCGGCCATTACTGGCCTCCTTCTCCCCGGTTCGCTCGCATCAGACTTTCTCCGGATCTTCAACACGAACTGCCGCTCATGAAGGTTCTCCGGGCTGCCTGCAACTTCGGATGTCCCTACAGGACCTCCTGAAGCTCCGAAAAGCCCCCGCGAACACTGGGTGAGAGGTTGTGCGAGGAGAGAGCTCCGTTCACACAGCCGCCCGCTCTGACAGTTGGCTCCGCCCCCCTGCACACGTGAGTTTTGTGGCTCCCAGTGTTTGTTTTTCCTCTGGGAAATGGGTACAAGTGGCTCTTTGAGTGTTTAAGGTTGCCGACCCCTGCTCTAGAGTGACCCAATTTGTTCTCTCATTGTATTTGTCTGTTCTTTTTGAATAGGCTTGAACACACACATATACACCCTCCTTTCCTACCCCAGGTGAAGTAAGGACACTTAGGGGATATTAGAAGTTAAAGGATGAAACTGAAACTAAAGTCACCACCTCACTGTTTTATACCCTCCTTTGTAAAAAAAATAAACAAGGGTTTTTTACATTTGCTTTTAAGATGAACAATGGGATTCTTAAATCTTAATTTTGCCTTTTGCCTTTTAACCAATTCCCCAAAGTTACCGTTGCCTTTTCTGATGATATTACATTTCTACCAGCCACATCTGCAACAATCTCTATTTTTTATTTTGCATTTATATTTCATGTTTCTAGAGCACCCATCTCCCTCAAGGAGGGGCTCTTTTTAAAGAATGTTTCCCTGACCACAAGAGGTTGCTTGTTCACTACAGGTTAAGTAGGATTTTTTTAAAAAGTTTTTGAGGGAGAGTGTTGACATCAGCATGGAAGAACTGCCAATAAAGTAGCAACCTTGACACAGATGTGGGAGGAGAAGGGAGATGTGTGTGTTTTGGGGACCCTGCAGGCATCAGCAAACAGAGCAGTAGCCAAAAGAAATGAGACCTTTTTTTCAGAGAGGGAGGACAAGGAATGAACAGGGAATCCAGAGGAAAAATAAGTATACAGTAGAGGTCTAGACAGGCAAAGCACAGTATGGAAAGAGGCAAGAGTTCTACATCTGTCCATTGACAGACAAAAAAAGTAGAAGAAATCCAGGAAAGATTACATTGTCATAGTAGAATCATAGTCATAGTTATAATCACAGTCATAGTAATAATAAGGAGTACTAGACAACTTGTGTCCTATTGGATTATCCTTCTTTCTATATATAAAATAGGCTTTCACTGTTTACTCCCCCTTATGACTCTTGACAGAGCCCAGTGAAGCCACCACTTTCTCCTCCTACTCCTATTCCTCAATGATAGACCCATGGAACTGCCTGCCATTTTGTTGGGGGAAGTGGGAACAAAGAGAGAGATGGACTGCACCCCCACTCCCCAACCATGTGTGTTCTCTGTGCTGTAAACTGGAGGAGGAGAGAAGGATCCAAGGCCGCAATGATTTTAGCTGTCAGAACTGATTGATGCCTAATTTTAATAATAGTCCTGAATCAGCCTGCTTTTGAGCACATACCTAGTTTAAGATTTTTCACAAACTTAACCCCCCATTCTTAGTTTTCCTTTATTTTCTACATTTCAGTATAGACACACACACACACACATATACAAACATTACAAATCACCTCTAAAATCATCAGCTGATCACAGTCTCCCCTTTACATACTCCTGTTTCAAATCATGCACTCAGTGTTCAGCAGTGACCTGTTTTACTATCTCATCTGCTGCTCTGAACAAATTCAGTATTTGCACAGCTTCATGTATCCCCATTGTTCCACATCGTAAGAGAAGATAGTTTACCGTAGGCAATGCACCCTTATAAGTCAACTGTTCACAGTTTGCTTACCAAGTATTCAATTCATTAATGTGTTCACATATTGACATTCTGTCCAAATAGCCTTCAAGGACAGATACAATGTAAGAACAAGCTTTGCAGAGTTCAGCATTGCAAGAAATGGAAAGATTATCCTTAATATAATTTCAGCTACATCGTTGTTGAGTCAGAAATAGCCTCCGTTATAGAGGCCAATAAAGACAACACAAAGGTCTCATAGGTCCAAAGCTGCTTCTGGAACAATACAATGACTTCTAAGAGAAGACCCTAGTCCTAGGACTTTCAGCTGGTGAAAATCTGGAGTGCTGCTATTTGAAGACAAGGTTGTCTTAGAATCTGGTTCTTCCTCATATATTGCAGGATATTTGCCTAAGCAAGGATGCCATATTGCTAATATTTTATATTATTCATACTTGCATATTGAATTTTCACTTTACATATTATAATTTATATTTGATCTCATTATTACACTTTCCTAGACCACTACACCCGCCTGAGAGTTGTTAGGGAAAGTATTTAGCTTAGTTTTATTTTTCAGTCCATGCTGTTACTCTCAGAGGTGTTGTTAAGCCAAGAGTTTGATGTTTTATATTTTTAATCATCCCTGCCCTGCAGAGAGCTCACTAGATTTCTGGTATTTAGAACTGTGTTTATATAAACATGGAATGTGTTGGATAGGTTGTGGATAGTATTTCCCTATCTATGGAATTAGAAAGAAGAAAACTGTTAAATTTTGATGAATAATATTAATTAAGGAAGAAAACTTATATCTGGCTGAAATTAACAGAAATTCTAATTAGGTGAGGCTGGATTATTCTATTTAAATCTCTGAGATGTTTAGATAGAATGTGACATACCATGAGAATTGAAACTTGCTTTGCCCCATTGGCACCCTTAGGAATCAACTAGTTTTGATCCATTACATAACAATGCTGTGTTTGACAGTAGATAAAAATGTATGGGCCAATTTACACATGGAAGTAAAAAATAGGGCATCATGGGTTTTTTTACAGAGGAAAATTGCATGATCTGTTCCAGTGCATTGTCACAATTTTTACAGGTGGCACTGGAGGCACTCTGAGAATCCATTATTCCAGAAGGTTTATGCAACAAATCTTCCCTTCATGATCTAAAACCATGCAGTTATAAGTTCCACATAAATAACTGAAGTATATTTAAATGCCAAGACATTCTTTGAAAATAACAAAATATAGGAATACTTAAAAGGAAGATATTTCTCTGTCACCATCTTAGTCCCTATTAGTATATGATGTGAGCATCCAGTTCCATTGAAAAGGATGCTTAGCTATAATACCAAAGCAATTGGCTGACTGCCAGCTTACCATGGACTCATCCATTTCCTCATTTTGAAAAGTGGAAAACATGAAAACATCTCTCCATAATGTGGACACTTACCGTATTTTTCCATGTATAAGACACTCTTTTTTCCTGCAAACACCCTCTTCAAAAATCAGGTGTGTCTTATATGCGGAAAAATAATGATAACCTCCACAGCCCAGGGCATGCCTGTGTGCATTGCCGTGCCGCCTGGTGCAGGCGTCAAGCCCCTGTGGGCTTGCCAATAATGGGAGGGGGGAGGGGGCAAGATCTTCTGCCGGCCGAACCTGCGGATTTGCCTCCTCAGCTGTTCTGCACTCCGCCCCAATAGCTGATCGACGCAGAGAGCATCTTATGCAAGGGTGTGTCTTATAGACAGAAAAATATGGTATGTTTACAACTTTTGTTTCTTCAGTCTTGCTCTTGAACTGAAAACATGCTGACATGAACTTGGTGAAGCCCAGCTCCCGGTCTACCTGGGCAAAATCCAACATCCCTCACACAGTTGATAATAGACAGACATACAGATTTCTAAAGATAATAGAATAATGGAGTTGGAAGGGAGCTTGGAGGTCTGCTAGTCCAACCCCCCTGATCAAACAGGAAATCTATACAGTGGTGGGATTCAAATATGTGAACAACTGGTTCTCTGTGTGGATGCCGCTTCCATTCTGGGCCTGGGCAACAAAAATTGAGCTACAGGTTTTGCTGAACTGGTGTGAACTTGCTGAATCCCACCACTGAACTATACCATTTCAGACAAATAGTTGTCCAATCTCCTCTTAAAAGTCTCCTGTATTGCAGTACCCACAAGATGTGGAATGAAATCTCATTATGTTGATAGGTTGGATAATCTAGCTTCAAACAGAGCTAGATTAAAAGAGCATAAGCACCGCAATCCATATACAGTATGTTGAAAAGTAACGCTAATGAAGATCGGACTTACTTCCAAAGAGCCATGTCTACAATTGTGGCCTCTTAATAGGACAGATAACTGAATAACCTTTTATAGAAATATGCCAATTGCACTATAGTTCAGATATAGTTCACAATTTTTTTTCTGCAGAGGGTGGCAGGATAGTTTGTGGTGGAAAACATAGTTGGCACAACTGAAGTAATGAACTGTAACAAAGCAATCCTCCATTTTCTTTCAGACATCTGTGATTTCCTGTTCTTTTTGAGTGTTCTCCTTTCTTTCATTTCCCCCCCCCAACACACCTCCTTTTTTTAACCACTCAGCAAAACACAAAAGAAAAGGTAGCTAGTCTCATTGAAGTCTAACCTGATTTTTTGTAGTCATGCCAAGGGCTGTGTGCAATCCTAGAGCCTCAAGTTGCCCATATCTGAAGTATGTCAAAAAGCAACATTTATATGTGTTTATTTTTAGTTCAAAATTGTGATTGGTAGAAAATTATTCGTATTTCTAACATGAAAGAGGGCCTTGAGAAAGTGACACAGGTTGACTACTGCATCATCTGCCTTCATATAAAATAATGAATGAAGGCTTGTAGTTTGAGAAATGAAGCTGTGGACAGCCATATTCCATGCTGATTCTTTCTCTTTTAGAAATAAAATTGTATGGTAGATAAATATATATATAGAGGGAGTGAAACGTGGGGCAGAGAACTCTTTTTCTCCCCATCTTAGGAAATGAATTGCTAAAGACAGTGCTTTTTTTGTAAAAGAAAAAGGTGCCGGAACTCACACATGTCATACAACCCACCTTGCCTACCCTACAAGGTTCCATCAAAAAAGGTGCCGGAACTCCGTTCTGAGCGTTCTATGAGAAAAAAAGCCCTGGCTAAAGAGCTTCGTATTCAGTGGAAGGTCTTGATAGATTTTAGGTTGATGGACTGTAGTGTTATAAGGGGGTAATATCCTCATTATTATTGATACAAATTCAATTCTGATAGGTCCTTCAGATTATATAGGTAAAGCTGACATCAGCACTCCTGGGTTACCCTGGGTGTGCCGAGTATCTTTTAATGCTAAAACATAGTTGGAAGTACCAATTCCATAATTTAATTGGAAAAATGTTAAAATCAGAGACAACTGTTGCTTTATGAGTTGAAATATTCATGGCTGTCATTATCAGTGTTTGTCTCTATTAGGGTTTTATTTGCTTTGACTTAACCCCACTTGCTTTGATGCTTCTGTTTTGCCAGCTTTGCAGGTTTTAGTGGGTTTCATTTGCTTCAAGCTATCTGAGATGACAGGTCTACAAGGAACATATTAAAATAAAATTCTACTCTATGATTTATCACCAAGTTGCCTAATTAAAGCAAGTCTCCAGCTTCTCCTAGTCAGTTAGGAATAAATGGTTACAAATCTATAATCTGCTAAGAATAATCAAATAAATGTATTAATTGTTACTGGGGAATTGGAATGAATGAGAGACTTGGCAGAAGCAGAAAGTGTAAATCTGGTGGTAAGAACAAAAGTGCTCCTATATAAACTATATAAACACATATATAATGGTATAAATCAGTTTTTATCCTTTAGTCTTGCATATTTCCAGCAATAACTTCCCATAAAGGCCTACAAGTGGATCCTGAACATACAAGTGTAATTGCAACTGAATTTTAGTTGTAGGTTGTGACAGTCATAAATTGAGGCACCCACATGACCAGACCCAATTGTAGAACCATTTTTTATGGTGGCCATTAAGTGAATCATATGGTTATAAGCATGAAGCCATTCTCCCAAATGGGTGTTTTTTTTCCCAGAAATAAAAAAAAATCCACCAGAAACCAGGAAAAAATGTCATAAATTGCAGTCATATTAATGTTGGATGCTACAATCAATCATAAATATGAGCTTGTTGCAAAGCCCTGAAATACGGTCATGTGACCATGGGGAATTGTGACATTTTATGGTGGCTGGCAGTGTTTTACAGACCATAAAGCATCTTTTCTGAGGCCATCATAACTCCAAATGGTTGTTAATTGACTGTCATAAATCAAGAATTACCTGTATTAAGTTTGCCCTCCCTCCCTCCCTCCCTCCCTCTCTTCCTTCATCAGGCTTAAAATTGGGAGGCTGTGAGTTCTAATCCACTTTATAAACAATGGATGATGATAGGGCCAATCATTCCCTGGCATTCCCTGACAAACCACATCTGAAATCTTGCCAAGAAAACTGCAGGCACTTGTCCAAACAGTTGCCAGGAATCAACATTGACTTGAAGGAATAATAACAATAATAACAATAACAACAACAACAACAATAATAATAATAGTAATAATATGCCAGATATCGCAGTCATAGAGAACTGAAGTGTACAGTTGATTGATATCTCTGTACCAGGAGATGCCAGAGTCGAAGAAAAAGAACTGGAAAAAATTACAAAATACTGCAACCTGGCCATCGAAAATGACATTATGGATGAAACGTGTAACAGTGATACCCATTGTCATCAGGGCACTGGGAACTACATCCAAAAACTTTGCAAAATACATCAAGAAATTGCAGCTTCCTGCAATAACTCCAGCAAAGCTACAAAAAACTGTGCTACTCGGAACATGTTACATTGAAACCTAGGATGCTGGCAGCAACCCATGTCAACCATTAGTGCCAGTCAGTTTGAGTGTTCAGTTGACTGAGTTTCATGTTTTATGAATAAAATTTTTATAATAATAATAATAACCTTCAAGCTGACAACATCAAGCACACTGAAGTCAAGAAAAAGATTAGAGGTGAATACATCAAGAGAGTGAAGAAGATCTTAAAGTCCAAACTCAATGGAGGAAATATTGTGAAGGCAGTCAACACCTGGGCAATTCCAGTCATTAGATACACAGCTGGAATAGTGGACTGGACTCAAGCAGAACTATAGGAAGACCAGAAAAATAATGACAATGAATCATGCCCTTCATCCATACAGTGACATTGACAGACTATCTATCAAGGCAAATAGGTGGACGTGGAATGCTGCAAGTACATCAGATGGTTGAAGAAGAAAAAATGGCTTTGGAAGAACATCTGAAGGACAATGATGAAGATGCACTGAAATTAGTATATCAGGAAGGCTTACTGACTACTGGAGAGACCAAACTGGCCTACAAGAAAGACCAAATGAAGAACAGAATAGAGGCATGGGAAGACAAAGCACTACATGGCCAGTACATTAAAAAAATATCTGGGAAAGCAGATAATAACAAGACCTGGCAATGGCTAACAGCAGGAAAGTTGAAGAAAGAGACCAAGGGAGTAATTCTGGCTGCACAAGACCAAACCTTAAGGACAAATGCATACAAAGTCAAAATTGAGAAGACAGCAACAGACAGTAAGTGCCGCCTATGCAAAGAAGCTGAAGAAACAGTGGACCACCTGGTAAGCTACTGCAAGAAGATCACACAGACTGACTACAAGCAGCGGCATGACAAAGTAGCAACAATGGGGCATTGGAAGATCTGCAAGAAATATCATTTGCCTGTAAGCAAAAACTGGTGGGATCATAAAATAGAGAAAGTCATAGAAAATGATAAAGCTAAACTGCTCTGGGACTTCAGAATTCAAACAGACAAGAACCTGAAACATAACACCCCGGACTTAACAATTGTCGATAAGAAAGACAAAAAAGTCTGGATAGTAGATGTGGCAGTGCCTGGAAACAGCAGAATAGATGAGAAAGAACTGGAGAAGATAACAAAATACAAAGACCTACAAATAGAAATAGAAAGACTGTGGCAAAGGCAAGCAAGAGTAGTACCAATAGTAATAGGCTCCTTGGGTGCAATCCCAAAACAACTGGAGCACAACTTGAACACCATTGGCATTGACAAATTCACCATTAGTCAATTGCAAAAGGCGGCTTTACTAGGAACTGCTTCCATCCTGCGACGATATCTGTAATACCATGAAACATCCATATCTGTCTATCCCAGGTCCTTGATAAGGAGTCGATAGGTAGACAAAAATGCCAA
Source organism: Vipera ursinii (assembly GCF_947247035.1). NCBI lineage: Eukaryota > Metazoa > Chordata > Lepidosauria > Squamata > Viperidae > Vipera > Vipera ursinii. Next base: position 172,225,870 of record NC_139512.1, on the reverse strand, counting down.
ATCCAGTCTGAACATCTGGCTGACTGTGCAATTATTATTATTATTATTATTATTATTATTATTATTATTATTATTATTATTATTATTATTATTATTAACAACAACAACAACAATAACAATAACAACATTCAATAATAAAGACAAAAAAGTCTGGATAGTGGACATGGCAGTGCCTGGAGACAACAGAATAGAAGAGAAAGAACTGGAGAAGATAACAAAATACAAAGACCTACAAATAGAAATAGAAAGACTGTGGCAAAGGCCAGCAAAGGTAATACCAATAGTAACAGGTGCTTTGGGTGCAATCCCAAAACAACTGGAGAACCATTTGGCATTGAAAAATGGTGCTCTATTGGCATTGACAAATTCACCATCAGTCAATTGCAAAAGGCAGCCTTACTGGGAATAGCTTCAATCCTGGGACGATATCTATAACACCATCAAACATCTCCCTACCCCAGGTCCTTGGTAAGGACTCGAAAAGTAGATAAAAATGCCAAACATCTGAACATCTGGTTGACTCTGCAATGATCAATAATAATAATAATGATGCTAAATATCTAATTTCCCCCATCCCCTGATTCCCTTTTAAAGCACGAGAATGAAATTTTGTCTAGGCAGATGGCCACATTTGGTCTTTACTAGTTAATCTGATGGTGGCACCTCCAAGATCTGCAAAAAACAATTTAATAGACAAAAATGTCATAGTTTCAAGAGGATTAAACCCAGACATATAGGTTTTTTATATTATTATTGACCTTATCAGCCAAACCCCAAATCATAATTACTAATCCCTTTCTCTCTAAGCAACTCCTCCATGGGAAAGATTGTTGAGAGGCATGTTGGCTTGTGTGTGGATATTTAAATATTCCTATTTTTGTTACTTTCCTCTTTCTTTTTTCTACTCTGGAGCAGGTAGAGACCACATTAGGCTACTTTGGACCTACAAGGTAGGGCCCTGAGATGATGATGATGATAATGATAATAATAATGATAATAATAATAATGATAATAATAATAATGATAATGATAATAATAATAATAATAATAATAATAATAATAATAATAATAATAATAATAATAATAATAATAATAATAATAATAATAGAAAAATTACAAAATACCGCGACCTGGCTATCGAAATTGCGCGATTATGGATGAAATATGTAACAGTGATACCCATTGTCATCGGGGCACTGGGAACTATGTCCAAAAACTTTGCAAAATACATCAAGAAATTGCAGCTTCCTGCAATAACTCCAGCAAAGCTACAAAAAACTGTGCTACTCAGAACATCTTACATTTTAAGATGGTTGATACCTAGAATGCTGGCAGCAAGCCGTATAAACCATTAGGGCCAGTCAGTTTGAGTGTTCAGTTGACTGAGTTTCATATTTTATGAATAAAAGTTTGATGATGATGATGATGATGTTGGAAGGGACCTTGGAGGTCATCTAGTCCAACCCCCTGCTCAGACAGGAAATTTGTCTATATAACTATTATACAATTCTCAAGCCTACCAGCCTTGACCTGGGAATGTGGCAGGAAGATACTATTCCATCTGTACTATTTCAAAGCTAGTAGATGGTACAGTTCTGGACAGACAGCAGATGGATCCCTGCTTGCTGGATCCCTCTGGATCAGTCTGCCATTGCTTTCCCCCAATAAAGTAAAAGAGAGTGATCACAATGAATTGTGAATTCAGAACCTGTAGGTTGTAGTCTTTGTTGATGACCAGTTTTCCTATATTGCACAGTATAAACAAAGAAGTAAAAGTCATGCACAAGTGACCTTTGAATGTCACATTCTACTTATTGTGGCATCAGATACAACTTCTGGCAGATAGAGTTTGAGCTATCACAAGGGAAAGAAAAAACACTGCTTCTGATTATAACTGAAACGCTCTTTTTTCCTGCAGCTGAAACTGTTTTGCACAGCACTTATTTGCATTTATTGGAGAACTGTGCTGGATTTAAGGTGGAACAAAAAAAGCATTGTGGTGGAATTCTGAATATGGTACATTACGGTACACAGTAAGGAAAAACTTAATGGCTGGTAATGGCTTAATAACAAGTTTCTAAATAAGTAGCTTAGCATCTTTGAGTATTTTTAGTAAATGGATTTGTGAGCAGTGCAAAAGTAATCCCCAGCGGCCAATTAAAGTCTCCTAATTCAACAAAGGCATTGTAAATGGGGAGCTACAGATACTGTAAATAAACATATATTTAAAACAGAAATTTGAATAGCTAAACCAATAGAAAATCAGCTCTGATTTTCAGTTTTGTCTCATAAATGGGGAAGAGGGATGTTGAAGAGAGAGGAGCCAGGATACAGTTATAGAACAACGTAATTTTTGTTTTATTTCATAGCACTTATCTTGAGTAGGGAAGTAAGTGAAATAAAATATGCAGAACTTTAAAGCTTTACTGGCACTGCCTCCTCCAACTCAATACTATGATTATCAGTCCCTTCCTTATCATTCTTCATTATGGGAAGAGAGTCATGTTGGACTATAGTGGCAAAAGTCAGGATGAGTCTGATTAACCACATTTCATAAAATGCACAAACTTTTGTACACTTCATCCGATGCACTAACCCTTCTCACTTCACCCCAATTTAAATTCTACATCAGTTCATCTATCTAATGAAGTGAGTGGCAGCTCACGTAAGCTTAGGATTTTTAATGAAATGTTTTAGTCAGCAAAGATTCTACCAGACTCCTACTTAATTTTCAGGCAATGTCTACTAGGCAGATATTACAAACTTCAAAGCTAGGAAATAGAGAAAAATGCAGGTAAAGTTTATAATGTAGTAGACAACCCGCAGTGGGAGTGGAAGCAACTTCCAACTTCCTGTCAATTTGACTGCCACTAATGGCCCTTTTGCAGGTCAATGTGGGGTCACACCTCCAAAGGGCTAGGGCAGGGGTAGGCTATGCTGACTGAGGAATTCTGGGAGTTGAAGTCCATGAAGTCCCCTGGGCTACGGCAAGATTGGACTCTACTGAGTCTCAGAGAGATGATGCAGCAGCATTGAAAATATCACAAATTTGTCAAATTTCAAGCCCACAAGAGTCATGGGTACCGGATTTTAGACACATTCTATAAACCTGCCCACTGGAACCTACCTGGGTTCTAAAATTGTTGCCTATGATTAGTCAACATTAAAGGTTATAGACATGAGAGTTTAGTATACTACTAATACTAGATAACCAATTGGGTCATTGTTTTAGAGAAATTTCCTTACCTAAATAGAGAAAGAGAATCAACAGAGGGGGCAAAATAGCAGTAGGAGCAGAAGCAACTTCCAACTTCCTGTCAGTTTCCACACTGAGTTTCCTTGTGGGAGGCTGACAATGAGCATTGGAAACCCTTCCTTCCTTCCTTCCTTCCTTCCTTCCTTCCTTCCTTCCTTCCTTCCTTCCTTCCTTCCTTCCTTCCTTCCTTCCCATCCCTTCCCATCCCTTCCCATCTCATCAGCAGGCAGTAACTATCAGAGAAGGAGGGACAGAGTGTATGGTGAGCACAGAGGGACTGGTGCTTTATTGGATATATTGGAAATGAGGCTCATGTGACCATGGCTGATGTGGTAGCACAGCTATGATGTTGAAGCAGCAGCATTTTGGCAGTAATGAAGCAGTCACAAATTCCCCAAATTCTACTCTCTCAGGAATCATGGGGGCTTCCAGCATTCTATAAATTAGCTCATTTAACTCAAATTGGTTGAAAAAGTTTTGCCCTGTTGCACTCAGTTAAAGCTTACAGACACAAAGATTGCTATATATTTAGTAATATATAGATAGATAAATGGTATTTATTTATTTCCTCTCTCCTTTTACACTGTATTTTTTTCTTTCTAGGACGAATAGTTGGGAGGTTAATCTTTGAGGTGCCAATGAAGTGAAACATCTGGCTTTCCACTGCAGTTAATTTTGGTGTTTTGCCTACCCAATTTTTATCTTTATGAAAGCCCAGCTGAGTTTGCAAACTGTGCCTTTATTTTAAAAAAAACCAACAAAAAAAAACCTGAAGGGCACATACAGCAGATGTACTGCCATGAACATTGGGATTTGGTTTGATAAGTTTCCATCAAGCAAGAAGATCAAGTGCAAAGCAGACAACTGAGGCTAATGCAGTCATGAGCAAATATTTAAAAAGTCAAGAGTCAGATCAAACAGCAACAGACTGAAGGAGCTTGTTGTTTTCCTGCCATGTTTGTATAACAGTCTGATTGAAGTAGTGGATGTCAAGTGAAAGCAATCTTTCTCAACAGATGTGGGAACACTTTGTGAGGCCAAGTTGATATGGCCTGAGGATGGAAAGCATAGCACATATCTAACTTGCCAACCTTCTGAACTGGTCTAGACAGTTTGCCATTAACAGTGTTGATTTTAGTAATTAGCTATTAATTTAATTTAATTAATTTGATTTAGACATCAGTTGGCTCTGGGTTATGGTTTATGTTTTACTCTTATATTGTCACCTGAGGTTTTTCTTTTTCTGCAGATCCTATTGGTTCCCAAAGCAGCAAAGATGCTACTTCTCTTTGCAGCTAATAAACCTAAGGTTACCGTTATGCTCATGTGCATAATTCAAATTAGCTTTCAATGGCACCAACTACATTATATAGCCCTGGGAAGTTCTGTCCATTTGTTTTGAGCTATATTTCTTTGTAAAAACCTATTCTCCTCCAGTTTTTGAAGATATGGGATGGCTGTTGAATCACCATCATAGGTTACCATTTTAATATGAAGTACATCAGTTATAATGTTAAGCTCCCTGGAGATTTAGAATCATAGAATCATAGGGCTGGAAAGGACCTTGGAGGTCTTTCGGTTCAATACACTGACAAAGGCAGGAGATATTGTGTAGTGGGTCTGATGCAAGGAAGAGACGCCAGCCAGAGTGTGAGTTCAGCTCTTTATTGGAGGGGATGGCCCACTGGGGAATGAGGGTTACTTGGCCTCCTTAAATACCTCGCCAGGTAAGCGGACAGCCAATGGGGTTGGCCCTAGGTTTCCCGCCAAAACTGGGTTTCCCGCCAAAAACCGTTCAGGCCAACACCCCCTGGTGGCTGTTGCTATGCAGGTGCCTGCATACATAACAGGAGACCTTATTGCATCCTGGACAAATGGCTGTCCAGTCTTTTCCTGAAGACCTCCAATGATAGAGCACCCACAACTCTGGGAGGCAAGTTGTTGATTAATTGTTCTTACCGTCAGGAAATTTCTCCTTAGTTCCAAATTGGATCTCTCTTTAAAGTACTTCCACGCATTGCTTCTTGTCTTGCCCTCTGGCACCATGGAGAATAAATCAATTAGCTTCACCTGATTACAATGTATCTGCAACTCAAATGCTTTCAACAAGGAATTACTTTCTAGTCCTAGATAAGCTTAATTGGATTAAATTAGGTTACTACAAGTTTCTGCTTTCCAGGTGTGTGAGATTTGGGATTGAAGAGATTTGCCACAGATTTCTTTCTTCCTTACTTTCTTTAGAATGGCATGACATGATTTCCCCCAATTCAACTTTATTACTGCACAGCTGGCATGTAGTGGTTAACTAAAAGGCTCAGGGTCTTTTTTTTGTTATAGTACCAATTTCTGAATGGTTTTCTTGTAGAACTTTCTTGGCTCCACATTTAACATTCTTGACTTTTAGAGTAATGAATGGTGAGAATATTTGTTGTTGTTAGTTGCGAAGTCATGTCCGACCCATCGCGACCCTATGGACAATGTTCCTCCAGGCTTTCCTGTCCTCTACCATCTTCTGGAGTCCATTTAAACTCACGCCTACTGCTTCAGTGACTCCATCCAGCCACCTCATTCTCTGTCGTCCCCTTCTTCTATTGCCCTCAATCTTTCCCAGCATTAGGCTCTTCTCCAGTGAGTCCTTCCTCCTCATTAGGTGGCCAAAGTATTTGAGTTTTAGCTTCAGGATCTGGCCTTCTAAAGAGCAGTCAGGGTTGATCTCCTCTAGGACTGACCGGTTTGATCGCCTTGCAGTCCAAGGGACTCGCAGGAGTCTTCTCCAGCACCAGAGTTCAAAGGCCTCAATTCTTTTGCGCTCAGCCTTTCTTATGGTCCAACTTTCACTGCCATACATTGCAACTGGGAAGACCATAGCCTTGACTATACGCACTTTTGTTGACAGGGTGATGTCTCTGCTTTTTAGTGTGCTGTCTAGATTTGCCATGGCTTTCCTCCCGAGGAGCAAGCGTCTTTTAATTTCTTGACTACAGTCCCCATCTGCAGTGATCTTGGAGCCCAGGAAAATAAAATCTGTCACTACCTCCATTTCTTCCCCATCTATTTGCCAGGAATTGAGAGGGCCGGATGCCATGATCTTGGTTTTCTTAATGTTTAGTTTCAACCCAACTTTTGCACTCTCCTTCTTCACTCGCAACAAGAGACTCTTCAGTTCCTCTTCACTTTCTGCCATTAGAGTGGTATCATCTGCATATCTTAGGTTGTTGATATTTCTTCCGGCAATCTTAATTCCAACTTTTGATTCATCTAGCCCTGCCTTTCTCATGATGTGTTCTGCATATAAGTTAAATAGGCAAGGTGACAGTATACAGCCTTGCCGGACTCCTTTCCCAATTTGGAACCAATCAGTGGTTCCGTGTCCAGTTCTCACTGTTGCTTCTTGGCCCGCATATAGGTTTCTCAAGAGACAAATAAGATGTTCTGGTACTCCCATCTCTTTAAGAACTTGCCACAGTTTGTTATGATCCACACAATCAAAGGCTTTAGCATAGTCAATGAAGCAGAAGTAGATGTTTTTCTGGAACTCTCTAGCTTTCTCCATGATCCAGCGTATGTTGGCTATTTGATCTCTAGTTCCTCTGCCTCTTCGAAATCCTGCCTGTACTTCTGGTAGTTCTCGATCGACATACTGCTGGAGTCTAGCTTGTAGGATTTTAAGCATAACTTTACTACCATGAGAAATGAGTGCAATGGTGCGATAGTTTGAACATTCTTTGGCACTGCCTTTCTTTGGAATTGGAATATAAACTGATCTTTTCCAATCCTGTGGCCACTGTTGAGTTTTCCAAATTTGCTGGCAAATTGAGTGTAGCACTTTTACTGCATTGTCTTTTAAGATTTTGAATAGCTCAGCTGGAATACTGTCACCTCCACTAGCTTTGTTGTTGCTCAGCTTTTCTAAGGCCCACTTCACTTCACATTCTAGGATGTCTGGCTCGAGGTCAGTGACCACCTCATTGTGATTATCAGGGACGTTAAGCTCATTCTTGTATAGTTCTTCTGTGTAATTTTGCCATCTCTTCTTAATCTCTTCTGCCTCTGTTAGGTCCCTGCCATTTTGATCCTTTATCATGCCCATTTTTGCATTGAAAGTTCCCTTCATCTCTCCAATTTTCTTGAAATACAGTATAGTGAGAATATAGTAATACTTAAAATACTTTGTATTTCAACAGTCCTCACTTTATTGATTGATTTGATTTGTTTTCAGTATCTGCTCATCTCAACAAGTGACTGGGCAGCATATATTATAAAAGATAAAAACAATAAAAACAATTAAACCAGTACAGAATAAATATACCGTATTTGCCGGCGTATAAGATGACCCGGCGTATAAGACGACCCCCTACTTTCAAGAAGTTTTTCAAGGTTTTTGTCTTATACGCCGGAAAATACTTACATGCCCTGCCCTCCCTGTCCGTCGCAGAGGAGGCGAAGGCCCGACTGGCCCCGCCGGCCCTCCCGCTGCTCCCGCGCTTCTGCCGGCCCCGAGGCGCAGCGTTTCCCGGGTGGCAGGCAGCGCCGGAGGGCAGCCGCCACCCCACCATGGCCGGCGCCCCTCCTGCTTCCCCCCCAGGCCTTGAATTTCTCCCATTCGGCGCAGGGCGGGGCAGGTCCGCCCGCAGCCTCTTTTTCATGTGCCGCTTCCCTCTCACCGTCGGCCGAGGCGCGCTCGGCCCGGGCTCCCGGTCCCTCTTCCTGGCTGGCTTCCCGCCCTGCCCCTCATGGAGCTGGACTGGGCGTGCAGCCTCTCAGTGTGGCTGCTTTTCCTGGGCAGCCTGGCGGTGCGGCTCCTGTGCTCGGACCTGTTGCTGAGCCGGCGGCTGCTGCTGCGTGTGGGTCTGCTGGCTGTCCTGCCGCTGCCCCTCAGCGCCACGCTCACAGCGGCTGCCTGCTGGCTCGTCTCTGCCAGCACCGCCTGGCGGAAGCGCAGCGTCGGACGGGAGCAGGACTTCCCTGCCGGCTTCCGTCCGATGCTGTTTCCTCTTGAGGCAGCAGCTGCCTCAAGAGGGAAGAGCATCGGACGGGAGCTGGCAGGGAAGTTCTGCACACGCGCGCGCACGCAGGACTTCCCTGCCGGCTCCCGTCCGACGCTGTTCCCTCTTGAGGCAGCTGCTGCCTCAAGAGGGAACAGCGTCAGACAGAAGCCGGCTCTTCCCTCTTGAGGCAGCAGCTGCCTCAAGAGGGAACAGCATCGGACGGGAACCGGCTCTTCCCTCTTGGGGCAGCAGCTGCCTCAAGAGGGAACAGCGTCAGACGGGAGCCGGCAGGGAAGTCCTGCATGCGCACGCATGTGCAGGACTTCCCTGCCGGCTCCTGTCCAACGCTCTTTCCTCTTGAGGCAGCTGCTGCCTCAAGAGGGAAGAGCATTGGACGGAAGCCGGCTCTTCCCTCTTGAGGCAGCAGCTGCCTCAAGAGGGAACAGCGTCGGGTGGGAGCCGGCAGGGCAGTCCTGCACATGCGTGCACTCCCCAGCTGGTAAGGAGCAGCCGGGGAGTGCACGCGTGCGCAGGACTGCCCTGCCGGCTCCCGCCAGACGCCACCCACTGATTTTCCGGCGTATAAGATGACTGGGCGTATAAGACAACCCCCCAACTTTTGAGGTGATTTTCATGGGTTAAAAAGTCGTCTTATACTCCGGAAAATATGGTATATAGTGCCAAATAAAAATGTTACGGGTTTAACAAAGTTAGGCCCTGAGGGCTGGCACACAACCAAGTCTTTATGGCCTTGCAAAAGTCAGCAGAGTCAAAGTCAACCTGATATCTGAAGGTAGAAAGTTCCAGAAGGCAGGAGCTATGGCAAAGAAGGCCCATCTCCTGGTTCCTGCCAGCTATCATTCCTTGGCTGCTGGAACCTGGAAATGCCAAACCTACCTGACTAAATTGGACAGATAGAAATGACCACAGGCCTATAAAGAAAAAGAAAGCTGAAGATCAATAGCACAGTAATGGTTTCACTTAGGAACCACTTTGCTTAATAACAAAGTTGCTAGTCTCAGTTGTAATATCTCTTAAAGGTCACCCAGACTTGCTTGACAGTGAGGTGGGTGGCATATAAATTTAATAAATAATTAATAAAAATAGACAGCTAATATTCCCTTAGTTTTATACAGTTTAGATATATAGATGGTACCTGTTTAGTGACCCTAATTGGGACTGGCAATGTGGTCATTAAGTGAAGTGGTAACTAAGTGAAATTGTGACTGTGCTTATTTTCTTACTTCAGCTTTCCTTTGCTTTACAGATCTATGAAGATCATCAATGAGAGGATTAGTCACAAAGTTACTTTTTCACTACTGTCGTAGCTGTAGGTGGCTGCTGTATGGGGTAATCATTAAATGAGGACTGCCTGCAGTAGATTTGGAAAGCGATTGATTTGATATAGCAATAGCACTAACAATAGCACTTAGACTTATGTACCGCTTCACGGTGCTTTACAGCCCTCTCTAAGCCATTTACAGAGTCAGCATATCACCCCCAACAATTTAGGTCCTCAGTTTACCAACCTCGGAAGGACGGAAGGCTGAGTCAACCTTGAGCCGGTGAGAATCAAACTGCCGAAGTGCAGGCAGCCAGCAATCAGCAGAAGTAGCCTGCAGTACTGCATTCTAACCACTGTGCTAATTTTTATTGTTATTTTAACTGTAATAGATCTGTATTATACTACAATAAAAGGAATAAATCCTGTGCTTCCTATAATGATTTAAAAACAAAAATGCTGTTCAATGTTTAACACCTTACAGATGCATAAACCTCTAGGAAAGCTTAATACTGCACTGGAATGTGTCCAGCTTAGTTTTTGAATACAGAACAATCACTTACAGAAAGTCATGGAAATCTGGCTTTTAATAATTTTTTTTACTGGGGACTGAGAGCAGTTGGGAGCATTCTTTGGATGTGATATAAATAGAGTATTTTTTTTTCTAAATACTGATTCTTTCACTACTTATTTTGCTGTAGTTCTAATTAGACTGTTGTGACATTTACACCATCACCATCACTATTATTATTTTCTTTATGAATTGCTTTGACATTATATGAAGCCAAGTGGAATACTTTCTAATTTCTTTAACCAAGGCCAATTATATGCTCCCTATGATTACATTTTCTCTTTTTATTGTCAATGTAAACAGTGTGGATCTGAAAATGTTCCTTAGAAAAGCTGAGACTACGTGGCACACCTGTTCAGAAAAGGTGTTTTTTTTTGTCTTTACGTTGTTTTCTTTTATATATATATAAAAGATTAGCCAATTCTGTTGCTGGAAAATGTTGAAAAAGGCTACAAATAACCAACCAAATCTGCTTGTAATCAGTAATTTTAGCAATACAACAGCCCACACTGGTATCTCTCTGGAGCATGTATTTGCCTTGTCTAATCTTTTATTAAGAATAGGAACTTCAAAGCTGCACACAAAATAATAAAAAAGTATCTACATTACATACCAAGTCTGCTGCTTCCTTGGTGTAACCCACATGGATATGTTTGGGGTGTCATTTTTACTTGCAGATTTAACTTTGTCTTAGAACATAGGAAATGAAAACTCTCTTCTTTGCAAATATTTCCCAGTACACAAATGGTACACACTATTAAAAAAGGACAAATTAGTTTGGGATTTCGATGATGCTTTGGAAAGATATTATAAAGAGGCAATAAAGCATGTTACATTATAGCGTTATACTGGATATAACAATACCTGCCCTGTAAATGCTTTTATAGAGTCTTTTGAAATACTAGGGTTTCAAGTGAAAGTAGCAAACTACCGATTCCTATTCACTTCAGTGCAGGATTGTGTGTGTGCCTGTTTTTCTCGCATAACCTCAACACCCTTGTTATCTTTGCATATATTTAGGGAATTGTGATCAAAAACTAGGGGTGGAACCCAAGTTCAACAAGCCACTAAAAAGGTCTTCTGGCAGGTAACCTGTATTGATATCTGAAAGGACTGTAAATGGCAACTTTACCCATAATAAAGTTAAAAGCAGGCTCCACTTAGGTTGCACTCTGGCCCCATCCTGAAACTCTTCCCTTTTCCCATCTATTCCCATCTATTTGTGGTTTATTTATTTATTTATTTATTAAATTGATATATGCCCCATCGCACTATTGGGGGTGACGTTGGGCGTGGTGATAACCTGAATAAGTTCGGCTGCCCTGAAGTATCCTGTTAAAGTGGGTGAGATGTGTCCAGGCTTTTCATGCTTGGAAGGACTTGGAAATTATCTATCTATATTTCATCCCAAAGACAGAAATGATCATTTCATAAATCATTCGGGAAAACAGATAAAAGTTTTTTCTCTGCCACCTTTTTAACCAATGTCCTCCCCACCCTTCCCTTTCCTGTGTTTATCTGCAAATTGAGATGGGCAATAACAACATGGTGAGACATAGAGAGGATTTTCTTTTTAAAAAAATCCTTTTTAAAAAACCCTTCCCTAAGTATTTTGAAGTGTTGCAGTAGAGCAGTGATGCTTGGGAATTACAATAGGAAGACAAAAGGGAGGAAGAAAGGCATTGTTAGGTGTGTGTGGGGGAGTCTTCATTCACGCTGTTTTTACTATACCTAGAAGGCTAACAAAAGGAATGATATGGAGACTGTTTGGCAGGCAGGAGGGACTCTGGAGAGGCCTTGAGAAGGAGAGGAGATGACTAGGATGGCAGGATGGTAAGCAGAGAAAACTTCTTTCAGCTAGGATATCTATAAGGACTGAAAGAGCTTAAATATTGTTTTTCTATTGCTTGAGTCAGGCTCAAAAAAGATATCCCTAACATTATCTCTAAAATCCAAATGTGATTCTAGGATCGAGCAACATCAAGCAAAATATGATTCAAAAGCTGTGCACCACCACATAAAATGCTCCACTGTATACCTGCACGCACCAGCAGATGCCAGAACATTGCAAAAGGAGGTTTTTCTATGTTGGTTGACAAGCTGCAAAGAAATTTGGCAGAATAACGTCTAGCCATGTTACCAAATTTTCCTCACCTTTGAATGCTGCTTGGCACAAGGAAATGGAAATAACTAGAGGCATTGGCCTCCCATCATTGAAAGTCAAGCAGAAAAGTAACCAATAGTTACCTAACCAATCACTTAAGAACCAATAGTTCTTAAAATTTGTGTTCAGATTTTGAGGCTAAATCTGAAAGTGGCTAAATAGGAAAGTGCAGAATCATTAAACATAGCACTGAAAGAAACTGCCATACTTTCTTTGACTATAGCATCCATCAATGGACTGCTTTGTATCTTCCTTTCCTTCTTTTCTTTGTAGGAAGTTGCTATGGGCTGATGGAGGCCTTGTTTGATCATGGTGTGGCCATTTAGAGCAGAAATGGGACAACTAAGAGGCCAAGGTGTCCTGGGAAAGTGTATTATTCAGGATCCATGCCATCAGTTCAAGAAAGTATAGCCATAGAGCCGTGAGGTTCCTAATTAGTTTCTCTTTCACACACAAAATTACAATATAATTTTGCATCAATTACCAAATTTGCCCCATGGTTCCAAATCTTACGAGAACCAAAAGGTATTGGGTGAAAGAAGGCTGCCGTAATATATCATTTTTGACTTTTCATAGAATTGGAGTAGCCTCTGGCATTTAAAATACAGTATATATGTAACATTAAACAATCATAATAATTTATTCAATTTTAATCTGTGAGACAGAGGAGCTAGTAAAAAAAACTGTCATAGTTGAGATGTGTCTGCATGTCTGCATGTGCAATATGGGACAGGCAGGAACAGAATATGAATGCTAAAATTACTTCAAAAAATTTTCAGTGAAGAATATAAAAACTGACTGATCTCTTGCAAAGTGTGCTCTTATCCTTTGCACATAGGGAGAGATTGGCTTAATAAGCAAATGTGCTAATGGAGGGGAGGGGGGATGTGGACATAAGGAGGAACTCTAGGGAAGCTTATGGCACCCACCAGCCAATTATTATTGGAAATAGAGTCTCTGCCTCTAATCCTTACCTTGACATCACCAAAATGTTGCTTATTCTAAAAGAGTAATTAAAATCAGAGGTAGGAATCTGGAGTCATCTATTTTGGAAGGTAGTACTGTGGTGGCTCAGTGGGTTAGGACGCTGAGCTTGTCAATCAGAAGGTTGGTAGTTTGGCGGGTCGAATCCCGAGTGCCGCGTAACAGAGTGAGCCCCTGTTACTCATCCCAGATTCTGCCAACCTAGCAGTTTGAAAGCACGTAAAAATGCAAGTAGAGAAATAGGGACCACTACGGTGGGAAGGTAACAGCGTTCCGTGTGCCTCTGGCATCTAGTCATGCCGGCCACATGACCACGGAGACATCCTCGGACAAGCGCTGGCTCTTCGGCTTTGAAACGGAGATGAGCACCGGCCTCTAGAGTCGGAAACAACTAGCACGCATGTTCGGGGGAACCTTTACCTTTACTGCAACTTATTAAAGGCGTAAACTCACAGGATTGGAAAATGTTTTGGGAATAATCTAGTCCAGCCCTCCACCAAGTGCAGGAATGCTCATAGTATCCCAGAAAAATGACTGGCCAATCACTGGCAATCTCAGTGATGAAGCACTTGCCATTTCAGGACACAGACTGCTTAATAGCTCCCTCAATCAGGAATTTTCAGTTTTGGATTGCTCTTTGTTAAGTCTCCAACCTAAATTTATCTTAAATCCATACCCTCCACCCTATGATGTTTTTTTTTCCTTCATGTATTGGAAAATTGCTATTGAGTCTCCCCATAGAAATCTTGTCATTAGGATAAGCACAAGTTCCTTCAACTGCTCTTCATGAGATTTAGCTTCGAAACCCCTAATCATTCTTGTCTATCTTCTCTGCTCTCTTTCCAATTCCTCAGCATCCTTTCAGTATTTTGGCAACCAGAACAGGAGACAGTATTCCAGGTTTGGTCTGCCAATGCAGCATGGAGTGGTACTATTACTTCCTGTGATCTGCTGATGTAACTTAGAACTGCACTGGCTCTTTCTGTAGCTGTGGCACAGTGCTGACTCATACTTAATCTGTGGCTTACCAGATATTATTGCTTCTTCCCAAATATTACCTGTAACCCAAGTATTGCTTATGATGTATTTGTGCCTCTGGTTTTTCCTGCCAAAGTGCAGAACCTTACACTTCTCATCATGCAGCAATATTTTGTTGGATATGATTCAATGTTAAAGTCTATCAAGATTCATTTGAATTTTGACACTATTTCTTGGGGTTATTACCAGTTCACCTCCCAGTTTTTGTATCATATACACATTTTATGGGCATCCCTGCCATTGCCTCATTTAAGTCATTTATTAAGATGTTGATGAGTACTTATTCCAAGACAGAATCTATTGCATTTGTCTTTCTCTGTGGACATAGATCTATTAAGGACCATGTGTTGGTTATGATTGTTCATCCAATTGTGAATCTATCTTCTGTAGGACCATTACTCCCACTTTATTTCAGTTTATCAAGAAAGAAGCTATGTCTACTTGATCAAAGGCCTCATTTGAAGACTAAGCATACTACATTTATAGACTCCCCTGGTCCACTAATCTAGTCACACTATCAAAAGAGCACAATAAGATACAGTATGTCTGCCATGACTGATCTTTATCAAATCCATGCTGGGTTCTGGTAATAATGCTGTTGGCTTCATAAGCCTACTGCTTGATTATTTTTCTAGGATTTGCCCAGGTATTGATGCCAAAATGATTGGTGTGTAGTTTCCTGTGTCCACTTTCCCCCTCCCTTTTAAAATACTGGAATAGTATAAAGCAGTAATCACCTTTTAAAATACTGGAATAGTATAAAGCCTTTGAACTGTGGTGCTGGAGAAGACTCCTGCAAGTCCCTTGGACTGCAAGGCGATCAAACCGGTGAGTCCTAGAGGAGATCAACCCTGACTGCTCTTTAGAAGGCCAGATCCTGAAGCTAAAACTCAAATACTTTGGCCACCTAATGAGAAGGAAGGACTCACTGGAGAAGAGCCTAATGCTGGGAAAGATTGAGGGCAATAGAAGAAGGGGACGACAGAGAATGAGGTGGCTGGATGGAGTCACTGAAGCAGTAGGCGTCAGCTTAAATGGACTCCAGAAGATGGTAGAGGACAGGAAGGCCTGGAGGAACATTGTCCATAGGGTCGCGATGGGTCAGACACGACTTCGCAACTAACAACACAACAAAATAAATCCTAATAAAGGAACTACCAAGAGAAAACAATATCTTCACTGACGCTGACAGGGAAAACTATTGCAGGGAAAACTATTGCATATAAACAGAGAGCAAATCCCACTCCCTTCTAGCACTGAAGATGTTACCTACTCTGGAACCAAACAACCAAGCTCAGAGAGCCCAAGGAGTCCACTATGAATGGGTCTTGTATCTAATACACAGCAGTCAGTGGAATTTTGTTCAAATGGTGTCATTGTCTCTTCTACAATAAATTTACTAGTCATTTTGTATCCTTGAGTACTTGTTTATCTCTTTCCAGCCAGGTTTTCTGGGAGAAAACAGAAACTTTTGGCTGCCTGGTTCCAATTTAAAAAGCAGCGCTGTGGACAGCTACAACATTGTGAACCTGCAATATTTGCTGCATATGCTAATATGGTTTTGTTCAGAGCAGGAGCAGAAATTTGTTCAATAAGTGGCTTTAGGGTAATCATTTGATGTCAGTAGTCTACTGCACACCTGGATGGAAGCATCTCATGATGATTATTATTCTGTTGTTTTGCATGTACACTGAGTGCTTCTGTACCGGAGACAAACTGCTTGTGTGTTGAATCACACTTGGCCAAATAAAGTTCAGTTCAGTTCAGTTCAGTTCAGTTCAATTCAATTCAATTCAATTCAATTCAATTCAATTCAATTCAATTCAATTCAATTCAATTCAATATAATGAATCTTGGCTGATCTCAAAAAGTGAGCAGGATCAGACCAAATTAAATTGAAGATACCAGCAAATACCAGTACTATAGGTTGGGAAGTGTAAAAAATTCCAGTGACAAACAGCTTTTGTATTACTCCAAAGAAAACTGCATGGTCATCTTCATTTGGTCATTAGAAATCAAAATCAACTTGAAGCAAGTTGGTTTTTACTTTTTAGAGCTTGCCAGAAAGCTTCATCTTGACTATTCTTCTCCCTGTCTTTCCATGAGGATACGTTAATCACATATAGCATAGCTTAACTTGTGTTGTGGGTATCATATAACACAGAGAAGCCTTGAGAATGGATCCACTCTTCCACAAGATGTGCTCACATTGAGCCATCTTAATTGTTATCTGATTGTTCAACTGTACAGCAGAGGACCTGAAATGGGAGCCCAGAAATGTGGAAATAAAAGCAAAAGAGTGCAACTAATAAGCTGAGTGAAAGCAGGAGATACCTAAGGAAATTTAATGTTTTAAAATACTTATTCATGGAAGTTTCCATCACACACCTCTTTTCTCTGTGTTTGAGTTGTTTATCTCATGTGATTATTATTCAGTATTTTAAATTTATCCCCAATGAATTAAATTCATGACTAAATTTGTTTCAAGATGACATGTGGCATAATGAAAATGACAAAAGTGCTACCATCTCTGTGAGATCCCTTCTTTCCTTTATAAGCTGGTTGGATCTAGAACTCTTGATTTGTAGAGCAATTCAAATGAAATGTGGTTCAGATAAAGAAGCCCTTATTCCTCACCAATTCTGTATCCTTAATGGTACTTGTGTTTTTCCTACCTGCCACAAAGCTGGTATCTTGCCTAAAAGGTTAATGAATTACCAGTTTCATTTCCTCTTTCCTGAAGGATCTGCAAGGAAGCTTATTGGAAACAATATTTATTTATTTATTTATTTATTTATTTATTTATTTATTTGTTTGTTTGTTTGTTTGTTTGTTTTTATAAACCGCCCTTCTCCCGAGGGACTCGGGGCGGTGTACAGAATAAGGTAGGCATACAGAATGAACAATAGTTAAAAAAAAACAATAGTAAAATACAAACTGGGACCCCAATTAGAGCTATCAGGCCAGGCCGGACTGCTGGAACAGGTAATATACTGAAATGAAACTGAGATAGCTTATACCCTACATTCCTGATCCACAGATTACTTCTCTCTAGATTACTTTTCATTTGAACTTTATAATCCCTAACTTCAGTGCTTTTTTTGTAAAAGAAATACTGTAGGTGCCAGAAATCACACATGTCATACAACCTGCCTTGCCTACCCTACAAGGTTCCATCCAAAAAAGGTGCCGGAACTCCGTTCTGAGCGTTCTATGAGAAAAAAAGCCCTGCCTAACTTCATCTCATCCTCTCCCCTCCCTCACCTTTGGTAGTACAATAGAATTTATCTGACTATATTATTCCCTTACAGTACTAATGCCCACCTTGAGTACTGCAAGATTTTTCACTGGAGTACCTTTAGTTTTTAGCTTAGGCCATATTCCCATAGCAGCAGTCTGTTAAGGGCTTTATGATAAGCATGGCTAAGTAAGCAGTTCATACAACCAGAGGCAAAGATAGGTATCCTCTATCTTTTGTTATTTCAAGAATCCTCTCTCTCTCAAAGGTCAAACAATTGAACTGGATCTTGCAGAAAGTATTTGAAAATAGTCTGAGGTATATGCCACATTCAATAATAATAATAATAATAATAATAATAATAATAATAATAATAATAATAATAATAATAATAATAATAATAATAATAAAAAACTTCAGGTAGCCTCAACTTTTAACCATTCATTTAACAACTACTTGAGATTACGACAGCGCCTGAAAAATGTGACTTACGGCTTCATACTTACAACTGTCACAGTGTCCCTGCAGTCCCACGATCACAATTCAGGTGCTTGATAACCAGCAAGTATTTACAATGGTTGTAGTGTACTGGGATCGAGAGATCACCATTTGCAGCCTTTCCAGGGGGCTTCCAATAAGCAAAATCAGTGGGTAGTCCCTTGCTTGGCTGTGTCCCCCTTATTTCCAGAATTGTAGGATTTGTCCACTGGAAGAATATGAAAAAAAACCCAGATAAAATAATTCTGCTTTGAAAGATGTGATAGTGCTTGGTGATACGTGATCAGTTTGATATGTGATCAGTTATCTTTATTCCAGTGATCAGCAATTTGGTGAACATAGACGCTATGCTGTATCCCATCTCTCTCTCTCTCTCTCTCTCTCTCTCCCTCTCTCTCTCTCTCTCTCTCTCTCTCTCTCTCTCTCTCTCTCTCTCTCTCTCTTCCAAGAGAGACTCTCAAACTCTTTTGAAAAAAAATCAGGTCACATACCACACATTTGTAGCAACTGATTTCATAAAATCTCAAAGATCTAATGCAATACCTGGGCTGGATTAGATACTTGAAGTATTGTGCAAAATAATGTAATGGCACCTGGGAAATAAAAAAAAAAGTTCTCTATTTTAATCCTTCTTCCAAGATGTCAAATTTTTAATTTGGCAGATGTTACCTTTGAAGCCTAAACAGAGGTGGAAACGGTAACTCAGCTTTATAATTGAATGCAATCCCCCAAAATCCCTACACTGATAACTCTCCTGAACTATTTATCTCCTTCCTATTGATGAGGATCTACAAAATGAAATTGAATTCCAGTTGCACAGTGGGAAGTCTAGTACAATTTGTGTCAAGCAAATATATGCCTTCCCCACAATTCAATACCAAATGTTTTGTGTTCAGTCCCAATTCTATGCCTTGCTTGAATCTTGAGCAATCGATAACTTCTCACTCTTTAACCAATGGCCTTGTTAGTTTGCTTTATATTTCCTTTCATATAATTACCACCAATCTCTAGAAGCCAATATTGTTAATTGCTAAATCCAACAGAATGAACTCAAACTCTTTCTAAGAGTTTAACCTACTAGATTTTAATGATTATCTTAGGAACGCATACTATTATCCAGAATTTGGAACAAATTAATATAATTCCTCCATCAAGTTGTAAATTGTGCCAGGCCTCACTTTTTAGAAAGTAGATTTTATTTGTTTTTGCATTCTATTTTTATGTCTTTATGTTATGAAATCTATATAAGTTTGAAACTAGGTAGAATATTATTTGATTCTTCTTCTTCTTCTTCTTCTTCTTCTTCTTCTTCTTCTTCTTCTTCTTCTTCTTCTTCTTCTTCTTCTTCTTCTTCTTCTTCTTTTCAAAGGTTTTGTAGAAACATATAACTCATAATCAACATGGGGATGGGAGATACTACTCACAAAGTGGTATGAATTGTGCTGCAGCAAGTAAAAACAAATTGCATTCCGAGCAATGGCATATCTGCCAATATTTCAAAGTCTGTCTTAGGAACATGATTAGGTAGTATTTTATACAATACATGCCACACAGTTTTCTTGTTGCCATTATTTTGTCTCAAGATGTAAAGAGATAGTATTTGAGATGATGGTTACCCAGTAGCTTTGTTTTGCTATTTTGATAACTGATGCCAGATCTAAGCAGTTTTACTTCCTCATGGGATATGCAGGTAGGATCTGTAACACTTTGGATAATTTACCCATTACAAGCAATCTGGTACACCCATTTTTTATTGATGTGGCAAGTATATAACACAAAATCCACTGCATAAAAAATAGAAGGAAACAAACTGGGTGTGTATGAATCTGAATCCATTTTTCTGATCAACAGTTACCCAACAAGAACATCACTGCATGCATATATATATGCACGTGTATACCCACACACATGTGTGCTTACACACTCACACAAAAACACAGATATGGAGTTATGCTGGTTCCCTGTAAGATAATCAAGGCAATGCAAAAGGCTTTTGATATATGACTGAGAGATGAAGATGGCAACTACAACTTTCCTTCATTTTTGACCCTGAACTGACAATAACAATGATATATGAAGAAACTACTGTATATCCAAAAGTCTTCTTAGATAATATTGACAACTGTGTAAGTGTGTTATATGCATTCCTGTATGCTCTAACACATTTTCCCTGTTATTTGATAGTCACATTACACTATGTTTGGAAGTCTATACAGAGTAGAAGAACAAGCTACCTGAGAAAACTCTTTCTATAAATCCAATAATAATAATGTCAGAGAGAGAGAGAAAGAGAGAGAGAAAAGAAGAAGAAGAAGAAGAAGAAGAAGAAGAAGAAGAAGAAGAAGAAGAAGAAGAAGAAGAAGAAGAAGAAGAAGAAGAAGAAGAAGAAGAAGAAAGGCAATTTTTAAAAAAGTGGATAAATTCTTGATGCTGAGTATCCCACCCAACCCAAAAGTCAATTAGTATAAACATATTAGCTCAGGTCTATATT
Organism: Vipera ursinii; assembly: GCF_947247035.1. Lineage (NCBI taxonomy): Eukaryota > Metazoa > Chordata > Lepidosauria > Squamata > Viperidae > Vipera > Vipera ursinii. The sequence continues at coordinate 172,205,360 of NC_139512.1, read as the reverse complement.
TTGAGCAATAGAAATTTGTAACTGGGAATTTTGATTTTAAGTGATTAGTGATGTTAGGAAACATTTTCAATAGCTTGTTTTCTTTATTTTTTAAAAAAGCAAATCTTTGTCTTCCCAGTTGCTGCCCTCACCCTCTGGAACAGCATCCCCTCAGAAATTTGGATGATGCCCATTGTCCTGTGATTTTAGAAAGCCTTAAGACCTGAATCTGTTTCCCAGCCTGTGGTTTATTTATTATTTTAATTTATTAGATCAGCCCAACTGTGATAGCCTCCAATAGATTAGTGTGGATGTGACTTATTGATTGAATCCTTGTCAAATTATTGTTCTAGTTGCTTTAGTCTGACCTGCCTGTGTTGTGGATTTTATTGTTTACTCTTCTGGAGTAAATCAAATAAATTACATTAATTAAATTCTTCCTGAATTAGTACTACATAGTACTAATGAATAAAGTGTAGCCTCACAGACCTTTATAGTCAACTACTTGAATTTAAAGAATTGTCTGTAATAAAAGTATGTAGTTTTTTTTTACTGGAACAGAATAATTGTACGTTCCGATCACTGTCTACTGTTTATTAAAAAATAAGCCCTATGAACTCAGTATGGCCTACTTCTACATAAGTACATATACTAGGAGTGTAGCCTAAAATGGCAGTCCCTGAAGAAATTGCAAGGCAAAAAAGGTGGTAATAAGTTCTCCCTGACCTGGAAAAATGTTGAGAGAAAGAAGGATGTAGTGGCTTGGAGACAAATGCTTGGAAATAATCTCCTATCACAGTATGGTGGGGTAAAATTTGAGGTTCATTTTGACTCTTGAGGCTACAATATCTAAAATTTCTTTTATCTGGTTTAAATCCCATTGAAATATATGCGGTTTACTTTTCCACAGGATCAGACTTCAATTTTGTGACAAGGGCAGGCAAGCCAAATTGCTTAAATTTAGGATTTAGAAGGTGAAGGGGGAAATAAGGCACCCAGACGGATGGACCTCGCTTTATGATGTTTTGGGCTTTGACCATATCCTTGATAACTGCCTCATTTCACTGGGTTCTTGGTTTTTTCATTGCTGCTGCTCCTGCAGCAGTGGGAAGATATATTCTACTCTGATCCTCAAGGTAATCCACAGGAGGTTTATTCTGCCTTCAAATGCAGAATAGTTAAGGCTTGGTGCAGATTAGAGTTGGAACTCCTCGGCTTCATAGGGACCCAGGATTCATTTGAATTGGTTTATTCCTTATGGATTATATTATCTCTTGCAAAATTGGAACATCCACTCAATGAGAAGAAATTGTCTACATCTGAAGGAGTCTGGAGGGGCCACACAGGGGCCTGGGCTCTATAAATGCTTGGGAAATGCAAGGAAAAGGGTTTTGCTTATGTACAAGCCTATCTGCATAGAGGTCTTGGCTCAGCCAAAGTCATCCCTTTATTCATAAGAGTTTTGTGTCCTGCAATATGCAAAACCAAACTATATCTCCTTCTTTCAAGTTTTAAACTTGTGGACAGTGGATAGGTGGAGTAGCTAGCTATGTCAGCATGGCCTGCACTGTCTGGCAATGTCCACAATTTATTTCTCCCTCAATACTACATAAGGTAGAAGCGGTGAACCCAGAGATACAAGTCAATATTGACTATTTTAAGAGCTGTGTGCTGTCCTGCTATTAGCTGTTCACCCACCAACTATAGGTCTTAGAACTGATTAGTTCCTGTTGCTACATGATGGAAAACCACTAGGACAGACATGTCAAACACAAGGCCCGGGGGCTGGATGCGGCCCGCAAAGTGGTTTCATGTGGCCCGCGAAGCCATCCTGGAAACAATGAGGGAATGGCCCCCATTGCCTTGGCCCTGGCCCAGAGACCCTCCTTCTGCCAGAGACCCTCAGATCTGTCCCACTCCTGCCCAGGCCCCCATAGGCACCCTTGATGCGAACGATGTAGAGTTGGCCACGCCCACCCAGTAGGCCACGCCCACTCTGGCCATGCCCACCCAGTAGGCCACGCCCACCCTGGCCATAACCACTCGGCCCCCTGAGGGAAACCGCAATGCTGATTCGGCCCTCAATGAAATTGAGTTTGACACCCCTGCACTAGGATGTGACAATCGATTGGAAAGAAAAGACCTGTAACAAGAAGGGTCTTTGGGCACTGGGGAACAGTCAGATGCCACTGATAGAATTTACAGGACCAGGTAGGTGAACAAATAGATCAAACCATTTGTCTTCAGAAAACATAGAGGAATAGGCACTGGATTTTTTTCTCCAATAATGGGTTATGTCTGAAAAGCAGTGCACATGAGGATATATCTAGTATGAAAACCTTCCAGATCTCTGGATCATTGTGACTATAGACATCAGATTTCACGTTTGAATCCATCACACTTGTGATAAATCAGCAAATTATAGTTTACTCTTAATACTGATAAGGTAAACTCAATTTCACAAACTCCTTCAGTATGATAAATGCAGAATAAAAAAGTTGGAAGGGACCTTGGAAATCTTCTGATCTAATCCTGGCTTAAGCAGGAGACCCTACCCCATTCTGGACAAATGGCTGTCCAATCTCTTCTTAAAAACCTCCAGTGATAGAGCACCAACACCTTCTGGAGGCAAGAAGATCGCACTGATTAATTGTTCTCACTGTCAGGAAATTTCTCCTTATTTCTAGTTTGGATATTTCCTTGGTAAGTTTCCATCCGTTACTTTTTGTCCTGCCTTCAGATGCTTTGGAGAATAGGTCGAAACCCTCTTCTCTGTGACAGTTACTCAGATTATGGCACACTGCTATCACGTCACACCTTATCCTTCTCTTTATTGGATTAGACATACCCACTTCCTACATTAGCTTTTAAGATGCTGCCTGGTATTTTAACTGCAACCAAGTAACTTGGATAACCCTTTTAAAGCTGATTATTATGGTGCTTTGCCTCCTCTATCACATTTATGCACATGGAACTCTGGGACTGGTAGTTCTTAAGAGAGAAGAGGTCACATGGAGAAATTGAAATTTATTTGGCTTTTGAACTATAACTCCTAGTTTAAAGATAAAAATGCATTCAGTTAAAAAGGTCTCAGGTGTGCAACCCTTAATGTTAGTTGCTCCTTTTAAACTTGGTTTAGAACATCTATTGCCTCGAACCTCAAATGATCTAAATACAAAGTTCACTGATATATAGAGGTGGGGTGGGGTGCAAGGTGGAATTGCTTCTAAACCATGTTCAAGAATCCTCTATAGTTTACCCACATTTTTAAATGGTAATGGTAATACAATGACTGCTTAATGGAAGGAGTGTTATTCCCTGGATCTCCATACCCCAGTAAAGTGTGTCTGATTTTTCCATGCTTGAGTCTTGAGTTAATGTGTAATATGTGTGAAAGGCTGAATGCCTCACTAAATCTATTCACAGCTCTGTATGCTCAGCTCAAGTCATATAAGCCAGTGACTGTACCTATCTGCATGTAGCTGGAAAAAATAGTAAAAATGAGAGTTTCCAGTTTTAACACTGATAAATTATACTTGAGCAGGATTAAATCTTGAAAGTGCCAATAAAATCAACCCAAGAACAGGGATCAATTTCCTTTTTATGCCTCAACTGGAGCAGGCATTTCTACGCGTTTTTATCTGGCCTTTAACAGCTCACTGAATATAAAAATAAACATCCATATCGCAGATCATCTTGGCATGTATCTTCAGCACAAATATGTACCCATTCTACCTATTGTTTCATACTCTTCTAGTTCTCTGGGAAAATGGCATTTTCAAAGTATCTTATTCCTTTGAGAATTGGAGATGTTTATAGGGGATTTATTTATTTATTTATTTATTTATTTATTTATTTATTTATTTATTTAATTTATATACCGCCCTTCTCTCAAGAGACTCAGGGCGGTTAACAGGGCAATACGTAAAAGACAGATACAAAAGTTAAAATTAATTAAAACATGATTAAACAATGCCCATAGTACAGATTTAAAATTAACGTCATAATAACAAAACCCACCCCGTCCCATCAGGCCAGGCCCGCTTCCTTAAAAAGATGGGTTTTAAGGTCGCGCCGGAAGGAGCGGAGGTCGGGCGCCATCCGGAGCTCTACCGGAAGATGATTCCATAAGTCCGGTGCGCCCACAGAGAACGCTCTCCCCCTGGGGGCCACCAGTCGGCATTCTTTGACCGGCGGCACCCTGAGGAGGCCCTCTCTGTGGGAGCGTACTGGGCGGAGGGAAGTTGACGCCGGCTGCAGGTGCTCCCCAAGGTATTCTGGACCCATGCCATGGAGGGCTTTGTAGGTCATTACCAACACCTTGAACCTCACCCGGAAGACAACTGGCAACCAATGCAGCTCGCATTTTGTTTAACACATGTGTGTTATGTGCCTTTGAGTGACTAGTCTTTGCAATTTTCTTGGCAAGGTTTTTTGGAAGTGGTTTGCCATTGTTTCCTTCCTAGGGCCAAGAGAAACTGGCCCAAAGTCACCCAGCTGCTTTTGTGCCTGATGCAGGACTAGAATTCACAGTCTCCCAGATGCCTTAACCACGACACCAAACTCTTTTTTAATGGGTTTGTATAAAAATATATCTGTGAAGTAGAATATATGCCTTGCTAGTCATCTACAACCATTTTCTGCCTCCTTTGCCATATATACTCGAATCTATTCAAACTTATTTAACTTTCACCTAAGTAGATTAGTTAGCACCTCACCATCAAGGCTCTATACAGCATATTCTACTAGGAACCTTTGCTCATTGAGGAACCACCTTTCACTATTAGCTATGCAAAAAGTGATAGATTATCTAGATTCCACTCACTTGAAAGATACATAAGTTTTCAATACCATGCAAAGAAGTCTTCAGCTGAAATTAGCACATGGCGCACTCCCTGAATTCCATACCTTTTCTGCTAGAAGACAAGATCTAGGCTGTCTGATTTTAAGCTATACCTACTGCCCTGTTCTACTATTGTAAATGCCAAAGATGTTCTCATTGCATTAATGAGAGAATGTATTTCAAATCAGAGATTATATTTTGCCGTTGATTTACATGATTGCATTTGTTTATACTTTTTTTTCTGTTGATCAGCTTGTACTCTTGAAGTCAGTTCAATTGGTGTGATATGGCTTGGGAAGGCTCTACCTAAATACCTTGGTTAAAAGAAGCTTACCATTTGGAACAGGATATGAAACAATTTTCAGACCAAAAGCCACACTGGCCTTTGGATGTTGTACTGGGCGAGGTCAGGCAATCAGAATAAAGATGTTAAGGGGATCATAGTAAAAACGGATTACCAATCTTAACCATACCTCCTCTCTAGAATATTTAAGAGAAACTTATAAGCTAGTGAAGAAACTAAAAAGAAGGAAAAGAAGAGTCAACTGGGGTGTGAGGTTTTCTACTAGTAAAAAGCGGGTTAAAGGCTATATACCAAGAAAAACAGAGTAAGTGTATTATATTTTTATTATTCTGAAAAAAAGAACCCCCAAATCTAACTCAGATTTTCAAGTTATTATGTAAATAATGAACAGTGTTTTCTGAATTTCTGGAAAACTTGGGTTTGATTGGGTTTAGCAAATAATGCCATGTATTAATTTTATAAAGATGCAACTATAGAAACAATTGCTAAATTTAGAGGGAAAAGAAATCCTGGGGAAGATACCGTGATCAGATGGCCAGCCTGCCTATTCAGTAGTTGTGTGAATGGACAATTTACTTAAAAATCCATAGCTTCATACCTTCTTTTCTCATAGCTTCAATTTAAAACCTGATTTAAATTTTGAAATAAAACATAGGTCTTTTATGAATTAGGTGACATAGCTGCTCTGTATATGGTACATCTGCTTCCAAACAGTTTGTTGCATTTCACAAGTTAAATTTTTAAGATAAAATATCTCAAAACTGTAATGTGTGAAGTGGATTTAAAAATACTTTTTCAGAATATCATAATATAACTGACTCTTCTTGGCTCCACATTTAAATTTATGGTACATAGGATGTCCCATGTCCTTGTCCCATGACATTTGGTTAGGAACACATCTGAAATATTTCAACTTTACTGTTTCAGAAATAAAACACCTGCAAAAGTCAGGATCGACTTTCAGTTAGTCTTTTACATCCTTAATACATTTTGGCATGAGCAATTAACCTAATTTGTGCCTTTTTACAGCTCCCTTTCCTCCCAAGAAATATTAAAAAGAGAAAAGAAGAAAAAAAGAGAAAAAATTAAAGTGTAGAAATGATATCTTCAATCAGAATTTACAATGCAGATCTTTATTTTCTTCTGGAATGACTGTCTTTTATAAATGTTATCCATCATTTGTAATGAGAGCTGTCAGGAATATTTAGCTGAAGAGCAGGTACTTGGTATGCTAATGGTGGCCTCTTAGTGAATTCATTTAGTTCTGCTGCATGACATTAATCGTCTTCATAATCTAATGAATGATGTCTGTAACAGGAAGAGATAAGACAGGGGAAACGGCATTTTGGAACTAGTCAAGTTCCATTCTCCATTCTAGTTTATTTGTTTGGGAGCAAATTGGTAATCTAAAATAGCAGAATATAATTTTAAAGCAATGACCTATTCCTTTGACAGGGCAATATGATTTAAATTTTTGACACAGTCTTGCCATTTCCATACTTTTTGGATTATAGATATAGAAACTCCAAGTGCCTTTCTTCTCATCTTAAAATAATTTTTTAACATGAATTCTTCTTCCGATATTTTAGCAGATATGGTATGCAAATCTACTGGCTGTGATTTTGAAGGAGATGTCTGCTGTCTAATATGACCTATATAATTTGGCTATAGAAATAAGATTCACAAAAAAGACACAGCTTGTTCAATCCACTCCATTCTTCTTCACAATGTTCTATTGTGTATTCACAATGTTCACAAGCTGACATCCTAAATTATCATATGGCTTTTGGGGGGCTTCCCTCTGATTTATTTGGTTTGGTTTTATTTTTTTATCCTGCCTTTATTTTTAGTCAACTCATGGTGGCACACATGCCTAATGCTCTTTCCTTCTATTTCTCACAAACAATAGCCCTGCCTGTGAGATGGATTGGGCTGAGAGAATCACTGGTCCAAAGTCATATCTAATGCAAAACTATGACTTATAGTCTCCAGGTTCTAGCCTAATACCTTAGCCATTGCACCAGAGTGGCTCACATCTGGGGGTCTTCCCTTTTAAAAATAATTTTGCAAACATTGAGGTTTCTCCAATCTTTCAGATAGGTTCCCCTGGTTCTGAAATAACTGAGGGGAGTGGAGTGGGACCAGTTGCAAGACCATAAGATCGAATTTCTATAAGCATTTTAGCATACTGATTTTTAGTTGTTTCTGAGGTAAAAGAGAGAACTGTTGGGAGCTACCAGGGTGGAGATTGGGTTTGGGGGAAACTGAGGGTTTTATATATTTATTAATACACACACACACACACACACACACACACACACACACGTGTGTGTAATATCAGGGCTTATAATCATATTAATTTTTTCTCGCCTCAAAATGATGAGAAATGGTGCTGTCATTCTTAATCAGGTATTTCGAAAGAACTCCTAGAGTCAAAAAAGGGATCTTTGAAAATACAGATTGCTCACTGAAATTGAAGTTTTAACTAAAAACTTTTCATACATATTTCTTTTTTTTGGTAACTCCTAAAATTTATATCAATATCATTTGCCTTGAACTATTAAACTGTCTTGTAAACACCTTTGTGTCATTTAGATTCGTTGATATTTAAGTTGATGTGATTTAAAAAGTATGTTTGAAATATCTAACTAAAGAAACTTTATGCACTTAAGCATGGGGGTTATGCAAAAAAGCTCCTACTATTAAAAATAATATCATATCTGCTTTTATCACACACATATGGGCTTCTATAATTTGGACTTCTCTCACAATGCAATGCTATCCATCTCTACTCTGAGATAAACCTTGATAAGCACAGAGAGACATATTCTTAACTATAGTAGGGCATAGGACATAGGAATTCAGCCAAACTAACATTCTTACTTGAGAAAAAATTGGGAAAATCATCTTCTATGACAGAAATATGCAACTATTTGGTGGCTCTGGGCCACAATTATTTATTTGGTTAAATTTTTAAAGACTTGCATGCTGCTTTCCCATTATTATTCTTCTCATAACAATAAAAATCACCTAAAATTCAAACACTAAAAATTCTTTAAGAAACATAATACAGTATATTGTAAAATCCATTTGTATTCATTTTAAAAAGAGAAATGGAAAAAAGAGACTACTGTAAAAAAAATCAAACAAACCCATACATGCAGTATGGATCTATAAAAAAATAGATCCAGGAAACTACAGACCTATCAGCCTGACCTCAATACCTGGCAAGATTCTGGAAAGGATAATCAAACAACAAATCAGTGGACACTTAGAGGCAAACAAAGTCATTACTAAAAGCCAACATGGGTTTGTCAAAAACAGATCATGCCAGACAAATCTGATTGCATTCTTTGACCAAGTGACAAAATTAGTGGATCAGAGAAATGCTGTGGGTAAAATTTACTTGGACTTCAGTATGGCATCTGATAAAGTACCGTATTTTCCGGCGTATAAGACGACCCGGCGTATAAGACGACCTCCTACTTTTAAGAAGTTTTTCAAGGTTTTTTGTCTTATACGCCGGAAAATACTTACATGCCCTGCCCTCCCTGTCCGTCGCAGAGGAGGCGAAGGCCCGACTGGCCCCGCCGGCCCTCCCGCTGCTCCCGCGCTTCTGCCGGCCCCCGAGGTGCAGCGTTTCCCGGGCGGCAGGCAGCGCCGGAGGGCAGCTGCCACCCCGCCATGGCCGGCACCCCTCCTGCTTCCCCCCCAGGCCTTGAACTTCTCCCATTTGGCGCAGGGCGGGGCAGCTCCGCCCACTAAGGAGCAGCCGGGGAGTGCGCGCGTGCGCAGGACTGCCCTGCCGGCTCCCGCCAGACGCCACCCACTGATTTTCCGGCGTATAAGATGACTGGGCGTATAAGACGACCCCCCAACTTTTGAGGTGATTTTCATGGGTTAAAAAGTCATCTTATACACCGGAAAATATGGTAGATAATAACCTACTACTTGATAAGATAGAAAAATGTGGGTTAGACAGCATCACTACCAGATGGATTCATAGCTGGCTGACTGGCCATACTCAACATGTGGTCCTCAATAGAACTGCATCTACACAGAGGGAAGTGTGTAGTGAGGTGCCCCAGGGCTCTGTTCTAGGCCCAGTGCTCTTCAACATCTTCATCAATGATTTAGATGAGGGGATAGATGGGGAACTCATCAAATTTGCAGATGACACCAAGCTGGCAGGAATAGCCAATACTCCAGAAGATAGGCTTAAGATACAGGAGGATCTGGACAGACTTGAACACTGGGTGCTATCTAACAAAATGAAATTCAATGGTGAAAAAAGTAAGGTTCTACAATTAGGCAAGAAAAACCAAATGCACAGGTATAGTATAGATGGCACCTTGCTCAATAGTAGTAATTGTGAAAGGGATTTCAGAGTCCTAGTGGACATTCACTTAAATATGAGCCAGCAGTGTGCTGTAGCTGCCAAAAAAGCCAACACAGTACTAGGCTGCATTAACAGAGGAATAGAATCAAGATCACGTGAAGTATTAATACCACCTTACAACGCCTTGGTAAGGCCACACTTGGAATACTGCATCCAGTGTTGGTCACCACGATGTAAAAAAGATGTTGAGACTCTAGAAGGAGTACAGAGAAGAGCAACAAAGATGATTAGGGGACTGGAGGCTAAAACATATAAGTTACGGTTGCTGGAATTGGGTATGTCTAGTTTAATGAAGAGAAGGGTGAGGGGTGACAAGATAGCAGTGTTCCAATATCTCAGGGCCTCCACAAAGAAGAAGGAGTCAAGCTATTCTCCAAAGCACCCAAAGGCAGGACAAGAAGCAATGGATGGAAACTAGTCAAGGAGAGAAGCAACCTAGAACTAAGGACAAACTTCCTGACAGTTAGAACAATTAACCAGTGGAACAACCTGCCTCCAGAAGTGGTGAATGCTCCAACACTGAAAGTTTTTAAGAAGAGACTGGACAGCCATTTGTCTGAAATGGTATAGGGTTTCCTGCCTGAGCAGGGGGTTGGACTAGATGACCTCCAAGGTCCCTTCCAACATTATTATTATTATTATTATTATTATTATTATTATTATTATTATTATTATTATTATTATTATTATTCCTCAGTGTCTTAGGATGTGCACCTTTTTGCGTGGAACTGGGACTGAGGCTTTTCTTGGCTTTCTTGATATAGGCCAAAGAAGAAGATGATATCTTGAAAGAGTGAAACTGTGGGACAGGTACAAGATTTTTCTATCATCCTTCCACCATTGATTTCTTTAGTGGTGAGAACCAGCATCTTGAACTGGACATTGAAGATAAAAACTAGTATACCTCCCCAAATGTTAAGATGGAAAAAAAAATTGACGACCCTTGACTTCTTCTCTGCCAGTTCATCCAATCCATTAAGGATATGTCATTTCCAGCTACAGGGATTAAGGCACAAGACTGATGTTGAATGTTTTATTAAAGCAGTTCCTAACAAAAGTTGTGCTCTCTTGCCACCTCACTTAATCTGTAAGAAAGTCCAGTAGGATGAGGGACTTGCAACAAAAAATTCACAAGATATATTGAAGATAGATATGAGGAAGAGGATTTATCAAATAATAGCCACTTTTCCAATCCTGGATTATAAATGTAATCTTTCAAAGCACCATAAGCGTTAAACTATCTCATCACAGCATTGCAGTGCTCCTCAGGCATGGCGTTAATTTAGGCTTTTCAAGGAATCAGCAAGCCAGCCTATTTTTCTGTCCTTTCACCCAAAACATTAACTAGATTTCTATGTCTGCAGGACTCTGTCTTTCCAGTAGATGGGATCATTTCATTCAAAATCTTTACAAGTTTGGTAAGTCCATCAACCAAAAGCCAACCTATGAAAAACTATATTAGGTTGAAATATAACGCCATGCTTTTTCAGTGGGCATTTAGGTAGAGAAAGCTTTGGGCTTATCCGTACCGCAGCTGCATACCTTCCCATTACTTTAATTGCCATAGCTTTGCTGTTAAAAATATTACGCCTGAAATTGGATAAAGTGCTGGAAATTTGGCCAAATCATCCTTAACTTCTGACGGAACCGAATTTCTTTTTAGGAAACATCCCCCTCCACCTTGAAAAAGGAGGATAAGTTCTTAAAACTATTAAACTTCTGTTTCCTTGACATCCTCTGAGAAAACGAAAGTGAACTGGAAAATTATTATAAGCAGGGCTTTTTTTTCTCATAGAACGCTCAGAATGGAGTTCCGGCACCTTTTTTGGATGGAACCTTGTAGGGTAGGCAAGGCGGGTTGTATGACATGTGTGAGTTCCGGCACCTTTTTCTTTTACAAAAAAAGCACTGATTATAAGATTCATGCTTGCACGAATAAACTTCAGGAACAAGATTGCAAAGAAACCCCTAGCTTCTCTGAAAATTCCATAAAGAAATTTTAATTATAGATGCGAAAGTCCCATCCATTGTAACATACTTATTGTACACATCCAGAGTCAATTTCTTCTTCTTCTTCATAGTAACTTAATTTTTGTGAAATGACATGTACATGGCTTCATGGTGCTTATTATAGTATGCTTCCTTGATTGTGAACAGTCTGGAAACATTTGAATAAGGCATATAGAAATTTCAGCAGCAATTACATCTCATAAATAATAAATAAAAAAATGAATAAATAAAAATAGAAATGCTGTAATATGAAAACTTGGTAAACGTATATGGGAAAGACCCTGGTAGATAGGCTGAAGAGATGCTGCCTAGGGCAGCGGTGCCCAACCCCTGGTCCGTGGACCGGCACCAGGCCGCAGCATGCCAGAAACTGGGCTGTGTAAACAAGGAAAGCCCCATCCACAGGATGCAGGTAGCACAGAAAAACAGCCCCTTCTGGTTCTGCAGAAAAACCTCTCTCCACGGAACCGGTTCCTGGTGCCCAAAAGGTTGGGGGCCTCTGGCCTAGGGAACAGTCAGATAATAACTAGCATAGACTGCAACTGGATAGTGAGTAGGGAGAGAGGGTCAGAAGGGACCCTCCCGGGCTGTAAAAGAGAGAGAGAGGAGAGAAGTATTTTCAGACTTGTAAGATTCTATTAATTTAGGTTTACAAGAAAGTGGAATTAGTTTATCTAATCATGTTTCCTGTCTGGTCTACATGCTGGTAAGGCTGACACGCCTACTTTGCTTGTTTCCCTAACTAAATTTAAACCTTTTGAGACCTAAACTGAGAATGATTGAAGTAGGTGAATTGTTGTGAATTCAACCTGAGATTAAAATATGATCTGGGTCTATTTTGTGTTTTGCATATATCTGGCTAGTGTTATCCGTAAAGTCCTGCAAAGTTCTGTATAGCCATTCCTCGTCTTTGTACCTCCAATTTGTGCTTGCTGATTCTAGACCAACAATTTTAAATACATTAATGGGAATGTTACTCGGATAAACCGGCTTGCTAAGTGCCTCATTCAAGCCCCCGGTGTCATGCGCTGTAGTGCTCCAAAGCATTCATTGAGTTTTCTGTCTACTCCATGTCAAGCCAAAGACTAATGGAAGGCTTTGATATAATTTCCGATTTCTCTGAAGTCTTACAATGGATCGAAAGCATCCACTGTTTGATTGTAGAGTGGCACCTGCAGTGAACGTGGAGGTGGAAGAAACATGGAAGAATTTTCACAGTATGAACACATGCCTGCAGCATTCAGTGTAGTAAATTAGGGTACTCCGGCTCTCAGTGTGAACTCAGTTTTGTCTCCTATTATACATAATGGAAGATATGAACTGCTGGGGATTAGAGGACTATGTAAAAAGCAGGCTGAGTTGAGAACTATGTTACTGTTGGCAGAGCTTCAGATCTTTTCCCACACGACATCCGTGCCAAATCTAGATGAGGAGAAGGATCCTGAAAACCAGTCAATGTCTGCAATTCTTGTTATCTAATCAAGAAAATGGTTGATAAAATGCATTTATTTTAAACAAGGCCTTCATTTTGATTAGGAAATGAGAAGAATACAGGTAGTCCTCAACTTACCACCACAACTGAGCGAGAAAAATTATGTTGCTAAGTGAGAAATTTGTTAGGTGAGTTTTGCCCCATTTTATGACTTTTCTTGCCACCTTTGGTAAGTGAAACACTGCAGTTGTTAAATTAGTAACATGGTTGTTTAAGTGAATCTGGTTTCCCCGTTGACTTTGCTTGCAACTGCTTGCAATTGTCAGAAGATTGCCAAAGGCGATCACATGACCCTGGAACACTGCGACCGTCATAAGTATGAAGCAGTTGTCAAGCATCCAAATGTAAACCACGTGACCATGGGGATGCTGCTATCGCCATAAGTGTGAAAAATGGTTATAGGTCACTTTTTTTCAGTGGCGTTGTAACTTTGAACGGTCCCTAAATGAACGGTTATAAGTCAAGGACTACCTGTAGGTTCAGCAAAGTTCAAATAATCTACCAGGTTCTCCACCCTACTGATAGAACTGGAAGAGGAATGGACCATTTCACTCAATTTCTCCAAGAGTTGGGTGGGAAGGAACTTTCTACATTTTCTCAGATTGGAAATGAAGATTTGCAATAACTAGAAGGCCAATTGTTTCTTATCTTCCTAAATGTCTTTTTGTCCCTCCCCAATTTACTGAAAATGCTACCATTTAGCTTTTTTCCCCTGTATTTAGGTTTAAAATGTGTGAGTGTACATGTGCATGGTATGAAAGAGAGAGATCAAAGAAAATGGGGTTTTTTTTTCCTTGTGAGACTGAGTAATAGAAAAATCTCAGACTTTTCCTTAGAAGTTTTACTGAGAAATATTGACTCTGGCCTACAAGAACCTGAATGTAATGAGTTCTCTCTCTCTCTCTCTCTCTCTCTCTCTTGCTCTCTCCCTCCCTCCCTCCCTCCCTCTCTCTCTAAGGTAACATAGGTGTTTTTTCTTGCTTCTGCACAGAGCTCTTTAACGCCATTCAAGCAATATTTTCTTAAACCTTTTAAATTAAACCTGCAATCAGTTTATTTCCTCTTAATTCCCCATGTACTTATTAATTCGATAAGGTTTCTTTTAATCTTTTCCAGCCTGTCACTGGGCAAAGGCAGTTTTCATTAACTAAAAATAAAGCCCATAATCTGAAAAAAAAACCCTATTAATCATCAGTGGAAAAGCTAAATAATTTCAGTCGATGCATTTATTATTATTTCTTGAATTTTTGTCCCACTACAATCACTATGGGGTATAAACAACAAAGGTCTACAGTTTAGTTAGCAATTAATAGATAATGTGTGTGTGTATGTGTGTGTGTGTGTATGTGTGTACAAATGAAAATCTGGAGCTATATAAACTGTTTCTATTATGTTATTAACAAATTGAAAAAGAGTCCTCCATTTTAATTTACTTCCAGAAGGCAACAAAATTGTTTGGAGTTGCATGAGTCTTATGAGCTGCTGCCTTCTTTTCAGTTTGCAGATGGTTCCCAAACCTAAATAGTTGCTTTGACAATGTATCATGCCTCTGTCGGAGCCTGAATCTGTGGAGGAAAATGAGCTGGAACGAGACCCTATGGAGGTCGAGGGACAGGTGTCTGTGGCTTCAGAGGAATGTGGGGAAGAGCAGGCCGAGGCAGGCCAGGACCTTTCAGGATTGGGACAGGATGAACAGGAGAGGCAGAGTTCAGGCGATCAGCAAGGGCCACCCACACCTGATCCTAGAGCACAGAGAGTGGAGAGAAGGAGGGAACAACGCAGGCAGGCTCAACCACTCGGGAGGAGAGCGTCCTGCCCCTCTCCACAAGGCACACCTGGAGACTGAGATTTAAGGAGATGCTGTGGGGAGAGGCATTTTTTGGGAACAAACACTGATTCCTTGGAGTTTTGTGTGTTGTTGCTGATCTCTTGTTCTATAACTTCTGCTTGGAAACCCGGAAACTCTGACAACTGAACTGACTGACAGCATTGCTTGGATGTTCAAAGATCTCGGACTGTATTTTGGCTTCTCTTCTGCAACTGCAAACTTGTATTCACACAGAGTCATTAGGTTTATGATGTATGTGTCATTCCTTGTTATCTATGGGGCCTTGAGTAAATTCCTCTCCTAATCAGACTGTATGTGAAACAACTTGCAGCCAGAGGCGGTGGAAGATGTGTGTGTCTACCTTTGTTTGGAGGCTTGCCAGAAACGTGGGAGCATTTGGGGAAAATCTGGAGCAATTAAAGGGCAGTTTGAATTGGCAGCTGACTGCATTGCCTCTGTGCTGTGCCCTGGGTCATCACAAATGGCTCCAAAGTCACAAGGGTCTCAAGCAAGAATAGTGTCCATGTTTTTCAGTTGAATGGCTGGCTGAAGCCCTTGAACAAGAGGGCATACTACCAGGGAGTGGGTGGCAAGGTTATCAAGTTCTATACCCAAGTAATTGGGCAGTGTAGTACAGAATCAGGCTGGATAGTTATTGGAATGTTCCTCAGCTCCAAGTTTTACAGTCATTCTCTAATCATATTGCACAAGGGCTGCTGGTGGTGTACTCTAGAACAGTGTTTTTCAACCTTTTTTGGGCAAAGTCACACTTGTTTCATGAAAAAAATCACGAGGCACTCCGAAAGGGGTGGGAGGGGAAATAGACATATTTTTCCAAGCTGTCTTTCTACCAGCTCGGTCTAGCTAGCCGTATCAGTTTCATGCCTTCCAAAGGAACTGAATACCCAGCATGCATCTTTCCCCTAAATACCAATTTAAAATTGTATTCGAGTATATTATATGCAGATTGAACAATGACAAGAGATCCAAGAGCTTCCCCTTCAGAGGTCATGTGAACGAAAAAAAAAGTGTGAGCCGTCCCGCCAAGGCCTAAAAGAATACCATAAAGGCCAAGGTGGTCAAACTTCACGGTATTGGAAGGAAGCGGGGTGGGGGGGAGAGGAAGGGGTTACCTTACGACGTTTGCTTGTTCGTTTGTGTTTTGTTTTCTTTAGCGAGCCCAGATCTCCCAACTACCAACCTCCCTCCCGTTTCTAGCCACCCCACCCTGACAACCGCATAATCATCTCTTTGCGACAGCGGGACAAGAAAGGAGACTAAAGAGCGAGAGCGAAGCTCGCAGCTGCTGGAGAGCGCGCGGAGATGGGGAAGACACCCCATCTCAACCCGAGGAACTCTCCGCGCCAAGCCTCCATAGGGCTGGCACGACCAAAAAGGGGGAAGGGGGGTTGCGTGCGAGGGGAAACACCCTGCCCAAATCACACTTCGGCTGCTCTGCAAGCTGACGTGGGAAGGGAATCGCCGAGAACTTCCAGGCGGACACGAGAGAGACTGCCCTGCGGTGACAAGACTTGCAGCCCCTTTTTCTCCTCTTTCCCCCTTCCCGAGCCAAGCCCAGGTCACGGCAATAGCGGTCATGGCGCTCGCAAGAACAGTCACCCCCCCACTCCCCCCCAAAAAAGGGAAGGAGCCGAACGGAGAGGGGGGGAGGGAAAAAAAACCTTCACCTTGGCTCCCAAGAGGCGCGCGGCCGCCCTGCTACCGGCAGTCAACAAGGTCATGGTGAGTAGCGACCAAACTGGCGTGGCGGCGAAAGGGAAAGCAGAAGCCGCCGCCCTCGTGAGGGGAGAGTCTTTTTTTTAAAAATCTTTTGAATTTTTCAATTTTTCCCACGGCACACCAGGCAACATCTCGCGGCACACTAGTGTGCCGCGGAACAGTGGTTGAAAAACACTGCTCTAGAAGATGTCACCAGTGGGCATTTGAGAACGAGTCTTATGACATGCATTTGGAGTGACCACTTATCAACCTGTTGCTCCTTGCCTGGGTGTAGAGAGTGATCTTTTGCTCTGGAACTGGTTGATCACAGAGAAATATTTCAGCATTGTTCAGAAGGGATAATGTGCAGTGAAGCGCTGGACTAGTTTCTGACAGAAAACTAGGTTCTCTCATAACTTGGGAAAAACTATAGTCCAGTTCATAGCATTCTCAGGAGTCTATGGGATGTAGACACAGTGGGTAGATAAATATGCTAAAAGGTAAACTTGTAGTGGTGCAAACAAGGGGTTAAGTCCTAAGACATGTTTTCATTAAGGAGAGAGCATATTATTTCAGAGGTAGTGTGGAAGGAGACTCAATTACATTGTGGCAGATAACACCATGAGCATGAATCAGAAGGTAGCTAACAACCTCCCAAAATGCCTGTAGGTCTGAAAGTAAGGCAGCCTGTAGCTCTGACATAGAGGAGCCTTTTGATTTCCTAGGAGACTGACTGGTAGATGAAATTGGACTGATGGGTGGAATCACCATCACTTCCAGGGACATTGGCATGCTTGCTCAAGGTACAAAGGGGCCATCAGTGGTGACAGTGGAGGTGCAGTAGTCAAAATGAGAATCCTGGGTATTCAATTCTCAAGCAACTAATTGCTCATAATGGAAGACATATTGAGGATTTTGGAGGAAAACAGGCGTAGTGTTTCTGAAGTTCTATCCAGATAGGGAGGGGTAACAAGAGGCTGTTGCATGTGATTTGTTTAGGATGTTAATCTTCCAAATGAAAGTATAAGTGTTTTAACACTCAAGAATAAAAAGAACTTTCAAATGAAAACAGAATCCCTCATCCTGACCAATATCATCACAATGCATGGACACCAATTCTAAGAGTTTGGGTGCTATAATGAACAACGTGACTGAAATGTCCCTATGTAGGGGAGATGGGCAGCATACAAATCAATCATTCAATCAATAAAACAAACAAACAAACAGACAAACAAACAAACAATAAATAGAGATATTTAAATCCTTTATTTCCCACCTAACAGATCTATTTTTCTTGTTACCAGAGTTAGGCAGACAGAGTTAGGCAGGAGTACTGGGTTATCTCCCCTCCTGGAGAAACAGAGAAGGCACTTTACACACAGCTGCTGTTTCAGCTCAAGATGATAAGCACTGACCACAAGAGTGAGCGTTGGGTGTGTGTGTGTCTCACCTCCATATTCCATAACACCAAATTGTTGGTGGAGGAAAACAAAAATTCTTCCAGATTCTTAGAATTGGAAATCACATCATTTGATTCAGTTTTGGAAGGCTTAATTGACAAAAGCACTGGGAGAAGAAAAATGCAGAATCCAGCCCAACTAAGTATAGTACCGGTAACCTTATACACCTGGCCTAGAACAATGGTTGAAACATACTAGAAGAAACCTCTTCATTAAGGAATTGTGAATTTTTCAGTTTTGTTATCATTCATCTCCTCTCACCCTCCTTTTCTTCACATCCTAACTCTTTCCTGCTGAGAATCAAAGAACAAAGCTGTCTCTTCCTGGGCTTCCTATGATTTTTCCCCTTTGGTCCCCCTCCCACTCCCCTTTGGAACCAGGAGCATTTTGTGACTTCCACAGTTTTGCATAACTATCTTGAGGGGAAAGAGGGAAAATTAATGACTTTATCACTAGCAGAGATGGCTGGCTGGTTTAAGGATAATCTGCTAGTTATGACACACAACTACCTTCATACTGTATCAAAGCAAACTTTTATTATGGACATATTATTGTAGGAAAGGAAAAATAAATGAATGAATTGGGCAATCCCTGTATATAAATACCGGTAGTGGAAGGAGAAGGAATGTAGTCATCCCCATATAGGTGCTGGTAGATCCCAGTGCATTATAGCAGCCCAAGTGCACGTTTGTCCATGTCTCATCCCTTGACACTCACTACTCATTAAGGAGTTCCTGAATTTTGGGATGCTAGACTTTGGCAATAAGGCACAACACTAGTTCTGTCAATGATAATTGACTTATTACTGAAGTGTGGAGTACATCAGTACAGCCCCTGAGCAGATCTTCCTCTTTTTCTGTATGTTTGGTACTAATGACTGCAAATTGACTTGTCTCTTGCTTCTTCAAAACGGCAAAGGTTTATGTTGGGGGTCAGTGGCTCCTTCTCATCTTATGAATCTCTGTTTCTTCTGGCTGCTCCTTAGCACCACTAGCTCTATAACAAATTGCCTTCTGCAGGTGATGTACAGCTTGGTTTGAGGGTTGCCAGTTTTTCCTTGGACATGATTGGGATCATGCTTCACGTTTTATTACATTACACTGTTTGCAATGTCATTACCTTGTCTAGGCATATGGAATAATTGGGGTGATAATAAAAGAGGGCTATTTTGTATTAAACGACCCAGAGCAATGACCTTATGCAGCGTTTATAATTCACAGCCCTTGCACATCGCGTTTTATCTTTCATGAGATTGTACTGTGGAAGAAGTGAAGCTGCAGTCATGTCAGAGAGCTAACGTCAGTGAAGACGTCCAAACCTCTTTCTGCTTGTAAAAGTTGGGCCCCAATTTTGTCTCACCCATACAGCAAAAATGAATAAACTTTGGCCTTTGGCTTGCAAACTACTATTCAGTCCCCTTTTGGGGACCAGAATTGCTGAGAAGCATTATGTAAAATAATTCTGAGGTGAGATATACACAGCAACTGTGGTGCAGACTAGATATATTGCTGTGAGGGAAAATAATGAAGAAAAGTACCCACTCTCCCACTCAGGTAAGTGGCCCTAACCACTTGTGGTCCTCAGTGTCAAATGTGGCCTGTAATCTTTCTCTACTGGAATTGCAGCTGAATGAAAAACTAGGACAATGTCTATCTGCGTTAACTCCAATCTTACTGACAAGGGCCTCCATAGTTCACCTAGTGTAACTTCATTCAGTGATGACTCTTTTGTTAAAGAAAACAGCTGCTGTTTACAGTTATATGTTTTTTTTAAAAAAAAAAACAATTTCTGGAACATTATTTATTTTCAGAATAATACCCCGTTTTTCAAAAATGGCATCTAAACTCTATATAAGTTATAGCATGTTAAAAATTAGAGAGAAACTCAGCCCAAATTGTTGGCAAAAGTTGACAACTAAAGGTTAGGCTGCTGTTTCTTGCTGAGAAACCACTTTCCCCTGCCAAAAAACCAACAACCAACAAAACAAAACAAAACAGAAAGCTAAGTTCTGATTATGAGAAATAACAGCATTCAGCTTGTCCATGAGGAAATAAGGGCTGTAAAAGAACTGGATTAACAAAACCAAACTATTGTACATCAGATCTGCAGGATACCAAAATTCATGGGCAGATATTGCGTCTATATTATGTGTTGTTGAGAGAAACAATGACTAATGAGTGAGGCAGTGGTTGCATGAATATGGGAAAAAGGTTTCGTATAGATTGAACTCTGTTTTGTAGTGAGTGTTATGAAGATTCCAGAAAAAGAAAAAAAGAAAAAATCAAAGCAGAAAAAAAGTCAGAACAAAATCATCCACTTTTGGTTACCACAATACAAAAAAGATGTCCTGATTCTAGAAAGAGTGCAGAGAAGAGCAATAGAGATAATTAGGGATTTAGAAGCTAAAATGTATGATGAACAGTTGTGCGAATTGGGTATGTCTAGTCTAATAAAGAAGAGGATGAGGGGGCGACATGATAGCAGTCTTCCACAAAAAAAGGGAGACAACATATTCTCTAAAGCATGGGTCTTCAAACTTGGCCCTTTTATGACTTGTGGACTTCAGCTCCCAGAATTCCTAAGCCAGCATGCCTGGCTGAGGAATTCTGGGAGTTGAAGTCCACAAGTCATAAAAGGGCCAAGTTTGAAGACCCCTGCTCTAAAGCACCTGAGGGCAACACAGGAAGTAATGGATGGAAACTCATAAAAGAGAGATCCTACCTAGAACTAAGGGGAAATTTCCTGACAGTGAGAACAATTGATCGGTGGCCCGGTTTGCCTTCAGAAGTTGTGGGTGTTCCATCACTGGAGGTTTTTAAGAAGAGACTGGACAGCCATTTGTCCGGAATGGTGTAGGGTCTCCGGTTTGAACAGCAGGTTGGATAGAAGACCTGCAAGGTCCCTTCCACACCGTTATTCTGTAATTCTATTCTGTATGAATCCACATGAAGATTGAGAAACTTGAGAATAGTTTTAACGAAATCTTGGAACACTTTATTCTCACAATGGAGTAAAACATTCACTTTATTCATATATATAATATATTCACTGAAAAATTGTTGGAAGTCTCCTCTTGTAATTTTTAGACCAAAGAAAGAATGCATTCATATTTATATAAAATAATTTCATATTTCAACGAATCATTAATTTTCTGAGTAGCTGTTGCATAGAGTGATGGAGTGTGAAATATTGCTATGTGTGATACCCAGTTTGAAATAATTGTCTTTTCTTGGCAAGTGTAATATAAGCAAACTTTCACTGAATGATGCCTGAATCAAATGATGCATGACATTGTTAAATTTTGCCTCTCCATCAGGCTTGATACATCACCTCAAGTATGGCCTGGCATACATGGCCACTACTGTATGGCATCTCAACAACTCTCAAGGAACTTCTGGTTTATTGCTGATTACAGGGGATTTGTCTTAATTCATTATGTCTTTTACATTTAGCTTGGTGAATCATGTTTTATTTATGAAATGTATATGCTGTCCATCTCACTATCCAAAGGGACTCTGCTTTCATCAAGTTGCTAACAGAATTATTAGAATTCCAAAGCATACACATGAAAAGAAACATTGAAAGATAGTTCTGTTAGCCTAACGGTTAGGAGAATTAACTATGCCTTTAATTGAAATCTGTCTGACGCAAGCTTGGTTACAAGGTTAAGACACTCCCTAAGAAGGAAATGCTGGGTCCTGAAGATCACTTCATTGATCATCCTCCAGAAAGCTGGCAGAGGATAAACCAAGTTAATCTGTTTCATCTTCCCATCTGTGATCCTGCACAGTGTATTGAAGTAAACTCTTCCTCAAATTTCACTCCTGATATCTACATAGACGTGTGTTGTGATTCAGGGTCAGCCTGTGGGTTTGGCAGATGGGTTGGACGACTCAGAGGAGGAGGAGGGGGGTGTTGAAGAGCTGGCTGATGATGGCCTTGAGGCTCCGCAGAGCCCTCAGCCGAGCCCCTCCCACCTGGTCACGAAGGAGACCCAGCTGTGTGAGCCTGACAGCATGGATGAAGATGACCCACAGCTGGCCCTGTTCAAGGACGCCCGACGTAGGAGGCAGTCAATCAGGAGTAAACAGAGGAAGGTAATGGGGCACCTCGGAAGGAGGCAGAGAGAGGCCACACCCTGAACTGTATTTAAGGGGAATGTGTGGGAGGGCTGGTTTGCTGAAGGCAACCGCTTGGATAGTTCCTGTTTCATAGATCCTGTTTCATGGTTGGAGTCTTGTCTTGCTCTGTTTTATGTTAATAAATTTGGCAGGCTTAGTTCCAGCCTCTTGCCGTTTGTAAAGGGGTTGTCCCTGCTTTTGCTGCAGGGCCGGTAGCAGGCTGGTACAGAACAACGTGTCCATGTATTTTGTGTAATAGACTAATAGAGTTGGAAGGGACCTTTGAGGTCTTCTAGTCCACTCCTCAGTTCAAGCAGGAGACCTTATACCACCTCAGACAAATGGCTGTCCAATCTAAGCAATTAGGAACATGCACAGCACAAACGTTTGTTTTCTTCTACCCCCAAAGAATGAATTCAGCAGAATGAAACATTAGTACATTAGGAGTGAATCAGAGTTTGGTGCTGCCAGAGCAATTTTCTCCTCAGCTGTAACCAAGACATGTATACAAATAGTGAGTCAAACACTTAACATTGCTTACTAAAAGTTGCATTCACAACAAATGCAACTATGCCGTAAACAAACACATACAAACATAACTGTACATATAAACAGAAATAAGCATGTGCAACTTATATCATTTCTGTATTCATTGATTTGTCTAGCACTGGACTATGCAGAATGGAACAAAGGGGTGGGTTGGTTTTTTGGGTTTTTTTTGCACTTTGAAGAGAATTGAAACTCTTTTGGGTTTCCATGCATGTGATGCTTGGCAGAACTTGTATGGCTCTTTATATTAAGCATCCCAGCATGGGATACTGAGAAGTTGTAGGTACCAATTTCACAAACATGTGTGTGTATGCTGTTTTGTGATGGCTTTATAAATCTCCCGACTGTTGCAGAATATAAGGAATTGAATGCAGTCATACTATGCATTTGTTGGGATTTCTACTTGCACACAGTAAAATAAAATTTTGGAAATAAAAGCTTGGATGAAGAGGGCCCCTAACTTGAGTGCTTAAACATGCTTGAAAATAAAATACTGTGTCTCCAAGGCAATAATTTTATAGCTGCAACAAGGCTTAGAAATAAAATACTATTAGTGATAAGCAAAATCCTTCATTTTCTTGTTTTTGAAAATGCTTTTTTGCCCCCAAGCAGAAATGTCTTTTAAAATATCAGTGTGATAAACTAAATTTCTAATTTCTTTCAGTGACCTTTTAAAGGTGCTTCTACAACAACCTAAACCACACAAGTTTCTGTTAAATATACTCTCAGGATCTCAGGACCTATATGGGGAATGTAATGTACTCATCCAAGCAAGTTAGGCATTCTCTTTTGCTTTCATTCCCAACTGGATGGAAGATGTTCTCTAAGCCCATGCATGAGCCTGGGCTTAGAGAAGAAAGTTCTTGTTGTAGAAATACAAGAACTTAGAGAAATGCAGTGCAGAAATAGACAGAAATAGACGAGTAAAAACAATATTGTTCTAGGTGTCTACCATTGCTCACCCAATGGAAGAGGCCTGAATGCTATTTCTAAAGAACAGAATAGATCTTTATGAGGTATGAAATAGTAGCAATCAGGGATTTCAGGGGATGAATTTGGTCAAGAAAGATCCTTCCAGGAAACTCTTGTGATTCCACCAATAATATATTATTGTTGGTGGCTCATAGAGCAAAAGCAGCCAGAAAATGGAGCACTCAGCTTTGCTTACTTAAAGATGTGAGTTTCTCTTTAGTCAGAAAGTTAAAAAATGTTGCCACTCTCCTCTAAGTTGCTTGTGATTCCTGTACTGTATGTACAATTACTCTCAAGGTTTCCATTCATGAAACAAAGCATGTCTTTTGATTGTAGATGCCTGCTTCAAGAACTATAGTTGTAGATTAGGCCACATTTCTCCTTATTAATATGCAGACAGCTGTTAAAACCTAGTTATTCTAAAGCAGGGGTGTCAAACTGCCGGTCTGTGGGCTGGATGCGTCATGGCAAAACCGCACCCACCCCATTGCTGGCAATGGGGAAAAAAAGTCACGACATGTCACGACACATCACGTGACATTGTGAGTTTGACACCTCTGTTCTAAAGGATCTGGTGAGTGAAATCATTGTGAGGGAGGATATGCTATAGGATATGCGCTATGTTGTTTATTCCTCTAGCACAAAGTGTGCTCTCCTTTTTGCTTTTCTTATAAGTTTTGATGTATTGTTTTTACTCCATTTCCCGAGGAAGATTTCCTAAGCTGTAGAGTCTTGGTTGGTTGGAGTGACATATATGCCCTAGTAAGTGAATGAATAAATATTATACCTTTGAGGCTCAGTTGACCTTTTCCCCCATTTCTCCTGTGCATGAATAAATCATTGTTTCTTGTTTCTGCTTCCCCCTTCCCCTTTGTATTTATGTTTTAATTTAATATTTTTCATTGTCTATTTTATATTTGGTAAACTGCTTCAGGAAAGGTGATTGGAGGAGGAGGAGGAGGAAGAGGGGGAGGAAGAGCAGGAGGAGGAAGTATTTTTGTTTTCAGGCAGAGCATGTTAATCTTTAGGCTGGGAAATGTGCTAATTAAAAGGAATGTCAAAGAGATTATCTTTTTCAGTCCTGTAATCTTGCTGGTTTAATGACCCAGGAGTTTAGCTAAAGTTATGAAAATGATCTCTCTCTGTTCTCTAACTTCAGGAGGAGGATGTTTTTTTGTGATATGGTTTCTAATTCAACCAAGTGGCTCTTCTGTGGGGAAGGGCAAAATAGTGTTCCAATATGGTGAATTCTAGGGATGTCACAATCACCTTCTCCCAAATTTCCTTCAAGTTCCATTTCCTACTAATAAGTATCACATCCAGGATAGCCGACCTCTAGTTCCCTCCTCCATCTTTTGCTCTTTTTAAAATATTTGTTACTAAAGGAAGATTTAAAAAAAACACCACAAAAAGCTAAAAGGAGAAATAGGAAAAAATATCAAAGGAAAAGTGAAGGAGGAAGAAAAAGAAAGATATTTAAAGAAGTAACTTCTGAATTTCTTTGCAGAAATTACAAACATAGCAATTACCATATCCACCCTCCCATATTGTATGTAATGACTCCTTCCTTTCTTCCTATAAACAAACCTTTTAAATCAATAAACCCTGAAATCACCAGTTCAATTTTATCCATTTTCAGCAAAAAGTCCATAAAGGGTTTCCAATCTTTTATAAAAGTAGTGGTGGTTCCCTCCTTAATCAAACAAATCAACTTAGCTATTTCTGCAAACTCAGTCATCTTCAAAAGCCGTGCCTCCATTATTGATATTTTTGTATCCCCCTCCATCTTTTGCATGATGGATTTATCTGCAAGGGATGTCAAGAACCATCGGCTTTCCCTCCTGAGGTAGAATTTGAATCCCAGTTGATGTCAGGGGTAGATGGATTTTCCCCCTTACTTCAGTGATGTGCTTCCTAGACACCTCAGAAATCTGATCTGCAAATATTTAATCTGTATCTTTTCCTTGGTTGGATTGTCGGGAATACACACCCACAGCAGTGTCATTCTGCTTCTTTTTCTCTTGATTTTTCACACAAATCAAAATCTCTTGATTTTAACAAGGTTTTCATTCTTGGTGTCACAAATTTCCATACAGGAGTAATCTTTTGTTTTGTATAATGCAATAACACCTCCCCTTGTTTTTAATCTGTTTTGAGCGAACTATATCTTTCCTGTTCTATATTGTAATCATGAGTTCCATCCCAATTGTTTCAGTAATACTGACAATGTCAGATTTACACCCATGCTAAGACTTCATACTAGGACTTGTCTCTGTTTGTTCCCCATACTTTGTGCATTAATCTACAGATATCTGACTCCTTTAATACTGTCTTTTATAGGTTTGCTTCCTGCATCTCATGGGTTATCTTGGAGTACCTGTTCTTTCTTTCCACTATTTTCCTTGTTGTAAGGTTTAGTGCCTTTGATCTTATGCTTTGAATATAGTTCTGGGGAATGGACTACCCCCAGATTTAATTTAAAATCCACAGGATTATCTAAGAAAGACAAACTTGTTTCCCCTGTGGGAAGTTCATTCCATGTCTCACTCTACTTGTAGCTAGTTCAGCCCAGGAATCAAAAAAAAAAAATCTTGATGACATCATCCCTTAAGCCAATGGATCACTCCAGAATCTTCTGCTCTGTTATGGTCTGAACTAACATAAAACATTTAAACCATTAGAGTATAGACAACTCAAAAGGTTCCAGTGCAACATTTTGTGTTGGGCTGTTTTATTCTGATCCCAAAGCAAAATACACTTTCCATTTTGTACACGCTCTAGTTAATACTAAACCCTGCTTAGTATGTCTTCTGTGCATAAGCTAATGTTTTAAGCAGAAGAGCACATCTTCCACCTTAGATTTGGATGCCCATAGTTGCCCATAGTTCTGGGTTGGCTCTGATAAAGCCATGGTCAGGCTAATTTTCTGTTCAGCCCTGTGTGTTAGATTTCATCTCATTAAAATTGCTCAGAAATACATGGAAGATACACTCAAATCTCTGAGAAAGTTTTGAGTGCATTTACTCAAGAGGACATTGCACCTTAGGAGCTTTAGCTACCAATTCACACCAGGGCTTAGAATGAGTGCAATCAGTGAGGAAGAAAAGAAAATGGAAAGTAGCATTGTGCCTCCCAGTATGAAGCAAAGAGAGCAGTCCCAGATATAAACCAAATCTGACATATGTGATGTGAAGAAAATACACTGAGGCAAAAGAAGTGTCATCTTTTGTTTTGGAAAGCAAACTAGAAAGCAAAACTAACAGCATACGGTCTGCGTTGCTTACTGGGATCGCAGCATTATTGTACAGCTTCCTAAACTAATCCAGTGTTCTAGGAGGAAGGGAAAAGCAGGAGGGGAGGGGTCCACCAAGCACCCCTTCTCCAGCATGTCACCTTTCATTAAAATTGTGTTTGTCTGAGAATTTGTTATTTGCAGTTGTTCGTCTGTAAAATTAGGTTTAATTCTTCACAGTTTGTCACCTTTAAAAAAATTCTGCTCTGTTGGCACATATATTTTTTTTAACAACCCCCTCCAAAGAACAATACTCTCTCACACACCAAAAAACCCCCTCCCAATAACAATCCAAGACTGAAAAAACTGGGAAAGAAATGTAAAAGAAAATTAGCAGAGACAAGCATTGCTAAATGAAGCACTTCTTGCCAATAATTCACTATCACTGTTGAAGACTAGTGGACACATATCATTTGGAATTGTTGTATTACTAAACTCTGATCCATCCACCATCTTGTACCACCTCATGGTAAAAGGCAGATGAAATAGAACGTCGTATACAGTGCTTTTTTTTCCTAAAAAACAGGTGCCGGAACTCAGAGGTGCTGTCACTGGGAGCGATGCCGGTGTCTTGCTACAGCGTCGCCGCCCGTCCTTTGCACCCCTGCCCCTGCGGCTCGGAGCCACATGCCATGGGGATTCCCCTCCCCACAGTTGCCACGCCGTGGCCTGTGCTGAGCCCCCACCCAGAACTGCTCCTTTCTTTCCTGCTACCTTTATTGATTTCATTGCAGAGATGTTAACATAGGAAATAGATTATTTTATTATCTATTTTTACCTTCCAAAAGACAGAAGCAGATGAAAAATGTGAGGTTCTTTCCTGCTGGCTTTTTTGAATTAGCTGTTTTAGATTCTAAAAGTTTAGTTTCTAAAGAAGTAACCTTGTAAATAATTTTAATATCCTCCTCTAGTGCAGGATAGGCAACCTTGGCTCTTTTATGACTCAAGGACTTCAACTCCCAGAATTCCCGAGCCAGCATGGCTCAGCTTGGAAACTTCTCCCTTTCCCGTCAGCTGGCTGGCTCAGGATTTCTGGGAGTTGAAGTCCACGAGTCATAAAAAAGAGCCAAGATTGCCTACTCCTAAAGCCAATAGAGGGAGCTTTTTTTTTTTTTTTTTGCAAAAAAAAAAGGTGCCGGAATGCTGTTCTCAGTGTTCTATGAGAAAAAAAGCCTTGTGCATAAGTGATGATTATAAATTTGACCTCACTCCACATCCTATGGATGTCCTGTTTCAGGTCTTCCTTCCTTCCTCCTTCCCTTCCTCTCTCACAAACAGGGAAAATATGGTAGTTTAAGATTTTACTTTGTGCAGCAGCCACAGGTAGCTGTATATGCAGATGCACGAACACACAGTTTCAAACAGACCCAAATCTTTGGGAAACTTACAGACTCATTCTCAACAAGCAAAGTCCCAAGGAACAGGCAGAAGTGTAGTCAGGGTACAGTGAAGAGGTTGTACTGTCATTGTAGAGTGGCAGCTGATCTGAGTTTAAATTACAGGGTTTCTGAGGCAAGCATTCTGGGCACAATAGACAGAGATTCCAGCAAATGGAGTGGTTGTTCCCAAGATTTGCTAGCAATGACCTAAAATAGAGCCCCACCTGGTGCGGGCAATCACCAATGGGAACACTCTTGCCTTATAACAGACATGTCAAACACAAGGCCCGGGGGCCAGATCCGGCCCGTGAAGTGGTTTCATGCGGCCCGCGAAGCCATCCTGGAAACAGTGAGGGAACGGCCCCCACTGCCTTGGCCCTGGCCCAGAGACCCTCCTCCTGCCAGAGACCCTCAGATCTGTCCCACTCCTGCCCAGGCCCCCATAGGCACCCTTGATGCGAACGATGTAGAGCTGGCCACGCCCACCCAGTAGGCCATACACACTCTAGCCACGTCCACCCAGTAGGCCATGCCCACCCTGGCCACACCCACCCGGCCCCCTGAGGGCAACGGCAATGCTGATGCGGCCCTCAATGAAATTGAGTTTGACACCCCTGCCTTATAAGGAGTTGGGCAGACCTTGTCTTTCCTGTCCTTTGCTCAGCCCTACATGTCTTAAGTCTAGGAGGAGGTCCTGGATTAGATCTCTAGTCAAAATAGTGTTGTCTTCCCACAAGCTCTGTTGCACATCAACCTCCAAGTCCCAATATCATACTGCATAGAGAAAGAAGCCAGCACTAGGTGGCCCATCTATAGGAGTTGAACCAGCTGAGCCTGAAGACAGGGTCAAACGCATCATCATTTTGGAGTTGTTAGGGCCCCATAAAAGACCTAAATCCAGCCCCTCCCCCAAAGTCCATTGACTCTTATCTGGCACCATTTTGCCTTGACTATTAGTAGAATAGAATAAACTTGTAGTGCTTTTGAACTCAATCCCAGCTCTTGATTTCCTGTACTTGACTCCACCAAGTTCTCAGGATTCTAAGATGTTCTTGATGAAAAGGTAGCAGCTTTGTTTCTGATACGCAGCCTATGTGTCTGCCATAGATCTGATCTCAGGTCTTGCATCATCATAGGTTTGTTCCATCCTTCCGAGGTAGGTAAAATGAGGACCCAGATTGTTGGGGGCAATTAAGCTGACTTTGTAATAATGCCGCTTGGGGGTTTGTGTGAAAGCCCTAATAAGCAGGCATATACATAGAATGAAGGCTACTGCTAAGCTTGTAAGCCGCCCTGAGTCTTCGGAGAAGGGCGGGATATAAATGGAATTAAAATAAAAATATTCCCTCACAGAACCGGAGATGGGAGATCTGCAGAAGTTCTTGGAAAAGAATTGTAAAAATGCCTTAATAGGCTCTCCAGCATCAGCCATTCTTATTTATCAAAACAAGGAAAGTTATGCTAATGAAATCTTTACTAAATGCTAAATCAGATTAGCAAATGAAACCATTACTTCTGTCATCTATTTCTGGCCTATTGCACTGTTTCTGTGGAGCTGTAATCTTGGTTAAGCTTTATAGTATCTATGTCTGTGCCTTATTATAAAGGAAGCGGACAAAATAAAAGACCACATTTTCAATTTCCTTACAGGTTCTTTGAGTACAGTACAATATAAGACCTTTTGGTTAGTTTAATGCTTCTACTATCTCCCAATACTTTATGAATAACATATGCTGAGTCCTGTCATTTGCTGATTGCGTACCTTCTAGAAGTTCAGATCCTTGTCACATTGATCCCATGCTGTAACACCCAGATCTCACTGTGGTTGAAAGAGTTATCACTATGGGGACCAGTGTTGCTGGAACATGAAATTCCTCCATTCTGAAAGGACCAAATACAGAACAGTTGGTTTCTGATCTTCTTTTATTTTACCATCTCCTGTATCAAACTAAAGGAAAAGTGCCTTCTCGTAGAAACCTGTGTTCAGAGAAGATGAATCAGCAGCCATAATTTTATGACTGGAAAAATATTGCAGCCTTACTTGAACCACTGACACTCCAGGCTTAAGAAATAGCAAGAGAGGGATCAGTTCAACAAACTGATAAATGAAATGAAATGAAATGAAATAACTCCTTTAGCCCAGTTTCTGTTCTCAGTTCAGAAGAAGGTGCTACTGTAATGGGATTGGGTCTATGCCCCACCTGATGAACTGAGAAAGATGGTCCTGTAGTTGTCCCAAGAAAATCCCACAGCAGTTTGGTCAAATCAGAATTCTCAAAGACTTGTAAAAGCAGACATATACCTAGAAAATTTCTCCATAATAGGGAAACTTTACTTCTAATGACAAGAAAAGTACTGTATTTCAAATAGAAGTCAATATCAATATTTGCTTTCATTAATGATTTGTATTAGCTGCATGTGCAAAATGCTGTTTTATAGTATTTAAATTTTAAAATTTATGTGAATACTGTTGATTACCTATTTGGTCTGACACTAGGAGATTAACTTTCCTAACAAAATATTCTTGATGAGGGTGCTTGTGAGAGAGAAGATAAATAAATTTAATTTAGAAAATAACTTGATGATAGAAGAGCCTAAATTACTGTATTTGTAGCTAAGAGCCTGTAGTACGTTATCCTCCATTAGAGGGAAGGGAAGGGAGAACATGAATTACATAGATCAGAATCAGAAAGAAATCTGAACTATAAGAGCAGGACAGTTCTAAAAATGCCAAGAATAAACTCCATCTTTTAGACAAGGCAAGAAAGGAGGAAAAAAGGAATAGGAAAGGGCAGATACACCCTGTCTAATTAACTCTACATTTATTGCCCCAGCATTGAAATCTTTAAGTGTAGAAAACCAGGGCAAAGTTGAATTCCAATACATAATATCCTACACCATTTCTGTGATACTGAAGGCTAGAAGAGGGAGTCAAGCTATTCTCCAAAGCGCCCAAAGGCAGGACAAGAAGCAACGGATGGAAACTAATCAAGGAGAGAAGCAACCTAGAACTAAGGAGAAACTTCCTGACAGTTAGAACAATTAACCAGTGGAACAACCTGCCTCCAGAAGCTGTGAATGCTCCAACACTGGAAGTTTTTAAGAAGAGACTGGACAGCCATTTATCCGAAATGGTATAAGGTTTCCTGCCTGAGCAGGGGGTTGGACTAGATGACCTCCAAGGTCCCTTCCAACATTATTATTATTATTATTATTATTATTATTATTATTATTATTATTATTATTATTATTATTATTATTACTATTATTGATCATCGCACAGTCAGCCAGATGTTCAGACTGGATTTGGCATTTTTGTCTACCTATCGAATCCCTACCAAGGACCTGGGATAAGCAGATATAGATGTTTGATGGTATTACAGATATCGTCGCAGGATGGAAGCAGTTCCTAGTAAGGTCGCCTTTTGCAATTGTCTAATGGTGAATTTGTTTATTATTATTATTATTATTATTATTATTATTATTATTATTATTATCTTTTATTCATAAAACATGAAACTCAGTCAACTGAACACTCAAATTGACTGGCACCAATGGTTGACATGGGCTGCTGCCAGCATCCTAGGTATCAACCAGGTATCTCCTTAAAATGTAAGATGTTCCGAGTAGTGCAGTTTTTTGTAGCTTTGCTGGAGTTATTGCAGGAAGCTGCAATTTCTTGATGTATTTTGCAAAGTTTTTGGACGTAGTTCCCAGGGCCCTGATGGCAATGGGTATCACTGTTACATGTTTCATCCATAATCGCACAGTTTTGATGGCCAGGTTGTGGTATTTCATAATTTTTTCCAGTTCTGTTTCTTCGACTCTGGCATCTCCTGGTACAGTGATATCAATCAACTGTATGCTTTGGTTCTCTATGACTGCAATATCTGGTGTGTTGTGTTCCAAATGGCAATCTGTCTGTATTTGGAAGTACCACAAGATCTTCACCCTCTCATTCTCGACAACTTTTTCCACCTTATGTTCCCACAACTTTTCAGACACAGGCAAGTCGTATTTTTTACACAATGCCCAATGGATTAGTTTAGCAACTTGGTCATGTCTTGCTTTGTAATCAGTTTGCGCGATTTTGCTGCACTCACATATTAAATGTGAAACAGTTTCAACTTTGTCTTTGCAAAGTCGGCAATTTGGATTGTCAGTAGATTTTTGTATCTTCACTTTCATGGCATTAGTTTGTAGTGCTTGCTCTTGAGCAGCCAGTATTAAGCCTTCTGTTTCTTTCTTGATGGTTCCTATCTTAAGCCATGCCCATGTCAAATTGTTATCACATTTTCCTTCAATGTTTTTCAAATGCTGTCCATGCAAAGCTTTGGTTTTCCATCTATTTAATCTGTCATCCAGCCGTTTTTCCTTATATTCTGCCTTTGTTTCTGTTATTTTTATAATGCTCTTTGTTTTCACAGCCTGCAGCAATTTTTCTGTACTTTGATTTACATAGTCATTCAAACTTCATTTTTCTTCTTCTACAGTGACACTTTAGTCTCTTTTTAAAAATTTCCAGTGATGGAGTGCCTATGATTTCTGAAGGCAAGCTGTTCCACTGGTTAATTAACCTTAATTCAAGGTTGCTTCTGTCTTTGATCAGTTTCCAACCATTGTTTCTTTTCCTGTTCTCTGGTGCTTTGCCCCCCCTCTTCTTTGTGGCAGCCTCTCAAATACTGGAAATAATGGAATCCTGGAATACCGATATCATGTCACCCCTCTTTCTTCTTTTCTTTAGACTAGCCAAACCCAAGTCCTGCAGCCGTTCATATGTTTTAGTCTCCAGGCCTTTGACCATCTTAGTTTCTCTTCTCTGAACTTTTTCCAAAGTCTGAACATCTTTTTTGAAGTATGGTGTGGTCTTACTAGGGTTTTATAAAGCGGTACTAATACTTCACATGATCTTGATTCTATGCCTCTGTTTGCTTAGAATTATCCCAAAAGTAGAATCCCCAGCATATGAATACAGCTACTCTAGGGAGAAGGAAATGTTCCATTATCTCTTAAGCTGTCAAGTTGTTATATGCCTATAAGTAATACCTTCCTTTCATTCCAAATTATGCTGCCAGTGGATTCAAGTGTATTATCAAATTTGTTACAAGATGTTTTTTTTAAAAAAAAAGTTAAAAGAGGTGCAAATTTGATGCTGTAGAAAGATATTTTGACTGTCTGATTGGTTTGCTTAACTGTTATAAGTCTTTTGTAATGAGCTCTTGATTGTACAGATGTTCTATTTTTATCCTGAAACCTTTATGTTCTTCAAAATGTATAACTGTGTTGTAAATATTTTGATACATTCTCGCCATCAACCATTGATTCTCAATATGGAAAAGAATTTATCAAAACAGTTCTGGCAAAAATATTTTTACCTGCTTGAATTCTTCTGCAAACCACCTGCTGAAGGTAGATGTAGAAGAGGTGACTGGAATACATTATTGCAGAAGATACACACTAGAACAGATGTCTGCTGTCAATACTGGCAACTACTAACAACTGATTGTGGCCTTCAGCAGAAAATCTTTGTCTGTTCACCAGATTGGATCAGGCTCAAATCTCAGCAGAGGTAAGATTTGGACTCCTTGAGTTCTTTCTTATGTCTTCTCAAAATGTAAAAGACAGTCTACCAAGAAGAGTCAGACATACGTTCATGTAGATTAGGCAATAGAATCTTTTGGGTTTCAAGAACCAAATAAAGGGCACAAAACTTTTCTGGTCCATAATTTGGTGAGGAAAACCTCTTAAAATACTCTGACTTGATGATTTGGGATGGTTTCCTGAAAAAACCCTGAGGGCATTTATTATTTTTATCATTATTTATTACTTTATATGCTGCTCATCTTGCTGTCCAAAGTGACTCTGGGTGGCTTATAGTGTATTTCCCCTGAATTCCCAATGAATTTCCTCTTATTTTCTGGAGAGTCTGTTGACCGATCTAGAGTACAGCCAGGTCCCAGATGATTGACTGTTTTGCTTCTAACACTTTCTTCCTTCTCACAGAGGAGAATTGGCCTCTTCTTTGTTAGGGAACTGAAAGTGATGATGTGGGTGGGAATATTGGTGAGGCTACAAGTGGAGGAAGTCTCAAGGCATGTCAAATCAGCCTTATAGTGAAGCCATTTATCTACTCTGCAACAGTGGAGACAGGTCAGGCTCCTTTATTCTTTGCTTCCATTGCCTCCATACAGAATGGGATGACAGCACTCTTTCACGCTGTGATTCACCTCCATGAAAACGCTGGGGACAGAGCAACCTGAAATAATGTCTGCCTCATTGTTAGCAGTGCATGTTGCTCGTGCCATACTGCATATGAAATCAATCCAGATTTGGAAGGAATTTGTTAGGGCAGGTCATAGGAGACATCACCTTAGCAATCTCTTGTCCTGCTTAGCTTACTACTTGCTTACTTATCTCATGATCCCCTGGCTAATTCAATCAGCTTGTATAAGAGTAGGTTTTTGATTAATGAAGGTGATCAGTGACCTTTGTAGAAAGATGGTACTAAGAGGACCTTTCCTGGGGAAAACACAACAAAACAAAACTGTCCATTGATTCAGAAGATTTGTCTCACAAAAGACCAAGTTCAGATGTTTCATTTCTGGGACCAGTGATCAAAAAGGTTGTAGCTTGCAATTCCAGACACCTGAATTTTACCAATTTTTTGAAACTGGTTTTAATATGCTGGAAAACGTTACTGCCGAAACTGCTTAAGGTGCCTTAATTGATGAAATCTGCTGGAAATTGAATGGAGAGTGTGCCATCCTATTTGTTTGGCTTTTTATCTGATGGACATTATCCTTCTGCACCATGTGGTGGGATTGGGCTTCACAGGCACTTTACAATGATACTAGTCCTTTGTGTCAGACAGTGTATAACAGGAGGTACTAGGAGGAATATCTTCATAGCCTTTAACTTCTGGTGTATTTATTTATTAAGTTATATGCTGCCTATCTCTTCAATAGGAAACTCTGCCCTTGATGTCCCAGATGGTTCCATTTGTCCCCCAATCAGTTCAATATCTACCTGAAACCACTGGGAGAGAACATTCAGAGCAAGTGGCATCAGTATGTTGATAACATCTACTGCTCCCAACTAATGCTAGGTAAGCAATGTGTATCCTTGAATATTATTTATGTTTGATGGTGATCTGAAGGAGAGGGAGAACAAATTCAACCCATTCAAGATTACAATACTTTTAATAAACAGGAATTTAGATTTAGGGGTTGAGTTCAATTTATTTTGCTTACAGTTGTACTCCAGTTGAAATAACAGATGTGCAGTCTTGGAGTGTTCCTCAATTTTTATTTGCAGTCAGACTTCCAAGCGCACACTTACATGATTTTCACAGTGCACACTTACATGAGTAAAGCTGGTGCATCAATTGCAATGATTCCTGAATTGGTAGATTTTGTTACGTACTTTGGATACAACTTTTAATTATTGCAACAAACATTAGGTGTTTTAGACATTGCAACAACTCTTTAGGCCTTTTAGAATTGCAACTAATATAAATTGTGGTAGCTATGCTGCCAGCCAATGAAAATACAGAACTCCTATAATGCCTTTATTTATTGAAAACTGGGTACCAATTGCTTAGAGTGCACAATTTAAATTGTTGGCATTGAACAATAAAGACTAAGCAGCTTAGATCTGCCATCTAAGTGACTGTCTAATAATTTATGAGCATGTCAGCCTTCAGATTTGCAGAAGAGGCTTTTTTGAAAATGTCCCATTGTCAGCAGCCTGTCTTTCTGGCATTTGTGAAAGGGCCTCTTCCCTCATGTGATATGTTTAAACGTCTGTAAAGATGTATATTTTCAATTTTTTTAAACATAATTTATCTCTGTATAAAATCCTTTTTTATTCTTCGAGATATTTTTGAGCATTTGTAAGACAGCATAGAAACTAAATTAGTAAGTGAATGTTCTGCATTTTTGCATTCTGTTATGGTCCCAGCTGCATGTCTGTGAGAAAAAATGGGCTTAAATGATGATGGACTGCATTAGATTTTTGTGAAGATTTTTTGTTAATATTAGCACTGCTACTCATTTTATATATAGAAGTTCCTAAGAGTTTAGCAGACTTCACAGATATTTTAATTGGTGTTATTGATCTTCCTGCACATCGCAGAAATCTTCACGAGATGATCTTTACAGTCTCTTTCAACACCACACATCCGTGATTCCACATTGTGTTTTGTGAAAGGTGCTACTGTGAGAAAATCACAGGCATGTGAGGGGATCGACAGAGAAAAGCAGCTCCTTTTACGAATCAAATCATTTCACGTGTTTAAATTTATCATGATATAATTTGTTTCAACAATACAAATTTGCCAGCTATATCCCAAATGGCTGGATGTAGACATGGATCAGGGAAAGCAGTTTTCTTTTTAGAGGATCCTGCATTCGGTGTTTAATCTTTCTACTTCAAAAGAATCCATTTGAGGAATGGAAAAAAAATCAGTAGTAGTGATGAGACCAAGGTAAGAAGAATGAAACCTGTTAGAATATGTTGTTGAAAAAATGGTTTGTTTAACAGAGTATTATTAATACACAGTGGAAGTTGTACTGGGACTTTTAGGCAAACAGTAATGCACTAACACGAGTTTTGTAACTTATTTTTACTCAGACAACAAAAAGAAACACAGTAAGAAATAGTCCAAGTATCAATCCAGTATCATGCACATAAAAGTCAGTCCATAAAAACATAGTATCAAAATACAAAAGCTGCTTACCAATATCAAAAACAATATACACTGTAGCAAGCAGTTGATTCTTGAGAAAATAAATATCAAGTTAGCAAACAAGAGAACAAGAGGTATCCAAACACTAACATCAAACACATATACAAGAGCAACTATGTGTAACATCTAACTCTCTTTTATGTGGAATAATTACAGCCACACCCTTAGGCCGTTTAACTCCTTAAAGGTGCTTTTACTCCATTATATAATATTGTCACCCAAATCAAGTTTAATCTCTAACAATCTCCCCTTTTGGGTGGCATATTATACATATATTTTTACAATCTCAAATTACACATATCACAAACAGATTTATGCTTTATAGCACCCTGAGCTTTAGTAAACTGGTCAGCAATATTATCTTCAGTTGCACAATATTCCAGTTTAATCAAATTATCTTTAACACATTGTCTGACATTTAGATACCGTAGATCCGTATGTTTTGATCTAGTTTTCACTGCAGCATTAGTTGCTAATTTTATAGCTGCTTGATTGTCTTCATACACTTTTATTGGTTCATTACAATTTAAACCCATATCAAACAATAATTGTTTCCATACCAATAGCTCAGTACATAATAAAGATAGACAAGAAAATTCGGATTCAGTTGTTGATAAGCTTATATGCTTCTGTCTGTTAGACCTCCATCCTACTAAAGCGTTTCCCAATAATACAACCAATCCTGAAGTGGATTTCCTGGTTACAGTATCAGATGCAAAACTAGCATCTGCAAATGCTTTTAGTTCCAATTCCTTTGTTGGCTCTAGATATAGAGAATAATGTATGGTGTGTTTCAAATATCTTAAAACTCTTTTCGCACCTTGCCAACATCTGGTTGTAGGATTCTCACAATATCTAGCTAAATGATTAACTGTAAATGCTATGTCAGGTCTTGACCAGTTACATAAATACATCAAGCTGCCTATTAATGATTGATATATCTTTTTATCAAAGACATTGCTGTTATCTGCTGAACTCTCAAAACCTTGAACCATAGGTGTTTTTACTGGTTTACAGTTTTCCATATTATAACGTTTCAGCAAACCATTAATTTTCTTAGCTTGAGACAGTTTAAATCCTTTACTAGTCCTGACAATATCCAGCCCTAGATAATGACTAATAGCTCCTAGATCTTTTACTCTAAATTTTCTTTTTAACCCTGAAATTATTCTTTCAGTTTCTGTTTCATCTTTTGCTATAATAGCAATATCATCAGTGAATAATAATAACAATGATAATTCACTATTTTGCTGTTTTATAAATAAACAAGGATCTGCAATACTAGCTTTAAATCCCAAACTATTTAACTCTTTTACTAAACATCTATTCCACTCATAACCTGACTGTTTTAAACCATACAAACTCTTATTCAGTTTCCAACAGTACCCTACCTTACTTTCTATTCCTGATGGAACTTTCATATATATATCATGGTTTAATGTTGCATGCAAATAAGCAGTTTCAATATCTACATGTTTTATACTATAATTCTTATTTGCTGCCCAAACTAAAGCAGCCCTAAGAGTGGAAGCTCTTAACGTTGGGGAAAATACTTCATCATAATCACTATTATTCTGTGCAAATCCTTGAGCAACTAATCTTGCTTTATGTATTACCTCTCCTGTAACACTTTCTTTCAGTTTAAAAACCCATTTACATCCAATTAACTTTTCTGTTTTAGGTATTTTAACCTCTTGATAAACATTAAGATCTTGGAAAGACTTTATTTCTTTATCCATAGCTACTTTCCAATTCTTTCTTTCATTCTCAGGATACATTTTTATTTCTTCAACATTAGAAGGTTCAATGTCTATTTGACAAATTAAACCTGCCTCGAAACGATCAGGCTGTCGTCTTTCCCTGTTAGACCTTCTGAGAATTATTGGACTTATAGGTACATTTACATTATTATCTTCTTCCTCTCCTGTCTCCACTATCAGTGGTTCTTGTTTGATCTCTCTAGCAGGTTCCTCCTCTTCTTTATCACTTTCATTTGAGGAGTTAGTTAAATCTTGTTGAGGAATATATACAATATCTTCTACCCTTTCCCAGCCTGACTGTTCTTGAAAAACAGCGCTAGAACTACAATAAATGTTTTTAGTACCTTTCTCCCAGAACCGATAAGACTTATGGTTTAACTCATAGCCAACAAAAAATAATTGTTTAGCTCTATGTTCTCCTTTATTTCTTATTGAACTTGGAATATGTACCCAAGCAGGTGTCCCAAATGTGTGAATATAACTAAGATTTGGTTTTCTCTTATACCATAAGGTATAAGGAATTTTACCTGTAGCTGAACTAACCACATTGTTTAAAATATGATTAGCACATTTTGCTGCTTCTCCCCATAAGCTATCAGGTAAACCAGAATCTTCAATCATAGATCTAATCATAGCTTGCAATGTTTGGCCCCTCCGTTCAACAAATGCATTATGCTGAGGTCTATAAGGAGCTGTACGTCTATGCTCTATTCCCTCTGAAACTAACAGCTCATTGAACTGTTTATTAACAAACTCAGTTCCATTGTCTGTTATTATGGTTTTTACATTTAACTGAGTTTTCCTTTGTACAAACTTGAGCCAATTAGATATTGTTTGTATAGTTTCAGTTTTTGACGTAAGGAGATAACAGAACCCATATCTGCTATAATGGTCTAGAATACTTAATATGTAGCAAGCACCCCCTAAACTGGGTTTCATAGGACCTATCAAATCCATAAATACCAGTTCTAATGGAGTTGTGGTTTTAAATCCATCTAACCTATTAGCTGGTGCTGCCCTGCTCTTTTCTCTACCACATACGTTACACTGTAGATATTTCTTACAAGCCTTTAACTTAAACCCATTAGACAAAGCTACAGTTCTTTTTAGTGTATTAAAATTCACATGACCCAATCTTCTATGTAATAAATGAATACATTCATCATGTGGTTTTTGATTTGTACAAGTAGTAGCCATTATTATAGGATCATTGCTAATTACAAACAAACCGTCTTTCATATTAGCTATTAAGTTCACTTCATTCTTTTGAATAAGACATTCCTCCCCTTGGAAAGTAACTTTAAAACCTGCTTCCAATAATGCCTTAACTGATAATAGATTATAATCATATCTGGGAACATATAGCATTTCCAAATTTTGTTTTAAAAATGAACAGTAAACCTTACCCTCTCCAGAGACCTTGACTCTCCAGCCATTAGCCATAGAAATATATTTTTTACTAGACCTTATATTCTCAAAATCCCTTTTTATTTTTGAAATACAGTGTGTAGCTCCACTATCTACCACCCACCAATTGTGGTTATTAGTAGTTCTATTAGCTACAGCTACATTAATCAGCTTTTTATTCTTTCTATGGCTTTCCTTTCTCTGACAATTACTATTCTGACAAAACTTAGCAATATGTCCCTTTAACCCACAATTAAAGCATTTCCTTAAAATATAAGCAGATTCAGTCTTCTTTATTTCTTGTTGCAATGGCTCTCTCAACTGTTTTCTCTCCATACGACATCTTGATTCTTCCAACAACCTTCCAGTTATTGAAGAAACAGTTAGGTCTTCTTTGGACAAAACCTCCAAGGACGATACAAAGGCATCGTAGCTCTCATCCAATGATGATAAAATGATGTAAACCTGGTGAAGCTCTGAGAAAATAAGTTCTTTTTCTTGCAGTTCCAACAAAGTTGCTTTTATAAAGTTAAGGTGAGCTAACATATCGCCATTCTTTTCCAGTCTAGCTCTAAATAGCTTTCTGGTAAGATTTATATGAGCACCAACACTGTCCCGAACAAAAATCTTTTTCAACTTAGCCCAACATTTAGCAGCAGATTCTTCTCCACGCACATGGACTAGCTGTTGGTCTCCTAATGTTAGCCCAATGATAGATAAAGCCTTATCATTGTCTTTATTGAAGTCTACAATCTTCTTGTTATCTTCTTCATTAGTTGGATCCCAGGCAGTTACATCAGGAGGATTATGGACTATTTTCCAAAGACCTTGATTTTGTAATAGCAAACTACATTGTGTAGACCAGGATACGTAGTTTGACCCATTAAGCCGGGTAATGCAGAATGGATTGAATAGTCCTTGTGCGATTGTCTGAATTTGAAAACTCAGTTAGGAAATATAAATGCAATACTGTGCCTGTCCTCAGCACCACACTGGATCTGGGCCCATAACCATTGTTAGAATATGTTGTTGAAAAAATGGTT
The DNA here is from genome assembly GCF_947247035.1 of Vipera ursinii. Classification (NCBI taxonomy): domain Eukaryota; kingdom Metazoa; phylum Chordata; class Lepidosauria; order Squamata; family Viperidae; genus Vipera; species Vipera ursinii. Next base: position 172,164,057 of record NC_139512.1, on the reverse strand, counting down.
TGTTTAACAGAGTATTATTAATACACAGTGGAAGTTGTACTGGGACTTTTAGGCAAACAGTAATGCACTAACACGAGTTTTATAACTTATTTTTACTCAGACAACAAAAAGAAACACAGTAAGAAATAGTCCAAGTATCAATCCAGTATCATGCACATAAAAGTCAGTCCATAAAAACATAGTATCAAAATACAAAAGCTGCTTACCAATATCAAAAACAATATACACTGTAGCAAGCAGTTGATTCTTGAGAAAATAAATATCAAGTTAGCAAACAAGAGAACAAGAGGTATCCAAACACTAACATCAAACACATATACAAGAGCAACTATGTGTAACATCTAACTCTCTTTTATGTGGAATATTTACAGCCACACCCTTAGGCCGTTTAACTCCTTAAAGGTGCTTTTACTCCATTATATAATATTGTCACCCAAATCAAGTTTAATCTCTAACAAAACCTATTATGTCTTTTTTTATTAGTTTGTAATATAAAATACAAAAATACAAAAGAAAACAGTAGGAAAATAACGGAGGAAGAAGGGAAGGGAGAAGTGCAGGGAAAAGGAAAAAAGAAAGAAAGGAAACTTCCGACTCCTTTTGGTGCAGTAGAAGAAGATAATAACATCAAACTTCAACTTTTTACTTTTACATTGTAGTATAAACTGGCCATTTCTATTACAAAAAACCAATCAAATCGGTAAAACCCAAAATCAAAGTTTCAGATTTTTCCACCTCAAGCACAAAGTCCAGAAGCGTCTTCCAACTAGGAAAAAAAAGTAGTGTCAATGCTGCAAACATTGACATGTTTTTGCACTGATGATATAAGAGGCAGCCTTTTGCTTTAACTGTTGGGTTTTGAATCACTAAAATGTGGGAGAAATGCAACCCGGATGTTTTGACAAGATAAGTGGTAAATGTGATTCATGACGTGTAAATAAGGGAGGGAAATTCTGTATGATGTGGGGGTCAAGAGGAGGAGAATTCAGATTCTGGCATCCATCCATGAGTGCTGATGCTTCGTTTCATGATTATAGACTTTTAGATAAAAAAATACTTGAATGTTGTTTGAACTGTCTCATTAATTGGAACCATGACATCATGCCAGAATCTATTTTCTTTCAAACAACCTGCCACTGTCTCTGGCCTTGAGAGAAGCTGGCAAAGATTTAGGGGAGAATCTTTATCATTGGAAAAGAGAATCGGCTTGGAAACAGTGACCTTGCAGCTGCTGACAGTTCAGAGCATGCTGTGGGAAGATGAGTTTTCCCATTTGGGGGCAGAATCCAAGCAGTTAGCAGAGATTAGCTGGTTGTCAGGCTGGAACCACTCCAGTGGAGACTACAGAGGCCTTGAGACTGCACTGCCAGAGCCCCGAAAAGCAGAATGGTGGAGGGCTGCCAGACCATCTGCCACTGAGAATTTGGGTGAGTGGAAAATCCTGTGTGCAGACCAGACTGCCTGCCAGCCCCAGGAGTCCCCTGCTAGGTCCTCCAGACCCACAGAGACAGATGACCCCAGCCTGGGGCCTCTGCAGCAATGGGAGGTTGGGGAACCCCCACAAGTGAAAGGCCAATAACCTCTGAGCTTGCCCCAGCTAACAGAGGCCTTGCAACATCTGGGGGTGGTGCAGAAGCCTGGAGATCAGAAGCTGGTGGGAGGACAACAACAGCAAGGGTGGCAGCAGCAGGGCTCGAACGTGCAACCCCCAAACATACAGCAGGACCAGTGGGGCCAGCAGCAGTGGGGGCCCTGGCAGCCATTAAATCAATAACCAGAGTGGGGCCAGCAGCAACTGGAGACACAACAACAGCAGTGGGGGCCCCAGGAACCATTGAACCAACACCCAGGGTGGGACCAGCAGCAATGGGGGGCCCAGCAACCAATGATGAGCCTACCTTTGAGAACAACCTTCAATGGGGACCCAGAGAAACTGATTTTCTTCCTCAACCAAGTACGCTCTCACTTGAATCTCTAGGCCCATCTCTACTTGGACCCAGGTCCTATGGTCGATGTGATTGCATCCAGCCTAGAGGGAGAAGCATCTGAATGGTTGAACAATTTATATAACGAGCAAGCCCCTTACTTGGAGGACCCCCACCTTTCCCTCCTAGGGCTGAGGGAAAGATTTGAGGGCCCATCCATTGCCCTCAAAATGGAAGAACAAATCCACAAGATAAAACAAGCTGGCCGGCCTGCCCTGGAGTACATGTGGGAGTTTTTAAAAATGGCCGGTCGGATAGAGAGATGGCCTGAGCAATCCATAATTCATCTTTTTAGAGAAGGGTTAGATGACCACCATTCTCAGGCATGTATCTACTGAGCTGTACCTGACCAGCTGCATGAATGGTACCAGGCAGAGGTGAAATTAGATGTTCAGCTCACCCGTTATAAGAAGCCTCTCCTACCTGAAGCTGAACCAAGGTCAGAACAACCCGAATGGCAATCACTCCCACAAAAATCTCTAGCTACTGTGATGGCTGAAAGACCCAGGCCACCTGTAGGCCCAGCAATTAAGTGTTTCCAATGCGGACAGTAGGGTCATTGAGCAGCAAAATGCCCGGTCCCCTTCCCCCAACAGCAGAACAGACCAGGACCAGTAGTGAGAAAGAAACCTGCACAGTGGCTAACTGGAGAGAAGTCCAACTGGATGATGTAGGAACCTGCTGCCCAGATCACATCCCCAACACAGGAGGACGCCAGAACTCAGGCTGGTCCCGCCCCTGTTCTATCCTCTTTCGACAGTGATGATGAAGGAGAGAACGACCCGATGGTGAGCCAACATGTGCCACCTTTCTCGCTACCTGCCAAGCTCATAATCCCTACGTCAGGTATGCAGGTAGATTTAAAGGTGCTAATTGATTCTGGATGCTCCTGATGCATCATTAGCTTGCCATTTGCCATGGAACTGGGCATACGAGCAAAACTGCTCTCCAAACCTGTGAGGTTTGAGCAAGTCGATGGCTCCCTAATGGGAGGGACTTTAGTCATCAATTAACAGAGCCCCTACGCCTAGAAATAGGTGAGCACTGGCAATTTATTCGCTTCCTGGTGGCTCCAAAAATGACTGAGGCTGTGATTCTAGGATTAGCCTGGTTGGACAAATGGAAGCCATTTATCTGGCGGGAGAAAGGAATGAGAACTGTGAGACTACCCATAGGGCCCGATCCCCCCATTGATTCAACAGATGTTATAGGGGAATTTAGCCCACCCAATGAGCGAGCGCACATGGCTGCCTCACAGCCACCAGGCAAGCCACTCATCCCCAGTGAGTACCGGGACCTAGTTGAGGCATTTAGTGAGAAAGAATGGCATGACTTTGAACTGGTAGCTTCCCAAGGGCCAGTTGAAGGCAGTTTTCCACCCATCCCCTTCCTTTATTCTCACCCAGTAATATGCTTCTCTCAGGTCTAATTTAGTGAAGACACTCCCCTTCGCCAGGTGTGTTAGTAAATCTTTCAGGAGGGGGAGAGGGTATTTATTTTCCGCACTCACAGCATTAAGACCTTTATAGTTTACACAGAGATGAAGAGACCCATCTTTTTTCTCTATGAACAACATGGGCTCCCACAGTAGACTTGGCCCATTTGATGAATCCCCTTGCTAGGTTTGTATCCACATATTGCTGCATCTCCTCCATTTCAAGGGGGGACATAGCATACATTCTTGGTTGGTGGAGTTTGGCCCCAGCAACAGTTCAATGGAACAATCATTGGGCCGGTGTGGGGGCAAGGTATTGCATTCTTTCTGACTAAATGCCTCAACTAGGTCCCCTATAACATCTGTTGAATCAATGGGGGGATCGGGCCCTATGGGTAGTCTCACAGTTCTCATTCCTTTTCTCCCGCCAGATAAATGGCTTCCATTTGTCCAAGCAGGCTAATCCTAGAATCACAGCCTCAGTCATTTTTGGAGCCACCAGGAAGCGAATAAATTCCCAGTGCTCACCTATTTCTAGACCAAACCGGGAGAAATGCAACCTGGATGTTTTGACAAGATAAGGGAGACACTTCAGAAGGGAAGTGAAACTTCATGTGTTGAATTAATTGGTAAATGTGATTTATGATGTGTAAATAAGGGAGGGAAATTCTGTATGATGTGGGGGTCAAGGGGAGGAGAATTCAGATTCTGGCATCCATCCATGAGTGCCGATGATTCGTTTCATTATTATAGACTTTTTAGAAAAAAACAATGCCTGAATGTTGTTTGAACTGTCTCATTAATCGGAACCATGACAAGTAGTTGTGTGGGTTTTTTTAAAAAATCAAAGCAGTCAACTTAGCCATCTCTGCTAACTCTATCAACTTTTGCAGCCACTTATCCATTGTGGGAATCAAAGTGTCCTTCCATTTTTGTGCATAAAGTAATCTTGCTGCTGTCAACCTATATAGCATTAAAGTTCTAATTTTTTCCATGTCTTTTTCCATTAAACCCAAAAGAAAACTTTCTAGTTTTATCTTTACATTCACTCTGAGAATCTTCTATATTAAGATGTGAATCCTACTCCAATATTTCTTTGCTTTGTCACATGTCCATCATAAGTAATAAAAGGTCCATTCTTCACATTTGCATTCCCAACATTCACTTGGAAGAAACCTTACAGTAGATATGTCTAATTTTTGCTGTCATCCAGTGATGAACTGGATTTTCAGTTTAGCCCTAATGAGACAAACCTACTATTTTGGAATGCTTTCGCAAGTCAAAATAGGCAATGCCAGGCTAAAAGGGAAAATAGCCCAACATGGCATAAAGCAGCTTTTTTGTTTGTTCTGAATATGGACATCTGAAGCTTCAGGTGACAAAGTTGATGAAGAAACTGCTGTAATGAAAGGATGTGAAATGATAAATTGGCCTGTCAGCTTCCATCCTGAACACTGGTCACCTACCATTAAATCATTCTCACAGAAGGAAGCAAGGCAGTTATGACTTCTACTGTCCATTTAATCTCTGGCATGCTGTCTCCTGTGTTGAGAGAGATTCCAGGTGTGTCCTACTGCCTGGGGGAGGGGAGTAGAAAAGCACCAGAGACAGAACAGCAGAAGAAATGGATAGGAAGAGTTGTCCCTCAAGCTGCCTTGGGCGATTTCAAGAATGATGAATGGTAGGATATGAGTGGTGCCTCTGTTGTGAGGTGTCAGCACTGTGATAAATGATAGTGCCTCCACCTGCCACCATCTCCTGCAGGGTAATTATTTTATACCTGTAGAGGTGGAAGTTTGCCATTTTAGGCTGTAGTAACAACGAGAACCTTCTTCTAGAATAATCCATGCTTACAACTTTATCAGGATTTCCAAACCACATCCCCACCCCATCCCCACTTGCACTGCGCTAACTGTACTTTTTAAAAATTGAACGTTTATTGCTTTAACCAAACTATCTTGGAAATTCTGGAATCCTGTACATGTAAACTGAGAGCAAATGAATAAATGGGCTGAATCAAAATTTTTCAGAATATGCCTATGGGCTGAATCAAAATTTTTCAGAATATGCCTATGGGCTGAATCAAAAACTTTCAGAATATGCCTACTTTTATTTAGTTTAGATATAAAAGAAAGTGAACACATGGAAAATGGCTTAAAGGAAGTCCTCTGGAGGCCCAGAAGCATATCAGGAAAAGGCTGGGAATAATATAAAATAGATAATCCCCAAAGAAAAGCATATACAATTTTCCATAGCTGCACCAGGCTGCTATGTAACACAGGGACAAACTAGTACACAGTATTTGCAAAGGCAATAAGAAAAGCAAAGCTGTAATGTGTCCCCCACCACTCCTGTTTCAATAATCCTTTCTTTCATGCATCAGAAAGGAACCCATTCAATGAAGAAGCAGTTGCCTTGGCATTTGTTATATTTTTATAAGAAAATATTTGGAGCTAGAAAGTATGTGTCAAACAAAAGACAGGAGTAAAATTTTCTACTGCTTGCTTTACAGAAAGTTCCAGAACTAATCCTGGGAAATTACAAGATATTTTCCCAAAGAGGGACCCACTCAAGTTACAGGGAATAATGCAGTATGTTAAATTCTGTTAGAACTTAGAGTTGAGTCCATACTGATTTTAATAAACCCAGTTCATCTCTTGTGTCATTATGTTGTATCCTCAGATGTGAATATGTGGTGTCAGAAGTTAAGATGATTTCCTGTGCATTGATGATGGTATACTAGAGCAGTGTTTCCCAAGCTTTCCAGGTTGGCGTCCCAGCATGGGGGTGTGTGTGAGAGGGGATGGTTTTGCACGAGTGGGGCTGCAAGTGCCAGTATCTGCCACTTGCACATGTGCAGCTACACAGGGATGTGTGCTCACCCACTGCTGGCACGGCCTGGTTTCAAATGGGCCATGGCCCAGGGTTTGGGAAGCCCTATTCTAGAGATCCAGGTTTAACTAAAAGTAAAAACTTCACAAATACCTGCTAGAGTTTTAAAAGAAGAAAAGATACAGTTTACTGCACAACCAAATCATAAGAGGCAGTACAAGATGGAAGACCAATTGCAGCAACTGCCAGCAGTTTGGCAGTTTCAGTCTCACTGGCTCAAGGTTGATTCAGCCTTCCATCCTTCCGAGGTCAGTAAAATGAGGACGTAGATTGTTGGGGGCAATAAGCTGACTCTGTAAACCACTTAGAGACGGCTGTAAAGCATTATGAAGTTGTATATAAGTCTAAGTGAGGGTGACCACAAACCCACACACATGGACCAGATCCTCAGCTTTGCAAGCAACCACCCCACTACACACAAAAGAAGGTTTGTCCAGACCCTCTTCAGAAGGGCCAGAACACACTGCAAAACCACAATACTAAGAAAAGCAGAAGATTAATGGCTGCTTGACGTCTTTCTCCATAACAGCTATCCCAAAAACTTCATATTCTGACACATAGCACCCAAACTACAACACACCACACAGCCATCCACCAGGCAAAAACTAACCCTGTCATACACAAAAGGGGTGTTGTAAATGACAACCAGAATTCTCCAGCCCCTAGGAATAGAAATAGCCCATAAACCCATAGACACACTCTGCCAGGAATTATCCAGAACTAAAGACAAAATAGAGAAGGAAACAATGTAATGTACATGGATTAGCGTGAGGCAAGACCAGGAGACAGCAGGCACGGTTCTCAGAGATTTATTAGGGGAAGCACTGGCTTAAAAACACCGCCGGGATTCCCTGCTATTTATACAAACACTTGTACAAGTAACGACCAATAACAGTGCGGCGTTCTCCCGCCGCGTGGCTGCGGCCAATCAGGCGTGGCTAGCTTTGACAGCCGCGAGCTGTCAACGTGCCGTGCCTTCGACCAGCTGGCAACATTTGACAGCTTGGTTGCTACTGTGCATGCGCAGCCTCCAGCAACCTGACAGCTGTCATTGAGCTGCGCCTGCGTGGCCACTTTGACAGCTGTCATCATCAGCCGGTCACCGTGCCTGTGTGTTGGCGAGCGGCAGCCCGTTTGACAGCTATCAGCGGGCTGCCGCGTTTTCTCCTCACGCTGAAAGAGATGTGAACTTGTTTAATACACAACAGGAACTGTTTAATACACAACAGTAGAAAATCAACTGTAACTATTCCAATCAATTCGATGTGGGACAAACATCAGTTAAAAACCAGGATCCACGAACAATGGTTGGCAGTCAAACACCACAATCCCAAATCCTTAATCTCTACCCACACTGACACCAAACAGCACCAGTTTGATTGGAGCAACACAAAAATCATTGGCCACTCTACCACCCACCATGCTCATGAGTTCTTTGAAGCCTGGCACTCCACAAGCAATTCCATCAATAAACATATTGACCTACAACCAGCTTATGATTCCCCTCAGAATTCAAATCAACTGCACAGCCAACCGGAGACAGCACTGACCCTCAAACAACCCACATAAGCCACCTCACACCAGCAGTTCACCTCCCAATGATCCTGACCTGATGTAACCTCCCCATCACACCTGACCCATCACAAGACTCATCACAGACCCTCACATGACATACCCACACCTGACATCCTTATAAACAGAAGAACATTGAGAATGACATCCCCTAAACTCTGCTGAAGATGTTACCTGGTAATGAAACATTCAAAAACCAATCCACAAGCTCGGAGAATGAACCTTTTACCCTCATCCTACTCCTGAGCTACAGATATTTGCCACTATTGTAAACATAAGTCTAAGTGCTATATGCAGCGTTACTCAGCAGCCATTAGAAAAATAACCTCTTTGATGAGGCCTGAATAGTGATTCTCTCTCTTTTTCTTCCCCCTCCCTCCCTCCCTCCCCCCCCTCTCTCTCTCATCTACCTACTCTGAGGCCACCATCTGAACTGAAACTTACTGGCAATGAGAAAATCCAATGGTGATATTTTCAACAAAGATTTTTAATGTTCTTGAGAGTGATTCGTTCAAGTGACAAGGAGAAAAAAAACAGAAAACAGTACTCTTTCTGATGGTGGATAGAGCAGATGCTTTTTATGTGTACAGTAGTATAAATAACTAAAGCCCTGTTGCTGAAAAATTAAGACCTTTTGTGTGCCATGAAAAAAAAAGTATGGAAATTTTCAAATAAAATTTCTAAGAAAAAACTTGAAGGATCCGTAAATGGTTTAAAACAAGTTAGTCTTAAGATGTTAATATGTTGATTGGTTCTTTGATCAAAGATCCAATTGTTCGGAGCATAAGAAATAGGACAGTAGAAAACACTTACTTAGAGAGATGAATTGTCCCTTGAAAACACTAGTGACCTATGTCAAGCATTAGAAGTCACTCATACCTAATTGACATCTATGGGCCACAATGCTCTGATTTTGGCCGTTATCTGTGATAACGACCTATGGATAGTAAGGAGAGAAAGAATCTGTAATCAGAAACAAAATGATGGCTTTAACAAAAGAATAGCAGAAGGCAAAAAAACTTGGAAGCAGATCAAAATATATGCAGCAAAGCAACTGATGCAATATGAAGCATGCCAAATGGTTGAAACAGTATGCTGTAGCTGTGAACACATGCCATTTGGGTTGCACTTTACTCCTATCTTATCTTAATGCACAGTGGAATAACTGATAGAAGACATACTTGTATTGGGATCCATAGAAGAACTGGTTCAACACAAAGCAAATCCTCAAATATTAAATTCAGCAAAAGCAAACATTGTTTTAAAGTTCAAGAAATGCAATACCTGCAGAGATACTATTGAAATATGTGAATGATAAAGGCTATCTAGCTGCTACTATATGAGTTAAGCAGAGTTTACATGCAATCAAGAAGCCAGCAGAATGAGTAATATCGAATTATATGTGAATAAGATATTTTACTTAGAAAAAGGGGGATGGTAGGATGTATAGAGGAAGGTAAATATAGCAAAATAGCATAAGAGCCATTAATATTTCAAAGAAACAGTAAAACAAAATCTCAGCTCTGGGAAAGAACTAAATATAAGAAAGTCTTAAAATAACCATGTTTTACTTCTGCACTATATAAGAGAGGATAGAGAGAACTTCTGGCAGGCTTTCAAGATTCTGTTATCATCCCATATAACAAAGAGTTCCACTAGTTATTGCAGTGGTGAATCCCTGATGTTGCCTTTTGATTTACCAAAAGTAGAATTTATTCATGTCATGGGGAATAATGATACACTGTGGAGCCCTTGATGCTTTCTGAGCCTGGTTGTTTATGAAAAATTGCCTCACCAATCAACCCACTACAACACAACTACAACAAACTGCACATGAATGACATTGCCATACATAAAAAAACCATCTCAGAAACTATCATCAGATGATCACAGCTACATAGCATCCCCATAGCACACAAATCAACTAAATCCCTGCAAAATATCTTAAGGCCCACTAGCCCCAGAAGAAAAAAAACCAGGAGTCATTTACAATGCACAGTGTAAAGACTGTAATAGCCTCTATATGGGACATACAGGAACACCAGTTGCAGTCAGAAGACTTGATGGAAACTCTTTAATCTCCCAATTCATGGACACACTCAACCATATTTTCAGCTGGGAAACTGTGAACATCCTAGACCTAGACCAAGCTAAATCCAAAAACGCTAGGGCACAGGTCTGCAACCCGCGGCTCCAGAGCCACATGCGGCTCCCAGTCTTCTGCCATGTGCATTCCCCCCCCAAAACGTGGGACTAAAAAAGTTCAACCAATCAATTGAAATATGCAGGGTAGGTGCATATCTCGCCTTGGCTCCACTCTTCAGTCAAACCCTGTTCTGCGCATGCGCGCATGTATTGCATGTGCACACATTTTTTGCGGCTCCCAGTTTTTCCTTTTGTCAGGGAACCGGTTCCGAGTGGCTCTTTCACTGTTTCAGGTTGCTGACCCCTGTGCTAGGGTATTCCAGGATGGTTGGTATTCAGACAAATCAGCCATCAGTATGCATATAGATATAAACTACATGTACATGCCATTCAAAATAAGCAATAAAAAAAGCTAAGAAGGAGACAAACAAACAAACAACAAACAAACAAAAAATAGAAGACCTTGTCTCCAGCAAGTAAAGTCCATATAAACAGGGATTAAGATTATACAGACAATCAAGCAGAAAACAGTAACCTAATAAAAGAACCACCTTTTTCTGGACATGGAGGCTCTCCACTTGGTCACAGCTGCCCTGGTCACCTTCTGATTGGACTATTGCAACACACTCTATATGGGGCTACCCTTGAAAAGTATCCAGAAGCTTCAGCTGGTACAGAGCTTGGCCATGCAAGCTATATTGGAGGCTCCAAAAGGGCACTTATAACACCCTTGCTTTGCAAACTGTGCTGGGTGCCAGTGTGCTTCCAGGTCCAATTCAAGGTGTTGGCCACCTGTAAAACCTTGCATGGCATGGGGCCAGGCTACCTATGGAACTGGCTTTGCCCCATGATATCAGCCTGTCCCATTCGATTAGCAGGGAAGGTATGCTGCAGACCCTGTCAGTCAAAGAATTTCAACTGGCAGGAAGAGAGGAAGAGAGTCTTCTCTGCTGCTGCCCCCACATTCTGGAACATCCTTCCCCCAGAGGTGAGGTGGACTCCGACTCTCCTGGCCTTCTGTAAAGGGGCCAAAACCTGACTCTGTGTGGAGGCCCAAAGGTCCATGCATGGGGTTGGCTGATTATGCCTTATTAACCAATGTTAAATGACCATCTTGGAATTCTTATTTTTATTTCTTTGAGAAATTTTACAATGTTAGCATTTTTAAAAAAAATGAATCCTAAATTAATTTCAATATTATATTGTTAATTTTATATGCTTTCTATATGCCAATTATACTGCACATCACTCTGAGCCCCTCCTTGAGGGAGATGGGCAGTCTATAAACATGAAATAAATAAATAAACAACAAACCAATACCAAGAAGAAAATCACACTCTCGACAACACTGGCAGGGCAAGCTATTGTATATAAGCAGACACCAAACCTCACAGGCAATAGCACTGATGATGTCAGGTAACGAAAGGTTTGCAACCATTGTTCAGAGAGTACTGAGGATTTCACAGTTCAACCCTGAACTGAACATATCAGCCTGTCCCATTCGATTAGCAGGGAAGGTATGCTGCAGACCCTGTCAGTCAAAGAATTTCAACTGGCAGGAAGAGAGGAAGAGAGTCTTATCTGCTGCTGCCCCCACATTCTGGAACATCCTTCCCCCAGAGGTGAGGGAAGGAATATGATCTTGTATTGGAACAATTGTATATTCCTTACAATATATTAATTTTCTTTTTTTATACTAAGTCACAGTTAAGTCCAAGCTAACCTTAATAAGCACATTCAGTTCATGTCCTGTGTAACTTTCTCTTCATAATTGAAAAAAAAAAAACATCCACAGGTATGCCAAGGTAACTGAGCAATCATGCAATACTACAGGTATGCTAAAGCAACCAATTACAATAATAACCCAATATATAATATCAATTCTAACCAAAATACAAGCCAAATTATATTTACAAATGTAGGTGCTGTGGTGTCTTTTGTATTCAAACAGGTTAACATCTATGACTGGAAACAGGAACATTTGTTGCGCCTGAAGGTCCTGATAACCACGGAACAGCTTCCAATTGTATGTTTACTGTGAGGGTAGATGAGAACCTCCAATGACATCCAACACAACTTCTTTCCATCTCTCTCTTCTTCCACTCCAGAAATTGTCAATGATCTCTTGAAGGAGAGAGCACCAGAGGGAAGGACGAGAAACAACAGTTGGAAACTGATCAAAGAGAGAAGCAACCTGGAATTAAGGACAAACTTCCTGACAGTGAGGACAATTAGCCAGTGGAACAGCTTATACCCAGAAGTCATAGGCGCTCCATCACTGCAGATTTTCAAGATGAGACTAGACAATCACCTCTTTGAGATGGTATAGGTTCTCCTGCTTGAGCAGGGGGCTCCAAGATCCCTTCTAGCTCTATTCTTAATCAGGAGGTGAGGGAGGATCCCTTGCAGGGTCGTGCCGAGGAATTTAGTCAACATCTGTCGGATAAAATCGCTCGGATTCGGACCGGTCTGGACTCCAACTGGGCAGAGTCAGGCGATCAGGACACGGGCGGTCTTGTCAATGTTACCTGGGAAGAGTTTGATTCTGTGACCCCTGATGAAGTGGACAGGATTATGGGGAGGCTGAGCTCCTCCACATGTTTGTTGGACCCGTGCCCTTCCTGGCTGGTTTATGCAGCCAGGGAGAGGACACGAGGCTGGCTCCAGGCGGTTATATCTGCTTCCTTGAGTGAGGGTTATTTCCCCACCGTCTTGAAGGAGGCGGTGGTGAGACCTCTCCTCAAGAAGCCTGCCTTGGACCCAGCTGGATTGAACAACTTTCGTCCAGTCTCCAACCTTCGCTTTCTTGCGAAGGTTGTTGAGAGTGTGGTGGCGCATCAGCTCCCTCTGGTCCTGGATGAAGCGGATTTTCTGGACCCCTACCAATCGGGTTTCAGGCCCGGGTACAGCACGGAGACGGCATTGGTCGCTCTGGTGAATGATCTCTGGAGGGCGCGGGACAGGGGATATTCCTCTGTCCTTGTCCTATTAGACCTCTCGGCGGCTTTCGATACCATCGACCATGGTATCTTGCTGCGGCGTCTCAGGGGATTGGGAGTGGGAGGCACAGTTCTTCAGTGGTTCTCCTCCTATCTCCTGGGACGCTCGCAGTCGGTGTTGGCAGGGGGGCAGAGATCGGCCCCTAGGTCTCTCGTTTGTGGAGTTCCTCAGGGGTCGGTTCTCTCACCTCTCCTGTTCAACATCTACATGAAACCGCTGGGTGAGATCATTCGTGGTTTTGGAGTTGGGTATCATCAATATGCCGATGATACCCAACTTTTCTTTTCGACCCCAAACCACCCCAGTGATGCCCTCGCTGTGATGTCCCGTTGCCTGGAGGCGGTTCGGGTCTGGATGGGGAGGAACAGACTTCAACTCAACCCTGACAAGACTGAGTGGCTGTGCATTCCGGCATCCCGGGACATTCAAAATGTTCCATCTCTTTCTATGGGGGGTGAGCTCTTACCCCCCGTGGATAGGGCTCGCAACTTGGGAGTCCTCCTAAATTCACGGCTAACCCTGGAAGACCATATAGTGGCCGTGACTAGGGGGGCTTTCGCCCAGGTTCGCCTGGTGCACCAGTTGCGGCCCTATCTGAACCGGGATGCCCTGTGCACGGTCACTCATGCGCTCGTGACCTCTCGCCTTGACTACTGTAATGCTCTCTACATGGGGCTTCCCTTGAAGACCACTCGGAGGCTCCAACTGGTACAGAATGCGGCCGCGAGAGTTGTCTTGGGAGTTTCCCGGTACTCCCATGTTACACCTTTGCTCCGCGAGCTGCATTGGCTACCAGTTGTCTTCCGGGTGAGGTTCAAGGTCTTGGTTATGATCTTCAAGTCCTTACATGGCATGGGTCCGGGTTACCTCAGGGACCACCTGCTGCCGGCGTCAACTCCCCTCCGCCCTGTGCGTTCCCACAGAGAGGGCCTCCTCAGGGTGCCTCCGGTCAGAGAATGCCGACTGGTGGCCCCCAGGGGGAGGGCCTTCTCTGTGGGCGCTCCGGCACTTTGGAATCAACTGCCGGTGGAGCTCTGGATGACATCAGACCTCCGAACCTTCCGTCGCGGCCTGAAGACCCATTTATTCGAATTAGCTGGTCTGGCCTGATGGGGGAATATGGGTTTTTAAAATAGTTGTTTTTATTATTGTATTATTGTTTTTATTTGGGCATTGGTTTAATCTTATTTTAACTTTTGTATCGTAATTATATATGCCCTGTGAACCGCCCTGAGTCCCCAGGGAGAAGGGCGGTATATAAATTAAATAAAACCTAAACCTAAACCTAAACCTATTCTATTCTATTCTCTATAGTATGAGTAAAAGGTGTAGTTATTTTTATGGTATTTCCAGTTGTCTACTTACACTCCCTTCTATAGACTTCTCTCTATAGTCTTTTGCTTACAAAGTTTGTTCAAAAGATAAATGTTGCATTTTGCATGAGAATATTGTTCACCATGTTTCTTCTGCATAAACTTGCAGTGGAGTTGGATATTTCCCAATTTCTCTTTGAATAATCTTGGCTGCCTGAAAGAGAATACACATTGATGGAATGTTAGTTGTGGATTTTTCAAACTGTATCCCCTCTGGAGGTAAACAAGACAATCCAACATTAGCATGAGTATGTCTTTTGAATACTATTATGTATCTGTTCCCTCCAAGGAACAGAGCACAACATTGTGTTTAAGTAGCTATTGTAAGCCAAATCCTTTTTTGTGGGCTGAAGATTGACACTATTGGCTGATGATCAAGGATGTGTATAATTTCTCTTTTGTAACAAATTCTGGTTTAAGCTTTTAATTTTCCAGGCAAGCTTAAACTTTTCTCTGCAGCTATGAAAGAAGGTGGTGAAAAAGCTATGCCATCTTTCATGACATGTGATATAATTTGCACCAATCCTATTTTTTAAGGTACCGCAAGCCAATCTCACTCTTAAATGCAGGTAATAAATAAGCACAGTGTCTAATGTTCTTTTTTTTCTGTGAAATTTTGCACTGTTTTGTCTTCTGCCTTGTCCTCCTGACTTGTAGAAAGTAAGGAAGATTACCTTGATAGAGATATGCAGGAGCCACTGCCTAGGCAAAAGAGGTTGAATGGTATTTTAAATCCAGAACAAAAATATAACATTCAGAAGCACACCAGACTTCCCTGATTTATTGATGTATAAGAAGAAGAGGAGGTACAACTCAACCAGAATTGCAAGATTCTGTTATTATAGCCAACCATAATACAAATATAGACTTTCTGTAGAGTTGATTTCCTGGTCTGGTCTACCTTAAGGAGTGGAATATTTAAGGAGTGGAGTGCAGCAATTAAATGTGGCAATAATTTGTTGTAATAATGAACCAATCTGAAAAGAAACGTTGTACCTGTGACATTGTGATGGAACACCTCAAGGTTGTCAAAGTCATCTGCAATTGTCTTTGTCGCACAGTCCATATCTAGTATGAACTGCAAGTAGATGCCTTTATAGGGGGGATGGGGGGGTTTTCATAGATTTTAGCAGAGATGTGGGACTCTTAGGGATGGTGCTGCTGTAGTTGGAGCTTGTTCCTGGGAAAAGAGAGAGCTGCTGCATGTCTGTGATGGAAAAACCTGTTGTCAATGCTGCTAACATTGGATGTTCTTCCTTTTACAACAGATGGAAATGCAGCCATTTTTCCTCTATTGCTTTTAGAGTTAGTTGATGCTGGGAGGGGATGAGAGTCCAGCTAGTCATAACAATAATAACTCAGCCGTGGGAACCCAAGGTCAGTGGGCCCTGAGTTGATAGAGTTTTGGTGGGCTGGAGACTGGGAAGAAAGCCCACACTTCAAGCTAATTGGGGAATGTGATTTATGACTGTTTACTGGAGGAGGGAATTGTGCTTTGTTACATTGTACCCAGGGGAGGGGAATTTAATTTTTGGTTTCAGCTATGTAGTTCCGACACTATGTTTCTCGAATAAAAGATTCTTTAAGTTATACAATGCCTCAAAATTCTTTTTTTCATATTTTTTTCTTTATTTTATTTTATTTTTATTGAAAAGTTTTACAATACATTTTTTTAAAAAAAGACAAAACCCCTCCCAACCCCCTCCCCTCTCCCCAAACCTCCCCAACTCCTCCCTCCCCTCCCCTCCCCCCTCCCCGGCTTCCCAGAGCTAAATACAGGGTATAAAAATACAAACAATCATAGTCTACCTTATGCAAACAACAATAAAATATTAAGTTCTATCGCACTTTAACTCTTATTAAAATAACTACAAGTAATTTATATATCACATCAATACTTATTCAAATGCTAGGTGAAACTTTTTAGTCCCATATTTATTCTGGATGTAATCAATCCATCTTTTCCACTCCACAATATATCTCTGTTGCAACTGGTCTGATGCCTGAAAATTCTTGTGAAGTTACATCTGTCAGAACCATGACACCTGCAGGGAAGATTGAGATCAAAGAGCCTAGGAGTTTGAATTCATCCACCTGCTCATTTGGCTCTGGGGCAAAGTTAATTCATGTTCTATCAGTTGAGACATCTTTAATCTATTTCTGCATTTGTCTGTAGTTTGAGCCTCTCTTGTTGTTTGCTTAGGACATTCAAAAGCAACTATACTTTTCATTTGGATTCTTCTACATAAAAAAAAAATATTGGTGTATGCTGGATCTGTGAAGCTTAGCTCAAAAGGAACTCCTGCTTGCCCAGTCTTTTTCCAATTATACAGTGTGTTATATTATAACACTAAACAGTGGTGATAATATACACCTACAACTCTGCTTGAAGTCATGCTGTGATACAGCTGATACTGCACAACCAATTGCTTGATTCCCTTGGTATAGTTTTGCAAATTACTCCTGATATTAGCCATATTGCTAGTCTCATTTCACCTTTTATATAACATATTTTCATGTTACTTATCCCTTTTCACTTTCTTTGCCAAATTCAGTATCTAGAGCAGGGGTCATCAAACTTGGCCATTTTAGGACTTGTGGACTTCAACTCCCAGAATTCCTCAGCCAGTGTGCCTGGCTGAGGAATTCTGGGAATTGAAGTCCACAAGTCCTAAAAGGGCCAAGTTTGAAGAACCCTGATCTAGAGCATATGCCACTTTACTCGTGTTTAAGCGATGGCTGGGTTGTTTAGTTTTAGCAAACAGTTTTATTTTCCCTGAGTGACATTGTATTCCAAGTTTCTCCCTTATACCTGCTTAGATTTCTGGACTCTCTTCTACAAATTCATTTTAACGTGCTGCTCTTTGTTTACATGCTACTGCAACTTTATTCACATTTGCATGATTCTTGACTGCAGCTTTCTAGTGTGTGCAGCCACAATTTCCATGGAGAAAGCGACCTCAAATGCATTCTTAAATGTTTCTCTGGTGAGAGGTTTTCTTTCAGCATTCTGAAGACAAGCTAATCTTTCAATGTACAGGATAGCCTTTTGTCAAATTTGCAATATTCAGACTTTTTTTCAAGTCCTGCTGGGTAAGATTCAATGACTCTTATTTGCACTTATGAAATCTGACATTTTCAGCAATCCGTAATGGTTCTGACACTAAATGCTCCTACAATATTGTTTTATTTTACTAATATGTTCTACAAGACTGAATTGCAAGTGTTTTTCTGTGTAACAATTTACAGAGAGCCCTCACTTAAGGACCAGTCACTTAGTGACCAGATCTTCCCAGAACTACTTATAACATAGTCCCTGAATTTTCAGGGGTCGCAACTCCCCAGTGTTCATGATCACACTTGGGGCTTTTGGTAACGGGCTTACATTTACGGCCATTAGTAGCATCCCGTGGCCATGTGATCACAATTTTTGGTGGTTTGCTTTTCCCGATTTCTGGCATTTACTTCTGGTTTCCAGCAAAAAAACACCTATTGAAGAAAACAGATTTGTTTAATGCTTAATGACCACAGCAAAAAGAGTCATAAAATAGGTGTGGTCACATGGTGAGCCACTTTATGACCACTATGATTTACAATTGTCATTCTGGGCTCAATTATGGTCATAAATTGAGGACTATCTGCATATGTTTCTCCTCTCACAGCAATAATAAAATGTATCTTTTTATTAATATTTGCCTTAAAAAAGATTGTTCAGATCTCACTCTATATTATAACCCTCAGAGTTAAGTAGAGGCTTCAGAGGTACAAAAAGTATAATGTGCACAACAAATCCAAGGTAATTGAGCAACATATAAGATCACAGGCACACCTAATTAATAATATCAATACTGTAAACTGTCCAGGATCACTTAGGTGAGATGGGCATTGTAGAAATTTGATAAATAGATAAATATATATACTACACTACACTAATAGATAGGGGGCATGGTGGCCTAGTGGTTAAGATATTGAGCTTGTCTACCAGAAAGTCAGCAGTTCGAGACCCAAGCACTATATGACTAGGTGAGTTCTTGCCCTAGATCCTGCCAATCTAGCAGTTCAAAAGCATGCAAATGCAAGTAGTTATGTCCCCTAGAGTTGGGCATGACAGGGAAAACTTTTACAATAATAATAATAATATAATATAATATAATATAATATAATATAATATAATATAATATAATATAATATAATATAATAATATAATATAATATAATATAATATAATATAATATAATATAATATAATATAATATAATATAATATAATATAATATAATATAATATAATATAATATAATATAATATAATAATATAATATAATATAATATAATATAATATAATAATATAATATAATATAATATAATATAATATAATATAATATAATATAATATAATATAATATAATATAATATAATATAATATAATATAATATAATATAATATAATATAATATAATATAATAAATATAATATAATATAATATAATATAATACAACACAACACAACACAACATAACATAACATAACATAACATAACATAACATAACATAACATAACATAACATAACATAACATAATATAATATAATATAATATAATATAATATAATATTATACAACATAACATAATATGGTATAATATGGTATAGCATAAAATAGCATAGCATAGTATAATAGAAATATAAGGGGACAATTGATAAGTGAAGGTCTTAGGAGCTGGCTTAGAATGTAACACAAACAGTATAATTTGCAAACGTGTTTACCATGTAAAACAAGCCAACAAAATAAATGAGTTAACATTAAGATCTAGCCAATGGCAGTTGCACAAAGAATAACCCGAGACTAGACAAAAATATACACACTTGCTGTCTTATTCAGAAATATGGCCAGTAATCAGGTCCAGTTCGCTGTGCCAGAGAGAACATCCCACATGGTGAGAGGTATAATTCCATTCATAAATAATTCTATTCTTTTGCTAGTGGCTCAGTTTAACCCTGGGAACTAAATTCCCAACATAAATTAGCAACATTTGAATCCAAAAAGCATGCAAACTATGCCTGGTAAACTTAATAACGTCTATCTAAAAACACTCTAATATCAATTTAGTGAGCTGGGTCAATGTCAGTATTAGTTCATTTGGAATGATTTCCCAGTGTGTTCTTCTATATGAAAATAATATTTTAGGAAAGTCAGGAGAAGTGGAATACTCTCTTACTATTACTTTCAACCCATTCCCAAAGTACAAAAATTGAATATGCTTTTAATTGGTGATTCATCACAGACACTATGAGAATAATGGACCTAGGAACTCCATTGTTTGCAATAATGTTAGTATGTTTTGTGAATATTCAGTTTTTTTCATTAGTAAATCAAAATCATTTATAGAAAGCTCCGCCAAAATAAGTCAGAATGGCCTTTTAATGTGTATTACATATGCCAATGCTTTTTAACCTTGGCGACTTTAAGATGGGTGGACTTCAATTCCCAGAAATCACCAGCCAGCAAAGAATTCTGGGAGTTGAAGTCCACCCATCTTAAAGTTGCCATTGTTGAGAAACACTGGCATATGCAGTGCATATAAAAACGGACTGCACAGTAACCACCATCATCTTGACATTTTTTACTTCCCCTGACAGTATCCTACTGTCAGATACCCCTGACAATAATGATCAAGTTTGTTTATCCAATTGTATTGCTTATATTAGGGAAATACAAATGTCCCGGTGAAGATACAGGGAAAAGCCTACAAAGAGACTAGGTATCATTTAAACACAGTCCAACAGAAATAAGTTTGAATTGAACTGCATTAATGTTTTATTACATTTCAGTCCTGTGTGCTTATCTGCTATATTAATGAATTGCTGATTGATTATGTGCCATTAAATCCTTGTCAACTCCCAGGTAGATTGTCTCTGTGCTGATTGGTCTTTAATATGGCCCTTATGGTCTTCCAACAGTGCACTCATCACACTGTGAGTCCATCCATCTTGCTACTGGTTGCCTTCTTCTCTCATGTTTCACCTTTGCCAAGGTTCTCCAGAGAGTTGGGTTTTTGCATAAAAGTGGCTGAAGGAGAATAATTTTTTTTAAAAAAATCCATTTATATCCCGCCCTTCTCCGAAGACTCAGGGCGGCTTACAAGCTTAGCAGTAGCCTTCATTCTATGTATATGCCTGCTTATTAGGGCTTTCACACACACACCCCAAGCGGCATTATTACAAAGTCAGCTTAATTGCCCCCAACAATTTAAGTCTGAATGAATTATTATTTGTTACTTGTATCTGTGAGTTGTTTAATTTTTCATTATCCCGTTTTAACTAAAAGCAATTCTATTATTCAGTTGCTATGAAAGGGATTTTACTGCGATATGCGGTCCAGAAATATGTTAAATGAATGAATGTCAGGAATCTTTTCCTCTCTTTGATGATGTTAGCAGCCGAATTAGATACCAGCATCCCAACTTACTTTCCTTTTTCAAAGAAGAAAATAGACTGACAATCACAGATAATGTCATCATCAGTTCTGTCAACGGTGCGGTCAGATATGCTGGGTTGCTTGATGGCAATTTTTTAAATACTTAGACATTCTTCAGGGGCTTAACTGAGTAGGCATCTGTCTACCTGTTGAATGATTAACTAAGGAAATAGCATGAATATGGGAAAATAGTATTTAACTGCAACTAGAACGATAGGATTTAGGAAATTCTGCTGTTTAAAGTAATGAGGAATAAAGGAGAAGGATCAGATTAGAAATAATAATAATAATAATAATAATAATAATAATAATAATAATAATAATAATAATAATTATTATTATTATTATTATTATTATTATTATTATTATTATTATTATTATTATTATTATTATTATTATTATTATTTTATTTATATACCGCCCTTCACCCGAAGGACTCAGGGCGGTGAACAGGGCAAATATATAAAAAATACAAAAATACAAAAGTTAAAAGAAAATTAAACATATGCCCGACTAAAAACAGTAAATACAAATATTAAAATGACCATAAAACCCAACCCATCCCCCATCAGGCCAGGCCGGCTTGTTCAAATAAGAGTGTCTTCAGATCGCGACGGAAGGAGTGAAGGTCGGGCGCCATCCGGAGCTCAACCGGCAGCCGATTCCATAGCTCCGGGGCGCCCACAGAGAAGGATCATCGTGGATATACCAATAAAGGAGAATATTTGTATCTCAGGTTTGAAATGAGGGGTCCTATCCAGTATGAGGGATCCTTGGTGCTCTCTGAGCTTGCTAGTTTTCTTGTAGATGTTTCATTACCCAAACTAGGTAACATCATCAGTGCTAGTAAGGAGTGTGATTTGCTACACACTGCACTGCACCTAGTAGCACTGATGATGTTACCTAGTTTGGGTAATGAAGCATTTGCAACAAACAGCAGAAAGAATAGAATAAAATATAATAGAGATGAAATGACTTGGATGAACTAAAGCAGGGTGTCAAAACTCACAATGTCCCGTGACATGTTGTGACGTATTATGACCTTTTTCCCATTGCCGGCAATGGGGTGGGGCGTGGTTTCGCCATGATGCATCCAGTCCACAGGCTGGCAGTTTGACACCGCTGAACTAAAGTGAAGGAATGCTGGCCTGGGCCTTTCAAAACTTTGCATGGGAATAGATGAGATCTGTTGAGGAACAAAATTGAAAGAAATGCTATAACTATTGGCGTCCAGAAAACAAATGATGAAAATAATTAATAAATGCTGCGAGGCTGCAGAAAAAAGGCACGACTGCAGATGTCGATGATGCAACTGCAGGATTTGAAAATTCATGTCTTTATGTCACTGCCGTGGCCTCTATTTAATACAAACATTGGCTCTATCAATTCCCTACTGGCAAGATAGAGATGAATTTTTCAAAACAACACTAATCCAAACCATATTTGTACTAACCTTCCCATCTCTCAGCATATTAGAATTTGATAAGATGGCTTGTTTGAGTTGGTGCCAATATTTCTTATCTTGGTACTCTCCTGATGGCCTGGAGCACTATGACTTGCTAGCTGGAAATTTTGGAAGCTTGGATACTTCTGAAGGATATTGACTGTTTGAGGAGGGCATTCTTTTTCTTTTCAACATTACTTTACCTTAATACATTTGGCACAGTGCTGTTGGCTAGGAGTTGAATGGGATAAATGTGTTCATCAACACATAAGATCCATCTAGATTGATGCCCATCCTTTCCTTTTTCAATTTCCTAGCCTATTTTTGTGGTCAGTGAACTCCTAGAACTAACTGCAACTGATATAATGGGGAAGTTGAAACTTTTTAAATTAGAGTGCCAGGCAGGAAAGTTCAGCTGTGATTATTATGCTAATGATCAAGTAATCTTTTAGCACTGCTGAATGAGTTTCTAGTATTTTTAGTATCCATCACTTATAACCTTCAGAAACCACGGTGAATCTCTGGCTGGTTTCTTATACAGAGTTTGTTGTTGTCAAGATTTCCTTTCCTCCACAATGGAGAAATTTGGAAATTAGTTCCATTGTCTTTTTTTCTTCCTATGTATTACGTGACAGCTCAGGGATTCAGGGGCGGGTGCTACTAGCTAAAATATGGAAGAGGTTAAGGCACTGCATAAAGCAAGAGCTATAATTGGTCATACCCCATATGTGTCTATATAGGGAGGAAGCAGCTAGTCCAGGGGTGTCAAACTCAATTTCACTGAGGGCCGCATCAGCATTGCGGTTGCCCTCAAGGGGCCGGGTGGGTGTGGCCAGGGTGGGCGTGGCCTACTGGGTGGGCATGGCTAGAGTGCGTATGGCCTGCTGGGTGGGCATGGCCAGCTCTACATCGTTTGCATCAAGGGTGCCTATGGGGGCCCGGGCAGGAGTAGGACAGATCTGAGGGTCTCTGGCAGGAGGAGGGTCTCTGGGCCAAGGCCAAGGCAGTGGGGGCCGTTCCCTCACTGTTTCCAGGATGGCTTCACGGGCCGCATGAAACCACTTCACGGGCAGGATCCAGCCCCCGGGCCTTGTGTTTGACATGTCTGAGCTAGTCATTTAAAATAGCAGCAGCAGTAGCAACAACAACAACAATAATGGCCTGTTTGCAGTTTATGGGATATGTGTAATGAATGTAATAATAAGTTTGCAAGTAGATTCCCCATATCTGTAAGGTAATACTTGCATAAATACAGTAAACATACTGTAATTGCTTAATTATTGTTTGTTGATGGATTTTAATACTGGTATCTTACTGATTTTTTCACCAACAGCTAAGATAATAAAAGAGAGAAATATTAAAGTAGTTCAAACTTCTGATCAGCATGTATGTATTCTTTAGTTACCTGAGAACCATCAAGAATGAAAGAGTCTTCTAACATTAAGTTATATCCCATTGTTTGCTGTTACCTAAGATTCTATGGCATTATTGAAAACAGAACTTCAAATAAATGTGGCAGACAATGAAGAAGTAACCAAGAGTATATTTTTGAGATATAATTCTAGGCTTTGAATGACCACTTATCAGCTTTGAACATATGTTTGTTCTTTCATATCAAAATTAGAATCTGCCAGTATAAACCATCAACAAACTGCTGATCTTTTATTCAAACCCAGTAAACTACAGTTGAACAAAGATTAGTTTTATATATAAATAAAAATCTGATTCTCACTCCCATAAGCTGCAAATTAGAGTTTGTGCCAACCAAATGAATGAAAAGTGAATGAACTCTCAGTAGTAATTATAAAACAGGTTTGGAAATTTTTAATCCTAGCAGGTGGAGAGGCAGACATCAGGAACGGAGGTGGAGGAAGAAAACGTAAGTATGTGAATCTTATGATTATGCTCCCAGAACACCAAGCCATGATGTATGTTGGGATAGCATTGAAAGTTGACAGAGAGGAAATTGTAAAGATTTGAAATTCTGGTAATTTCACTAGTGCTATACCAGTATTATTTGCTGAAAGTGGTAGGCATCATGTTTAGACCTCAAAGGGAGATTCCTTCCAATTTCAGTCCTTCTCTCTCCAGCCCAATCTAGGCAAAATTAAAAATTTATTCATTGGCATCTATAACAGGGATCTGGCACCGGTCTGTGGCATGCCAGAAACCAGTCCATGCAAACAAGTGAAACCCCATCCACAGGATGCAAACAGGTAGTGATGGGAGCACCCCGATACTCCCATATTACACCCCTCCTACGTGAGCTGCATTGGTTACCGGTTGCCCTCCGGGTGAGATTTAAGGTGCTGGTACTTACCTTTAAAGCCCTACATGGCTTAGGTCCGGGATACTTGCAGGACCATCTGCTGCCGGGAACGAATTCCCATCGCCCAGTACGCTCACACAGAGAAGGCCTCCTCAGGGTACCGTCGGCTAGACAATGTCAGCTGGCGACCCCCAGGGGGAGGGCCTTCTCTGTGGGAGCGCCAGCCCTGTGGAACCAGCTCCCCCATGAGCTTCGGATGGCCCCAGATCTCCAGTCCTTTCGCCGCGGCCTCAAAACACTCCTTTTCCACCTGGCTGACCTGGACTGACAGGGATTTTAATTATGTTTTTAATTTTTTAACTCTAATTTTTAATTTATTTTAATTATTTTAATTTATTGTACAGAGGCCTTTAATTTTAATTTTATCTTAACTTCGGTATTTATTGTATGTTATTGTTGTTAGCCGCCCTGAGTCCTTCGGGAGATAGGGCGGCATATAAGTCCCAATAATAAATAAATGAATAAATGAATAAATGAATAAATGAATAAATGAATAAATAATTAATTAAATAAATAAATAAATAAATAAATAAATAAATAAATAAATAAATAAATAAATAAATAAATAAATAAATAAATATGAAACCATGCCCCTGTGGTCCATGGAAAAACCTCTCTTCAGGGAACCAGTCCAATGAATTATAACATGTTTAAAGATTTAAAGTAAAGTTTTCTCCTATCCAGGTGAATCCAATTTTAGGATGTGGTGCTCATCTCTGTTTCTTAGCCAAGGGAGCCAGTTTTGTCTGAAGACACTTCCATGGTCATGTGGCTAGCATGACTATATGCCGAGGCATGTGGAATGCTATTACTTTCCCACCAAAGAGGAACCTATTTATCTGCTCACATTTGCATGCTTTTGAATTGGGTGGGAAGGAGCTGGGGCAAGTAACAGTAGCTCACCCTGTCATGCAACGCTTGGGTCTCAAACCCAGGCTGTCAAGCTGACAAGTTCGGCATCTTTAACCACTGAGCCATCACACCCCTTATAATATGTTTAAAAAAGGTAAAGGTTCCCCCGCACATGCGTGCTAGTCGTTTCCAACTCTAGGGGCCGGTGCTCATCTCCGTTTCGAAGCCGAAGAGCCAGCGTTTGTCCGAGGACGTCTCCGTGGTCATGTGGCCGGCATGACTAGACGCCAAAGGCGCATGGAACGCTGTTACCTTCCCACCGGAGTGGTCCCTATTTTTCTACTTGCATTTTTTACGTGCTTTCGAACTGCTAGGTTGGCAGAAGCTGGGACGAGTAACAGGCGCTCACTCTGTTATGCGGCACTCGGGATTCAACCCGCCAAACTGCCGACCTTCTGATCGACAAGCTCAGCGTCCTAACCCACTGAGCCACCGCATCCCTTTTTATAATATGTTTACTTATGAGTAAATTCTAATGAACTAATTTATATTTATGAATATGATATTGCTGGCTATATCCTGCTTATTTCAGTGTGTTAAGCACATTTTTGCATCTTAGAGAAATTCGAGAGACCTAACAGAGCTTAATTTTGACTTAATGGGCTCCATTTATTTGTGATAGCAGCAATTATTGTGAAAAGGAGATAAAACCTGTAGTTGCAAGAAATGAAAGGCAATAAAACCCCCATTCACTCTTTAGTACAACTAATAAAAAGGGAGGTGAATGAAAAGGGAGAGAAGGTCTTCTGAAGGACAAATAATGTGGAATAATGGCCTTGTTTCTATACTAAATTATCAAGGAGTAGTCGAGAGCTGGTGTTGCTTTAGATATTGTTGAACTGCAACTTCCAAGAGCCCTAGTCAGATTGGTAACTTTGTGGGCGTGTTCGTGCAAAGTGAAATCCTGTGCTGAGCTTGTCTGATATTTATTTTATTTATTTATTATTGGGACTTATATGCCGCCCTATCTCCCGAAGGACTCAGGGCGGCTAACAACAGTGACATATAATAAATACAGAAGTTAAGATAAAAATTAAAATTAAAGGCCTCTGTACAATAAATTAAAATTAAAATAAATTAAAAGTTAGAGTTAAAAATTAAAAACATAATTAAAGTCCCTGTCAGTCCAGGTCAGCCAGGTGGAAAAGGAGTGTTTTGAGGCCGTGGCGAAAGGACCGGAGATCTTGGGCCATCCGAAGCTCATGGGGGAGCTGGTTCCACAGCTTT
The DNA here is from genome assembly GCF_947247035.1 of Vipera ursinii. NCBI lineage: Eukaryota > Metazoa > Chordata > Lepidosauria > Squamata > Viperidae > Vipera > Vipera ursinii. The sequence continues at coordinate 172,137,277 of NC_139512.1, read as the reverse complement.
TATGTCAGGGCTTTTCAACCTTTTCACCCATTGTACCACTTTTAGGATATGGCAACATCCGAATACCACCAGTCGCCTAGCAAGGTGTCAAAAACTTGATGACCAAAAAAAAAAAAAAGGAAAAAAGTGATGAAGTACAGGTAGTCCTCGACTTACAATAGTTCTCTTAGTGACTGTTCAAAGTTACAGTGGCACTGAAAAAAGTGCCCCCCAAGCCACAGCCGAGCAGGACACCTGCCTGCCTGCCCGACGGCGCTCTTCCTCCTGTCCGAGGTTTTCATTTTTGTGAGCATCCCTGTTGAGGATTGGCAGCGGGGGTGGGGTGGGGGTATTTGGTTTTTATTCCCCCCATCTGCTGGGTGGTTGCAGCAGGTTTTGGTCACTTCACATGATCCTGGCACACTGTGACCGTCATAAATATGAATCAGTTGCCAAGCATCTGAATGTAAATCACAAGACCCTGGAGATGCTGCAACATTCCAGCTGATCGGTGTTTCTTCTGGGCTCAGCAGAAGCACCAGGATCAGTGCTGAGCTCCAGCTGGAGCCTGTCGCTGATCCTGGTGCTTCCACTAAGACCTGACAGCCCTGCAGCTCCAGCCATCTCTCGCTCAGGCTTGTGTGGTGCTGCCACCGGTTCAGCTCATTCCCCTCCCCTGCTACCACTTTTCAAGGCTGGTTGCGTACCACCTGCCAGGTGCCAATGTACCACAGGTGGTACTGTACCACTGGTTGAAAACCCCTGCCCTATGTACTCTATAGTCAGTGCCTATAGTTGCCAGGAGACACCAGGGTTGTAGGTTAGGACAGGAGGGTGGAATTCATTCCAGAAGAGAGGAGTAGCCCATTGTTTCTGTACTATTGTGGATTGCCCCCTCTGTGTATGGATGTGATGCTTCACAGTTTAAGTGTCTTAGAAGGTTTCATGTGAGTGAGAACAGGAGGATTTAGTGGGATGACATAAGCAGGAACATAAGATGGTCTTGTCAGTTTAAAAGGAAAGATGTTAGCTGCTCCTTTGTAGATTTTTGGTTGTGATGGGAATCGTGCATCACTGTCAGCTAAGTGGCAGGATGCTTAATGGGCCAGAGTGATAAACTCAGCGCATCTATTGTGCTAGATGATAAAGTGTATTGTGGGCCTTTTCTCTCTAAGCAATGGCCAAGGGATTTACATGCCTGACTCCCATTAGCACTAATAGTAGCTTTCACACATAAATCCCACAATACATTGATTGCTATGTAAGATTTCCACTCTCCAATGCTGGATAGAGATAAATGTATTCCCTGCATACTTAGGCAGAGATGTGCTTTTCGGTTTGGTCCTACAGGAAGGCACTTTGCATTAAATATTTACAATCTGGGTTTTATTCTGCTCTAAAAGGCCACTTAACTGCTCATACTGCTTTGAAACAAAAGCCTGAACATCAAAAGTTGGTGCAACTGATCTATATGTAGGTCATAAAGTAGCTTTCCTACAATTGGCACATGGAATCCCTTGAAAGAAAGTATTGCAAATTGTAATGGTCTGAACCTTCTGCAGACTGGAGTGCAGTCATATGGAAATGTACAATATACCGTTTTTTGTTTACAGTTACATTGAATTGATATGGTATCAAAATAGCTGTAGAATAAGAGTCGTTAATTGTATTAAGGTTTGGAATGAGGCAACATCCATGACAAACATTTATTGCTACCAAACTGCCTCTTTTGCAGCCCAACAAATCATGTTATTTTTAAAAAAATGGTTCCAGCGAGTGAAATCTGGATGTTCCCATCAGAAGTCATGGGATTTTTGTTCTTTTCATTCATGCTAAATCTTCCATAGGGGTAGTATGGCTGTCCCATGCATATTTTTATTTATTTATTTATTTTTATTTTAATTCCATTTATATCCCGCCCTTCTCCGAAGACTCAGGGCGGCTTACAAGCTTAGCAGTAGCCTTCATTCTATGTATATGCCTGCTTATTAGGGCTTTCATACACACCCCAAGCGGCATTATTACAAAGTCAGGTTATTGCCCCCAACAATCTGGGTCCTCATTTTACCTACCTCGGAAGGATGGAAGGCTGAGTCAACCTTGAGCCTGGTGGGATGCGAACCTGCACTAATTGCAGGCAGCTGGTGTTACTTAAGGAGGCATTAGCCCACTGCTCCACCAAGGCTCTTTTTGTGCAAAACATTTCATTGCCTGAAGAGAAGGACAAGATGCTATTGGCGACAACAGCTGACTGGACCCCTTATTAAATCTCAGCTTAACCAATGCCTTCCAATGTTCCTAAGAACACCAGGCAAGTCTGAAAAGGGATAGAGGGGGTGGTAAATGCAACCCTATTCATCACCCACTCCTCAGCCTCTGTTAGCGGCTTCCTATCTTGTGGTAGGGCCGGTCTTGTGAAAAGCAGATTCCACAACACATTGTCTTGTAAGAGTTGTTACGAACCTTTCATGGACAGTTGGGGGTGCAGTGATAAACTACAAAGGGTCAGAGGAATTTTACTCATGTCCACGTTTTCTTACTCATTTAAATATGCAGTAAAATAAAAATATTTCCACTTTGAGTGTCTTTGCTACAACTTACCTATTTATGAAATGTAGTTTCATACTGTGGGATTTAGGGATCTGCTGTAAGGATATTGTCTATCCATACAACCCGGTGAGGCCCTGGGAATTAAGTGGCACTGACTGAAGAGAATAACTCAGGATTGAACCATGGGGCCCTTGCTGCTCTCTGAGGTTGGTTGTTTTCTTGCAGATATTTCATTACCAAACTAGCTAACATGATCCGTGAGGGAGTAAGATTTGCTCTTATTTCTTATACTAGTGGCCTGCCTTGTTGGTGGGAGTGGTCTTGGTGGTTCCTTGATTGGGCCATTGTTTACTGCTGAGTTAACTGAGTTAACAGTTTCTTGATTGGAGTATTGTTTGCTTCTTGATTGTTGGTCTAGTGCAGGGGTAGGCAACCTTGGCTCTTTTATGACTCATGGACTTCAACTCCCAGAATTCCTGAGCCAGCTGGCTCAGGAATTCTGGGAGTTGAAGTCCATGAGTCATAAAAGAGCCAAGGTTGCCTACCCCTGGTCTAGTGTTAACCTTGGTGTTAAACTCTGCTCATCTGGGTATTAATTGCTGGTTAGAAGGTGTTTAGGTCTTTTTCTTTTCTTTTTGACTTTTTGATTAAGCTCTAAGTGGGTACAGTAAAGTGGAATACTCCAGGAGGTGGATGCCAATTTTATCTGATTCTTATTTTGGAAAGTGTATAGGTTGACCCTATTCGTAGCAGGGATTATGTTCCAGTGTTGGCCAATGAAACCACAGATAACAAGACACTAAGCCTATGGAAATTGGAGGATTAGGTTATGAAACCCTGGAGAATGACCAAAAAAGTTCACCAAAATATAAGGAAAAAAGCAGAAATAAGGAAACTGTAAAAAGAATAAATATTACAAAAATAAAAACGAGTAAGCATAACAGAACCCATGTTCCTCCTAGTGTTGGTTTCACTTTCTGTTGACTCCACAGATGAGGTGGGTGTAGTTCCATTTAAAAGGTAGCTAATCTCACTTTACAGAACCTGGTTAGTGTCTTTATAAGGTTGCAAAGTAGGCATGAGGCGGCTGTACTCTATCAGGAATTCAAGTTCACATTCTTTGTCTGCCCTGTCTACAGAATCTCACAGACCTTCTCTGTCAAGGGCAACACTTGGCATGAATGTTTGCTACTTTCCTTAGCAAAACTCTCTGCTATACAAACACATAAGGACAAAACCCTTCAGGTTGCTGGGAAATTGGGCTGCAGGCCAAATGCATATTCTGCCGAAGTGCAAAACCTTGCAACAAAAACTGTGGATAAGTGAAATTCAGATGATGGTATCACAGATGATGGTGAATATCAACCACAGATGGGTGAAATCCTGGACAATGAAAGATGGTGAGGTCCACTCATATATGCTACCCTTTCCCTTAATACAGACATGTCAAACACAAGGCCCGGGGGCCGGATCCGGCCCGCGAAGTGGTTTCATGTGGCCCGCGAAGCCATCCTGGAAACAGTGAGGGAACGGCCCCCACTGCCTTGGCCCTGGCCCAGAGACCCTCCTTCTGCCAGAGACCCTCAGATCTGTCCCACTCCTGCCCAGCCCCCCATAGGCACCCTTGATGCGAATGATGTAGAGCTGGCCACGCCCACCCAGTAGGCCATACACACTCTAGCCACGCCCACCCAGTAGGCCATACGCACTCTAGCCACGCCCACCCAGTAGGCCATGCCCACCCTGGCCATACCCACCCAGCCCCCTGAGGGCAACCGCAATGCTGATGTGGCCCTCAGTGAAATTGAGTTTGACACCCCTGCCTTAATACATCCAGACAGCTTGCAGGAATGCAGCAAATATACTCATAAACATGACTGAACAAACACCAAGCAAATGAAATCATTAAATGACCCAGGTGGAAAAATTTTCTTTAGCCCTCCTCAACTATAATAAAAAAGAAGCTTGCTTTCAAAACCAGTGATATTTGGTTCCAAATTTTGTGTCCTTCCCAAGGATGGGGGACATAATTAGTTAATGTTAAATATATCAGCCATGGGATGGGTTATATGGAAGTAGGTGGCCTTCTAAGTAGCTTAGCCGATACCAATATATTTACAAATAAATAGCAATGTAGGGCGAAGACTTTTATCTTTTTTTTCCCTGAGCTTCCACCCCTATTTTTCTTCTGCATATGGTAAAACTCAAGAGCTCTGCTTCCATCTTACTTATTTGTTGGTTGGGCTATTTTTGGACAAAGGTGCCAAGATATTTTAGAAAAAACCCTGATGGGTCGGTAGTGCAAAGGAGGGGCAAGTGGCAAGAGACTGATAATGTGCAAAATGGTGTAGGTGGAACATATGACAGCGTTCTTCATCGGTCAGGCATTATGCAGGCAGATGAGTTTGGAGAATCCAAGTGTTATGAGCCATGATTCAGAATCAGACACTGATTTTGCACCAGACCAGCCTATGCTTCAGGATAGTCACCCTCAGGAATCAGTAAGCCAGGATTCAATTGAGGCTGATCAGCCACAGGCATCTCTATTTCAGCTGGAGTAGTCAGATAAGGCACAACGTTCCAAGCTGCACGTCTGGTTGCATAGAGAGGAAGCAGAGCAGTGTTCCTCAGTGAGGCTCCTTGCTAGGCAAAGGGCAAAGATTGCATAATTGAAGCCAGCTGTCTGCAGACATATTTAGGTAGCTGTTTTGGCTGCAGTCTTTGTGGAAAACAACAGTTGAAATCCTAGTGTGTAACTCTTGGATCAGCTAACTACCTGATTTGGCTTTCTTTGACTCTTGGTAATTGGACTGCACTATTTGTTCTTGGACTGTAACTGGCATTCTTCAGGCAAGCATTCTCTGGTGGGCATTTGAATTCCTATCTGCTGTTATCTGCTTCAGCTTTTGGGTAGTGTCTGTCTGTCTGTCTGAAACCTTGAAATGGGGAACACCAATTTTGGTCTCTCCTGCAGCCCAAACCAAAAGGATCCTAGAGGTTAATGACTAGAGTGGAGAGGTTATGTTCACAGAAACTTAACATGGCCAGTCAGAGCTGGGCAACATCACTCCTTAATTATATCCACCATAATAGTGTTCATTAGTAAGATTAGTATTAGCAGAATCTGATGAAAAACCCAACCAGGGTAACTAAAGATAAATTTCAGTTTCATTTGGGGTAGGCAATAAATGAGAGAAAGGTGACATCATGAGGACATTTCATGGGATATCTTCATGCTTCTGTTAGAGGCACCTGAAAATAATAGCAACATCATGAAAATGATGTCAACGCTGCTAACATCAGATGTTCTTGCTTGACACATGGCAGAAAATGGCTTGCCAGATAAAAGACATACCATTGGGCATGTGAAGCTTCAAATAGCTATGAATGATGTAGTAAGGTGGAGCAACTTTCCCCTCCCCCCCAAGGTTATGCTTCACTCTAGTCAGACTGTATTTTCTCCTATTTTGTAAGATTTTAAGAAAACATGAACTGAAGTAGCATTGACTTTTCTGAAGTAGAAAGAAAATATGCATTAGGAAAAAAGTGATTGTTCTGTACTGTTTTAAAATGGTAAACATTGCATTTGGGAACAATTTGGAACAACAGCAGTTCTTGAACTCATCAGTACTTTGGAGATTTGGGATCTTGCATTGCTTCTGATAAAAGGAACATCCCCTCCCCCTCCCCTCCCCCCAAATAGCAGATTTTGGAGTTCTGAAGACATAGCATACAAACGCTTCAGTGTTTGATTCCCAAGTGGAATTTGGAGACTGTTATTTAAAGTAATGGTTCTGAGCTTGTTATGTAAAATACCACTTGAATTTTGGTATGGTGAATAATTCAGAGGACTCAAAGGGTATCTTTTCAATTTTCTTCTAGTTTCCCAGTAGTTTCCAAAATCAGGAAATTGTTTAGCTACCAAACACAGCTAAACCTTTCATATCCATGAGCTTCTGAAGTCCAGTTTAAACAGCAATGTAAATTTTGGAAAATCACATTGTTCATATGGTTGCGTTGGTTGTGTGGAATTAATCATATGCAAAGAAGAATATATGAGGAAAAAAAACAATAGTTAGAACCAGCATAGAACAGAATCAGCATTTCTGACATTCTGATGGCCTTTTAAAACAAATTCTTAAATTTCATTTGGCCTAATAATCATATCAATTATTTTAATGTCATTTTCCTAAACTTTAAATTCAGTATTAATTAACCATTTTGAATGGTATGTTCTTTCCTCTTAGCTGATTAATTTCTTCCAAAGACAGGAAGTGAAAAACAATTTTGTGTTTATTAGTGTTAAAATAATTCCAACTACAATTGCTGGCAAAATGAGTAAGCAAGCACTCTTGATTGCTCTCCACATAAGCACAGCTGGAACACCTAACAATTTAACTCCCCACCCCTCCATTACTATTAGCCAAATGCAATTAAGAGTGACTTCCATTGAGTACTTTTGTGAAAAAAAAATGTGAAAAGGTCATTTAGGAAAATAATTTTGGATTTCTATGCAATTTTGTTTTAACCTTCCTTTTGGTAACAGTTTCCTTGTGTTAAATGTTCTTGCAAACAAGTTTCTTCCTGAAAGACTGAAAAATTCTATGGAAGCTCAGAAACAATATATCCTGTATTTCTAGTGAAAATGGAAGATAGCATATAAGAAAACATGCTACACAGTGACCGGGTTTCTAAATGATGCTAAGCCCTAATTTGTTTTATGGTTAATTAAGCTAGGATTGGCTAGATTTGCACAATACAGCACACCATAAACTGTAGTTTACAAACCAAAGTGGATGGATTTATACAACATGCTAGGCCAAACCTAAAAAAACCCTGACCTTTTTTTTTTTAGTAAAGATGGTTAATTACTCACTTGCCTCTTAATCGATGGCATGTTCTTCCATGTTGCTTTAGCAACCAAACTACTTTTTAAAAATTAAAATTACAAACCTATTTACTGTCTTGTGCCATGCCTTAGAATAGTTCAGAATACTGAAATAAATATCACCGGGGAATATTCTTGCATTCTGCTCTTCATTCTTGGTACGGAATTTCCCTATATGGGAAACTTTCAAAAAAAACCATACAATGTTTCTTTGAAGTTTGGTGAAAAGATATGGCTCAAGCAGGGGGATGCAGGGCAAACTGTGATATCAAAATGATGACTTCAACACAGTGATGTAACTATGTGAATGTTGTGACTATGTTATCTGTGTTGGGATGTGAGACACGTGTATCAGTTATAGCTCTGTATTCCATTATCACAAACATGTTATTTGCCTCTCCTTGCCCTCTCCCATAAATGCCTGTGGATGCTTGAAATGTTTGATTTTCCTGAATGTAATTTTCAGACCTTCTTGTTTAAAAGTTTATTTTCCCAATCATCCAATGTTATATTAGAGTGAATATATTAGACTGAATCTTGAAGAGAGTGCATTTGCAATGAATAAAATCGAATGTGCTGGCATAACCCACATATTTTTGATGCAGAGCAATAGAACTGACTTTTCCACTCTTTCTCAAGTGGGATTAATAAATCTTATTCAGGAAGACCTGGCTTTATAATTTTTTTATTGGAATTAGAACTGGCAAGATTCAGGGTCATGTGTAACAGCTACGTGTGATCAAAAATTCAGAGCAAAAGGGGAAAGGAAGCAAGATTATATGACCAACCGTCCTTTCTTCAATATTTAATGAGGGTAGGATTTGCTGTCTTCACAAACACATTTATAACTGCAGACATGTCAATATATTTAAAGGTCAAGTAGGATCCTTTGCATGACTTGTAATTACAGTCTTCAGAAATGGAAGGATTGCGATTCCTAGTGAGCTCATCCCCAAACTTCAAACTGAAGTGCAGCTCATGGCAGAATTCATCTGAAGGAGGAGTGGACCTGTCCAGAAGAACATGTCAGGTGAAATTTTTTAGCTAGTAATTTTAATGGAAACAACAGCTTTCGGCAGAAGAATAACTGCTCCATTCTCTTCTTTGACTACACTTCTCCTTAGCTTGTTTACATGACAACAATGCCTTCCCAGAATTCCTTCTGAAGCAGCAATGAAAATTCAGTTATTAGTGATTATTTTATTTTTTAATCCCATTTATATCCCGCCCTTCTCCGAAGACTCAGGGCGGCTTACAATCGAAGAAGCACAAATCAAATGAGCTTAGCAATAGCCTTCATTCTATGTATATGCCTGCTTATTAGGGCTTTCGCCCCCCCCAAGCGGCATTATTACAAAGTCAGCTTATTGCCCCCAACAATCTGGGTCCTCATTTTACCTACCTCAGAAGGATGGAAGGCTGAGTCAATAATTGCAGGCAGCTGGTGTTACTTAAGGAGGCATTAGCCCACTGCTCCACCAAGGCTCTTTCAATAGAATAATATTACTAATAAATAAGCAGAGAATTGTTTGGAATTGGCTCTGTACTTTACAATGGCTTTACAGTATCATCTTCTTCTCCTGCCAATATTGACAATTTCTTCCCTGGGTAAATATAGGTAATATTCTTGCCAATATGGACCTATAGTCTGTCATTCTGCATGGGCTGGGAAAAGTACAGTTAGAAAGGGGACACAGGAGTTTTGTAATTAAAAAAAATACTCATTCCATTTCATTGTCTGTGTGTTTGATTATAACACACATTCCATGTTTGGTAATCATTGGACTGTTCTTGAAATTCCTTTATTTTGCTTTGTCCTGAAAATGTCTTTGGGAGGCAGGTACACATATATATTCAACCTTCAAGAGAAAATGTTATCTACTGTTCCCATTATAGATGCAAGAGATTATAGCTGCATGAAATGGGAGAATTGATTGAAAGGAAATTGGATTAACTCATCTCTTAGAATGATATCTTTGGATTGAGTTGATGCTTCAGGTGTATCAGTTTCTGCTCAACGAACTGTTGAAAATGAGCAGGATTGGAGGGACAAATATGGATATACAGACCTGGGAAGAACAGTAAATATAAGCACCAGCAATTTAAACTGGACTCTGTCTCAAATAGGGAGACAGGAAATTCTACAGTGTACTGAAATAAGAAAATAACACCAACCTAATCACCAACGTGTATTTTATTTAAATGTTTGGAGGGGAATTAGAGGATGAAATAATTTGGAAACCAATCAATGGTCCTTGGCAAACTTCCTGACCAGTCTTTTTTCTCTAGCTGGGCTTCTATTTTCAGTTGGTAGAATTATGTGCCACAGTAAAACTAAACTTCCATTCACAAATTGACAGACAAATAGCTGGTACCCATTTTAAATCCCACCACAAAGCTATAGGAAGGCTTGTCTTACATAGCAATCAGTCATTCAGAATACAGCTGGAAGGACCTTGGAGGTCTTCTAGTCCAACCCCCTGCTCAAGTAGGAGTCTCTATATCAGGGGTCTTCAAACTTGGCCCTTTTATGACTTGTGGACTTCAATGTCCAGAATTCCTCAGCCAGCATGCCTGGCTGAGGAATTCTGGGAGTTGAAGTCCACAAGTCATAAAAGGGCCAAGTTTGAAGACCCCTGCTCTATATCATTTCAGACAAGTGGCTGCCCAGTCTCTTCTTAAAAACCTCGAGTGATGAAGCACTCACAATGTCCGAAGGCAAGCTGTTTGTCTGGTTAATTGTCCTCACTGTAAGGAAGTTTCTCGTGAATTTCAGGTGCTTCTCTCTTTAATTAATTTCCATCCACTGTTTCTTGTTTTGCCTTCTGGTGCTTGGAAAATAAATTGACTCCCTCCTCCTTGTGGCAGCCTCTCAAATACTGGAATATTGCTATCATGTCCCCCCTTCTTTTCTCTAGACTGGCCATTCCAAAATCCTGCAACCGTTCTTCATATGTTTTAGTTTCCAGGCCTTTAATCATCTTAGTTGCTCTTCTTTGCACTTTCCCCAAAGTCTCAACATCTTTTTTGCAATGTGGTGACCAAAGCTGGATGCAGTATTCCAGAGGTGGCCTTACTAAGGCTTTATAAGGTGGTACTAATACTTCATGCAATTTTGATACTATGCCTCTGTTTATACAACCAAGGATTGTATTAACTTTGTTAGCTGCTGCTGCACACTGTTGACTCATGTTTAAATGATCATCCACTAGGAGTCTTACTGTTCTTTGAGCCAGGTTTCACCTAATCTGTACTTGTACCTTTGTTTTCCTGCTGAGGTGTAAAACTTTGCTTTTCTCTACATTAAATATCATTTTGTTGCATAGGGCCAACATTTGTTCATGTCTGTCAAGATCTGTTTGGATTCTGAGCTTGTCTTCTGGGCTGTTGGCTATTCCTGCCAGCTTAGTGTCATCTGCAAATTTGATGAGATTCCCTTCTATTCCCTCATCTAAGTCATTTATGAAGATATTGAAGAGTACTGGGCCTAGGACAGAACTTTGTGGTACCCCACTGCTTACTTCCCTCCTTGTAGATGTAGTGCCATTAAAGACTACATGTTGACTACAGTTTGTCAGCCAGTTACAAATTAATCTGGTGGTGATGTTGTCTATCCCACATTTTTCTAGCTTACCAAGAAGTAGGTTGTGGTCTACTTTGTCAAATGCCTTGCTGAAATCTAAATATATTATGTCCACAGCATTTCGCTGGTCTACTAATTTAGTGGGATCTGAACAAAGATTTATCTTGTGGATAAATGAAAGTCATTATTATAGGTTTCTTGTTCCATGTACCTTTTAAAAAGATTTTTTGTTTAAAACAACTGCAATAATATACAGAAAGCTGGGATGTTACAAACTAAACTTTCAGTCCCTGACATCACTTTCAAGTGTAGCTCTGGGTTGCCCCTGGTTCTTCAGATTCAGCTCAACTAAGCTCCCTGTTGTCCTGACCATTGATAATGCTATCTGGGCTTCTGGAAAATTATAGATCTGTTAGATTTGGCTACTTTTTATCCCTGCAGATTGATGAGTCAAGGCTAAAAACAGGAGAAGAATAGACCATATTACAGAGGGCTGTGTAACAGAATGAAAAGCCTAGGGATAAGGTAGGGCATTGGAGAACAGCTAAATATATCTGCTTTTTTTGTGTAAATCTTATTTCTGAGAGTCTGCTTAGGAGACCAAATGAGATAGGACCATGAAAGACATAAGAAATGGAATCGTTGATGGAATCGTTTCGTGAAATATACTCCTGAAAAAACTTGACAAAGGTGGTTTTATCCTTAGCAGCAAGGAGAAATTGTTAGGTTTTTTTTAGATTGGTTTAACAAAAGCCATACTGTTTGCCGAAATCCAGCCAAGCAAACACATCAGGAGAATTGATGACAAAACAGTGGATGAATAGAAGCCACTTGGAATCACAGAGTTCCTTTGGGAATGGCGTATCTGACTTACACATTGCAATTGAGAAGGCCTCTTTTTAGTCAATATGTACCTGGTCTCCTGAGGTATGACTGGTGCTGACTTAACGAACCTTTGAATGCCAGATAAAAATGTTTCTCTCTCTCTCTCTCTCTCCTTCTCCCTCTCCCTCTCCTTCCCTCCCTCCCTCCCTCCCTCTCTCTCTCTCTCTCTCTCTCTCTCTCTCTCTCTCTCTCTCTCTCTCTCTCCCACACACAAAACCTAAAGTCTTATTTATTCTCCAGTAATAGACTTTCTCAGCTTCTGTATCTATTCTGCCAGCAGATTTCCAGAACAACTTGTGATAATTAAATCTAGTTTTTTCATATTAGCAGAAACCTTCAGAAAGATACAGTATAAAGATACTGCTTGTGCACAAGAAAGCTAGAGAAAATTCCTTTCTAGGTTTTGTTGCAAGGCAAAAAAAAACAAAACAAAAACAAAACAAAACAAAAAAAGAATTAAATATAAATTGCTTTAAGATGCCGAGGAGAGAGGCTGACTGGCTATGTCAAGGCTAAAGTTATATTTTGTTGTTTGGTTTGGATAAAGAATTGGATGACCTTAAAAAATGAGAGGCTAGTTAGAAAGAAGGTCATGAATTGAGATTTGGATGGCACAGTTACTTATGGTATGAGAAATTAGAAGTGAATGCATTTTTAAAGAATCATTTTGTAAGATATGTCATACTGAGAATTTAGAACACATATAAAATAAAGTTGTTTCCTAAATTTCCATTATGGGTGTCTCTTTCAGAAGAGAAAGGGTTGTTAAACAACCATGGTTGACATATGCTGATTTGTTGGTCTGTGATGATTAGGATTAGATGTACAGCAAGAGAAGAATTGGTAAGGTATGGTTATAATTCTCAGTACTTTACATATATGCAACTATCAGATGGAGTTTGAAAAAATATGTTCTAATGTTATTGCAAAAGTATATAAAATGTTCTTGAAGTTTAAGTTTGAAGATGAATATGTGAAAGACTAAATAGTTAAATGGACTCAACATTTTGGTCATAATATGCTTGATCAGTGGGAACACATGTGAACACAAAGTTTGAAATTTACATTGAATTATAATTTGAAAACAAATTATAAAATGATGTATTGATAGTATCTAACTCCAGATAAATTGTCAAAGATGTATAAGGTAACTCCAAATAAATGTTGGGGATGTAATCAATCTGAAGGCACTTTTTGCCATTTTTGGTGGACATCTAAGAAGCCTAAGAAATTTTGGAATCAGATATTTTTCTTGGTTAATTTTGAAAATGGGTGCAATTTTTAAACTTGAAGCTTTTACTTTAGGGATGGTAGATAAACAGAGGGAGAAAAAACATGGAACTTTGTTTTTATATATGACATTAGTGGCATGGTTCCTATATACTAAAAATGGAAAGAGGAATATATATCCACAATGGAAGAATGGAATTTGAAATTAAAAGAACTAGCCAAAATGGCAAAATTGACTGATTTGCTTAGAGATTAATGACCAAATTTCATGCAATCTGGAGGCCATTGTTAGATTTCTTACAAGATAAAGAGAAGAATCAATTTTTGATTTTGGGATTTTAAGATTGGATTGTATTTCACTAGAGAAATTTTGTAGCTTTTAAAACATAAGTTTCATTAAATTTGATAATTTGTTATCTTTTATATAAAATTAAGAAAAGTACAGTTTATGAATACTGGTTTTTTTTTAGTATGTTGAGCATTCGTATTTAAGATATTTTATAGATTGATGTCATTGGTTTAAACTTAGAGAGATGTCATTGTATTGTTAATATCTCTGTACTAAAAGAAAGTCAGAGGTCATTTGTGCGTATTTGCTTGATGTATAATATTTTTGTCACCTTTAATTTCTTTGCTATTCCCTTTCCCTTTGTGTTAGTTTGTATTTTAATATTTGATGTTGAAATCTAATAAATATATTATATATATTATAAAAAGCTAGGGTAAATTCCCTCTTCTGTAGTTTGTAAACTGCTTCTATTTTTATGCTGAAAAACATAACAATATGATGGATTGATAAAAATGAATTTTAACAGAAAAAGAGAAAACTTGGATTAAAATTGCAAATGCCAAATGTGTTACATATTCAAATTACATCAGATGCTAAACTTTTTCCTAAGAACTTTTCTCAAACTCCTAATCCACTATTAGTACAATATGAAACTGTGATTTCTTCTAACTTTCAAAGATAATTTTGTTGTATCACAGCTTATTTGAGATATGTAGACACTATGTGTTTGATTTCAGAGGAACATAAGAACTGCAAATCCTCAGATAACTTGTTATTCTAATTAGTTACTATAAATATTGCAAAACATTTCCATACTTGCCTAGCTCCAGTTTTTAGCTGCTGGATGATATCATCATCATCATCATGACCACCAGCACCACCACTATCATCATCATCATCATCATCATCATCATCATCATCATCATCATCATCATCATCACACTCCCTCTTGCTTTGTAAATATCACTGCCACTAGATCTAGTGATAGACACTAGACTGACACTTTAAGGATTATAGGAATTCATGCAGGATGGCTGTTAGTCATGGTAGTGGTAATTTCCAGATTAGGAAGTAATATGTTTTCAATATTAGTTGCTAGGAATGAGAGTGGGGGATGATATTTTTGCTCACACCCTGTTTATAAGAGTACTAGAGCCATCAGATTGTTCAATCTACAGTTGAATGTTAAACCAGATATTTCTTTAATTTGATCCTCTTAGGCTTTTTACCAAGTAGTCTATTAAATTAGTTAAGAATGGAGTTAGAATGAGGCAATGCACCACTCCCTAGAGGAAAGGAGAGGGAGCCTTTTTGTAGACTCAAACTCTGTGGAGTAGGTCTCCACTCTGGTTTAAGAAGAATAAAGTCTTCAAGAATATTATCCAGATTTAATCCTGCCAAGAAAATTGTACTGAAGGTGGCGGCGTCCTGTTGCCTTTTGAAAATACCTTAAATTAAAAAATACCTTAGCTTCTGTCTCCAAATCAGGACAAAGGATTTGACTTGTCCAGATTGTCTGCTTTTCTGCAGTCCCTAGAAATGTACCTATGATTTGGTATCTCTGGATTTATAGGGAAATAGCACCAGTTCTTAGCTTGTGCATTTTAGTCTGTGTAGTGCCAACTTCTGAATTAAGGAACTAGCTTTTGATTATTCTCTCCAGGTGGACTTCACCAGCTCCGAAACAGTCTTATTATGGAGCAGGGTCTAGTTCTATCAGTATTTATGGAGCCAAACATAAAATAAAATAAAATATGGTTGTCATCTGCAGTGAATCTTCCCCTTTTGTAATTGAAAGTAAAATAGCATCCATTCATGATTTATCTTTTATGGAAAGACCTCAACACACACTGTTCCCAGATTTTCTGGACTGATTTCTGAAACAATCCCAGTGCCCAAAAAATATCAGATGTCCTCTGTGAGACTGGCAAACAGGGCATTTTTAGGAAGGGGAAATAAGTGGATTTCTCCATTAAAAGACTAATTTATTTTTATTTTATTTTTTTTAATTCCATTTATATCCTGCCCTTCTCCGAAGACTCAGGGCGGCTTTACAAACTTAGCAGTAGCCTTCATTCTATGTATATGCCTGCTTATTAGGGCTTTCACACACACACCCCAAGTGGCATTATTACAAAGTCAGCTTAATTGCCCCCAACAATCTGGGTCCTCATTTTACCTACCTCGGAAGGATGGAAGGCTGAGTCAACCTTGAGCCTGGTGGGATGCGAACCTGCACTAATTGCAGGCAGCTGAAACAATCATATGAATCTCTCTTTCAGTTAGTTGGATAAAAATAAATTTGTAAGAACAAATAATTATGTTATAGAGTTGGTTTATGGTTGAATCTACCATATTCCTACCTTCCATCTTGTTTCCATCTTGTTTGTATCTTGTTTTCAAACTGGTTGCGTATTCTGAGAAGTACCAGCATGTCTGCTGACCATCACTCTAAGAAAATGGATTGATCTGGTCTATATACATATAGTATAAACATAATGTTATCCTGGAATAATCTAATTATTCAGATTAGAGCAAGATAGCAGTTTAAGCATCAACAAATTGATACAAGTTTATAATTGTTTTCCAAAATGTCTTTCAAGATGCTTTTTCTTAAGATGAAATATGCAAATTGACAATGTGGGAAATTTATTTGCTTGGGTATATTTCATGTTTCTAAACAAATATTTCATATTTATCCATATCTCCAGAGTGACTATCCCTGCATGTAAAAAAGTGAGTGGTTTGTTGCAGTAATAGTGAACCTGAGATTTTCTGCTTTGAAGGGAAACCATGATATGAGACACCAAGACCAAGACCTAGCAATGAAAATGCAAGAATGGAATAACTACAGTCCTTTCTTGTTATCAACTGCCTGAGACAACCCACCACTCTATTCAATGGTTGCAAAATTAGTGAAAAAAATAGGGAGGGAGAAAGAGAAAGAACAGTTTCTTCTTGCCAGCAGCCAAAGTTGGCATTTTAGTGGTCAACAATTTTGAGGAACTAGCCCAAACAGAAATAAAGTATGCCCAATGATGCCCTTCTCCTTCAACCCATCTACCAACAAAGTTAATCTCCAGCTTCCCTGTCACAAGGAGAAAAGTTAACATTCCACTAATAACCAGTAATAAAACTCTATGTTAGTAGGCCACAGATCTCTTTACAGCAGTTTCATGTTCACTGGAGGCTATTTTTGACAGGTACTGGCTGATGACTTCCAGTAGCTCAGAAGTACATCTTCTGCCATCATTCTACATGGCTTATTAGGTTTTATAAAGATGATTAGTGAGTGATTTGTGAGATGCATTTAATGGCTTGTACCAGTTATTGAGAATCCTCATTTCTTTCTCTTATACACTTGCAGCATCTGCTCTCCATTCCTAGCTCAAAGTCAAGTCATAAAGAGACTTTCTATAAAGTTGAATAAAGCATCTTCTCAACTGCAGGGTTTATTAGAGATCATTTTTCCTGTATTTTGTTTATTTACACCCTTTAGCATCTGTTGGCTGTGCTGCACAGATGAAAACCTGGAACTATTGTTGAAACACATCCAATATACCAAGTAGAACTGGTATATTTGTGGAGATCTAAAAATAGTAGCTCTGCTGCTTTGAATCCAACTCAGATATACCAAATAGTGTTGTTACATATGTAAATGGGACAACCATGCAAGAGATGCACATAACATTCATGGGCATTCCAAAAGAATTTGATTCCAGGACACAAAAATGTGGCACATGAACTGCTTCTTGATTCGATATTTTTGCCTCTGTTTCACATAAAAGTCAGACTGATTAAAAACTTTGTGAAAACAATGAACAAGGAAGGTGAAGATTTTTGTTATGTGAGATAGATGTTTCCAAGAGTAACTAATATCAAGATTAAGGAAGGCATTTTTGTTGGTCCATAGATTAGATATGTCATTAAGGACAAGTGGTTCAAAGAGAAATGGCAGCTACAAAGCACCAAACTTTATTCAACTGGATGAGAAACTTCTTACAACAAACAAAACCATGGAGTGCAACATGAATGGGTGAATGGTTTTACCAGGACATTGCCACAATGGAAAAATGGTATCAGGGCAATTGGAATCCATCAATCCTGGCTGATCATTGTTCGACACTGCAGTGAGGTGCAACAGACAATCAGTACAAACAAACTTCAGCAGCAAAACACTTTTGGCTCTGTTGAACTCATGCAACAGGTTGGAAATATTATATAATTAAATACATTATATGCATTAAAGGTTACTTTTGTATATCTCAAGTTCCATATGTGATATTGTCATTCTGAAGTTATATTTATGTTCAGGTTGGGTGGCTGGCTGGGTGGGTCTATCATATTCACCAAATGTTTTTCAGGGTTAGGGAATAAAACTTTTGAAAAAAACCTGTCCAGTGTATTGATGCATTTTATTGTTCAACCTAATAGTTTCCCCTATCCCTTATAAGAATAACTGCAACTATTCTTGGCCTGCGTATATGAAAAGGTGATAATAGCTTTCATATTTAATTTAGTACAGAACACACAGATAGAGACATCTGCAGGAATCACTGCTTTTGTCAAAATGGTGAAAGCAGTGTTAGGAGTATATGTCCTCACATCAAATGTACAAAAGTGACAGAGCATGCAACTTGTTGCTATAAGGTTCCTTTACCATTTGTTTTTGCCCTCTTTCCCCAGATGTTGTTGGGTGAAATGTAGAGAACTTGAGGCCCAGTTAAAAACTCTCATCACATACTGGTGTGGTTCATATTGTTAGACTGTGAATCCCATTGTGGTTTGGGGGTCAATTCTGCCCACATCTTACTTCCATTTGCAGCAGGGAACAAAATTGAAAATATGCCATTTCCCCCACACACAATATACATTCCTTCTTCACGTTCACCCCAGTAATGTGGCTTAAGTAAGAGAGCCAAGAGACTGGGCCAAGGATCCCCGTTTTCATTCTAAGTGAACAATATATTTTTTTTACCTCCTACATTGCTTCAAGCAAGGCTTATTTTATCTTATTCCTCCATCGGTTTGCAATTTCATCATGGTACATATCATTTGATCAAGACACTATTGAAAAAAAAATTGGACAAGTGTGAAAACAAAGGCAGAATTGGGTTTTAGTTCTCATATTAGTTTGAAAAGTGAGAATCATATTTGTTTGCATTACAGTCTGCAGCAAAAGAAAAAGCTGATCACAAAAAATATCTTTGTTCCACCCGCAACTCTAAGAAAATAAAGTTTTATATAGAATTACTTAGTTTGCCTAACCCTGCCTTCCACCTCTAAGTCCTGCTTTGCTGCTTCACTATTGTGTATGCTCATTCCTAGGAAGTGTGAGTGAAGAATACCAGGAATATATTCCACTGTATATACTTTCCAAAGGGTCATTTTAAGGCGTGAGGTTCATTCCAATTGCCCTGCTAAAGGAAGCAGGCATTCATATTAAGCAGCAGAGATATTCAAAGTTGTTGAAAGTGGATGATCATTTTGAGAACAATAGCAAATCCCATACTGCACAGGAGATGGTAAACCACTCTTGTATATATCAAGAATACCAAATGGGTAGACTATAGAAGGTGATTGGTAATATATTATTTTATTATGGGATCCTTAGAGTGGGATGGCATTCAGTATGGTATTAAGGAATGGCTGTGGATGTTTATGGTGTGGCTAGATTGAAGACAATGTTTATGCTGTGGCTAGATTAAAGACTTCAGGACATCTATTTGCTGATGGAAGTATGGAACATAAGAAGCATGAATGTGAGAATATTCAGTACAAGGGGAGATGAAATGAATTAGCTACTCATTATAGGTGTTAACAAACAGAAATAGTCAAATTGGACACTTTTAGTCAGAAGATCATAGCATTTACTAAATATGTGAAAAACAAAATCAGTGTAACTTTTATAATTAGGAAGGATCCAGCACAGGCAGAACTTGGGCACACTGCAGTCAATCAGCAAATATTATAAATTAGACTTTGTGGATAGCCCTTTAAAACAAGGTTATCCAAGTTTATGCCCTTACCATTAATGCTATATAGATGAGGAAGCTGATGGATTTTATGGTCAAGTTTATGGACAAGCAGGCAAAAGGTCTATATATTGTTGGAAACTGAACAACAAGATGGGCAGCAAATAAATTTGATAGACAAACAGACAAATTGGAATGCCAAATTTGGAATAAAAAAATAGGGTTGGATTTTACAGTCCTGAAAACAGATAAAGCAGGAGAAGGGTATATCTATTTTTGCCATTCCAATGATTTCTTCAATCAACTAAAACAACATCTGTATGCATGGAAATCACCATATGAAGCACAGAAATAAAATTGACTATATTATTGGTACAAGGAGAGGGTTGGAATAGCAGTTACATTTGTAACCGCAAAATTGTGGGAAAGGGCTGTGGAACAGTTCATGAACTACTCATGTGCAAGTTTCAAATGAAACAAAAGCAGAAAAAGCTAACCAACCTCCATTTTATGAGCCTATGTCAACCATTGTGCAGGCAATGGTTTTCCCATGACATTACATTGAAAATGGAAGTGAAAATTGGACTTTGAGGAAATGGAACCAAAATAGTTTTGATGCATTTAATTTAATTTAATTTAATTTAATTTAATTTAATTTAATTTAATTTAATTTAATTTAATTTAATTTAATTTAATTTAATTATTTAATTTAATTTAATTTAATTTAATTTAATTTAATTTAATTTAATTTAATTTAATTTAATTTAATTTAATTATGGGACTTATATGCCGCCCTATCTCCCGAAGGACTCAGGGCGGCTAACAACAATAAAAACAACAATAAAAACAATAAATACAAATATTAAAAGAAATTAAATTTTACAAAGCCCCACTAAAAACCAGTAAAAATTAAAAACATAATTAAAACCCCCAAAGTCAGTCCAAGTCGGCCAGTTGGAAAAGGTATGTCTTTAGGTCGCGACGAAAGGACCGGAGAACTGGGGCCATCCGAAGTTCTCAGGGGAGCTGATTCCAAAGGGCAGGCACCCCAACAGAGAAGGCCCTCCCCCTGGGGGTCGCCAGCCGACATTGTCTGGCCGACGGCACCCTGAGGAGACCCTCTCTCTGTGAGCGCTCAGGGCGATGGGAAGTCATTCCTGGCAGCAGACGGTCCTGCAAATATCCCGGACCTAAGCCATGTAGGGCTGTATAAGTAAGAACCAGCACCTTGAACCTCACCCGGAGGACAACCGGCAACCAATGCAGCTCACGCAGGAGGGGTGTAATATGGGAGTATCGGGATGCTCCCATCACAACCCACGCGGCTGCATTCTGTACCAGCTGAAGCCTCCGGGTGGCCTTCAAGGGCAGCCCCATGTAGACAGCATTGCAGTAATCTACACGGGAGGTAACGAGTGTATGAGTGACCGTACGTAAGGCATCATGGTCCAGATAGGGGCTCAACTGGTGCACCAGGTGAACCTGGGCAAATGCCCCCCTGGCCACGACCCCTATATGGTCTTCTAAATTGACTCGTGCATCCAGGAGGACGCCCAAGTTGCGTGCCCTATCAAAGGGAGGCAACACCTCTCCCCCCATAACCAAAGATGGTGAATCTTGGACAACACAAGATGCCAGTCCGATTTGGACCGACTGGATCTCCAAACACTCTCTAGGCCCCTTCTCCAGCGCTTCATCTCCCATAGGTCCACGGAGAACCATGGGGCCGACCTGCGCCGGATCAGAGGCTGCAAAGGAACAACAAAATTTGGAGTTACATAAAACTCTGGAGAATACCACCAACAGCCAAGAAAACAAAAGGATCATAAAATTGATCAACTTGAAGTTTTCACTTTGAGGCTCAAATTATCATATTTTAGGCACATTATATGAAGACTCAGCTATCTTGAGAAGTCCACAATTTTGGGAAGTGGAAAGTTTTATTCTGAAAGGAAAAAGAAGACAATGACCAGCATAAAGGTGAGTGACTCAGTTGTAGAAGTGATGGGCACACTGTTAGAAGACCTGAAGGGCCAGGTTGGGAACAGATCATTATGGAGAAAATCTACCTGTGCGGTCACTAAAAGTTGATATTGACTTGATAGCATGTAAATTGATAAAATCAATCAGTTCTGCCATATAAGGCAGTTTCGAAGACAGCCACAAACAAACTCGAAGAGCTCAACATTCATATGAATTATAAATAACATGTTGCTGCAGAACCTTTTTGGGAAAGTTGCCAAGCTTGTTAAGAATACTATAATGAAACAAAAATAGATAAAGTGCAATTTTGTTCCCGGATTGTGAAGCAAATCGCTGTTTTCAATCCACAATATTTTACGGCACAAATATTTTATTTTATATGTTTTCAAATATACAGTAATATATAAACTCAACGGTTGTCTTAACCTGCAAAGAGTTTTCTAATCAGTCAGCTCCTGCCAGAAGGTAGAGTTATACAACTTGCTGGATGATCGATTGATTGAAAATGAAATGAAAAAAAAAATCAATGAAAGTCCAGTGTCTTTCTAAGTTATTTGAGATGAAGCGATAAGGTTTCCAGAATTTGATGCAGGAAAATTGGAAATACCAAATAAAAGGAATAAATGAATAAAAATGCTGATTTATGGTTGTGCATGTCTATCTTTTGTGCCCTTATAACTTAGCCAGCATAGCTAATGAAGTAAAACTTACAGAGTCAAAGGCAGAGAATTGCATATTTAGGAGGGATTGGGATGAGGTATGTTATGTCTATGCAATGTGAAAATGAACCAGATCATCAAAATTTATGAGTTCCATATCCCTCGGGTATTTTACAGAAACTATTGCAACTGAATCATTTTGGTACATGTAGAATTAAATGTTAACTAGCTTCACTATGATCTTCACTGGGTTCAAGATTTTTTTACATAACTTCATTCATTCAGGATGATCTACTTTGAAAGAATTGGGCATCACATTTTTTTTCAGTTTTGGCATATTCATATGGTATAATAACCAACAGATTAGTATTACACACACACACACACACACACACACTTCTGCATCATTGGGTATCAAAATAGCAAATAAATGTTTTTTTGCATGTGCATAAAAAGAACCCAACCTACCATGTACATTATGGTCAGACAAACTACAACCCCGCCCTCTTTTTTTTTTTTTTGAAGATCCCTAGCTTTAACTATGAATGTCAAGAATCAGTGGCATGGTTTCTCACTATTTTGTATAAATAAAAAGTACAATGCAAATCTTAAAATAGGCTTAGAACATCTTCAGAACAATTCTCATCCTTTCTTCCCCAGAAATAAGCAACAGAAAATCATGTGCAAAACAGCAGCCATCCAGATTATATATCCTGCATCTTTTCAAATATTATATATAGAGGATCATTTCTTTATCCCAGTTTTCATTTTCTTTTCTGTGTGCAGCCTTGACATACATCGCAAAAACCCCAGCATGACTCTAGGCATGGACAAATAAAGTACTCTCCTGGTTTAAAAGTTCAAAGCTGTGCTGTGCTTAGCTGTGTCTCTAAGCTCTTTTGATATACCCTGTAATGACCTCAGGGGAATTTTCCTCTGATGGTGAACCATTTGGTATCTGTCCTCATGTCTTTTTAGACTATTCTCCCTTAATGATTACATTCAACAAATATCGAGCCACTATGTGCCCGGAAAAGATTTTGCTCACTTTCCAGCCATAAAATGAAGACCACAGAAAAGATTGAGTGACGTATTTATGTATTCTGCATGAATTTCCACTATTTGTGTAAATCCTGTCCTACCCGCCTTTTCTGTTTGTATTAGTTGTAGAACGAGCTGGAGAATCTGTGCATCCTGTTTTCTCCAATGTAAAAAAGTTACAAATTTCTATATAACTATATCTACATATTTCTCCAGGCTCATAAAATAAGGGTTGTTGATCAAGGTCTAGACTTGTCTCAGACTTCAGTGCCCCCATTATAATCTTTTAAAAGAGAAGGTAGATAAGCCTTCCTAGGAGTGTAAGTAGAATGAAGATTGAGTCTACCTTTCATCTCCTCTGAAAGCTGAAGTCTAGGAAAAATGCAGCTAAAGATCTGAGACTTTGCTAGAACCATAAGTAAGTGGGCACGTATTTCTGAACCTGGAATAAATTGCAGGTATTTTATGTGCAACATCTAATAATGCATGGAACAAAATATTTTGAAGTGACTGTTTCCCATTTCTGAAATTGTGTCATAGTCCTCTGAGCTTATATGGAGGTGGGGTAAGAGGGATTAATAACATGTCTGGGAATGAAATGGAATGTCTGGGAAGAGCTTGATTGGCTGGCTGAAAGACAGCCCAGAAGTAACTCAACTCAACTCAACTCAACTCAACCCAACCCAACCCAACCCAACCCAACCCAATGACAAAACTCAGATTTTTTATTCAAGACATTTGTCATGGATAATTTTGGTGGAGGAATTCAGAACAAAAGGCACAAAGCAGGGTGCTTAACTATTAGTCTAATAAGGGCCAGGGAAAGCTTCAAGATTTGGGTCATGTTTTCCAGCAAAATGTGGGAGCTGAGATTAGTTTTTAAAAAGGCAGTATTTTTACCAACCAGTTAGCTAGGTTTGTATATATATCTGCAATCTCATGAAGCATCTTTCTTAATTTAATCAATGGAGGAAACACATGGACAGTTGGATTCTGACCTTTTATACAACCATCTGGCACTTTTCTCATTCCTGGCAACATTTATGTTTCTGGCTCTGCTGTCTTTTCCAGAAAAAATAAATTTTCCAGAGAAAAAAAATTTCTATCCAAGAGATTAGAGTGATGTGAATAAAAACATAAACCACACATGTTCAAAGAGCGGCCCACTTATGGTCCTCCGTAACAGCTAGCTTGCTATGTTACTAGGACCTAACATTTACCGAAATAATCTGGATCAATTCTAATACAACTGATACTTGCATTTTGGCTTTATTCACTTATGTTCATTTAAGATTAAGAGTAAGAAAAGCAACTGCATCAGCTGCACCTTTATTTTGACTCAGGAAGCATTAGTAAAAATCAGTGTGTATTAAATAAAAGTATATATGTGTGGCAGTATGTTTTACCTATGGATTTCTATAAGCTTTTTGCTTCATTTTTAAAAATTTTCTGCTGGTAGAACTGGAATAATGTATGATGTCTTAGGTTTTATTGGTAACATATACATACTACTTTACATATAGCTGTACCTGTTGGTGCTTCACATATTATAAAAATCTCAATAGCAATATGTTTATCAGAATTTGTATTTTTATTGTGGTTTTGGCTCCTGAAATGGGAACAAAATCCTCCCAAATTATGTTTGGATCAACTAAAACAAGAGGCTTTTGGAGAATGACTTTCTTTCATTTCTGTACTCTGTAACGCGCCTTCTCTTCCTGCAACCTCTACCTTGGTGAATACAAATGACTTTCCAGAATCCAAAATTTCCCATGAGAACCATGGGCAGAGACTGATGGATGGTTTTTGAATTCCTGCAGGGGATGGAAATTCCCCTTGGGGAAGGAAAAAAAAATAATCTGACCATTTTTCAATGGCAGGTTGCCACCTTAGCATTGACAGTAGAAGCACTATGATAATGCCCCTCCTTTCTGCCAAGGACGGGTTTACTCATGATATCCCCTCTTAGGATATGCCAGGCTAATCCCAAGAGTGGCATAGAATAGTCCAGCTGAAATTCAGCATTTGGTTACACATATCAGATAGAATCTTGCCGGATTAAACCTTTACTACTCTCACCTTATTGGATATATGCTGGGAGATTCTAGGGAGTGGCTATCCCAAATTTCTTCCTGTGTCTCCTATCTGTTTTGGATTGGACTGTCACTCATTTCACCCCCATTTTTGGACTATGCTCCTCCTTTCTGGGAAACTGCCTCTTCATTGTAGTCCATTATACCAGCTCCCCCTCCATAGACTCCATCTCTCACAGGATATGGTTGAATTGCAAGAAACTACACACTACTGAAGAATGAAATGCATGACATTCCGACATTCTTCTTGTCCATTGGGTAGCTAAAGAAATGCAAACCCACCTTACTCTGTCGCTAAGAATTTTACTCACATGGCCTTATTCCAATGAGTTTGTAAAGCAAACAAATTAGCAGAGAAAATGCATGAGAATTGCTCCGTCGGTCACTGTCCTGCACTGTTAAGCCCAGCACAGTGTGATCTGTGCTTTACTGCTTTTATTTGTATTGGAATTTAGTGTTCAACTCTACCCAAGAACAAACTATTTCTTTCTCATGTTTGCTGTGCCTCTCCATTACTTTGTTTGCTTAGGTCTACTTACATAAGCCTACAGAATTCAGAACTATTTTCTGATTAGACTTGTACCTTCAGGTTTCTGATTCAGGCATTCTTGCTTCCCAAAAGCAGCTGAAGATTAATATTAATATTTATTTATTTACAATATGTATACATCCACCATCTTATAACTAACTCTGGGTAGCTCCCAATCAAAAGTAGTATCACCATTCAAACTATCAAACTAAACACATTAAACACAACAAAAACCTGGCATCAAGTCACATAATCTCATATCCCAAGGTTGGGGGGAAAGCCAGATCTTCAAAGCTTCATGAAAGCCTAGGAGGGTAGAGGTCTGACAAATCTCAGGCGACAGAGTGTTCCATAGGGCAGGGGCTGCCCCAGAAAAGACACTTTCCTAGCTCTCATCAGATAGCAATATTTAGGGGGCAGGATTAGAAGTGTGCCCATCGGATGTGATAGGACAGATAGATGTTCCTAGGGAAAGGCAGCCCAAAAGATAATCTGACCCTCTGCCCTATAGAGGGCTTTAAAAGTGATGACCAGCACCTTAAATGGTGCTTGAAAAAAAGTGGAAGACAGAACACTTTGCCCAACAAAGCTGTCATATGGGCAAACCTAAGGGCCCCCATTACTGTGAACAGTGCTGAATACCAAGAGTTGCTTTGGATAGCAAGATAGTGACTATAAATTGAAAGAATGAGAGAAAGAAAGAAAGAAAGAATGAGAGAAAGAAAGAAAGAAAGAAAGAAAGAAAGAAAGAAAGAAAGAAAGAAATTCTAGATCAGCTGAAGTTTCTGCATAGCCTTGAAAGGCAGCTCCAAGTAGAGCACATGTGGTAATCCAAATGGGAAGTAATCAAGGCATGAGTGACTATAAACAAGGTCTCCTGGTCTTGGAATGGGTGCAAATGACAAACTAGACAAATCTGTACAAAAGCCCCGCTATAGCTATGGCTGTGACTTGCTTCTTGAGCAGGAACCACAAGTCCAGGAAGTGGAGCAGTGGGCTAATGCCTCCTTAAGTAACACCAGCTGCCTGCAATTAGTGCAGGTTCGAGTCCCACCAGGCTCAAGGTTGACTCAGCCTTCCATCCTTCCGAGGCAGGTAAAATGAGGACCCAGATTGTTGGGGGCAATAAGCTGACTTTGTAATAATGCCGCTTGGGGTGTGTGTGAAAGCCCTAATAAGCAGGCATATACATAGAATGAAGGCTACTGCTAAGCTTGTAAGCCGCCCTGAGTCTTCGGAGAAGGGCGGGATATAAATGGAATTAAAATAAATAAAAAATTATTCAGAGTCAAAGATGAAGAAATCACCCTTGAACTTAATGGTAAATTTGAGACTTTAAGTTCTATCAGAATAGAGCTGGAAGGGACCTTGAAGGTCTTCTAGTCCAACCTCCTGCTCAAGCAGGAGAACCTATACCATTTCAGACAAGTGACTGTCCACTCTCTTCTTAAAAACTTCAAGTGATAAAGCACCAACAACGTCTAATGACAAGCTGTTCCACTGGTTAATTGTCCTCACTGTTAGGAAGTTTCTTCTTAAATCCAGGTTGCTTCTCTTCTTGTTTAGTTTCCATCCATTGTTTCTTGTCTTGCCTACAGGTGCTTTGGTAAATAAGTTGACCCCCTCCTTTTTCTGGTAACCTCTCAAATACTGGAATACTGCTATCATGTCACCCTTAGTCCTTCTTTTCTCTAGACTAGCCAAATCCAAATGCTGTAACCATTTTTCATATATTTTAGTCTCCAGGCCTTTAATCATCTTAGTTGCTCTTCTTTGCACTTTTTTTTCAAAGTCTCAACATTTGTTTTGTAAAGTTCAGACACTATGCCTAGATATTATCTTCTACCTCCTAAATACAAGAGAGACCTACCATGATTTTTTTATTAGAAGGAATAATAGAAGCAGCATGCAGTAGTACCCAGAAGAGGAGCAAGGTTGTCAAATGAAACTGGGTGATGTCATGCAAATGCTATGTCTTATGTGCTTTGCAAGACACCAGGATGCAAGTGTGTTCTGGTGGCATTAGCACGGTGCAGCTGGCACTACTGCAATTTGCTGTGGTTTAGTTTTCTGCAGGATTTCCACCATATTTCACTAATTAAAATACAACCAAGAGAAAAAAAAAGAATCTCCAATGTACTTCTATTTATTTGCTGGAGATGAAATTGGACAGAGTGGGATTTTGCCATTTTTTTTCCCCAGCAGAAAAGATTGTTACTATCTTTTGGGTTGAAGAGGAAGCAAGAAATTGTTTTCTGAGAATTGTTAATGTTATTAATTTTACTGGTGGAAAAACTGGCAATGGCTTTGGTTCTTAAACCAAGAGAATTTGTAAGGCTTAAGGCTACTGTTTCTTTGAAGGTAATTAAAATATTCTGAAAAAAATACAATGTGGTATTTGAAAGTTAAACTTATATTTGTAAAGGTAGATTTTTTTAGTTTTCTTACTTAAAAACCTGATTTTTTTTTCTGCTTGAAATCATGTTTTTGGGCTAGCAGAATAAATATAACTATATAAAAGATCAAGGAAGCTATGAGGACTCCAGGTACCCTTTGGCACTGTAATTTAGTATAGAAACCAAGAGGTAGATAGCAAAGCACAAAAAATTCAGGCAAAGGGTTGTGTAAAAGGAGTCATCTTATAATTCTTATAAAGGAATGCAGATCATTGGTAAAAACAAGATTAAGGCAAATAATCTCTATTATTGAGATGTGTTTGAATATTACAGTAGTAGCTTGGGTTGGTAACTGGGCTGTTGGTTTGATCTCCAGGCTTGGTAATTAGGTTGCAAATGTTTCATCTTCATTTGGGGGGATATCTTCAGTGTGGTTTGAATTGTGTTCTGTTTGTTTGGAATGTTGCTTCCGGTATTTCAGTTGAAATAGCTCTCTCGCTTTCAGTGGTTGACAGGCAGGGTCGATGTCAATGTGTCTGTTGACAGATTGGTTGGTGGAACACCAGGCCTCGAGGAATTCTCTTTCTCTCATTGACTTTGCTTGGGTTATAATTGTGGTCCCAGTTAGATTGAATTTATGTCCTTCTGAGTCCTTGTGGATGGACATGAGGGACAATGGGTCATGTCTTCTGATAGTCAGGGAGTGCTCGTGCAGTCTGGTAGATAGCTTTTTTCCTGATTGGCCCACATAGTTCTTTCACAGTTGTTGCATTGGACTTGATATATCACATCTGATCTTTGATTTGTTTCTGTTGGCTCTTTAGGTTTTGATAGGGTCCATCTGAGAATTGAGTTTGGTTTGTGGGTTACTGTGAGGTTGTGTTGGTGTAGTAATCTTGCTGTCATCTCTGAAATGTTCTGTATGTAAGGAATTGTGATTCGTTTGGTCATTGCTGTTCCTGTTATAGTTGTGTTGTTTTGGGTGTTTGTGTTGTTTGTATGTAGGGATCTTTGGATGAAGCCTCATGGATATCCGCTTGTCTCAAAAACTTTGAATAAGTGTCTCTGTTCTACTAATCTGGCTTCTGTGGCATTGCAATGGGATTCTGCTCTTCTGAAAAGTGTTCTGACACAGCTTTGTTTATGGCATTTGGGATAGCTGCTATGGAAGTTGAGGATAGAGTTCCATATACAAAAACACAACACACAGAGACCAAGCAAAGTCAAGGAGAGCAAGAGAATTCCTTGATGTCTGGTTTTCCACCAACCAATCAGTGAACAGACACATTGACACGGTCCCCGCCTACCAACCACTGAGAGCAAGAGAGCTACTTCAACTGAAATATCAGATGCACCATTCCAAACAAACTGAACACAATTCAAACCGCACTGAAGATGCCCCCCCCCGAATGGAGACAAAACCTTTGCAACCTAATTACCAAGCTCGAAGATCAAGCCAACAGCCCAATCTCTTACTATTTTGGTTAATCATTCAGTGCATTGCTTCTTTTTTGTCTCCTGACAACCATCTTCAGAGAAATAAAATAAATAACTCAGCTCCATGTTTCAAATGAGAAGCTCAGTGATAAGAGAGTACAAAAGGAAATAGACAAGATCAGAATGTGTTTTTCAGCTGCAGTCACTTATTCTTTGTGAACAGCTAACCTGAAGGAGGACAGGAATCCAAACTGAACTTCAATGAACTTTGATAGAAGAAATTGGAGGATTAACCAGAATTTGTAGCATATGGAAAAGGCATTTTCGTTTTATGGACAGGACTCTTGATTTTGTTTTGTTTTATTTTTTACAACCCTGTTCAGTGCCCACTGCTACTATTCTGTAAGGCCTTTACAGCCACAAGCACAAAAACCATTTTGAAAAGTCAGCAGTAAAATACAGCAGGTAATTCCTTTCTCAACATGGTACTAGTGGGATATAGTGATTTGAGCATTTGGAAAAGAACTAGAATTACTCAGATTTAAATCCCCATTCAGCCATGAAGTTTACTGGGCAACTCTGGGTCATTTCCCCTTATTTCTCAAGCTTACCTATCTCACAGAGCTATTGTAAGGATAAAAAAACCTGCTGGAGAACAGTGGATGCCAATGTAAGTTCCTGCAAGAAAAGCAGCTATGTAATAACTAAATCTCCTGTCTACCTTTCAGTGCCTACTGAAGTTACAGAAGGACAAGAAGAGGAGGAGGAGGATTAATTTGCTGATAATTATCTTTTTAAGGGTAAAATTACTAACAGGACAGAAAACCCCTCTTATCCTACTGACTGAGAGCATGCCAGCCTTTCTCTTTCTAGGGGTATCAGATAATAGGTGGGCCAGGGTACCGAGGCATTAGATACTCCAGAGATCCCCTAATGACCTCCGTTCATTCCGCCGGGGCCTGAAGACCTGGCTCTTCGAGCTCTCTGGCCCAGGCTGAGGATTAATCTTATTTTAACTGGGGTTTTATTTAGACAGGGACACATATAATTTCTTTTAAAATTTGTTTTTAACTTTTGTATTTTGGTTTTTAATCACCCTGTAAACCGCCCTGAGTCCTTCGGGAAAGGGCGGTATATAAATGTAATAAAATAAATAAATAAATAAATAAATAATGAAAAAAGAGCCAATGGCCCCTCAATAGCACACATTTTGACTCTTTCCACAGTGCGGTGCATGGAAGAAAATCTGATTCATGGAGGGAAATCCAACAGAAAGCCTTTTCTATCATTTAGTGAATGCTATTTATTACTGACTCATAATTCACAGTTGAAGTGTGCTGTTGACTTAAACATTTGCATTTGGTCAGCTTTGTTCTACTGTCTGACTTTCTTTTATTAAACTCGGCTTCCAGCTGTGCTTTATCGATGTTTTATGAATTGTGCAAGTTGCCTTGAGAAGGTTTTTTGTATCCTACATCTAAGTAACCTAGAAGGATTGTGAAGAAAAGGAAGGAATTATAAGACAGTGGACATGTGGGTATACACGCAGATGGACTTTATATTTGTACCTGTGTGTTCTGTAATCTCTCTCTCCACCTCCTCCCCACCCTCTCTCTCTGATGGATACACATGCATGTTATGTGTTTTTGCAGCTTGTAGTTTTCTGGTTAGGTAACTTTTTTTCATTTGGTAGCCCAAAAGCTAAAATGATTGGGACCCTATCACACTGACATTAAAAGGAATGAATGACACTGAGGGTTTGGCACTTTATTTATTAGGATTAGTTGGATCTTCTTTATATTTTAAATCTAGTTTTTCTTTGCATTTATTTAAAAAATGAGTCAGAAATTAAATCTTTGTGATTTGGTAGTTTACCACTGAATGTTGACAGTAGGTTCTCCAAAAATTCTGTATGAAGACCAGCATTAAAGTAAATATTATTGAACTGGAGGAAGTTCTCACTTACCTGTAACTCTTAATAATTTTGGTACCCAGTCAACAGCGCCAGAAAATTCTTCCTGTTCATTGCCTTTCTCATAATATCAATTTAATGGCCCTTTAGGGATTCTTATAGTTTTGCTTTTGCCCATGAAACTGAGTTTCTCCATAGTGTCACTGTTAAAATAGTTCCTGGGAGAGGAAATGTGACAATTGCTTTACAAGCCTTGCTGCACTCTCACAATAATTTGATTAAGTAGCACTGGTGTCTCCTCCTTAATGCCCTCTCAGAGCAGGTGGCCCGGGCATCTCAGCTGTGGCATCAGTTAGGATTAACATCAGCTGGAGGTTTTAAGTCAATGCAATCTAGGCCTCCACAGTTCAGTTTCCATATTTTGTGCCTGTGTATTCTATTTTCCCTATATCCTTCACACATTTGGTATAGATACATAAAGAAGATGTGTAGAAGGTATTGTAAGAGTCTTAAAAAGATGTAAAGAGGGAGTGGGACTATGGGAGAAAGCAGGGATGCAGAACACACTACAGGCTCTCAACTTCCTTTGGTAAGATTATTTTCCAGTTCTGACTGATGATGGCTTTCCAAGATTTTAGGGTCTTTTAAGATCAAGCTGCCTAAGAAGGAACAAGGGCCTTTTATGTGCCAAGTTCACCTCATCCCATCCTTAAAACCATAAAACATAATACAGGTAAAAGGCGTAGTTCATTTAGTAAGAAAATGCCATCATATGGGTTCTAAAGAGGTCACCATCAAATCACTAAATGCAAAATTAAGCAGAAATATTTGCTTAAGGGTGTCATTGAAGTGACAGTATTAATGCTGGGTTGTCATGGGGAATAACTAATCTATCCATTAACAGCTAATTATTATAATTATATTCGATTATTTTTTTTTTAAAAAAATGCAGTACGAAAATACTGTGGTCTCAGCATGGCTATTATGAAAACTTGAAAGACTGTGACATCTGAACACTTCTGTTTGTGACTAAGCCAATAATTTCACATTCCCTAGAGTTTGATATATGAAATGCAAAACAAAAACAGAAACAGGAAACAAATCGTGGGAAACCCATGTCAGTTAAGCAGCATGTTGATACTGGGGAACTTTCTTATTTTATTTCTACTACGGTATGTACCCAACTTTTCCACTCTGGTGAAAATAGGCAAGGTGATTGATTTAAAAGATCTGCATGGCCACCCCACTTTTAACACAACTCTGGGTGGTCACAACAATAAAACTAATAACTATAAATTTAGAAACCATAAAACCAAAGACTGAAAAACAAAAATACAACATCTGAAACCATCAGTTTGGGCTGCCCCATCAGCCACAAAGCCAAGTCTTGAGGTTTTCCAAAAGGCTAAAAGGCTTTTGAGGTCTCACTAATTGGCAAGATTTTAGGGAAGAGAACTGAAGGGTGCCTATCCTATCAGATCCAATAGAATGGCAGATAGTTTCAGGGAGAAACAGTCTCCCAAACAAACAGGTTTAATAAACAAAACTACAGACGTGGGAGAAAACGTCTTAAAATCTAACTCCTGTATAAGGAGTTAGAAGGGATTATTTTTAATAGGTAGTTTTTTTAAATACTTAAATCTTTTTTTCACGCCTCCGGAAGGCAGCTTCTTGTGATCTCATCAGCACCAAAGAAAGGTTCTGCATTAGCAATGTAAGATGACAAAGAAGGATAACTACAATTACTGACATGTATCCCTGCAGCTATTCATTTAGGGGACTTCTCCTTGGGGAGAAAAAAAAAAATAACAAAGCATATAACTGCAATGACTTCTCTTCTAACAAAGAAAGCTGTTCTTTTAAAATGTCAGTACTGTGGGTGATTTTCTTAATAGTAACATGAAAGCCCCCTTCATGGATTACTGCCTTGTCGTGGCGAAGGGGCTTGCGTAATTCAATGAAGCTATGAGCTATGCCGTGCAGGGCCACCCAAGACGGACAGGTCATAGCAGAGAGTTCTGACAAAACGTGATCCACTGGAGAAGGAAATGGCAACCCACTCCAGTATCTTTGCCATGAAAACCCTATGGACAGTACCAAAAGGCAAAACGATATGACGCTGGAAGATGAGCCCCTCAGGTCGGAAGGCGTCCAATATGCTACTGGGGAAGAGCAGAGGGCTAGTACTAGTAGCGCCAGAAAGAATGAAGCGACTGGGCCAAAGCCGAAAGGACGCTCAGCTGTGGATATGTCTGGTGGTGAAAGGAAAGTCCGATGCTGTAAAGATTTTTTCTCCATAGGAACCTGGAATGTAAGATCCATGAATCAAGGCAAGCTGGACGTGGTCAAACAAGAGATGACAAGACTGAACATTGACATCTTAGGTATCAGTGAACTAAAATGGACAGGAATGGGTGAATTTAATTCAGATGACCATCAGGTATACTACTGCGGGCAAGAATCCCTCAGAAGAAATGGAGTAGCCTTCATAGTCAATAAAAGAGTAGGAAAAGCAATACTGGGATACAATCCTCAAAATGACAGAATGATCTCAGTTCGAATCCAAGGCAAACCATTCAATATCACAGTAGTCCAAGTCTATGCCCCAACCACCGGTGCTGAAGAGGATGAAATTGACCGGTTCTATGAAGCCCTACAGCACCTTATAGAACAAACATCCAAAAATGATGTCCTTATCATCATGGGGGATTGGAATGCTAAAGTAGGAAGCCAAAAGATAACCGGAATAACAGGCAAGTTTGGCCTTGGAGTACAAAATGAAGCAGGGCACAGGCTGATAGAATTTTGTCAAGAGAATACGATGGTCATAGCAAACACTCTTTTCCAACAACCCAAGAGACGGCTCTACACATGGACATCACCAGACGGTCAACACAGAAATCAGATTGACTATATGCTCTGCAGCCAAAGATGGAGAAGCTCTATACAGTCAGTAAAAACAAGACCAGGAGCTGACTGTGGCTCAGACCATGAGCTTCTTGTTGCAAAGTTTAGGCTTAAACTGAAGAAAGTAGGGAAAAGCACCAGGCCAGTCAGGTATGAATTAAATCATATCCCCGTTGAATATACAGTAGAGGTGACAAATAGATTTAAGGAATTAGATCTGATAGACAGGGTGCCTGAAGAACTATGGACAGAGGTTCGCAACATTGTACAAGAGGTAGCAACCAAAACCATCCCAAAGAAAAAGAAATGCAAGAAAGCAAAATGGCTGTCTGAGGAAGCTTTGCAAATAGCTGAGGAAAGGAGGGAAGCAAAAGGCAAGGGAGAAAAAGAAAGATACGCCCAATTGAATGCAGAATTCCAGAGAATAGCTAGAAGAGATAAGAATGCCTTCTTAAATGAACAGTGCAAAGAAATAGAAGAAAACAATAGAATAGGGAGGACCAGAGATCTTTTCAAGAAAATTGGAGAGATGAAGGGAACGTTCAATGCAAAAATGGGCATGATAAAGGACCAAAATGGCAGGGACCTAACAGAGGCAGAAGAGATTAAGAAGAGATGGCAAAATTACACAGAAGAACTATACAAGAATGAGCTTAACGTCCCTGATAATCACAATGAGGTGGTCACTGACCTCGAGCCAGACATCCTAGAATGTGAAGTGAAGTGGGCCTTAGAAAAGCTGAGCAACAACAAAGCTAGTGGAGGTGACAGTATTCCAGCTGAGCTATTCAAAATCTTAAAAGACGATGCAGTAAAAGTGCTACACTCAATTTGCCAGCAAATTTGGAAAACTCAACAGTGGCCACAGGATTGGAAAAGATCAGTTTACATTCCAATTCCAAAGAAAGGCAGTGCCAAAGAATGTTCAAACTATCGCACCATTGCACTCATTTCTCATGCTAGTAAAGTTATACTTAAAATCCTACAAGCTAGACTCCAGCAGTATGTGGATCGAGAACTACCAGAAGTACAGGCAGGATTTCGAAGAGGCAGAGGAACTAGAGATCAAATTGCCAACATACGCTGGATCATGGAGAAAGCTAGAGAGTTCCAGAAAAACATCTACTTCTGCTTCATTGACTATGCTAAAGCCTTTGATTGTGTGGATCATAACAAACTGTGGCAAGTTCTTAAAGAGATGGGAGTACCAGAACATCTTATTTGTCTCTTGAGAAACCTATATGCGGGCCAAGAAGCAACAGTGAGAACTGGACACGGAACCACTGATTGGTTCCAAATTGGGAAAGGAGTCCGGCAAGGCTGTATACTGTCGCCTTGCCTATTTAACTTATATGCAGAGCACATCATGAGAAAGGCAGGGCTAGATGAATCAAAAGTTGGAATTAAGATTGCTGGAAGAAATATCAACAACCTAAGATACGCAGATGATACCACTCTAATGGCAGAAAGTGAAGAGGAACTGAAGAGTCTCTTGTTGCGAGTGAAGAAGGAGAGTGCAAAAGTTGGGTTGAAACTAAACATTAAGAAAACCAAGATCATGGCATCCGGCCCTCTCAATTCCTGGCAAATAGATGGGGAAGAAATGGAGGTAGTGACAGATTTTATTTTCCTGGGCTCCAAGATCACTGCAGATGGGGACTGCAGCCAAGAAATTAAAAGACGCTTGCTCCTGGGGAGGAAAGCCATGGCAAATCTAGACAGCACACTAAAAAGCAGAGACATCACCCTGTCAACAAAAGTGCGTATAGTCAAGGCTATGGTCTTCCCAGTTGCAATGTATGGCAGTGAAAGTTGGACCATAAGAAAGGCTGAGCGCAAAAGAATTGAGGCCTTTGAACTCTGGTGCTGGAGAAGACTCCTGCGAGTCCCTTGGACTGCAAGGCGATCAAACCGGTCAGTCCTAGAGGAGATCAACCCTGACTGCTCTTTAGAAGGCCAGATCCTGAAGCTAAAACTCAAATACTTTGGCCACCTAATGAGGAGGAAGGACTCACTGGAGAAGAGCCTAATGCTGGGAAAGATTGAGGGCAATAGAAGAAGGGGACGACAGAGAATGAGGTGGCTGGATGGAGTCACTGAAGCAGTAGGCGTGAGCTTAAATGGAGCCCAGAAGATGGCAGAGGACAGGAAAGCCTGGAGGAACATTGTCCATAGGGTCGCGATGGGTCGGACACGACTTCGCAACTAACAACAACAAACATGAAAGCACATGCCTAGTTTGGCAAATAGATTTTTCTTTGATAAGATGTGCCCTTCCCCTCTCCTGATTATCTCACTAGTGTTAGCTATGTACTTGGGAGCTAGTTAGCTGAGCCCAGTTTGCAAACT
Source organism: Vipera ursinii (assembly GCF_947247035.1). Classification (NCBI taxonomy): domain Eukaryota; kingdom Metazoa; phylum Chordata; class Lepidosauria; order Squamata; family Viperidae; genus Vipera; species Vipera ursinii. The sequence continues at coordinate 172,100,592 of NC_139512.1, read as the reverse complement.
TCATTTTTATTTGAACCAAATAAAATGAAGTTCATTCATGCACTTGCTGTTATTGAAAACCAAAAAACCCAATCACCATTAAGGCTTTTCATCCTTCTGAACATCTGGAGAAACCAAATGCAGTGTAGAAAGTTGGATTGACAATCAAAGCACGATGGTTGAAGATTATTCTCTCCAAGTTCTTTCATATCAGATTTTTCTCAATTTACAAATCAAAAGATCTTTATAGTATTTTGAAGTTCATATGTTTAACTTGATTTTTTTTAAAGATAATATTTTTTTTGTCTCAAATTGTTTCATAAAGCCTGTGCAGCGAATAATATTCATGGCAGTAAGAGCAAATGGATTCTTCATTGTCTTTTTAGAGTTCTAATAATATAAATATACATTGAGTCAGCATGTATCCCTTTTCAGTTACGGTGGATTTACTTATCCTGTTTCCCCATACAACGTGTACAAAAATACCAAGAAAAATAGGCAAATACAATATATACATTGGAAATCATAGTACTGTAGTTTCTCTCTGCGTGCACTTGTGACAAACATTTATTTATTTAATGAGATTAATATGGCTGCCCAACTCATTCTCAGTGACTCCAGACAGCTTACAGGGATAAAACCCTAATGCAAAAAGTGAGTGGCGATGTAGCAGGCAAAGTTTCCAATGCTGCTACCGATGAATAGGTTTCTAGTATCTGACTGAGGTCGGCCGCTGCCCTTTCTTTCCCAGCTTGGTTGGATTGGGAGAAAAGATGTTAACGGTTGGTAATATAAAAGCTCTCCTTGAGGAACCAAGGCGCAGTTGGCAGCTAGTTTAAGCTTCAGCAGTCGGTAGCTCTCCTCTGCTTTTTCTTGGGGGGAAATTAAAGCCGCCGTTGCAACTTTGCTTTCGGAAGAAGAAAATCCCCATTCTTTTCTGATGCCAAAGGAAAAATTATTTTTATATTACATACTCTTGATTCGTTCTTCCTGGCAAGTGTTTGCGTCCGTGTACTGACGAATAAATATGTTCAGGGTTGCCGCCCTCCTCATTCCATCTTGAGGTGTGAAGCCAGAAACCCCCTTTAGGGAGGCTTTGTTCTGACGAATGAAGGCAAATATACGTGTCTCACGATAATGTGGCAGGATCCAATCTGGGTGGGTCACTGTGGCCAAAGGTTTAATCCTCTTCTTTAGTTACACAAATTCTGGTGAGAGAGAAGTTCCCTGAGGATGGGCTCCAGCATGAGTCCAAAAGAGCCTTGGTGGAGCAGTGGGCTAATGCCTCCTTAAGTAACACCAGCTGCCTGCAATTAGTGCAGGTTCGCATCCCACCAGGCTCAAGGTTGACTCAGCCTTCCATCCTTCTGAGGTAGGTAAAATGAGGACCCAGATTGTTGGGGGCAATTAAGCTGACTTTGTAATAATGCTGCTTGGGGTGTGTGTGAAAGCCCTAATAAGCAGGCATATACATAGAATGAAGGCTACTGCTAAGCTTGTAAGCCGCCCTGAGTCTTCGGAGAAGGGCGGGATATAAATGGAATTAAAATAAAATAAATAAATAAATAAATAAATAAATAAATAAATAAATAAATAAATAAATAAATAAATACCCCACAACTCCCTAGACATGTGTGTAACATTGAAATTTCCCCCAGCTCAATGCTCATTTAAATTAGACAGTCAAGATGTCTCTGTGCAAAGAGGGACTCACAGCAGAGGCTTGGAAGTTCAGGAGGGCTGGTAGAAACATAGGGAAAGTCTCGTAACACTCCTGATGATGCCATGGGATTTTTGAGTTTCTGCCATGACAACAAACATTGAAACACAGAACAGGAAGGAATCTGGAACTGAATGTGTTTTCGTGGAGGATTTACAACCACCTGTTTTTTCTGTCTAATGTGCAGTCAAATAATGTGAAGAATGCTATGATATTCACAGCTTTATTGAGTTTCCATTGATTTGATTGAACTTATATTATCACTTTTACAGAACCTAATTTAGTGAGCATCAGTTGTCCAGAGATCCTGCTTAGTTAGACTGGATCTTAAGAGTGTGGCTTTTTCCTTCATACAGAGACTTAATAGCATTTTTTTGGGAAATCCTTCAATATACAATTTAATGCAGAAAAGGTTCTTTCAAGACAGAAAAGTTACCTTGTAATACCTCTAGCCCATAAAGTTTTATTAGAAGGGTACATCATTATTTATAGCTTTTCCCCTAATGGACATCATTCTATGGAAACATTGCCAGAGATGGGGTGGCCAGACTGATATTCAAGGGTAATAGTTCTTACAAGAGGTGAAATGTCTGAGGAAAAGCTAAAAGGCAGTCTGCTTCTGTTTTTATTGTTTCAACCTTCAGCCCTAGGCCTGGCGGTTTGGCATCTCCTGTAGAGTAATAAAATCTCCAAGTAGAATTAAGTGAAACTTTGAGAATGATACTGAATGGTTGTGGACAGCTTTTATAAACGTCCATTGCAGCTTGTTATTCTCTTCATTGAGAAGATAACACACATTTTACGAAGCCTGCTTTGTTTTGGTGAGTTCATTACCTATTGTGCATCTGGACAATAAACATTCTGCTTCATGTATGCTGAATGGATCAATAAAAATAAAAGAAAATATCACGAGAGACATTTCTGAACAACATCTATGTTCCTCTGCCTGTCAAGAAAACACATAGGCACACATTTTAAATAGAAAAAATGGAAACTATCAAGCTGAACAGCATATTTGCTCAAGCAATTGGGTCTAAGACAAATCTTTAAGGGTCAAGATTAGGCTGGGGATGAGGTATTTCCTAGCTCCCTTCTTGCTTTCTCTTTCCCTTGAATTTCTTGCACCTGTCCTCAGTTATTTTAACTTGCATTTGTATTTCTTATGGTAAAAGCTAAGATAATGGTTATTTCACACCTATTTAAAGTGTTCATTTATATGTCCTACCAGTTGGTATTAATAACACTGATGGGCACATAACACCAATGTATTGTTAAGGCTATTGTGGGAAGTGAAAAAGAAAGAAAGATCCAAGGAGAAAGGTACTTAATCAAATGACTTCAGGATTCCGATATGGTCTAACAGGGAAAACCTTTGCATATTTACTTACAAATATTAAACTTGGTACTACTTGCTTTCTTTGGTAAAATTACATAGTGATTATGTCAAATCTACATTTTGCTTCTGTGCTCAGCAATATGTCTTCAGGGTTAAATAATAGTTTAGACTGCTGTTAGTTGTGAGTTTGCTGAGAAATATCTTTGTCCTGGGCAAGTCTCTGTCTTTCAGCTCAATTTCTTTCAGAAGATTGTGAAACAGGCTAAAAATGTTATTATAAAACTTTAAATGAAATATATCAAATGATAATAGGGGAAAATATCAGCACCTCAAGAGCTTTTAATTGCCAATTTTTCACCCACAAAACATGGCTATATTATTGTAACTTCTGAATATGTGCACTGTCTGCTTTACTAATTGCACAAATGATAAAAACAGAGTAGAATTAACTATCATAACTTACATCTTTTTAACCATGGTTACTGCACTTCAGTCCAGAGAAGGAATTCTTATAAATCAAACTTCACTATTACTATGTAAGCAGTAGACTTGTACAGTATGCCCAAATTGGGTGGGTGTAATTCAAAATGACAGAGAAACTTATATTTCACTCAGATTTACACTTTTTAAACCATTTCCTAATTTTTATAGTTCTCTATCACTGTGTGGGTGCAAGCTAAAACAATTGCCTGAGTAGATCACAGGGTAGTTTTAAGATAATGGAATTAATACAGCCCTACAGTATGCTCGTAAGGGATGTGGTGGCTCAGTGGGTTAGGACGCTGTGCTTTTCGATTGGAAGGTTGGCAGTTTGGTGGGTCGAATCCTGAGTGCTGCATAACAGAGTGAGCGCCTGTTACTCATCCCAGCTTCTGCCAACCTAGCAGTTCGAAAGCACATAAAAATGCAAGTAGAAAAATAGGGACCACTACGGTGGGAAGGTAACAGCGTTCTGTGTGCCTTCGGAATCTAGTCATGCCGGCCACATGACCACAGAGACGTCCTCGGACAAACACTGGCTCTTCAGCTTTGAAATGGAGATGAGCACCGGCCCCTAGAGTCGGAAACGACTAGCACACATGTGCAGGGGAACCTTTACCTTTACCTTTACAGTATGCTTAGTGCAAGACCTTCAATTCAGGAAGCAGCTATACATCCTTAAAACTGCCATCCAACCTCTGCTTAAATATCTGCAGTCTGTTTTACTTTTGAAGATTTTAGATCATTAGGAATTTATTCAATATCTGCTTCTCTAAGAATCCACCCATTAGTTCTAATCTTGCCCTCTGAGCAACAGAAGACAAATAGATTCCATGTCGTATGAAACCTCATTAGTAATGTGAAAACTTTTTACCGTAATCTTAACAGTCTATATGTAATTAGTTCTTTTAACTATTCCTCAGTGAGCCTGAGTTTCAGATGCTTTTTCTTCTTATCTGTGGACTTGCTCAGATTGATCTGTTAGATAGATAGATAGATAGATGATAGATAGATAGATAGATAGATAGATAGATAGATAGATAGATAGATAGATAGATAGACAGACAGACAGACAGACAGACAAACAGACAGACAGACAGACAGACAGACAGACAGACAGACAGATAGATAGATAGATAGATAGATAACATTTGTTGTCATTTTTTTTCCTGTGGGCACAATGACACACATTAAAAATGAAATTTAGTTGTTTCCTCTCAAAGTGTACACATACATAACACATTTAAAACATACTATATACAACATATGCATAGACCTACACCCTTACATATAAGTAACATATAAATGTTAATCACTGTCCATCTTGAATTCATAATGGAAGCAAGAAGCTTGAGAGTTCACAAGATTAATACTGTATGGAACAAAGCTGTGACTGAATCTGGATGTTCAGCTTTGGATACCACGAAGCCTCCTCCCAGAAGGTAACAAGGAAAACAGGTTGTGAAGAGGATGTGTAGTGTCCCAGACAATCTTGCAGACCCTGTTCAAACTGCTTATGTGCTATATCCTGGATAGAGGGGAGGGAATTGCCAATGACCTTTTCAGCCATCCTCACCACTCTCTGCATTGCCTTCCTGTCTGAAGCAGTGATGCTTCCAAACCTGTGATGCTGTATGACAGGATGCTCTCGATCGTCCCTCTGTAGAAAGTGTTTCAGTGTGATATGAACAGACCAGAATAAAATAGAAGCATAATTTCTTGGTATCAGAACATAGTGGTCAAATGTTCTGGATGTAATATAATTTCATTTATAAAATTTTAAATTCCTATCCTTCTGGATATTTTTCATGCATTTACCTTATAAATAGAAATCTTAATGTATTTTTTTCTTGCAACTAGCACTAAGCATTATTTATGGAGACTTCTTTAAAACAGTTTTTAACCAAATGAAGAAGCAAAAAATGCTGCATTTAAATATCAAAATAACTATATTTTAAGGAAGACTTGATCAACGGCTAGTACTGAATCATGCTCAATAATTATTTTTTCACGGATACTTGAACACATGGAGTCTGTGGTCATTATCTGCATTGTTATATTTGAAACTCTTTAATAAGAAACAGTACATAAATAGAGCATCTTGCTTTAAAACAATACCTCTCAGATAAGCTGGATCACAGAATTAACAGATTCCATCCACCTTTGGCTTTCCAGCTAGGATTAGTGATATCTAAATAATGCCAATTTGAGGGACATTTATAGTACATAGTTATTTTTTTTTTCAATCATCATTCACCATCCAATTATTTTTTCATTCCCAACTGTAGGTGTAACACAAAGATTACTTTTTTTTAGATGAAGAAATGTCTTTAATTTCAATAGCTATACTTCTTGATCCTCTGAACAAATAATAATCTTCTCTGGAGAAGCCAACCTTATAAGTCACAAAGCTCTTCTTAATTATGTTGTGTACTCACACAGTTTTTAATAAGATGAGATAACACAATCAATCTACTTTGATAGCCTAGGTGAAATTTTGTCAAGTTTTTTGATATTTAAAATTACTCTATAAGTAGAGGAAGGGCAAAATGTTGACACCATGAGACCTGATTACGAGCTTTTCTTTCCTACAACATTAAGTGGCTTAACTCATACCTGAACCAGCTAAGAATGAAGAGGTCAAAAAATACCACTTTTGATATATAGCAGAAAGAGACAGGTAGGGATGGTTTCCCAGTGGACTGGATGCAGATAAAAGATGACATTGTGCCTTCCTGACCTGAAGAAATATTCAGGGACAGGCTGATTGGACAAATCAGGTCTATGTGTAGTCCAACAAGATTAAAAGGGAAATGTATGCTTCTTTCCCCCTGCATCCTTGCATCCCCTGTCTTTGTAGCTAGCTGCAACTGTTGTCTTCAGCCTTCTTTCATCTAGAAATGTCTATCTCCTTCATTATAACTCATAAATAGCTGTCTATTTTTGTTGTTAAATTGGTAAATAATTTATAGGTTGCTTAGAGGCCTTCGAAAGAAGGAAAATCTAAATCTGAGGAGAAGGCTCCAAACTATAACACAGAAGTGTTGGCAGGACTTTAATCTCCTTCATCCATTTATGAAAGGATTAAAGCATAATATCTTATCCTAAGCCATGTGAATGAATCTTTATAGGAAGGACGAACAATGTTCCCAAAATCAATTTGTGTCCCCAGCCAGCTAATATCTTCAGAAAGTAGAAACATTGCAGAAATGGCCAGAGTTTTTCTTTCAGCTTATGCTTATGGTTTTGGTGGGCTCTTAGGGATGGAAAAGGGAGCACCAAGCCTTTGGAAACCAAGTAGCTTTTATTCACACCTCTACAAACTGTCCAGTTCCTTAAAAGAAAACTCATGAGATCACACCTTTGAAATTAGGAGGCAAAATAGCAATACTGGGGTCATTGAGGAATGGCAAAGGATGGAAATAAGATTAGCTCTGCTGCCCACTTCCATTTAGATGCTTAGAGGGAATAAATGATGTTATTTATAGCAATTTTATGGCATTGTGTTTTAACTTGATTGTATTTATGCAATACTTTGGTATCTGCAAAGATAGATACAAATCAAATCAAGCTTTTATTACAGTGATAGACCAGCATAAGGAAGATGGTGTACAGTCAATTTAAAAGAATAGAAGATACATACATCAGAGTCTAACAAAATTATAAAAAGTTAGAATATATAAAATATGTATTAAAATAGAACGTGTGTGTGTGTGTGTAAAGCACAAGAGTCTAAAAGTGTCTAAAAGGAGGGTAGGATCATTAGATGGGGTGTAGAGGGTCATAAAAGCTAATATATGGCCCAGTAAATCTACCACAACACAGAGCACTCTAGTATGATGAACTAGATGCTCATTAAGACTAGTTTATGGCACAGGTCTTTATGCAATAAATTTTGAGGGATGCTGGGCAAAACCTAGCAACATTGCATGTTGTAGCAGGGTTGGTATCTGAAAGCAGCAGGAAAGTCTCTGTATTACAGACAATGGAGAAGCACATGGTCTGTTGTTTCTGTCTGTCCAGAGTTTCAGAGGCTTTCTTTTTCTGGATAAGGAATCTGGCAATGTGCCAGAGAAAAGGCCCTCTGGTGTTTTGGTACTTTGAATTCAGATAAGTATCCATGGTGTATCAAAGAACTTGTTGGCAATAAAGGTAAATTTGTGCTTATCTTTACTATATGTTGTTTTCTGAAAGATAAGTAAAAGATTTTAAATGCTTCTGTTCTATCCTCGCTGCATGTTACCCTGTGTGCAGCTTGATGTGCAGTTAAGCCCACCTCTCCTCCAATCAAATAAACCATGTGTATATATCTGGATGCTTTATTAAAGGAACAGGATGGGTGAAACTGGGAAAAATAGAAATACAATAAGAACCCAAATACAAAAGAAATGATGTTGAGTTTTGGGAGAAGCATAACAATTACCAATTACAGATAAATCTAAATCTCACTAGCGATGCTGTGTGCATGGGAGGTGGATTTGTGTCCTCAGATGAACATATGTCGCAGATTAGGCTGGATTCTTCCCCCTGCCTCTGTTTCCTCAGGCTGCTCAAGGAAATGGAGCCTGGCTTCTCAGGATGCACTTGTTTTTGGAGTGAGGGGTGATGGAAGGTGGATGTCTTAAAGGCCCAGCTCAGTTTCCAAACAATAAAGATTGGTATTTGGCCCGGCCACTAGATGGGGCCAGAGAACAACAGTATACCATATTTTTCCGTGTATAAGACACATGCAAACACCCTGTTCAAAAATCAGGTGCATCTCATACAAGTGCAGCGTCTTAAAAATAAGGGTAACCTCCACAGCCCAGGGCATGTCTGTGTGGGTTCTTTACATGCCGCTGCCATGCCGCTTGGTGCAGGTGTCAAGCCCCTGTGGGCTTGCCACTAACGGGAGTGGGGAGGTGGCAAGATTGTCAGCAGGCCAAACTTCTGGATTTGCTGGCTCAGCTGTTTGGCGCTCCACTGAACAGCTGATCGGCAGGGAGAAATGGCGGGAAGCTTAAACCTGCCTTCACTTCCCTTGCCTTGCTGTCATGCTAGTACTCACGCCAGTTTGTTTACCAGGGTCGGAAGGCTGCTGCTGTAACTGACTATGCATGCTCATCATGCTGGATGCTGATTAGGTTGTGTGTGGGGGGTGGGGCTGGCCAGGAGGCATCTACTGTATTTAGAGAGTTGGGAGGCAGTTGCTCCCAGCGCTGACTTTGTTTGCTGTAAGCTTGGAACTCGCATGCCAGAGCGTCTTATACAAGGTTGCGTCTTATAGACTGAAAAAAACGGTATATACAAATTCTATGCTGAGGGGGATGACAGCTTCAGCTAATCAGGAAATGTTACTCTCCAATCTTAAATCTACTTTGTCATCAACAGTGGACAAAGCAGTAACTCTGTGTCTGAAATGAGGCACTTGAAATTTTAGGGTTTATGTTGCTGATTTTTTTTTACAAATTTAAATTTAAAGGCATGAATAGAGGGAGAACAATTTTGATTACATTTCAATGTATAGGATTTTTTCTGTGTTGTGGTGAAAAATAATTGTGGTTTGGGAGCTTTGGGGAGATTTTGTTCCATCAAAATCCCTTGTGTTCTTAGGACTCCTTCAGAGTGAGTGGTCAAACAACCATAGTCTTTTTGCATTGGGGGAGGGGAGAGAAATTAATAATAATTATACAAAAGACAAAACGTTCACTGACAGTGAACATAGCAGTACCCCGGCAGAGCAGAAGACAAGAGAAAGAACTGGAGAAAAGCACACAACACAAAAACCTACAAATAGAATAATTGTGGCAAAAGAAAAGAAAGATAATACCAATAGTATTAGGTGTCTTGGGGCAACCCAAAATCATCTGGAGCATCACTTCAATGCCATTGGCACTGACAGAATTGCCATAAATCAATTGCAAAGGGAAGCCTTACTTGGAACAGCTTACATCCCATAATGCAATCAAACACAATCAAACCACAACTTCTGCTATGACATGTCCTGGAAAGGATAGGTGGATAAAAATACTAAATCCAATCTAAACACCTGGCTGACTGTGTAACCAAACATGATAACAATAAGATCACTTAGGCATTTCGTTCATAACATACCTGATATAACAGTTATTGAAAAGAAGAGAGTCTGGTCCATTGGTGTTGCTATTCTGGGAGATTCTAGGATTGAAGAAAAACAGTTGGAAAAGATTACAAAACTTTGGGACTTACAGATCTAAGTTGAATTCTTCTGGAAAAATAAATTCATTGTTATATGAATAGTGTTTGGAGCTCATGGAGTGATTCTAAAGGACTTCATTGATGTCTGGAAATATTGAATTTACCAGACTTGAATACTCTAATTTTACAAAATAACCCAATCCAGCTTGGAACTACCTAGCTTCTAAGATACCACCTTAATAATTCTTAGGTCCTTGGTTAGGGGTTGAATTATTTCGTTTCCACCAGTCTTAAACTGTGCATCTGACTATAGATTTCCCATACAAAATAATAATAAAAGAGTATCAGTTCTTTAAGTCAGTGGTCCCCAACCTTTTGGCACCAGGGACCAGTTACCTGGAGAAAGATTTTTCAGCAGACCGCAAGGGGCGTGGTTTTGTCTCCTGCCTGCATCCTGTGGATGGGTTTTTCCTTGTTTGTGCGGACCAGTTGCTGGCATGGCATGGCCTGGTACTGGTCCACGGACCAGGGGTTGGGGACCCCTGCCTTAAGTCACTCACTGAAATCTATAATTTTCTTAAATTCTCCTTCTGTTGAATCCTCCTCCTTTTTTACAGTTTACTTGTAAAAATTCAACTATTCATAAAGATGAATAAAGTGTAATGTGGTTCTTAAGGAGAAAGATGTTGCTACACCTTGAAATGATAAAACCGTTAACCATTTATAATGTTCTAGAGCAATTTTATTAATACAATTCTGTCCATTTTATCACATGCAGATTCTTTTTCAGGAGCATTTTGTTAAGATTATATAGAGCTTGGTGGATGGATAAACAAAAACAAAGGATTCCATTGGCAACCAGTTCCAACATTCTTCTATCACTGTAAATGTTAGTGTGACATGAGATAATTATTGTTGTGTAGCCGGTTCTTTGCAAGCATTGAGCGAGACGGAAGGTTCAAAACAGCAACAGGCTTTATTGAAGGTGAAACATAAGAGAAGCGACAAGGAAGCTGCTGTGCAGCTATTTATATGGTTGGCCGATAGGCGGCGACCACTAGGTTTGAAGCATAGGTTTCCCACCCAAAGACCTACTTAGCTGGCTGGAGACAACCAGTCTGGGCCAGCTAGCAACCGTTACAACATACATGTGAACTAGCACTTAGCAATTGAACGCAAGCAATTAGCAAGCAGTGCAACAAGAGCAAACACAACATATACAATACATTACAATTATATTAACAGTTTTACATCTATTTAGATTTAAGTACATTTCATTTAAATGAAACAAAAATGCTAATGAATTTTTTGTGTTTTCCCCCATCTTTCGAAAGATTGCTTCTGGAATACAATTCCATACCAAATGTGCTGCTGGCTTCAAAAGGTAGTATTTGTTTCTCCTCAAGCAACAATGAGGGAGAAAGAGGCTGTGAAAAAACTCTATCTCTTTTTTTTAAAAAAAAAATGTTGTTTCTTGGAAGCATGTATATTGTGGAAGGGGAGGCAAAGATATTTGCTCCTCCAACTGGAATTATGCTACCTTGGATGAGAGCTTTCTAGACTGACATCTGTACAGATTACTGTTCTGTGTTAAAAGTGTTTAATACAAAAAGCTAAATTTGGAAGGGAACAAAATTTGAGAAAATATTTTGTATTCTTTAGTTACAAAATAAATTTCTGGTTGCTCAATTGTGTAGAAAAGAACCATGGCTCCTGAAATAGAGGCAATTGGCCATCTCTCTTTTAGATTATGGTGGATCGCCACTTAAATCTGCACAGGGACTGGATTCTGATCCTGCCATGCAAAGCCACTGGCTTCTGTGTATGTCTTTTATGCTACATACATTTTGAAATGTATTTTCATCTGAAAACTATTTTTAAAAAATATATTTTATTGATGTTTTTTTAACATAAACTTCTTAATATTTGGTAAACAGCTTATATTTGCAAAGTAATCACTAACAATCAGTTTCTGTATTCCAAAGTCCACATAATAGCTTTGCTTGATTTTCTCCTCTTTCAATAATATTCTCTTTGCCAACCTTGAATTGAAGATCCTGTCTTTGATCCTCTCTTTTCTTTCTCTCTTAGTTTCTCTCATCATCCCTTGTCTCCCCATTTCTCGTAGTACTCCCAACAGCTCTGCAATCCATTTTATCAAATCTTTTTTCTTATCCTCAGATTTATTTTGTGGTCTTAGAGTATAAGTTATCTTTTCCATGTCCAATGTTTCTTGTAAGTCCTTCTCCACTTGATTCAAGTCATACTTCCTTATATTGTTAGGTTCCATCTTTAAATCTCTTTCCTTCAATTTATATTCAGTTTTCTGCTTTATCTGCTCTCTCTCCATTATTATCCTCTGAGAGTTTTTTTGCCATGAAGTGAAATTGGAAATGGATTCATATAAACTTTCAAAATTATTTTTAATTTCCTCATGGTTTAAGATCATTGTTATTTGAATTAGTTGCAACATCTCATACATATCCTCCTGGAAAGTTTTTGTTTTTCTTGATACATTCTTTCTGCAGATTTCTGATTTTCCATTATAGCCAAAAATCAAGGTTTTCCTTTCTCTGCAAACAGATTTAGAGTCAGAGTTAAATTAATATTTGTAATCGAGAAAGGTCAGATTTTTTTAAAAGTTTATAGTTCTCATTTTATATGTACCCCAGAATGTTTTCTTTTTTTGTCACAGCTGTTCTCTATTATTAGAACTTTGAATAAGAACAGATTAACTTTTCTAGGGCTTTAGTCTTGTATTAGAGCAGGAGTGTCAAACTTGCAACATCACATGACGTGGCATGATGTATTGTGACTTTTTTGCCATTGCCAGCAATGGGATGGTTGCAATTTTGCTATGATGCATCTGGCCCGTGGGCTGGTAGTTTGACACCCCTGTATTAGAGCAACTGTTGTAATTTTCATCCACCACTAGATGTCAGCACCAGTTCATTTTTTCCAGTTTTAAAATAAAGAGTTATCTTCTACTTTCATAGTTTAAAATGATGATCTTAAGAGATTTTAGACAAATAACAAACTTATCCAGATTTAGGTCTTATATTCATTTCATTTCAGTATATTTCTCCCCCATAAAATGTTTAATTTGCTGCTTACGTCTGCAGAAGGATGGAGCAAAGGTCCCCCTCCTCACTTTCAGAGGTTTTTTTTTTCATCTTGGAGTTTCCCCCCCCCCCCAGGAGATCAGTTAATATGTAGAATAGAGAAAATCAATGTTTTTACCCAGATCCAAGCACATTGTTTACAATCAGCTTAAAATAATGCTTTTGGGCTTCAGTTGCTTGTAGCTTGGGCTAGACTCTGAAGTTAGGCTAACTTTTCTCCTGTTGGTTTCTTTTCCTGGACCGATGGATTGACTGCCGTGTCTCCATGGTCCATGGGACTTCCTCCCTTCTTTGCTGCCTCTTCGGGGCAACTTCTGGCCCATTTAGGGCCTCCTAAAAGGCAGAAAATCAGCTGTAGGGTGTGTAGCCCTGCAATCCCTTGGCTGGTGCGTTACTGCGCAAAACTGGAAGCCCCATCTGAAAACTATTTTGTTGCTGTCAAATCTGTAGTGAGTTTCATCACATATTTTTTCCCATCTACAGCAGTTGACTCAACAAAATTTCTATTGTTCTTTGTAGAATTGGGATTAGTATAATAGGGAGTAATTTTATAGCTTATGAGCTACTCTCAGGTATCACAGCCAATGACTTTATTTAACCATTTTAGCATATAGAGCAATACATACCTGTTTAAGCTTGCACAAGATTCTTCAAAGGAGCAAAGCAAAAGATCATATTTGTACATTAAAATTCCTTACTTTATTGTTACAATAATTTTGCGATAAATAGTGAACAATGTAAAATCAGAGAGTGTGTTTCTTTTTCCAGTCTTTGTGTGATGCATTAGACAAGAAGGATGATATAGCATGAAAATAGAAGAGGAGAAGAAAGGATGGCCAGTGGTAGCACCTTAACTTGAACTCAGAATTGACAGAAATTTCCAAAGACAAGGTTAGCAGAGCTGTGCAGCTCTGCTCACTTTCTAGACACAGAAAAGTAACAGTATCAGCCAATCTAATTTATATAGCCACCCATCTGACAAGACTTGACTTATTATTAACTTATTCCCCAGTCTGCCTCAACCTCCTAGTTTTCTTTCATATCCAGATATAATTAGTGATCAGTGGCCTGAACGTTCTTTTAGAACAAATTCTCCAAGTTGTACTTACCCCCAAATATATAACCATGTATGTGCTAGATTTCAAAATGTGTTTCAAAATTATATTCTAAGTGTGTGTGGGGGGGGGGGGGCGGCAGATGTGCATGTTGAGACTGTAATTGTAGCACTTCATGTTTGCATTTCCTTGTTCTGGACTCCTAACCGAAACATTCTGTATCATATACTGTATCATATACTTTATGAGGAGGTCCTGTCTGCAGAAGGGATGCTGAAAACAACCATTGGAATTCTTAGACACTCTAAGTGAAGATGATTAATTCATAAATACCAAGGATGCTGTTATTTTTAGCATGTTCAATCCATTGCAGGCCCTTTGAGAATGGGGCAAGCTTTATTGGAAGATACACACAAAAGCTATTTTTTTCTGAAGTTACCGTAAATCTTTGCTTTCCCCTTCAAACTGCAAAAGCCAAGTTCAGAGATTGTGTTTTATTTTTTTCCCTTCAGTCTTTACTCCTCAACTGTATCCTATGTATATATCAATTTGAAACAGGTCTTAGCAAACAGAAATCAGGCAGCCTTGGGATGTAATTTAGGTACATGAGTCAGAAAGTGACTGGGCCTAATCCTTGGACACTTTTTGAAACTCCTGGGAACAAAATCTGCTTTTTACTTTGTTTGGCAAGTGTACGGTCTTTTAAGCTGTAATTTTGCATTTCTGAAAATGGAGACTAAACCTGTTCAGAAAGGGACTCAGAATTATAGTGAGTAAAGTCACTGACACAACCCTGCTTTTTAAACCTATTATGCGACCATAAAGTACTAAAGCTAGGTTAGACAAGCTCATCTCCTTTCCAATTACCCTGCTGTATTTGGAGGATAGGAAGCTCAACATTTATACAATGGAGGTAAAACATCCTAAAGATGTTGGAGCAAAAAAAGCCTATGCAATCTGAAATAATTTCTGCCTGGCTTTTCATCAGTGTAATCATCTAGTCCAGGAGGAAATGGAGTCGACCTGCATCATGAAAGGGCGAAGGATGAAGAGGAGAGAGCTCTACAGAGAGCATATTATGTGTCCCCTGCGTCACAAAATAACGTGAACTCAGCATTAGATTACAGATTCAGTTTGTAGTAATATTGCAAAGCATTTTCTGCAAATGGGAGACTGGTAAAAAATAACATAGCAACAGCAGTTCCATCAGGCTGCAAAACCCAAGCAAACTAGAGATGGAAAACTGATTATGGTTTTACTCATTTTCTTTTCTCCCCCCCCCCAATCATTTATTTTACCTACTCCAAGCAGCTGAACAAGTGATTAAAACCAGAATTTAAAATAACACTTTAAAGAGACTTTCATTCAAAGTATTTAGAACATTCAGTCAGAAAGGTGAGAAGAGTGACTAAATAACGCTGGCAAAAGCTAGGAATGGGGTGGGTGGGTGGAAGGAAGACAAATTTTCACCATAAAAACAATGGGAAGAGTTATATGAGATTCAGTTAATTAAATAGAAATGGGACTTGCCATAATAGTGTCAAAATTGATTAAGTTGTTAGCTGGAATATCACAGCCCTAGTACTGCTCCTTGTCTGTATGTGTGAACATTGCAGCTGTATTCCAAAGAGATAAGATAATCTTTATTGTCATTTTTTTTTACTGTGGGCTCAATGACACACATCAAAAATGAAATTTAGTTGCCCACTCTCAAAGTGAACACATGCTTAAACATACCATATACAATACATGCATACTATATACAACTTATGTATAGACCTACACCCCTACATATACACAGGGCTTTTTTTCTCATAGAACGCTCAGAACAGAGTTCTGGAACCTTTTTTTTTGCAGACAAACAAACAAACAAACAACCCAGCTCCCTTATTGGTTTTCCTAAGCCTATTGCAGGGCTAGCAATCTTGGCTCATTTTTATGACTCGTGGACTTCAACTCCCAGAAATCCTGAGCCAGCCATGCTGAGGGGAAAGGGAGAGGGTTCAAAGCTGAGCCATGCTGGCTCAGGAATTCTGGGAGTTGAAGTCCTTGAGTCATAAAAGAGCCTGCACTAGAGGAGGACATTAAAATTATTTACAGGATTACTTCTTTAGGAACTAAACTTTTAGAATCTAAAACAGCTAATTCAGAAAAGCCAACAGGAAAGAACCTCACATTTTTCATCTGCTTCTGTCTTTTGGAAGGTAAAATTAGGTAACAAAATAATCTATTTCTTATGTTAACATCTCTGCAATGAAATCAAAGGTAACAGGAAAGAAATGAGAAACATTTTTCTCAATGTAATATGTCTAATTTAGCTGATTCTAGAAAAAATAGTATCTTTTGTACACTCTTGAAAACTATTTTGAATCTATACAATTCTTAAGAATGAAATATTCTTAATTTGGACTTTTACTGTTTGGACTGTTGTGTGTTTTGCAAAATAGATTATTTAGAATCTAGTTATGTTGCACTTCAGTCTTTAAATAATTAACCTAGTATATACATAACAATATATGATGTTTTCCCTGGTGAGCTTAACATCAATAACAACATTTATTAAAAAGGCTAAAATAATTTCTGGGGGTATTATCTGTATAGTAAAATTTTGGACAAGCAGTTATCATGTTACATATGTGCATAAGCGTAGTCAGTAGCATATGCCTTTTTAAAAATATCAAACATGCAAAGAAACAAAAATAAGTCCAAAATATCTGTATTACATCCAGAAATGCCAACTTTGCAACCAATATTTCTCATCCATAACTATGGCACCCTAAGGATACCTGCATACATGCAAATGTTTCTCTGGGATCAGTAGCGCAACAGGGATTGCTTTTTCCTTCCAGTAACGTATACCTAAAACCAGATTATTGCATTTGGCAATTGTACTAAAAAAATCTCATTCATTTAATTTGAAATCAAGTGAAAAATTGATTTAAATTATTTTATTAAAACAAATTAATGGCAATTCTTTTATAAAACGTTGCCTCAAACAAAATGAGTTTAACATGCCTGCTCTAGATAGTTGAATGCTCCAAAATAAATTCTAGACCAGGCCTGTACATGCAGCTTACCAAGCATCCTTGGACAGAGCACAGACTTTTTTTTAAAAAAGTAATAAAATCACCACCACTGCCCTGAAAGTCATGTTGGCTTACCATGACCACAAGCTCCAACACTGTAGATGCTCCTCTAGTCACCAAATCATTGATTAGCCCACCAGCATTCCTTTGCAGACCACAAAGATTTTTAATTTATCAGTGTGGGCCTTTCCTTTCTACAAGATGATTAATAATAATAATAATAATAATAATAATAATAATAATAATAATAATAATAATAATAACAACAACAACAACAACAACAACAACAACTAGCCCAACCCCCTGCTCAGGCAGGAAACCCTATACCATTTCAGACAAATGGCTGGCCAGTCTCTTCTTAAAAACTTCCAGTGTTGGAGCATTCACCACCTCTGGAGGCAGGTTGTTCCACTGGTTAGTTGTTCTAACTGTCAGGAAATTTCTCCTTAGTTCTAGGTTGCTTCTCTCCTTGACTAGTTTCCATCCGTTGCTTCTTGTCCTGCTTTCAGGTGGTTTGGAGAATAGCTTGACTCCCTCTTCTTTGTGGCAGCCCCTGAGATATTGGAACACTGCTATCATGTCACCCCTCACCCTTCTCTTCATTAAACTACACATACCCAATTCCAGCAACCGTTCCCTATATGTTTTAGCCTCCAGTCCCCCAATCATCTTTGTTGCTCTTCTCTGTACTCTTTCTAGAGTCTTGACATCTTTTTTATATCATGGTGACCAAAACTGGATGCAATATTCCAGGTGTGGCCTTACCAAGGCATTGTAAAGTGGTATTAGTACTTCACTTGATCTTGATTCTATCCCTCTGTTAATGCAGCCTAGCACTGTGTTGGCTTTTTGGCAGCTGCAGCACACTGCTGGCTCATATTTAAGTGATTGTCTACTAGGACTCTGAGATCTCTCTCACAGTTACTACTATTGAGCAAGGTACCACCTATACTATACCTGTGCATTTGATTTTTCCTGCCTAAATGTAGAACCTTACTTTTTTCACAATTGAATTTCATTTTGTTAGATAGTGCCCAGTGTTCGAGTCTGTCCAGATCCTCCTGTATCTTAAGCCTATCTTCTGGAGTATTGGCTATTCCTGCCAGCTTGGTGTTGTCTGCAAATTTGATGAGTTCATCCAAATCGTTGATGAAGATGTTGAAGAGCTGCACAGACCTCTTCTCGATTTTCCTCTTGCCTTTCCAAGTTAACTCCTTGGTCTGTCATTGAGCAAGAATTGACTTTGTAGGGAAGCATATTATCATTTGATGTATATTTAACATATGTTCTGCCTTTATTTACCAATTATATAATATTTGTATGCCATCCACATGGCGAGGTTTGGGGAAACTTACAATAGAAAAAATATATTTTTAAAATCATAAGATTAAAATATCGCCCGGCCCACACAGCCTCTGCTGCCCACATTGCGCAGCCCCGCCACATAGAGTGGGCTCTGCTGCTCCCACAGCACCAGCCGCGTTGGCTCCGGCCCCAGGGAGGGGAGCCCGCCGCCAACACCCTTTGCACCTGTGACTGCAGCAGCACCCCCCCACCCCCCGCCTCCTGCGCCCGCCAAAATGAGAGTTCCAGCACCTTTTTTTTAAGAAAAAAAGCACTGCATATACATAACATATGACTATTAAACACAGTCCATCTTGAATATATAATTGAAGGAGGAAGCTTGAGGTTTATGCTGTGTGGAACAAAACTGTGGCTGAATCTGGACATTCTGCTTCGAATACCATGGAGAAACAACAACAACAACAATAAAGTTGGAAGGGACCTTGGAGGTCTTCTAGTCCAACACCCTACTTCATCTGCTATCTTGCCGATATGACCTACAGGTGGATGATACCACATATACCGTATTTTCTGGCGTATAAGACGACTGGGCGTATAAGATGACCCCCGACTTTTGAGAAGATTTTCAAGATTTTTCGTCTTATACGCCAGAAAATACTTACATGCCAGTTGCCAAGTGTCCGACACAAGCCTGATTCAGACCCATCTGATGCAGATGGTGAAAAGCCCTGCCGGTTCCCGCCCGACACCGGACGGCTCCGCTGGTGCCGCCTCGAGAGGGAAGGGCGTGAGGCGCCTGCCACGGCTCCCCGAGCACTCCTTAGCAGCCGGGGAGCACGTGCGTGCGCAGGACTGCCCTGCCAGCTCCCGCCTGATGCCAGCCTGCCCTGCTTCGTCCACAGTGAGAGGGGAGGGCGTGCCTTCCCGGGCTCATCAACTTGCAGCCACGCCAGAGCTGAAAGGGGCTTTTCCTTCCATCCACCCTTTGGAATAAACGCAAGAGCTCCCGGGGTCTGGCGCTTGCAAGGGGGAGGGGAAGGGGCTTAGAGGCTCTTGGAAGTGGGAAGGGAGAGTCACGTTGGAGGGGGGACTGGACTAAGGAGGCTCAAAGTTGCTTTGCAAGAACGGGGGCGCTCGATTGATTTATGTACTATTTTCCGGCATATAAGAAGACTGGGCGTATAATCTTTTGAGAAGATTTTCATGGGTTAAAAAGTCATCTTATACGCCAGAAAATACGGTACATTCAGTTGCCTGGATTTATTTGATTTCATAACTTGTTCTCAAACTTCTTTATGCCTCTGCCAGAGAAGCTCTGATTCTGGCAGCTCTTAAGGTCAGGCACTCTCTACATCTTCTCTTGAAGAGCCTTGCAGCTTCCCTCTCTTGGGCAGATATATCAACACCAGATATTCTTCATGAGAGACATCATCAAAGATGGACAGATTGCTGACACTGAATAGCATAAGAAGAACGGATTTTTTTGGAGAGATGTCTCCCCAGTGAGGTAAAATCTGAACCCCAAAGATCATACAAAGATCATACAGTACTGCACTGTATGGTACAACAGCATTTCAGTATTGAACTAAGGCACGGGCCTTGATTGATGTGAGTCTAGATAATCTGCTTCCTCTAGGAACAGGAGGAGCTGTGGTGCTCATGAGCTATGTGATCTTGCATTCCCCCAAAGAGGTTTAGGGACTGGTCAATAATTATCAACCATGATGGGATCCTAAGGTGAAATTGCTCTGCACATTTTGACTCTGAATGTTTCTGCATTAATTTGTGACTTTCAATTAAAAATACCTGCGTTTACTATTAATTAATTACTTCATTAATTAAAATTGTCATACCATTGAGTCCCTCGGCACATTGTAATAAAACAATACATTCAGGCAGTATTATTTCATGCATTTTTCAATGTATTTTTTTTTCCTACTGTCTGCACTTATTCCAGAGGTTTTATGTAGCATAATATATTTGGGGCATTTGGGTTTTATTTGCAATTTCTTTAAAAAATTGCCAACTTCATTCAATTGTTTTGAAAAATGTGTATTTTTCTGTTATGTCTCACCTATAGGTTTTAGGAGGGGCAGATTGGATAGGTTCATATAGGAATATTCACCAAATTAAACCCAGGGTATCTGCAATGTTTCTAACTCAATTAACCATTAGAAAATTAGCTTTAAAGACTGGTGGCTTCTCCCCACCTTTCTTTTTCTCTGATCTTCTTCTCTTATTGTGTCATTTCTTCTTTAATTGTAATTCTAACAGCAAGTTCGCTTCTCTTCCTCCTTCCTGTTTATAGCAGTAATTCTTTTTTTGCTGAAGAGTGATATAAAATATTGTAAATGACATTGAAGATCCAGGGAGGGTTTCCCTCAGAGCTATGCCTCTTGTAAATCGAGGAAGCAAACACTGTATTTTTTTCCCCATAGAATTCAGTGGGCTGAGAAATACTTGGCATGATTCATAAAATGTAGTTAGAATCCTGGAAGAAAGATTTGTTTAAGATACTTGCCACCACAAGGGGGCAATTTGACCTAAGAGTTTCCACTTTCCAAACTTCTCCATCCATGAAACTTCATCACTGTCAGGGCAAGAAAATGCAGGCAGACAAAAACAAATCTCAGGGTTTTTTTTAAGTCAAATGCCTCCCTGGCATTAGCTATCAGCCTCTGAATATGCCTGCTCATTCGAAGGACCTGCCGAGGATGACTGACAGGAAAAATGTAACAAGTGAAGGGTGAAGGTGGGAGTGAGAGAGGCTGACAGGAAAATGGGCTTGAAAGGACCTGAGATCTGGGGAAAAATGCACTTACTCCCTGCCAAATTACCACCTGCTTTGATTCATGCTCTTTTAGCAGCCTTTAATGAGATACTTGAGAAATCCCTTGGGGTATTATTATGGTTGTGTTTTCCGTTATCCCTGCCAAGGTTTGAATAGAGATAGAAACCCTTTATAAAGCTACTGGCCGTGAACATAAGAAGAGGACAATTTTAAATATTTTTTTCTATCAGTCTATTTTGGAACATGCCTTTCCCATCAACTTCATGGTTTGTTTTGCTCTGTATTTAAGGAGAAGGCCAGCTTGCCTTTTGAACCCCCTTGTGCCAAGATTTCAGAGCAATGTGACACAATTGGATACATACATTTCCTTCAGCTCTGATGAAGCCCAATTTATGTAAGAAAATCTAGTCTGCTGGGCTAAATTAGGGAGGCTGTTGTTGGCTTTACAACTTAATTTCAACTGGTATTTTGGCATGGATGTACAGTGTATGGAGTTAGATAGTCAGCATGTGTGGTCTTGCAGCTTCCGCATGTGTTCAGAAAAGAGATGAAACCATATGAAGGTGGCATGTCAAAAGCCTAATTTGGCTGATGACAGAATCATATGATTCTAAATCTGCTACAAAAGAGTGAAACAGTTCTATGAATTGGCCCTTAGAGTTGCCACGAACTCATAGGATTGTCTAGGAAGAATAATTCTTTTACTCATTTTATTGATTCAGAGCTATTATGCACAACTGGGGATCTGTAAAAATTAATTGGGTGTATGTTGAATGCTGTTTATTGGCACATTTTCACACGCTCAGTATTTAGATTAGTCTTATGTTGCTCACTGTGAGAGAACTGTGGTTATTTGTCTATTCTAGTAGTAGAATCAACAACAACAGAAACAGGAACATTCAAGGGAATATGTACCAGTTACAGTGCATCCAAAATGAACAGTTGATGTTGATTCTTCCCACCTCTTTTAATTGCATATATAGGGAACTTTTGTTCGCAGGCAACTGAAGCCAGTTGTTTTGCCGCTGGTTCCCTCAAATCGTTCAGGACACCGTATTTTTTTGATCTTAAGCCTTCACTTAGGAGGTCACATACTATTGGACACCTTTTCACTCCAGCAAATTTTTATTAAAGTCTTCTGCTTTTGTGAGCTACAGCTCACTTCAGCAGACACATCAAAAGCTTCTGCTTTTTAATAATATTTATTAGTCTGAAAAGATGTTATTAGACTCCTCCTGGTTTTTGGCTACCATAGTTTTCCTTCTATAATGATTGATTGAGTAACTGATTTACTATGTACCTTCAAGTCATTGTCAATTCTTGGCAATCCCATAGATTGTCTCCATGACAATCTGTCCCTAACCTGGTCTTACAGGTCTTCCAATGGAGAACCCATTGCCACTCTGAGTATGTCCTCCTGGCTGTTAGTCATCCTGTTCTTTTTCATTCTGCCTTTCCCAGCATTAGAACTGTCCCCAGAGAACTAGGAATTCAGATCAGAGAATGAAGCAAACCTAGAAGAAAGAAGTTATTCTAAAGAACACGGCAACAATTATTGTAGTCAAATTTATAACAAAATATAGAATGCTTCTGGTTTATTGTCTCATCAGGCAGCTATGCTATCTTTTAAGATATTCCAATTATCCTTTCCCTTCCATGCACATTTTTTCCTGTTTTTTTTTTTACAAGTCAGTTCCATTTTAATTTGGTGCATTTGGATTCTACCAACATTAAGGATTTTATAAAATTATTTTTTCCTTGAAGCTTTGCTCTTTTATATAGTTGGGACCATTTTGCCTATCGAAGCAGTGGCATTCTTAGCTTGAATATCACCGACTAATTGAATAATAACACTGTCCAAAAATTATTATTTGACCTCTAACATCAAATTGTATTGCCATTGAAAAAAAAATCTCAACTGGGAAGGACTTGATGACTATTGTATTTAGGAGAGATACAATAGAATTAGGTTAATGAGATTTAACGAAAGTATAAAACCTGCCAGACATGAATAATTGACTATAGAATGTAGAACAATTTTACTTGTGTGAATTTACATTTCTGTTGGCTGCAAAGAATCTAGAACAGACATGTCAAACTCGCGACGTCACGTGACGTCGCGCGACGTATCGGAACTTTTTCCCTTTGACGGCAATGGGATGGGCGCGGTTTCTCCGTGACGCTCCAGCCCGCCGGGCCAGCAGTTTGACACCCCTGATCTAGAAGATATGTGATCAATTTTTTAAAAAGGAAGATTTTTCTTTAAAAAATTGGCAACAATTACTGTAGACAAATTTATAACAAAATATAGAATGCTCCTGGTTTATTGTCTAAACAGGCAGCTGTGCGATCTTTTAAGATAGGTTTAGGTTTAGGTTTATTAAATTTATATGCCACCCTTCTCCCTGAGGACTCAGGGTGGCTCAGAACAATAAAAAGTTAAAAGATATAAATACAAAAATTAAAAGAGGATTAAACAATATAAGAAATAAGAACAATTTAAACCAATAAAAAACCAAATTTAAAAAACATAATCAGTCCAGGCCCGCTTGTTGGTATAACCAGGTCTTTAGGTCACGGCGGAAGGACCGAAGGTCAGGGGCCATCCACAGCTCCGGGGGCAGTTCGTTCCAGAGGGTCAGAGCGCCCACAGAGAAGGCTCTTCCCCTGGGGGTCGCCAGCCACTGAAGTCCACCTTCACTCATTCCTACACTTTATGTTCTTTTGTTTTCCTTGGCTAGGCTGATATTTACTAATGCTTGACACATACCTTCTGCACAGTCACCTTCTGCACAGTCCACCCTCCTTCAGTGCCCCACTTTATTCCTCACCCACCCTCCCCAATTCAGTGCATCTGACTCTCACCTAGTCCCAGGCAAGGGGGGAGGACTTTTTCATCCCCTCCCTGATACTCATGGGACACTTTTTTATTGTTCCTCCACTGTTATTCATAAAATCCTCCACCAGATGGTCCTCTCAGATTAAAAAAGGGCTGAGTTTGAACTTCCATTATCAGCCTCAATCTGTTACATTTATGGTTGGCATAGTTTGAAAATTAATTGATGTTATGTTTTCCCCTACTTTGTCCTAATCAATACCTCCTTTTCTATCTTGCTTCTTTCTTAACTGTTTGCCCTTCCCCTCTCCTCCTTTCTGGTTTTGGCTACACTAGAGAGTCATGGCATCTGCTTTTTCTTCATGCCACCACTATCACTGCTATCCCTTGGCAGAACTTCATCAACATCAGATGGACAAGGCTCCAGTAGTGATTCACACTGGTAGTTGAATGAATGAACCTTTATTGTCAAAGTACAACCATGTATACATTGAGGTTGGCTGAGCCTCCCTTCATGGCCCCTCCACCACAACTCACAGTGGCAACAAATCCACCATCTTATTACACCATGTGAGCTAATTGCACACAACACACTGCCCTCGCAAGTCAATCATACATAAAATTATTTCCCGTTCAAGAGCCTGACAGCCCATGGATAGAAGCTGTTCTTCAGCCTATTGGTACGGCTGGCTATACTCCTGTATCTCCTACCCAATGGTAGGAGAGTAAAGAGGTACTGACAAGGGTGTGAGTTGTCCTGAGAATTTTCCTCACTCTTCCAAGGCACCGAGCCCTGGTGATGTCATCCAGTGGTGTCAAGGGACAGTCCACAATGTCTTGTGCTCTGCTCGCCACCCTCTGTAATATCTTCCTATCCGCGGCTGTCAGGCCAACATACCAAACCGCAATACAGTGCAAGAGGATGCTCTGTATAGTACACCAGTAAAAGAAGGTCATTGGCCATTGTTCTACCCTGTTCTTCTGCAAGACCCTGAGGAAGTGGAGTCTCTGTTGGGCCTTTCTGGCCAACTGGGTTGTATTGACTTTCCAGGTAAGATCTTCACAGAGGTAGACTCCCAGGAATTTAAAGGAGGAAACTCTCTCCACACAGCCCCCCGTGATGTAAAGTGGGGCAGGTTCCTCTCTTTTTCTCCAGAAGTCTAGCACCATCTCCTTCATCTTGCCGATGTTCAGGTGCAAGTTGTTCTCTAAACACCATAGGGATAGTTTTTGTACCTCCCCCCTGTACGCTGTTTCATCTCCACCAGTAATAAGACCCACTACAGTGGTATCATCTGCGAACTTAATGATCGCAGTAGATGGGTCAGACAATACACAATCATATGTGTACAGTGAGTACAGATAGGGGCTAAGCACACAGCCCTGTAGCGAGCCTGTGCAAAGCTTCAGGGGGGTGGATGAAACAGACCTGACCCTCACTGTTTGTACCTGGTCCCTTAGAAAATCTTTATTCCAATCACAGATGGAGGGGGGAAAATTCAAGTCAGTCAACTTTTCAATAAGGATGCTTGGCAGAATAGTGTTGAAAGCTGAGCTATAATCAATGAAAAGCATCCTGACATAGCTTCCAGGTTTCTCCAGATAGCTTGCTACAGAATGTAGAGCAGTAGCTATGGCATCATCTGTCAACCTGTTCCCCCTATAGGCAAACTGATGTTTGTCAAAGTCTGGTGGGAGGCATGTCTTAAGATGTTGGAGAACCAGTCTTTTGAAGCATTTCATCACTACAGACATTAATGCAACAGGTCTGTAGTCATTCAGGCACTCAATTGCTATTTTCTTTGGGATTGGAACAATGGTAGCTGCTTTCAAGCATGATGGTACACAGGCTGATTGCAAGGAGATGTTAAAAATCCTTGTCAGGACTCCTGCTAATTGATCGGCACAGTTCTTAACCAGTATCCCCAGCACCCTATCTGGGCCGGCAGCTTTGCTGGGATTCACAGCCTTCAATACAGCTCTCACTTGATGTTCATACAAGGTGAGTGGCTGAGAATCAGAAGGCTGGCCAGCAGAGGCTAAGGAGTCTGGTCTTTTCACCTTGTAGTAAGCAAAGAAGATATTCAGCTCCTCTGCCAATCAGGCATTGGTATTGACTGTGCTCCTCATGTTGCCCTTATGGTTGGTTAGGTGCTGCAGTCCCTGGCACACTTGCTTTGGGTTGTTGTCTGCTAGGTGGTTCTCTACCTTATGTTTATATTTTTGTTTCGCCATCCGGCATCCGTATATACATTCAGGCCTTGATCTTCGAATACACTCCAATCAGTGGTTTCAAAGCAGTCCTGCAACTGACTGAGAGCACCCGCTGGCCAATTTTAACCCTTTTCATGACTGTCTGAGTTCTTTTCCTGAGAGGGACATACTTTGGGCACAACAGGAGTGAGAGATGGTCGGATGTACCCAGGTGGGGGAGGGGGAGTGCTCTGTATGCCTGTTTCAGATTAGAGTACACACAGTCTAGAGTGTTCTTCCCTCTGGTGGAAAATTGCACATACTACACAAACATGGGGAGAACTGTCTTAAGACAGGCTTGATTGAAGTCCCCAACCACGACAAGAGCGCCCTCTGGATGAGTTTGCTGCTACCTGGAGATGACGTCATATAGCCTGGAAAGTGCCATGCTGACATTAGCATCAGGTGGAATGTAAACAGCTATAATAATTGCCACAGTAATTTCTCTAGACAGATAAAATGGCCTACATGTGACAGTCTTCAGTTCCACATCTGGGGAGCAATACGTGTAAACTACTCTACTGTTGGCACACCAGTCACAATGTATATAAACACAGAGTCCTCCTCCCTTGCTCTTACCGGAACTTCCATTTCTGTCAGAGCGGTGAATGATTAGGCTTGTCAGCTCCACTCCTGCATTCGGTACATCTGAATGTAGCCAGGTCTCCGTGACAACCATCACACAGCATTCATGGAGAAGCCTGCTTGCTGCCATCTGCAGCTGTAATTCATCAATTTTATGTACGAGGGATCTGGCATTGCTCAAGAAATGCTCAAGAAATGGGTGCACCCATCCCCCAGCCTGGGGTCTGCAGGATCAGCTTCCAAATTTTTGGATTCTCACGATTCTCTGAGCTACAGCATTGCTCATTTTCTCCCAATGGGGCACCACTTCCATGGGTCTCACCTGCACTCTCACTTTCTGTTCAAGCTCTTCAAGACATAACTCCTCTCAACTTTTTCTCTCTAAATGTCAACTTCTTTTACTGTTAAGTCTTTCCCCCCTTTTTCTTCCAACCATTCCATAGTAGATTGTATACCAACACTTAAGATAATAATTGCGTAGAACTATAATTAAATGCATAACTGATACACACACAAAGTACCTCTTCAACAGCATTTTGCGAACCAGCCAGCTATTCCCCCAGACAATTCAGAACTCTGCTGTAAAGAGATGGTGTGCTTACCCTCCCATGCAGTCTGAATGTTAGGCATATGGTGTTAGCCTACAATGTTGGGTTGAAAATATATTAACCATGATGTTATGTCTTTAAGATGTAAATTGGCCAATGGGTGTGTAAGTGTTCTCATGGCCATAAGAGGGAGCTAGTAACGTAGCTTCTTTCTCTCTCTGAATTCACTGCTCTCTACTGTTACTGTTTTTGCTGTTACCTGAACTGTGTATTGACCTCTGGACCGGTAAGAAGACTTTGTATTATGGATTGCTACTTGGACTGTTTATTTTTGATTGTGCATTTTTGTTCTTACACCACCTCAAAAGTAAACTACTTTTTGCCTTTACAACTCAGTGTACTCTTGTGTGACTCTTACTGCTCTCAGTACCCTTCCTTGTCTGTGCAACTCTTTGGTAGCACAAGGAGACCTCTGCACAACAAATTCCTTAACACTGAAGAACTTATGAATCATTTTCAAAGTACACACAATGCAAGTAACTTTTATGAATTATATATAATTATATAATTATATATATATTCTTTAAGTGCCAATCATCAAGTGTACAGAAATACAGAGTACAGAAATCTGAAATGAGGAACATACTGTATATGAGTGATCAGATATTTGGAAGTTCACCAAATTGGGTGTTTGCCAGCAGATAAAATGTGAATATGTGAATATTAATATAGAGATAGAAATGGATAGGTATATTCCACATAAAGATATAGAATATCTTATTATGTTTCTCCATTTTGTATGCAATTAACAGTTAGGGGTCAATTATTACTCCTACTTAGAATCTTTTACAGGTAAAGTCACAATTATTAGACTAGTGCTTTTCTCCTTTGACTTATTTTATCTGAACTGGTGTCTTAATTAGATCCTAGGTTTTGCTTCCTTGACTGTGAAATATAATTCTGTTATCAGTGAGACCACATTCAGCCCTAGGTGATTTTTACTTAAACTTTAATACTTCTTCTATTACTTTTTTATTTAAAAATTGCATAAAATAAAGGCTATTACCTTCTTACAGTAAGCTGGAGAGCCCTTTGCTCCAAATGGGTTTCTTCAAAGAGATGAAAGTCTGATAATAGGAAATCTCTGTTCAAGTTTGATTAAAAGTTATTTTGAGACTTTTTATTAATTATCCTTAGTGCATTAGGAGTATCTTTTCCTGTTTGGTTATATTCTTTGGTCTCACATAAGACTGTTTTCGTTACTGCTGTTTTGTGGCAGAGACTGACTTTTTGAAATAATGCTAAAATAGACAAGTGAAAATCTTTCCTATTGAGAATTTACGTCAGTTTGCTGATCAATGCTTGCTTAATTCTGAATGGACTTTTTCCCTGCTTCATTGTAAGAGAGACAAAGAAAGAAAGAAAGAAAGAAAGAAAGAAAGAAAGAAAGAAAGAAAGAAAGAAAGAAAGAAAGAAAGAAAGAAAGACCATAGTTTTTAAGAGTTGTTTTTATACAAAAGCCATTCTCCATCACTTTCCCTCTAATAGCCATAAAAGTTTGGTATGTCCAGTGGTGGGATTCAGCCAGTTCACATCACTTCGGCAGAACTGGTAGCTAATTTGTTGTTGCCTAGGCCCAGAATGGACTTTCAGAAGTGGCATCCACACAGAGAACCGGTTGTTCACATATTTGAATCCCACCACTTTAGTATGTCTGTGAATTTTTATCTAAGTTAGTAGCTTGGCAAACTTTTGGCCTTCTCTACAATCTAAGTGAACACAAAATCAGTGCTGGTATTGTGGACAGAAAATAAACAATTTGAGGAAAAATATGCCTTTTGTCTGAAGCTGCCATACCAAAAAAAAAAAAAATCAGATAAATTTTTATCTCACTTCTCAGAAACAGAAAACTGAAAGTTCACCTGTAAGAGGTTTCCTCATGCAGTTCTTTCTTGGATGACCTTCCAGGGTGTTTAAATCTGAAAGAGAAACTTATAAAGCTTTTTGCTGTTATCAAACCTAGACTATAGGTATGCCAACTGGAGCCTTAAAACATTTGGCCCAAGAAGTATTCCAGAAAAATGAAAGCAGTGACAAGCTGTAGCCTTATCTTGCATTTTCTGTCTAGGGTTGAATGCCGCCTGTTTAGAAAGTGCGATTGTGAAAAAAAAGAAGAAAAAGAAGAGATGCTTGTGAGCGGTATTTCCATTCATGGAGTCATGCATACTTCAGTTTTTAGATTGTTAAAATTATTATCTTATTTATAAAGTTATGCTTATTCAAGTTTATAAAAAAAAAACCCAAACATTAAGCATTACATCATTTAGGACAAACCATTCTAGTTGGTTTGCTTACCTGATCTAGAGAAATACCTGATAAATTCTATTTGGTAATATGTGCTAAGTTTTCTGAGACTCACATCTCTCCTGGCATTAAGGTGCATTAGGGAATGAAGACTTTTCAAACCCAGGGTCACTGGAAAATATTTTTCTGCTGTTGTGGTACAGCAAACAGGCTCTTTTCCCCTGTCAAATTGCATAGTTACCAAAACCAGCCAAATTATGTTGGCACTGATGCAAAAAATACAAACACTACTAGTCATCCCAAGTAATGAAAGTTCACATTAATAACAAATTAAGTGCCTGATGTGGCTACTTCACTGTACCCAATGAACAAATGGGACTTTCCATAAATACATGCTTTGGTTCTTGTTCTTCCTGAAAATGTAATAACCTATAATGGCATTTTTTTGCCCCCAACCTGTTAGGATTATCCACGAGTACAAACATGATAAGGCTGGGCAAAACTTCATAGTAGGGCAGGGGTGGGGAGAGTTATTGCTTCTACAAGCAATAGTAGCTGCAGAAGCATCTGCCTATATAATGCCTGACCAGTGTTTTTCAAGGGTCTTGTCAGTCTTTTGTGGACTCCTTATAAATCCACAGATTTAGTACTTTTTGAAAGAATGCTAAATCAGATCAACAGCAGATGCTAACCCTGTATTTCAAGGAAGATCTTTTTAAAATCAGGAATGAGGAATGAATTCTGCCTCCTGTGTGTTGCTGTTCTGTCACCATTTTTTTTAAATTTAAATCTTTGTGTGTGTGTGTGTGTGTGTATGTGTGTGTGTGTATGGGTGTCTGCTTTACAGACTATTTCTAGAGGCTTCTGGAAATAGCTTGAAGCAGTAACCAAGGGCAGAAGTTGCTTCTAACATCCTGCTTACAACTTGCATCCTGCTTTACTCCACAAACCTCCTCTGCACCTGTGACTTGCCAGTCAGGCTGTTTTGAAATGTTGGTTTAGTGTTCTTTCAAGAATGCTAGATTTGGGTTTAAAAATAGCCCCACTGAAAGGGCATAGGTTTAGAACCCTTCCTTATCTGTTACCTTTTAGCTGGGTAACCAGATAGGTGGTTAAATCACTGGCCATGAACTAACCTATGCTCAAACCAATCCCACTCCATTATACACTAAAGAGAGCAGTAGATGGTTGTTTTCCTGCCAGCAGATGACACTCAATAGGAGGAGAAACAAAGTCCGGGAAATCCACAAATCACTTCCCTTAAATTGTCCCCCATTCAGACAATAAGATCAGTTCTTGGGGCACCAAATGTTATGCCAGCATACTTTTCTGCCAGCTCAGAGACTAGTGCTTGTGCTTTAATGTAGCCATCTGGTTGTGCTTTCTGCTTCTGCAGTTTTTAATACAACCTCCATCAATAGGACGTTTGACAAAAAATATACATAAGCACATATAATTTTATTCAAAACCTTGCCTGATTACGTAGCCTTAGTAGTTTTACAGTGATTCCTACTGCTCTGCTATGTATCATAAGATAGCAGCCCCATTAAATTGATGGTTAAAGCTGAACACCTTTTGTAGACCTTTGTAAGAAAAAACAAAATGCCACAAAATGATACTTGGACTAAAGGCAGACTAAAAATGGCTCCATAAAAAGCAGAGTTGACAACTGCAGCAGAATGAAGAGCAAGGAGAATATCATAAACAAGTGCTCTAGACAGCTGCTTCGCATGAGGGCACCACAAAACAGTAGGTCTGATGAGTGGCCACCTTTCTCTAACTAGTAGTCAGTGCCTTTGAAATAATGCTAAATTTCACATACTTTTCTAATCACTTATGGATATTATTTGCTTTTTATCTATTAGAAACCTTTGGACGGTTTTCCTCAGTTAAAGTTTTAACTACAAATTTAAGAATTTAAAAATGGGGAGGAAAATAAACAGCAAAAAGGTGATTAAAACTTTGAATTTAGAAAGTTACAATAAATTTGAAATATGGAATTATTTATAAAGAATCCTTCCCATGGGAAAATCCTTTGGTTTTTAAACATGATGAGATAACATGTTGAAAATTAGACATTAGAGAGAACTAAAGAGAAAAAAAAAGACAACACTTAAACTTGACTTATTTGATCAAGGTTATGTTTTCTCTGGTAAACATTAATGGAATTTACCAATATCAAGATTGAAATGTCAATGCCTTATGGATTTGTTTATAGATAGGAGATGGAATATGGGAAGAAGAGACCATTTTTGTATTTTAGGAGGTGACAAGTTACAGCAGCAGCAGCAGCAGCAGCAGCAATAACAACAAGATGTCAATGCTGCTAACATCGAATGTTATTGCTTGACAAGAGATGAAGAAGTAGCCGTTTCATATGTTAAACTTGTGTATTGCTTTAAGACTTGTGTATTGTTTTAGTTTAAGGTAAGGAGGGGGGATGAGTAGGATTGCACTTTTCAAGGCCATTTCTCTCACTCAAGAAGATAAGGCTTTGGCGGGTCTTCTAACGGAAGGGAAACTGATTCTTTAAATTAATTGGAGAATATGATTAATGACAAAATTAGAAAGGTGGAGAATTGTGTTTTAATATATTTTGCAAGGGGTGGAGATTTCAGATTCCAGCTTCCTTCGAGCAAGCATTTGCTGGTGTATTAGGCTAATAAAGGACTTTTAAGGTAAACAATACCTCAGAGTCACTTGAAAAGCCCATACGTCGGAAACTTGACACAACAACAACAACAACAACAACAATAATAAAGTTGGAATAGATCTTGGAAGTTTTCTAGTCCAACCTCCTGTTCAGTCAGGAAACCCTATATCATTTCAGACAAATGGTTATCCAGTCTCTCCTTAAAAACTTCCAGTGTTGGAGCATTCACCACTTCTGGAGGCAGGTTGTTCCACTGATTAACTGTTCTAACTGTCAGGAAGTTTCTCCTTAGTTCTAGGTTGCTTCTCTCCTTGACTAGTTTCCATCCATTGCTTCTTGTCCTGCCTTCAGGTGCTTTGGAGAACAGCTTGACTCCCTCTTCTTTGTGGCCGCCCCTGAGATATTGGAACACTGCTATCATGTCACCCCTAGTCCTTCTCTTCATTAAAGTAGACATACCCAATTCCAGCAACTGTTCCTTATATGTTTTAGCCTCCAGTCCCCTAATCATCTTTGTTGCTCTTCTCTGTACTCTTTCTAGAGTCTTGACATCTTTTTTACATCGTGGTGACCAAAACTGGATGCAGTATTCCAAGTGTGGCCTTACCAAGGCATTGTAAAGTGGCATTAATACTTCACGTGATCTTGATTCTATCCCTCTGTTAATGCACCCTAACACTGTGTTGGCTTTTTTTGGCAGCTGCAGCACACTGCGGGTTCATAAGTGATTGTCCACTAAGACTCCAAAATCCCTCTCACAGTTACTACTATTGAGCAAGGTATCACCTATACCAGGGGCGTCAAACTGCCGGCCTATGGGCCGGACATGTCATCTGGAAGCCGCACCCACCCTATTGCCGGCAATGGCAAAACCGTCCTGATACATTGCGCGATATCACGTGACTTTGTGAGTTTGACATGTCTGACCTATACTGTACCTGTGCATTTGGTTTATCTTGCCTAAATGTAGAACCTTAGTTTTTTCATCACTGAATTTCATTTTGTTAGATAGCTCCCAATGTTCTTAAAATTGTTTATATTTCTTGTGATGAAATAGGAAGTCACTTCTTTTCAAGTTCTTTATATATATATATTATTTTTGTTTTCCTTTTTTTCCTTTTTTTCTGCATCTTCAGCTCTTTCTTTTACTGTTGTAATTAGAATATTTAATATAATTATTAAAAAAGAAACAATTCTGCATGGCAGAAAAAAATGAAACACTGGAGGGGAGGATGCACCTACAGACTGATAATTTTAATAAAAAAATAAACAAGCATTTGCCATGTGATCAAACAAAGCACCAACATGTAGAATTGAATTTATTTTTGAGAATGCTTTGGGCATCTTAAAATATCAGGAGTAGTGGTTGAGAACATCCTATACCATGGCAGCCAATTAATGATTAAGCTATTTTCACCCTGCCAACCATTTTGTGAATGCTTCCACTATATTATTACAAAAACCCAAATTTGTCTCTTGCCCAAAAGGATTCCTTACTGCTACGGCCAATAAAATGTAATATATTAAGGTAAACTAAAATGCAGCTGTGTGGAAGAAGAAGGACTGAAGAGGGACCTGGCAGAAAAAAAAAGTAAAAATACATATTGATGCAGATATTAATGTTTTAGCTGTAAATTCCTCTTTTTTTCTTCATCTTATATTCCTGAAAGATGTGCACTTCCACTTATGTGAATGAGACAAACAGAAATAAATGTCAAGTAAACTGAGAAAAATGAATGAATGAGTATGCATATCAGTGTGCACAAGAGAAAATCCACCACACGTTTCCAGTGACATTTCTTGCCTATTGACATGCAGGCTAAATCACAGGAGGTAATTCCCCCATGCACTGCCCATAAAATGATGATTTATATTCCTTGCTCACAAGGCAATTCTCGTGATATATAGGAGTACATGTATCAGTGTTTGTGCAAATATATCCACTACAGTTGATACATGGCTTATTTATTAGGAACAGATCTGCCATGTAACCATCTTTTAAAAACTGTCATTCCTCTTCATTTGGCAACCCCTTGCTTCAGCCAATTTTTCCATTTAGCAAATGATGCTGTTAAATGACACCCGGCTCCAAAAGCATCTTGCACATTCTGATTAAAGAACTAACGTGAACTTATGGAGTGCTGTGCTTTTATATCAGTCATATGATTCTACAAACTATGAAAATGAACAGATTCCGGAAAGGTTTGCACTGGGAAAGGAATTTGAGCAAATCTCCAACTTATATAAAGACAGCAAGAAAGCCAGAAGGGTGGATCTGCCCTCATGACCTATTTATCAGCCTCATGTTCAGTAAGAATGGGAAGATATTAAATTTCATGTTGAATTTATCTATACAAAGGTGATATGTGGTGCAGTCAGGAATCCCTTTTCTTTGAAGGTGTTCTGAATGCCCACTTCAATAGGGCATTCTTCTCAATGAGGTCAGATTGACAAAAGGAGATTGGCAACCCATATAGTCTTGTTGATGATTTTAAGATTGCAGAGAGGATTAAGCTTTTCATCCATCTCCTCATACTCATACCAGAGAGCCCGTTACATCATTATTACTCCTATTGTGTAGTGGGTTCTTGGCCGCATGGTCAGACAACAGACAAAGGATTCAGCATGGCAGCTCTTTATTGGTGGTAATAGAGAAGAGGACAAAGCCCTTATATACCTGGCCAGGTGCACTGGCAGCCAATCCCTTATTTGGGTTTTTCCGCTGAGTGCTTACCAGCCAATCCTCTTACAGCACAGCACCACCTGATGGTCACAATGAACTGCTGCTTGTATTTTTATTATCCCCATACATAACACCCCTTCCCCCATAATAAAAAAACAATAAACAATTTTTATTTCTAACACATGCTTCTTAGTGATGCTTAGACACTTTGCGTCCTTCCTCACGTCCTTACATAGTCCTCTAGATAAGCAGGTGGCCTATGAGTCCTGGTTGACCTTCTCAGGGGTTGCTCCCCTCCCTGGACAGTTGCATCATAAGTTGAGTCCTGGCTCTGGGGCCCTGCAACCCCTTGCTGTTCAGGCCTGTTGTGATTCAGGGTCACCCTGTGGGTTCGGCAGTTGGGTCGGACGATTCAGAGGAGGAGGAGGGGGGTGTTGGAGAGCTTGCTGAGGATAGCCTTGAGGCTCCACAGAGCCCTCAGCCAGTCCCCTCTCATCTGGTTACGACGCAGACCCAGCTGTGTGAGCCTGACAGCGTGGATGAAGATGACCCACAGCTGGCCCTGTTCAAGGACGCCTGACGCAGGAGGCAGTCAATCAGGAGTAAACAGAGGAAGGCAATGGGGCACCACGGATGGAGGCAGAGAGAAACCACGCCTTGAACTGTTTAAAAGGGGAATGTGTGGGAGGACTGGTTTGCTGAAGGCAACCGTTTGAATAGCTCCTGTTTCATGGTTCGTATTTCTGTTTGCTCTGTTTGCTCTGTTTTATGTTAATAAATTTGGCAGGCTTAGTTCCATCCTCTTGCCATTTTGTAAAGGGGTTGTCCCTGTCTTTTATGCAGGGCCGGTAGTAGGCTGGTACAGAACAAGGCCTGCCAAAAGCCTCTGGCAACAGTACAGTGTCCGGAAGATCTTCTTCCTCCCCTAAACCCCATGTTAGTGGTTGGGTGGATTGGTCGCTCTGTGACCTTTCAGGAACCTGTTTCCTGATTTGGTCGATGTGTCTTCTGACCTGGCGACCCCCCTCCACCTCTACAATGTAAGACAGCTGTCCTGTTCTGTCAATTACCTTCCCCAGAATCCACACATGTCCCAGCCCATAGTTCATGACCCAAACCAGGTTTCCCATGTGTAGTTCCCTGGGGGGCAAAGGTTGTTCTGTCTCTGGGGCCACTCTGTCAGGGTGGAGTCTGTCCAGCTTTGTGATGAGACATCTGCCCCAATGCAGTTCAGCTGGGCTCTTGCCTGTGGTTGTGCACGGGGTAGTGTGTTGAGCCAAAAGGAATTGGGCCAACCTCTGATGCCATTCACCGCTGATGATGCATCTCAAAGTGTCCTTAGTCGTCCTCACCATACGTTTGGCCTGCCCATTAGATGACGGGTGAAAGGGCGCGGAGGTGACGTGTCTAATCAAGTTGGCCCTCGTGAAATCCTGGAAATCAGCAGATGTGAATTGTGGGCCATTATCTGAAACTATCACATCAGGCAGGCCATGAGTAGCAAAGAGTGCCCTTAGTACCTGAACCATTTTGGCTGTGATCATACTGGTCACTGGTACCACCTCTAGCCACTTGGAGTAGCTGTCCACTACCACTAAGAAAGTTTGGCCTTGAAACGGGCCAGCATAATCTATGTGGATTCTGGACCAGGGGTTGTGTGTCACCTCCCACTTGTGGGCTGGTGCATGTGGCTGATCTGTCCTAGATCTTTGGCATGTGTAACATTCCACTACCTGTTCCTCAATAGCTTTATCCAGGCCCAGCCACCACAAATAACTCCTGGCTAAGGCTTTCATCCTGGCTATGCCCGGGTGTCCCTCATGTAATGACCATAAAACCTTATCTCTAAATTTCTCAGGAATGATGACCCTGCTACCCCACAGTAGGCATCCCTTATGAGAAGACAGCTCATTTCTCCTTGTGAAGAATGCCTGAAATTCTGGGCCTGGAGTCTTTTCTTGCCACTCTGAGGCCACCCACACCAGTACTCTGCTGAGAACCTTATCTGCTGTGGTACCTGCAGCAATGTCCTTAGCATGGAGTGGGCATTCTGGTAGGTCCTGGATTGCCATAATCTGTTCAGCAGGTGCAGGATCTGGTTCTGTAGTGGCTACTGGTAATCTGCTTAATGCATCAGCATGACCCATGTCCTTTCATGGTTTATGAACCAGTTTGCACGTGTATGCTGAAAGGAATATGGACCACCTTATCATCCTTGGGGATAGGATTTGTGGGGTTTGCCTGTCAGTCGTGAACAACCCCAGCAGAGGCTTATGGTCCATGAAAATAGTGAATTCCCTGCCATATAAGTAATCATGAAATTTCTTGACCACTGACACTATTGCCAGGGCCTCCTTATCTATTTGGGCATAATTCCTTTCTGCTCTTGACAGTGTCCAGGAGTAATAAGCGATAGGTGTCTGCTCCCCATTGCCCTCTATGTGACTTAGGACAGCACCCACTCCACATGTGATGCAGATGGGTTTGGTTTCAATAAAATGTGTGACAGTTGTATGACAATAGGTCTTTTAAATTCCTAAAACTCTGTTCATGGACCTTGGTCCAATTCCAAGGAGTTTTCTTGTCTAAGAGCCTGTGTAACAGCTCAGCAATCGCTGCTTTGTGGGGTAAGAAGGCATGATAGAAATTAAGCAACCCCAAGAAAGCTTGCAATTCAGCTTTGTTCTTTGGAGTAGGAGCCATTTTAATTGCCCTTACCTTTGAGTCGGTAGGGTAAATTCTTTTGGCATCAATTCTGAACCCCAGGAATTCAGTTGATGCCACTCCAATACTGCATTTGTCCTTCTTAAGTTTCAGCCCTGCAGAACGGAATCTGCTTAACCCAGCCTGCAACCTGTCAACCAGGACCTCCTCAGAATCTCCAGCAATGAGGACATCATCAAAGTATGGGCATACTCCAGGTATGCCCTTCAGAGTCCTCTCCATCACCTCTTGAAAGATTCCAGGAGCCACAGAGACTCCGAATTGCAATCGGTTGACTCTGAAGGCTCCTTTGTGAGCTACAATAGTCTGAGTGTCTGCTGTCTCCCTGGTAATGGGGAGCTGCTGATACGCTTGTGCCAAGTCGAGCTTGGCAAAAATGGTGCCGCCCTGGAGTGCAGAGAGGATGTGTCTCACCGTCGGAACCGGGTAAGCATGCGGATTTAGGGCCCGGATCACCGTGGCCTTATAATCCGCAAAAATTCTCACTTCCCCATTGGCTTTGAGTGGGGTGATTATCAGGGTCTCCCACTCTCCCCCATCGATGGGTTCTAACACCCCTTGACCCACTAATTTATCCAATTTGCTCTCAGTCTTGTGCTTGAGAGTGAAGGGGACTCTACGGGGTTTTATTCTTATGGGGAGAATATTGGAGTTCAATTTAAACTTAATTGGGGACCCTGTGTATTTACCCAACTTGCCATCGAATACGTCTGCAAACGTTTTGCAGAGGGATTCGAGGCTTTTGGTCTGGGTGCTATGGATCCCTGAGATCCCTATTCCTAGAGCCTGAAACCAATTAAGCCCCACTAAACTGGTCCTCTGGCCCTCGGCTACCAGGACGTCCAAAGGACCCTGGAAGTTCTTGAACCCTACTAACATGGTGGCCACCCCCTTAACTTTAATGGGTGAATGCTGGAAATCAGCTAACTAAGTGTTGGTGGGCTTCAAAGGAGCCCACCGTTTGCTCCGACCGCAAACTGCTCTAAATGTATCACTAGAAATGATGGAGACTGCGGATCTGGAGTCGAGTTCCATCTTGCAAGGTACCCCTTGCAACTGGACCTCTAATGTTATTTTTGGTGTGAGAACCCGGTGAATGTCTGTGTGTGAGACGGTCACCTTGTTCCCATAGAATTTGATAGGAGAGGGCTGAGGAGAGTTGAAATGAGGGGACTCAGTACCTTTAGGCTACGCATCCACCGATTGAAGTTCGTGCAAGTTGTCCCGCATGCGATTTTGGCAGACGGCCACGATGTGTCCTGTCTTACCACAGGACCGGCACTTAACAGATCTGAACTTGCAGGTCATCCTTGGATGGTTTCACCCGCAGCTAGTGCATTTTTGAGTGGTTTCTTTGCAGTTGCAGCTTGTGCATTTGCTAGTTGCTGGTGTCTTCTGCTGGCTTCCATTGTTGTTGCGCCGTGGTTGCTGTCTTCCTTGCTTTTGATGCACAGCATCAATCTCAGCCTCCTCTGCCACTTCTCCAATTCCACCATCCACAGCCTCTCCATGATGAATGGAACCGCCTGGGCTGCTGGGTCGAGTTTGATGGGTCGCGTTTACTGCTCCCCCAGTGGCTTCGCTGGCCAAGATCTCATCCTGAGCATCTTGTAATGTGATCGTTGGCCAGGCGTATAGGCACTGCTGCAGTCGCTTGTCTCGGAACCCACACACCAACCGATCCCACAACCTTTCTTCTAAATTATTAAAATTGCACAGGCACGTGGCTTCCTGCAGAGCTGCGATAAATTCAGAAGCCATCTCACCTGGCCGCTGGCACTGTTGGTCGAACTGGCCTTGCCACACCAGTTCAGACATTCACGGCTTGAAATGATTATTCAGCTTCTCCACAACATCCTTGTATGACACGGTCTCGATTGCCGTCGGCACGCACAGGTTAACGGCCAGGTCGTGGATCGCTGGGCCGCTCAGGCAGG
Organism: Vipera ursinii; assembly: GCF_947247035.1. Taxonomy (NCBI): domain Eukaryota; kingdom Metazoa; phylum Chordata; class Lepidosauria; order Squamata; family Viperidae; genus Vipera; species Vipera ursinii. The sequence goes on along the minus strand of NC_139512.1, from coordinate 172,061,039 downwards.
TCAGGAATTCTGCTTTCTGGATATCATCAGTGATCCGGTTAGCCCTGAAGAACCCTTCTACCTGACTCAGGTGTGAAGCCCATCTCTCGGGATGCCGCATATCGAATGGCGGAACCTGTGGGTACTGTGCCATGGTTATCCTGTTTCTCTGCTTTGCTGACCACAAGCGCTTGCTTAGCCGGCCGAGGAAGGTTCGGGGAATTGTTTTTTCCTCCGATCCTTAGTGACTTCAGCCCCTCAGGAGAAACAGGATCCCATCCTCGTCGCCACTATTGTGTAGTGGGTTCTTGGCCCGCATGGTCAGACAACAGACAAAGGATTCAGCATGGCTACTCTTTATTGGTGGTAATAGAGAAGAGGACAAAGGGGTTACCTGTACCCCTTATATACCTGGCCAGGTGCACTGGCAGCCAATCCCTTATTTGGGTTTTCCCACTGAGCGCTTACCAGCCAATTCTGTTACAGCACAGCACCACCTGATGGTCACAATGAACTGCTGCTTGTATTTTTATTATCCCCATACATAACAACTCCCTTCTACAGTATTGTTCATGTGTGGTGGGATGGCCTGAATGTTGAAGTGATAACAATGAATGGGGTGTGTGCATTTCATGAGTTCTCAGATCAGCCTGGAAATGTTCCTTCCTTTTGAGAGGAATCATATCATTTCTGAATCAATCCAAAGTGAATAAAGGTTGGCTCAGTCTTCTTGGTCTATTGTAGTCTTCACATTCACATATGTTAGGTCAGGTAGGCTATTACCAGTGTACCATTAAAATATTTGAGAACCCAATCTATGTTTTATTGGGTCATATTCAAAAATCTCAGCTGTGTCTAATTTCTGCAGAAGGAGTTCACTGAATTGGTTCACAGCTTGAAGCACAAATACAGATGGTTGAGAGATACGATTCTGTGGTCCCAGACTCCATTACAACTAAATGAAGTATCTTTTTGTGGCCTGCGGAGCTCAACTAAGTACATCTTTGAAATAAACACAGAATCTTTGGAAGAGTATGGGGCAAATAAAAACGGTAGAGGCCTTACGTCTGACTTAATGAATTTGAAAGGGCAAGACTGTCTGCAATAGATATGACATTAAGCAGAAACATGTGACAAACTATATCTGACAAGATAAGTTGAAATTCTGTTTCAGATACTTATTTAAATCAACAATTTGTTTTAGGGAACACTGAAAAGGGAAAGAGAACCTAACAAGTACAAATGAAGGAATAGTTTCAAAGAGTGGCTTAGTATTGTTTTAGCACTGATACAGCAGGAGACAATGATACTGGTTAAATAAAACATTCTAAATCAGACTTCCTGATTAACAGTCACTCATTTCCCCTTGCTGTATATCCTGTTCAGAGTTAGAAAAAAATGTAAGAGAAATCCAAAGCAGCAGTTTGGATGGGGTGGTACTTGAACTATTCTTCTCCACTAATCTGGATGGCAAGTGTGAGAAAAAAGTTATTTCTTATTTTGGGGGAAGGACTAACATGTTGGGTCAAAAAAATACTTTAATAATGATGAATGATTATTATGAAGTGGGCATAAAGCAAAATGTCTTTAAGGAAAGTTCTCAGAGTTTGAGTACGCCATATTGGCCTCAGATGAATGGAGGTTGACAGAATTGTGGCACAAATAAAATGAAGAAAACAAGCAGAATCATGGTTGTATTTCTCTGGGCAATGAATTCTCTATAGTTGTAAGTGAGAAAACAGTTTAGCTCACACCCTTACTGTTTTCAATAGAGGCTGGAAAGGTAACAAGAGGCTGAGGTCAGGCACAGAAGAGAGAAGCTACAGCTAAAATATGCCACACCGAGGACACTTAGGGTCTTTTGAATTGAGCCAGATGTTAATTGATAGTCAATACAATTGCCGGCTGCAGTTTATATTAGGGCGAGTAGAGAGATATCATTATTTCTTCATAACTCTCTGTTACTGGCTGTAAATCACCATCATTTTCCTACTCCCCACTGTTTAGCTACAGGCACAACCAAAAGTTCTCCCTTCTAATTTAGGCTGCTGCAGTGAAGTTCAAAGCCAAGCTTCACATTATTTATTTATAAACACCAAAATGCTGAAAAATTAGGTTGATGATGCTTTAACAGATGTGCCCATAAAATTTATTTTCCAGAAAGATTAGGATACTTTGGGATGGTAGGAATGCAGTGGTGGGGATGGAGAAAATGGAAGCTATTTGAAAATTTCCTGAAAAAGCCATTTAGGACATTTACAATGTCTCTCTCCACTGGCCCATTTCCGAACCAAGTATGTGTAAAAGAACCAGATTCTATCCCTTGCAAATGTTTTCTTCTTTGTGAGAATATTAAAAATAAATTCTCTTTCATCAAACTGAAAAATTAGAGGGAAAACCAGTTTTTTTTTAAATACAGCCTGGCATAAGTTATATAACTTATTTTCCACCTTTATTATTTTTTTTATAAATAACTCAAGGTGACAAATATATGAAATACTTCTTCCTCCTATTTTCCCCACAACAACAAACCTGTAAGGTGGGTTGGGTTGAGAGAGAGTGACTGGTGCAAAGTCACCCAACTTTCACAGTCTCCTGGTTTCTATCCTAGTGGCTTAGCCACTAAAGCAAACTGGACCATAAATTATTCTTGTCATTTAGTCTTATTTTATTTGTAATTTTTAATGTACAGAATAAAATCTAGCTGCTGGAGAACAGCTTCTTTCTGTTCCTTATTCTGTATAGCAGGGGTCTTCAAACTTGGCCCTTTTATGACTTGTGGACTTCAACTCCCAGAATTCCTCAGCCAGTGTGCATGGCTGAGGAATTCTGGGAGTTGAAGTCCACAAGTCATAAAAGGGCCAAGTTTGAAGACCCCTGCTGTATAGCTTCAGGAAGTGTTTCCTCAGTCTTTGTGTTTGTGAGTAATAATATAAAAAAAGATCAACAACATGGAGGCACATCTGTTGAAGCAGGGGTGTGAAACTGCTGGCCTGTAGGCCGGTTGCATCATACGGAGGCCATGCCCACCCCAGCTCCGGCAATGCAAAAAACATCATGGTATATCGTGACACGTCACGTGATGCGGCGAGATTGACATCCATGCGTTCAAGGATCAGTCTTAGTTTCCAGATTTCCTTGCTTTGTAGAACAAGATAACAATAATCACCCTAAAATTATCAGGTTATTTGACTAAAAACATTTTATTTGATCAGATTGAAAACTGAAAAGGTATGTTCCTTTTCAAACCAATAAAATGCTTGTTGTAGAGGAACAGCTGCAAATGCAATAGAATAGTGATCTTTGGGCTCACTATCATTATCAAGACAACTTTCTTTTATTTATCTCCATGTTGTCAGAAAACAGCAGCAAGCCAATAATATGGAACTGAGAGCAAAGAGACAAGGCAGTTGAACCTATATGACATGCATCTTCCTCTATGTGTTGCCTGAAAATCCTCCTTCACGATAATCAGTCCTACAAATCACCTGCCTATATTGGTGTGATTTATTTTACTTACTTAATTATATCCTATTTCTTAATCTTTGCAATGCTCTGAGTATGGATGATAATTCTCTGCCCTTTGGGTTCTTACTTCTGTTCATAAAAATCCAGGCTTGCATGCATAAAAAAACAACATGCTTCCACAAAAACCCCCCCACTTAAATTGAATATAAACTTGCAGTAAACAACATTTGCATATGTGCTACACCAGATGAATAAAATAATATATATTAAGCCTGTGGCACAGAAGAGTTTGAAACAACAAAGAACTAAATGCCAGGAGGTTAAAATTTCCAGTGATTTCTGTCTCAAAACCCCTCCCCCTAACAATAATAATAATAAAAAATACATCCTCTTCCTTTCTCCTTCACACTCATATTAAAAATGTTATCATCATCATTTACTACACTGGTATGTATCTGTAATCTCAGAATCGTAGCACATGGCACAAAGATATACATCAATTTAAAATATTCACAATACACAAGCAAATGAATAAACCATCCATAATAAGGAGTTAAACTAATAAGTAAATGTGTTGCAAATATATCAAATAAAATAAACCAGATAAGCAGTAACACCATCATGATCAATCATTAAACCTGAATGGCATCATCTTAACAACTGCTATCCGGAAGAGCTCTTTTTTTTTAATAACTTCTGAAAAGAAATTAAAGGAAGGTCAAGTCTGATTTTCAAGGTGAGCAGGTACCATGATTGAGAAGCAGTATCTTTTCAGACTCTCTGTATCCCTTGCTTCCTGTAAGTGGAGTATCACCAGCAGCTTCTCCATGGACAGATGAGTCAGACAGTTGATTGTTGGTTGAAGTAGGCAGTCCTGAGATGCCAAGCCATATACAGTAGGGCTTTATAAGATAAAAATACTACTTTGAATTATTGCTAGAGCCTTTTGGAAACCAATAGAGCAGGGGTGTCAAACTGCCAGCCATGGGCCAGTTGCATCATGCAGAAGCTGCACCCACCCCAGCTCCAGCAATGCAAAAAAAGTTGAAATACGTCACAACATGTCATGTGATATGGCAAGTTTGAAACCTGTGCAATAGAGGTTTTGTGACATTGGAGTAACAAGCCCCTGGCTACATACACAAGGCAATAGAAGGACTGCAGATTTTGGATGGTTGTAAAACACCTATTGGCACTTCTGGATGACCACAATCAAGCCCTAATCTTCAATGCTCAGCTACTCAAAGCATACAACCATTATCAGCAAATCTGACTTCTCCCACAGGGGAAAAAAAAACTTTACCGGGTGTATGGTCATCAAACATTTATTAGGAATTTTATAGTCAACCTCTTCTTTCAGTATACATTTCCAGACATCACATTCACTTTATGTAGCGTACCATTTAAAACAATTTCCCCAAACTTTAAACCCTCTAGCTGAGAACATCTGGCTTTATCAGGTCTTCAGGCCATTTTTTTTTCCTGTGTATGGAATAATTTCCCTTGAATGTGCTATCATCAGTGTTTCTGTGAATTCAGAACTTGCTTTTAATGCTTCCACTGATGCAAGTGACATACTGCAAGGAGAAATTGAAAATGTGGACCATCTAAGTCTAAATAACTGCCTAGCACTTTATTATTTACTCACCTCTTAAGAGCTTGGGTGGATCTGAAGTAGTAAATTCCTCCTGTTTGTTAGTGGATAAATGAGCACAACTTAAAAAACAGATGCCCACTTTATTCACTCATGAGCTACTTTATGTTCTAGCTATACCTGATAATAACTCCTTTCTAGACTGAATAGCAACCTTTTAGCCAGACTTTTCATGGCTTTCTCTTCTGTCCAAGTTTATTTTAAAGTTTCTTAATCAGGTTAAACTTTTTATTAATTGGATACTTTGCCTTTGCAGTAGCTGTTGCATCAACTTTTGCTCAAGCCTGTAATGGCTGGTGTAATTAGATTCCTCAACTGAACTTTCATCATAGCTAATCAGTGGGATGGTCATTGCTGAAATAAGTAATTGTCCTAACAGTACATCTAGGTCTAGTGTTAGACCTAGGTTACCTTGCTTACGCTATATCAGTATGCACATTTTTTAGACTCAATATACTGATAAGCATGGCATATTTGAAACTGCTTCTGTGGCTTCAAATCACTTTGTTAAGCATAGGCATGACAGACACCGAGAACCTCTTCCTTTCATCTGTGAGAAAGGCCTTGTTCCCTAGGAGACCAGATACCTTAAGGACGATTAAAACAGTCTGAACATCCTTATCACAAGCACTCCTAAACAAGGCAGAAACAGCATATAAAATAAGAACTCTCACCTAAAGATTTGAGATCTCATTAGGATTTTATTATCTTCAGTTTTGTTACCAAGCAACAACTTTCTACTGCATGCCCTATATGTTAAAATAAATGTAACACTAACAAATGCACATATATCTATCCACGAAACTTGAAATGGTCTGGAGAAGTATTCAATAAATTAGTCCTCACAATTGATCTCAAAATTTCTGTTGCTAAGTGAAACATTTGCTAAGTGAGTTTTGTCCTCATTTTACAACTTTTTTTTGCCACAATCAATCACTGCAGTTGGTAAATTAGTAATGGTTGTTAAGGGAAACTGGCTTCCCCATTGACTTGCTTGTCAAAAGGTCACAAAAGGTGATGACATGACCCCTGGACACTGCAAACATCATAAATATGAGTCGGTTGCCAAGGATCTGAGTTATGTTCACGTGATCACAGGGATGCTACAATGGTTGTAAGTGTAAAAAATGGTCATAAGTCACTTTTTTCTGTGATGGTGTAACTTTGAATGGTCACTACAACACTACTATACTTAAACTTGTGAGGGCTCTTTATCTCCAAAGCATAGAATCTAGCAACTTCTTGTAGTAACAAACCATCATTTAGGCCCTCAAGAATTAGTTTTAGGGTGTCTTTTTCCACCACAATACAAAGAAGGGTTCTTAAATAAATGGCATACCATACATGGGGAGAGAGAGCTTGTCTTTCCAAGCTACAAGTGAGAGTGACCTTGAGCTGCCAATTTCAACCGGTTTCTGTAACCGCATTTTGAAAGTAGCTTAGAATGCCAAGACTGGTTGGGGATAACAGCTCTGTGCTGTAAGAGGTTATTATAAAAAAAACAAAAACCAGCCCCCAAACTGCTCTTTTGTTCATTTGAAAACTGAATATGCATACCTCTAAGTTCAAGAGGATTAATGCATGTGACAAAGCCTAGAATCATCTAACAGAAAAGTGTTTTTTTTTACAAAAAATTCAGGTAAAAGACCTAAGGAAACCGCTGCTTCTTTTTACAACTAGTTAAACTAGAGGTGGAAATGCTCTGAGAATTTTAAAAGAATGATTTAGAAACTAATTAAACTCAAAATAGAGATGGGTGATCCTCTCCCTAATTTTTTCTCTTAGTTGATGTTCAGAGATAAGTACACACCCAAAATGCTGCTGACTACACAAAAGGGAAATATTACCATGTCCTCCATTTTGCAGAAGTAAGAACTCTTTAGAAAAGTGGGAAGGAATCAATTCCCTCTCTTTCCAAAACTGAGTTTGCTCTGTGGCAAGAAAGATTGGCTTCTTTGGGGGCAAAAACCAGAAAAATGAGGTGAGGATGTTAATAATGGATGGAGTTTAAACAAGTAGTTGGGACAGTTGGTAACCTCAATTAATTCCTTCCTCCCTCCCTCCCTTCCTTCCTTCCTTCCTTCCTTTCTTTTTCTTTTTCCTTTTCCTTTCTTTGCTTTTCTGTCTCTTCTCCCTTCCAAAACAGATTGCCTATTACCAGTGCTTTTTTTGTAAAAGAAAAAGGTGCCGGAACTCACACATGTCATACAACCTACCTTGCCTACCCTACAAGGTTCCATCCAAAAAAGGTGCCGGAACTCTGTTCTGAGCATTCTATGAGAAAAAAAGCCCTGCCTGTTACTGATCTAAGAGCTACCACATCTTCCGTATTGCCTGAAGCCTAACTTAGCTTCATTCTACATATCACTAGAATCTCATAGAGTAAAACCATCAAGAGGCAGGCAGCTGTGGGCTTTGTGGGTGTCAGCTAGAAACAAATAATGAAGTTATGACTAGGAACGACCCTTGTTTGATGCTACATGCATCTGACAATATTTGACTTGCATATATGTATTTTCTAGCTAATAGAAGACAAAATTGTTTTCTGTGGAGATTTTACCTGGTAATTTTTCTACTTTTTGTATATAATAGTGCATAGCTTTTTAAAAAGTGCACTGTAATGCAAAATAGTTTAGAACTTGTAGCACTGCATAATAAAAGCAATACTTAATTTGCATCTTCTAGTTAATTTTGTTAGGCTTTATGCCATCAATATTTGGGATTGGATATCCTTATTACTTAAAATGAAATTGCTTATGATCAGAAATCCAATTCTGAACAGTCTGAATGGTCACAGTTTTTTTTCTTAAGGTTGATTATGATATTAATTACACTCATTTATAATGTGAATTAGAAGAATATATTCAGTTCTACAACCAGTAAAGAATATGGGCCTTAAAAGAGCCTTCCATCTTAGTATCTTAACGGAGTTCAGTAAAATCTCTTGTTTAAAACTCTTCAGAATTAAATATCACTAATCAAATGTTAAGTTTATATCTCTCTTAATTTGGTTACAATTTAAGGATGATTTCATCTCAGTATCCATTCATGTGTACTCCTTTGATTCTGAAAGATGTCTGTTATTTTAGGGAATTATTTGTCAGTGGGAAAAAAGGAAAAGAAAAGAATATGAGCAGCTCACGTGCATTCACTGGGAAAGATAATATTTTCCTTCAACTAAATCTTCACAGCTCCTTTCTTTCTTTTCCTCACCTATTTAAAATTGTAAAAACTGATTACTTGGGCTCTGCAGATGCAGGTTCCTTTTTCAGATCAGCCAGAGTTTTGACATCTTCCTGCCCACAAACTGGGCAGAGTTGAATAGGGATTGAAAGTAACGTCTGTCATATCCACTAATAGGTTGAGAAAAAAAATCTGGGTAGTCTCAGTGACTAGACAGTTATTCCATTAAAGCATGCCCACAATTATTTCTCTAAATTTTCTAATCCTTTCTATAATTTTTTGTAGAGTAGGCAAGACTGCTAGTTGAACTAATATTGGCAATTCCTTTAGGAGCCTTTAAAGAATTAAAAATAGACTGAACTTAAGCCTCTGGATACATTCCATCGCATTAGAGAAAAATGAGTATGACAAACTGCATTCACAAGTCTTCTTTAGCACTCATGGGTTGATATCAGCTGTCCAATTTCTTGCAAAGCTACATAGTTCTCTCTCTCTCTCTCTCTCTCTCTCTCTCTCTCTCTCTCTCTCTCTCTCTCTCTCTCTCTCTCTCTCTCTCTCTCTCTCTCTCTCTCTCTCTCCCTAAATGTTTGGATTATGTTAGTTCCATGCTGTACCTTGTGTTACCAAAAGATTAACATTTCCTTTGTGAGCTGCATTTGTTTTATGGATTAGGACTGTCAGTTTTACAAAGGTCAGTTTTATCATCCTTGGAAATTTGGGCTTCAGTCCGTTAGGTTTAACTTCCCATTGTCCACAGCCAAAGTCACTCCAGTCCCTCAACTGTATTTCTACATGAAGATGCTTGTCTGATGCTACAGCATAGCAAGATAGGAATGAATGTGTACAGTATGGCTGCACTTCAAATCCCACTCCATCACAGGGGCTAATCCAAAACATTTTGCTGCTGGCCCTACTCTAATCTCAATCCAAGCCAGCTGTACCAACATTTGAAAATGGCTTCAATTTAGGGTTTGAGATTGCATCTGAACCATAAATCAAGCTTTATAAGGATTTGTAGTTGGCTAGCAAAGCTCAATTTGTAGCATTCAGTTGGAATTCACACATTCTTGAACAAGAACAATTGGATCTATTGATGCACCATTGAGGCAGGAATACATCTGGGATGCTGAATTTTGATCAGATGAAGAAAGAAAAACCAAAGCAACTCAAAACCAGAGTCTGCTTGTGTTGTGCCTGGAAGCTCAAATCAGACAGTGGATTTGTAACAATAATTAGCAGCAACTATGGCTAGGCATGGTGTTTGAACTCGACTTATCTATGCTTGTATTCCTTTAATCCAATTAAAGTCATTGTCATCATCATCATCATCATCATCATCATCATCATCATCATCATCATCATCTAATTCCCTTGGACTGAAAAGATTAGCATTGAAGAACTTCTCCATTCTGGCATTCTCTCCTCTCTGTATCATATAGCAAAATGTGCTGTATCTCAATATCGTTATTGTGGCTATTTCCTATCATAAACAACAGCTAATAATTATGAAGCTGCTGATTCCAGATAGGGGAATCTTACATGTGATGGAATGTGATAGTCTGGATTCCCAGGAGAGATGGGTTGCATTCCAGGGGAAAAAGAGGATAGTTTATGTGAGAGAAAGAGGATAAAGACAGCTTCTCCCTAATAGTTATCAGGGTATATGTATTTGATGTAAAGATAATAGAGTACTTCAGTTTGGCAAGATTCTCTCTATAGATATGGAACAATTAGAAAGATGCTTAGAAGAATCAATATGTGTCTTTCTTGGCTTTGGGGACTGACAATAAATACATTAATCTGGAGAAGGTGGAGAAAGGGGGGAGGAGAAACAGGCAGCTCATATTTTTTCTTATTAATATGATCTTTACTAATGATCTTATTCCATAGCAATTGACAGTTGCTCTTCATTGCAACTGTTTCATTACTTTTATGAAGCTATGAATTTAATATACCAATCTTACCTACATTTTTCAAGCAATAAGCTTGTCATATGTACACATATGTAAATATAGTTTACTCATTTTAAAAAATACATTGAACCATTAAGTTAAGTTAATCATAATTTAACACGGTGGCTAAACTCAAGCAACAACAACAATAATAATAAAGTTGGAAGGGACCTTGGAGGTCATGTAGTCCAACCCCCTGCTCAGGCAGGAAACCCTATACCATTTCAGACAAATGACTGTCCAGTCTCTTCTTAAAAACCTCCAGTGTTGGAGCATTCACCACCTCTGGAGGCAGGTTGTTCCACTGGTTAATTGTTCTAACTGTCAGGAAATTTCTCCTTTGTTCTAGGTTGCTTCTCTCCTTGGTTAGTTTCTATCTGTTGCTTCTTGTCCTGCTTTCAGGTGCTTTGGAGAATAGCTTGACTCCCTCTTCTATGTGGCAGCCCCTGAGATATTGGAACATTGCTATCATGTCACCCCTAGTCTTTCTCTTAACTCTGGGCATATCTTCATTTTCTCAGGTCCTACAAGAGCATCAGAGAAGATTTCTCATTCCAGAAATCTGTGAGAAAGTCATTTGTTGCCTTATAATAAGAAAGAGATAAGAAGAGAATAAAATGTTTACAATTTAGCATGGCAGAATGGTAGTCATGTAGGTAAATCACCATGCAGCTCCTTAAGAATGGCTCCTAAAGTGAACAAATAATAGTTATCAGCCCATCACGCACAGCCAGTTGCTGCAGGTTTTGATGTAAGCAAAGATTATCTTCTTTTGCCAGAATGATCAACTCATGCAGTGACCAGGATATTTGCAAGTCTAATAAACTATTGACACTTCATTTTCTCTTTCCTTTCTAGAAATTCAGTTTTTGGCATTTAATGCCTGTTTGTACTTTGATTCTCGGTGATTTCTTTTTTTTCCCACCTTCAGGTGGGCAAATCTTTGCTACATGGCCCCCAAAACTGTATTATTCTCATTGTTTGTTGGGTCCATGAAAAGATTTCTACTTTAATCTTCCTCACAACTTTTGAAAAGTAACATTTTCACCTTATGACTGCAAGCTTGAAAATAGAGCATGGACAATGCTGCCTTCTAAACTGACCAGCATGGTGTAGAAAAGCTCTAATAGTAGCAGAAGAGGTTTGAGAGGAGAAATTTAATATAGCTGATAGAAAAAATTGACAAGGTACATTTGGACTTCAAACAAAACATGGTTCAAATGAAATAACATGATCTTTTCAATCTGATATCTCTGATTCTTTGTCTATTCCCAGTAAAGTTAGCATCCATAATCATTGGAAGGCACAGAACAAAATATAAATATGATGGTTCATGTAAAGTCGCGTGCTTCACACAGAGATGGACACAGAGCTGGGGCAAAGACGAGCCCACTCCGAACAGAACGAACTGGGGAAACAGGGAAGCCTGGCATCTATTTGTACCTGCCCAGGTGGATGGCATCCAATCAGTTCAAACCTGGGCTTCCTGCCAGTGCAGGTGACAATGGGTGTAGATCCTGGCTCCCCACCAGGCTGACCACGCCTGGGGCTGTCAACAGCTTAACTCATTAGGCTTATCCTGAGTGAGCAGTTATCGCCCGGAGCTGTCCAACCCCTCTGCTGATCTGCACCATCAGCCTCCTGCTGTGCTGTCCTTTGTGTATGCTGGGAAGCATACACTGCAGTTCAAATTGGCTTTGGTGTAGTAATACAAACAATGCAAGGACACAGTAATATAGCTACTTTTATATCCTTATGATCGATTTATCTAAACCAAGTAAATTTCTGCACTAGGTGGGATAAAGAGAAAGGGATAATAAAACAAACTCAAGTCCAAAAGGGATTTAATAAATGTTAAGATAGTACAGATAATACAGTGCATTCCAGTATGACTGGCATAAACATTTGGTAAAGGAGACTCCTCCTTTATGGCACTATAGAATAGCAATAAAAATGCCTATCAATTTGGATAAGGAAGATCTTTGCTCATGTGCTACATTTCAGCAGGGAATGTGTTTTCCAGAATTACTGAGTTTTTCTTACAATTGTACTTGTTGTGCTTGGAAGGATTTTGTATTTTTTTGCAGTCATCTGATCATTAGCATTCTCTCTGAGAGCTGTTGAGGCAGCAGTTCCAAGAAGATTCCACATCCATTTGCACTTTGATTCAGGTGACCCTGAAAGCACAGATAAACCCCCAAATGGCCTCAACAATTCTCAGAAAGAGTGCAAAGACTGAAAAAAAAGCAATCCTTCCATCCCCCCACTATCATTCTGTCAGAATCTATCTTTTCATACCCCCACCATCCAGTCTCAACTGTCAGTACCTATCCTTCTGTCCAGTGGTGAGATTCAAATAATTTAACAACCAGTTCTTTGCAGGGGAAAGGTGGGGGCAGTGCCATGAGGCAGGTGGGGGAAGGGGGAAGCTGCCCCATGCTCCCCGCTTACCATGCTGAAGGGCCCCCGCAGCCAGGCCTACCACACCCCGACATCTGTCGTGCCTCACCTGTTTGGTAGTGACTTCTCCCATTTTCTCTTTCCTCTTCCTCCTTTGAACAATCCTTTCTTCCCATTGCTGCTTTTTCAGTCCCAGATGTCAGTTTGTCTGGAGCCTGTGCAGAAGGTCTTTGGAAATAAAGCCCTGCAGCAATTGGGTGGGGTGGGAACCATTCCCTTCACTGTTGGACCAGCTGCAAAATGGGCTGGAAGGAGCAGCCTGAGGACTCCAATCTGGTTTTGTAACAAGCAAGGGGATTGGAGGCATGTGAATCCATGCCAGTCTGGTGTCTCAAAAAACTGTGGATCCTTCCCATTCTGCATCAAGTAAACTTTAAAGAAACTTAAACAATATGGCAGCAAAAATCTGGCAGTGGGAAAAAAATCCAGTCTCATGTACGTGGAATCTGCACCACCCATCTTCTCCCGTGCCTCTGCCTGAGTGCTCAGCCTGCTAAACCTCATTTCCAGCCAGGTGATTGATTTAGCGAAAGCATGGGGGGGAGGTGGGTGGTGCAGATTCCCCATGCATGAGAAGTTGGCGAGGGAGGAAGGTCATTGGCAGCCCCAGCAGAAGGGCCGCTGAAAACAGCAGAGTCTTTGTTTGCACCTGCCTTGCCCAAGTCAGCCATGCTCTCCATGGCACCCTGTAGCTGATCTGAGAGCACGAAGAGCATGGCTGATGGGTAAGCGCATAGCAGGCACACACACAGACTGCTGTTTTCAGCGGCCCTTCTTGCTGCTGGGGCTCCCACTTGCCTACCTCCTCATATGTGCCTGCTATGCGTTCACCCGTCAGCTGTGCTCTCCACACTTCGGATCAGCTGCAGTGTACTGTGGAGAGCATGACAGACAAGGGGCAAACGTGAGGCAGGTGTACACACTAAATCTGCTTTTTTTTTTCAAGTGCCATTTTAACATCCGGTTCACCAAACTGAAGATACATTAGGTATCAGTTCTGCTGAACTGGTGCGAACCGGCCAAATCCCACCACTGCTTCCGTCCCCCAGCATCACAACTGATGAAGCTTCTTGGATAAGAAGTGAAATGTTTTATTCTCCTTTCTGAAGGAAAAGAAAAAATAATACAGTCAAGTTGCCTTTTGAAAAAAGCCTGTTAAGGAATTGTTGTGCAGAGGTCTCCTTGTGCTACCAAGGAGTTTCACAGATAAGGAAGGGTACTGAGAGCAGTAAGAGTCACACAGTAACCACAAGAGTACACTGAGTTGTAAAAGCAAAAAGTATTTTACTTTGAGGTGGTGTAAGAACAAAAATGCACGGTCAAAAATAAACAGTCCAGGTCATACACAATAGCAACAGTCCAAGGAGTAATCCAAAATACAAAGTCTTCTTACTGGTCCAGAGGTCAATACACAGTTGTACAGGTTTATCACAGTAGTAAACCAACAGTACAGCAAAACAGAGCAAAAACAGTAATAGTAGAGAGCAGTGAATTCAGAGAGAGAGAAGCTACGTTCCTAGCTCCCTCTTATGGCCATGAGAACACTTACATACCCATTGGCCAATTAACATCTTAAAGTCACAACATCATAGTTAATATATTTTCAACCCAACATTGTAGGCTATCACCATATGCCTAACAAAGCCCCTTCGAGATAACTATGACCTGGATGACTGAGAATCTCCCTAGACAGATCCAAAGTATCATAGACAGATCCAAAGTATAAATGAAATGTTGTAAGATTGCTATTCAAGATTTCATCACTGCAAAAATACCAAAACAAGATATCATGTGAAGATGCAGAAATCTCAAATAAGGCTTTATTATTTATTTAAAAGATTATTGGGGGGTGGTGGTGGTAAATCTGGGCATGTGCAAAGAAAATTGAGTACTGAGAAGCTGCTAACTGGAAAAAGAAAAGAAGGAAAGGAGGGTAAGTAGCTACTAAAATAATAACTGAATATCTCAAGCATGGAAAAAGGGAAGGATTGCTACTAATATCATTTATTCATTTATTCATTCGTGAAAGTTGAATTTTTCATGTTAATGAATTCTGTACTCAAGCCAAATACCTTGTTTTATTATTAGATTCAGTTAGTGATGCAACCAGCACAGAGCTTTAGGGCAGTAAGCAAAGGCCTTCCACGCTGCATTTCACAAAATCATAGGGCCAGAAGGGACTTTGGAGGTCTTCTAGTCCAACCCCCTGCCCATGGCAGGAGTCCTTATACCATTCCAGATAAACTTGGAATTGAGAGATGTTTGGAGAGAAAGGAACTTGCAAGAAAAAGACTTTACTTTTTTCTCTGATAGGCATCAATCTTTATCCAGGATTGATTTTGTATTAATTACTAATGAATTTTTTCTAGGATTAAGAAGATCAAGATATGTCCAAGAACTATATCTGATCACAGTCCAGTATGGTTGGAGATAGAAAAAGATAATGGAGATAGATGGTCTTGGCGACTAAATGAGAATTTGTTTAGATATCAGGAAAATGTCCATTTTCAATGTCCATTGAAAACCTCTAGTGATGGAGCATCCACAATTCCGGAAACAAGCTGTTCCATTAATGATTCTGCTTATTTCAGGTTGGATCTCCATCTGATGAGCTTCCACTCATTGCTTCCTGAAGTTTCCCCCCAAATACATTAGGAGTGGGATTACATTTTGAACAAGTAAGCTATGTACATGTTTCATTTTTTTAGACAATGAAAAAGCAAAAGCTGAACTGTAGTACTCATCCAAAGCCCAAACAGTACATACTGTTTTTGCTCTCTAGCCCCATCTACTGGCTGGGGGCTAAATACCAATCTGTATTGTTTGGGAGCTAACCTGGCCTCTTTTAAGAGTCATCTACCCATGAACCCTCACTCCCAGAACAAGTGCATCCTGGGAAGCCAGACTCCATTTCCTTTGGCATTTGGAGAAGGCAAAAGCACCAGGAAGTATCCTGTCTAATCTATGGCACATATTCATCCGAGGACAAAACCCATATCCCATAACACACAGCATTGCTGGTGAGAGTTAGATTTATCTGTATTTGTTATTGTTATGTTCACCAGCAATTCAATACTACTTATTTCATATTTCAGTTCTTATTGTATGTATTTCTATTTTTCCCACTTTCACCCATCCTGTTCTTTTAATAAAACATCCACATCTATGCACACAGTCTGTTTTATTGCAGGATAGGTAGGTTTAGTTGGATGTCAAGCTGCAGACAGAGTAACATGCAGTGAGGACAGAACACCAACTTAACACTCCAAATAGCATTGAATAAATAAGCTTGTGATAGCATAGCTAGCCAATAATTCCTCTACTATAACAAACATCATAAGAAAAGCTTGGGTATTCCTGCCTGAAACCAGAATTTGTCAAGCTTGAAAAGATAGCTTTCACAGAGCTTAATGAATATTTACTCTGTTAACACAACATACTGCTTATTCACAGGTTCAAATCACTTGGTAAGTATCTGGCATTGTGAGAAAAGTTGCAGCAGTAATTTAATATACCATTGTATGTTTGAGGTACTGTGTTTCCCTAAAAATAAGAGCTACCCTGAAAATAAGCCCTAGCTTGATTTTGGGGGGTGAGTCTAATATAAGCCCTACCCCCAAAATAAGCCCTAGTTTTGGGGTGAACCGCATGCCTAAAGATCAAGCTGGGGTTCGGGGTGGAGCTACCCCATGGGCCCTGCACCCACTTGCCTTACCGATAGAACTGCCACAGCCAGCCCTCTTACACCCCAGCAGCTGTTGCACTGCTGCCTGAGTTCTTCTGTGCCCATTTGTGGCCACATGGCTCATTTCGGGGCAGTGCCACCACTCATGGCAGGAGGCCGCATGGTGCTTCGGGCTGGTGCTGCCACTCGTGGCCACATGCCACATGGCACCGATCGAGCAGGTGCTGCCACTTGCAGCAGGAGGCTGTGCAGTGCTTCAGGCCAGTGCCACTGCTTGCGGCAGGAGGCTGTGCAGTGCTTCAGGCCAGTGCCACTGCTTGCGGTAGGAGGCTGTGCTTCAGGCCAGTGCCACTGCTTGCGGCAGGAGGCTGTGCAGCATTTCAGGCAGGTGCTACTGCTCACTGCAGGACATTGCAAACCATGTGGCCTCCTGCCATGAGTAGCGGCACCAGTGCAATTGGTGCCACATGGCATGTGACTGAGATTGGCGGCAGCCTGAAGCACTATGCGGCCTCCTGCCATGAGCTACAGCACTGGTGCAGTGCAACATGTGGCATCAGATGGTAAACAGTGGGAAGCAGCTGTTGAAGAAATTAAGCAGCGGCACAAGTGTTGGGGCATGGGAGGCCTAGCTGCGGCTGTCCTAAGGTAAGACATCCCTTGAAAATAAGACCTGGTGCCTCTTTTGGAGGCAAAAAAAAAAATAACACTGGGTCTTATTTTCAGGGAAACAGTATTGTCTCTTAACAATTTCAATCACCACCTCTACCACCCAAACCCCTAACCAAATAATATAATAATAAACCTTTATTGTCAAAGTACAACATGTGTACATTGAGATTAGCTGAGCCTCCCCCCGTGCTCTCTCCCCCCAACACACAGTGACAACAAACCCTCCATCCCACCACACCATGTGAACCAACTACACCACACACCGGCCTCCCAAGTCAATTCTGTATAAGATTATGTCCCATTTAAAAGCCTAACAGCCCACGGATAAAAGCTATTTTTCAGCCTGTTGGTACGGCTGGCTATATTCCTATATCTCCTACCGGATGGTAGGAGAGTAAAGAGATACCGTCCAGGGTGTGAGTCATCCCTGAGAATCTTCCTCACTCTTCCAAGGCAACAAGCCTTGGCGATGTCATCCAGTGGTGTCAGGGAACAGCCCACAATGTCTTGTGCTGTGCTCACTACCCTCTGTAATAGTTTCCTATCCGCAGCTGTCAGACCAGCATACCAAACCACAATACCATACGAGAGGACGCTCTCTATGGTAGACCGGTAAAAGAGGGTCATTAGCTGTTGTTCTACCCTGTTCTTCCACAAGATCCTAAGAAAGTGAAGCCTCTGTTGGGCCTTTCTAGCCACCTGGGTTGTGTTAACTTTCCAGGTCAGATCTTCACAGAGGTAGACTCCCAGAAATTTAAAGGAGGAAACTCTCTCTACACAGTCCTCTCTGATGTAAAGTGGGGCAGGTTCCTCCTTTTTTCTCCGGAAGTCTAACACCATCTCTTTCGTCTTGCCGATGTTTAGGTGCAAGTTGTTACTACACCATATGGATAGTTTTTGTACCTCCACCCTATATGCTGTCTCATCCCCACCCCAAATAAAGCCATAAAGTAACAAACTGAAACTGTGTGCACTTGCTTTATACAGAACCAAGAATTATCTCAAACTACTGTAACAGCTTGCTAATGGAGCAAAGCATTTTGCAAAACACCAACAATAAACAGATTTACGTAATCCCTTATGAATGTCCAGGTGGATGAGGAGTTATTCTGAAGGAACAGGACTTCATTTACTGCTTCTCCCTCCACAAGCTGTTTCAGATTTAGAGAGCAACCCAGCTAAAAATTTTACCTTCATTTTAGATCCACTGATTTTCACGGAAGTGTTAAGCATGTGTTGAAATCTCTCCCCACTGAATCAATGGGGCTTCAAAGTGCCTGTTGGCTGGATCAAGGCCAGTGTTTATGAATGCCGTGGATTCAAATATCACTGAACATATGAGGTGGCCTTCTGTTGCTGTATCATTCAATGCTGTTTAATCTTGCACTGTTTTTGTCTCAGTGTCATTGGCAGCCTGTGGTCTTAGATCCATTTATCAGGAGAGACAAAAGCTTGAATATGCATTTCTTCACATGTAGCCTGAACACCCTCACTATCAGTTTTCATCTACCAAACTGTATTGGATCATTGGATTGCTGGTTTTGTTCATCTGCCTCGCATTCTTTACCCTCCTCTAAAATAAAAATATGGCTGTAAGGCAAACTCTTAATTGGAAATATTGCCTATTCATGCTGGAAGAGATGGGACTGTCTTTCCCCTTCCCAGAATTCCATGGCTTAATCACGCTTTTAACCATGCTTTGTATGCAAAATGACTGCCATTCCTGATGTCTTGATAGAAGGGATATACTGTAATGAAACAGAAGACATGTGCCTTTATCCCAAAATGCTAACAGTCCTGAGGATTTTAGTCCTAAGTGTAATAATAGGACAAGCTCAGACCATGCAAATTAATGTTGCAATTTCTCAATTGCATTTCCAGCATCAAGATGATTTCAATCAACCTTTATTAACCTACACTGAAGTAGGTAATAAATACAATACATAATGTTTGGTTGTTTTCATCTCATTTTACAGTAATCTGTTCATTTAGGGACAAAATTAACTGTTATTTTAAAAGCTACATAAATAGGCTATACAAGTTAAATCAATTTGCTGTAAAAATGTTTTACTGTCATGGAAAGCTCAGCTGATTTCTCCAAAACCTCTGTGGAGATTCAGATGTGATGCAATGACTCCAGGGCTTAAGTTGAATGGGTACATGGGTGTCAAACTGCGGTCCGGATGTGACACGTGGAAGCTGCGCCCACCCCATTGCCAGCAATGGCAAAACTGTCCCGATACGTTGCACGATGTCACATGACATCACGAGTTTGACGTGTCTGCTGTAGTATGAACAAAAACTCTAACTCCATTTTAGAATTTGTTCAAAAATTAAAAACAGTTCCATAAGTATTCATTTAAATTACAGATATGGAGAAATGTCTAAATTACTCCAGAAGTACACTCAGTAGCTATTTTTAAATTGAATTAACTCTTATTGTAAACTTTGCATGGAGAAAAGATCTACATTATATGTGATACTTAATACCTTATGTCTGTATCTTATGACTTTAAATGCATTTATTGAAACAAAAAGGATCCCAATAATTGGCAGGATTTCTGCGGAGTTCATAGTTGAGCCCAAAGAGGACCTGAATTACAAAGTTTCTTATTCCAGGCAGTAACTAAAAACCAAATAATATTGATAAGACTGAAAAGCTGGAGGTTAATCCCACTTTTTCCAACATGTGTTTTGTTAGTTTACTCAATGAAAAATTTAGAAATTTTGTTTTCGAAGAATTCATTAATAACCCATAAATTCACTTGAATCATGTGAAGGAATAAAAACAGTTGTTTTTTTTTAAAAAAATGGCCCTTATATTTCTCTCTGTCTCTCTCTGTCTCTCTCCTGTTCAGAGTGCTATTTTCCTTTAAGATATAGGCACTTCATTTAAATGAGATTATACTTTCTGACATATACAGTGGAATGGCCTTTAAGCCTACGTGTGGTATTTTAGAAAACAGATGGGAAACACATTAGGTGAATGTTTTCCCTGAAGAAGAGGGAAGATCAATGTTTCTATCACATCATAGTAGATATTGCCTGGAGGTGATAACTATTAAATATATGGACATTTGTCATTTAACTCAAATTAATTCAATTTGTTAAATAAAGTCTAATTAATTTTGTATCTTTGCCCTATTCACTCCTTTGCCTGATTCCGTCCACTTTTTGGAATATGCCCTGTGGCATGTAATGAAAGTTAAAATATATCAAATCATGTTTGGTTTCTCAATAAAGGCAGCTGAGCTGACATGGTGTTTCTAGAACTAGAACAGTCATCTATTGCTGCATCGGCTTTATTCACACAATTCTCACTGGATGCATATCTTACTTGTCTCACAAAAGATACCTGCTGAATCAGAGATATTTGCCCTTTAAATGCACTCCTACAAATCTATAACATTCCTGGGATACAAAACATTGTTTCATTTTATCAGCATGTGTTGGGAGAAGCATATAAAAAGTATTTTTTTAAAATGCTATGTAAATAGCAACCTTTTTTTTCTTTGAAGATGAAGAAAAGCTTGGATATAGAGTAGTTTCCATGGTAACCCAAGGAAACTTCTGCATTGTAGAGAAATGTCACGATGCAAAGAACCAACATTTTGTGAATGTGTGCTTTTGCACATCAGGATGGGAAAACACTGTTTAAGAAAATGAAGTTAATTTGCATTCACGTCTCTGGATTTGGTTTTCCACATGAAATTCTTTATTTGGTTTTCCACATGAAATTCTTCATTTACTGCTTCTCCCTCCACAAGCTGTTTCAGATTTAGAGAGCAACACAGCTAAAAAATTTACCTTCATTTTAGATCCACTGATTTTCACGGAAGTGTTAAGCATGTGTTGAAATCTCTCCCCACTGAATCAATGGGGCTTCAAAGTGCCTGTTGGCTGGATCAAGGCCAGTGTTTATGAATGCCGTGGATTCAAATATCACTGAACATATGAGGTGGCCTTCTGTTGCTGTATCATTCAATGCTGTTTAATCTTGCACTGTTTTTGTCTCAGTGTCATTGGCAGCCTGTGGTCTTAGATCCATTTATCAGGATTGACAAAAGCTTGAATATGCATTTCTTCACATGTAGCCTGAACACCCTCGCTATCAGTTTTCATCTACCAAACTGTATTGGATCATTGGATTGCTGGTTTTGTTCATCTGCCTCACATTCTTTACCCTCCTCTAAAATAAAAGTGGATAATTCTTACCAGTGGATAATTCTTTTCTTGGCAATAGACAGCATCTGGAGCCATGGTGGCACAGTGGTTAGAATGTAGTATTGCAGATTAATTCTGCTGACTGCCACCAGTTCGATTCTGACCGGCTCAAGGTTGATTCAGCCTTGCATCTTTCCAAGGTCAATAAAATGAGGACCCAGATTATTGGAGGCAATATGCTGACTCTGTAAACCACTTAGAGAGTGCTGTAAAGCACTATTAAGTGGTATATAAGTGCTCTTGTTAGTGTTATCTGTGGATACTTGCAAGTGAGTACTACATTTCTAGGGAGGAAACAGTAAACAACAGCTCTAATATCAGGAAAGGAATTGGCTGACATTTATACCAGCATTTCAGACAACTGATCTGGTCAACAAACCTGTTGGGAATTTAGGATGCAGCTTGCCATTTTACCAAGTAGACTTTTTACCTTCTCATTCTGTACTATTTGAATGCCACAAATCATCATTCTACGTGAGTTGGCATTACTGAGAGGAACATTTTATGTAGAGCATTATCATTTTGCAATAGCAAAGAGCATTGCTAATGAAGCGTGGAAAAGGACACATTCGTCTAATGGGTACACGTGTCAATTTTCAATTAAGGCTGAGCTGGAAAGTGAAAAGGAGATGAGCATGGAAATAAACCCTTGACCTAAGGAAGGAAGGAAGGAAGGAAGGAAGGAAGGAAGGAAGGAAGGAAGGAAGGAAGGAAGGAACCTTTTTTAATGTACTGCAGTATGTTATTCTTGGAGGGATTGTGATTTGTTTTTAATAACATCAAGCTATGACAATATTAAATTTAGATCATATTGGCTTCAACGTGTATCCTGCAGCTCTTGCACTACTGGAAAGAAATCTATTTAGATACTGAAAAAATGGACAGATTTCGTATAGATCTCAATTTGCTTTCAGTTAGGTATCTCTCCCTTTCTCCCATGTGATGTATTTTCAATATAAACATAAATACCGCATCCCAAAGCAGATTGGAGCTGGGTGTGATTCAATCAATTTTGGTGTTCTGAGTTAAATAGCAAAGCATTCAGGGATCATCCAATAACCCCTTACTGATGTGATGCATTACAGAAAATATGCAGGATGTATTTACAGAATATATGGCTGCATTTATAAGAGGCTAACAATAACTCCAGTTATCTTGTGTAGCTTATTCCGTGGGATAAAAGAATGTGTATTTGAAATGGGGGTTCGGGGTGGGGGTGGTCACAAATCTAATAAATAAATACCTATGGTGGGTGAGTAATATTGAATTATTATTCATCCAATACTTCCAAACTTTCTCTCTTGAAATATTTGTTCAGTCAACGGTGGAAACGGAGTCAGCTTCTGCTGTGAGTTGAAGCTGAGACGCATTGGCAGCCCCCAAAAATGAAGCATTATTTTGCTAGTAAAGTGCCTATGGAAGGGAGAATATGGCCGCTGATTTCCCCATATAGTCTGATATTCTGGATAGCCATGCAGTAACCTATGGACTGTGGAGAGGTCTGTATGGACTGAAGATGCAGCAAACTGACAGGGAGAGCTTAAAGTTCCACAGTGTAGACTGATGGGTTAGTACTATTAGTTAAGGAAGTATTTATTAGTTTGCCCGTTTAATAAGTGTAGAGGGTGTCAATGAACAATCTAAAGAGAGGGCCTCCTCAGGGTGCCACCGGTCAGAGAATGTCGATTGGTGGCCCCCAGGGGGAGATCCTTCTCTGTGGGTGCCCCGGAACTATGGAATCAGTTACAGGTTGAGCTCCGGATGGCGCCCGATCTTTGCTTCTTTCGCCGCGATCTAAAAACACACTTGTTCGAACAAGCTGGCCTGGCCTGATGGGGGATTGGTGGGGTTTTTATTGTATTTTATTGGGGTTTTACTATGTATTAATTGTTTTTTAGTGGGCATGTATTTAATCATTTTTTAACTTTTGTAATTCTGTGTTTTTTATTCTTGCCCTGTTCACCACCCTGAGTCCTTCGGGAGAAGGGCGGTATAGAAATATTAATAAATTAAATTAAATTCTAAAACATAATGAGATGGTCGACGAGCTGTAGTGTTTGAGAACTCTTGGTGTAAAGATAGCAGTGCCTTCTACAAGAACTAGGAACAGCCTGGGAAGAAAACAGCAGTTAAAGTGGGAGTATTCTTTTCCTAGGACAATATCCCTATTGGCTGAAACAAGGGACATTGCCTGTTATAGCATATGATCTTTTTCCTATTGGACTTTAGGGTACAGCAGAAAACAGCTTCAATGAGCTTGGAAGAGAATGAAAAGGCATCGAGTGACTCTTCTTCTCAATCACGCTAGAAGATTCCATTTGTTCTTCTTCCTTGAGTTGTAGGGTTTTATATGGTTTTGCTTGTAGTTCCACAGACACGATGAAGTGGAGGAGGGGAGGGAGAGGGATAATTTGATAACTGCTGTTATTCTTCTGCAGTGTCGCAGCAGTGAGTTTTTTTCCAGCATTTCACCAGTTTGGGAAGCCATCTGCTTGGAAGTTCCAGTCTTATAGATATGCTTGAGATTCTTGCAAAATTGGCCTTTTATTCAAGGTGACTGGCACTGATGACATTTTATTCATCCAATCAGCTTTTCAGCAAAATGCTTAATACGCTTGTTCCATCTCCCCCAAATAGAAGTTGGCATTAAATGTGAACAAAAGGTCACATTTTCAGATGAAAAGAGGGAAGAAGGATTCCTCACAGACAATATTTCTCCTTCAATACCACCCATGGTATGAAGGATTTTTCTTTGTATAAGCCTAAAATGAAGCAGAACTGAAATTTGGGGGATGAGAAACTCTTAGGAGAGTTTGAAGGAGAAGAGCTGTTGATCAAATTGGGATCTTTGTTAGAAAAGCAACTTCTCAGCATTCTAAACTTCATTATGGCTCCACTTATTCATGTTATTGAAAATATCTCTAGATCTTGAGGGACAGAAAGCATTCTGGGATACTTTCTAGGGAGAACTGGAAAGGAACACAATGCGATTAATATATTTGTATGCAGTACATTAGGTGGGGAAAAAACCCTTTTCCAAAGCAGGCATGAGAATATTAATTCCCCTTGCCTTGTCTTTCAATTTGAAAATCAAGGAAATATTAAATCCAGTTTTGGCACTCCAATACAAAAAAGATGCTGAGGGCCTAGAAAGAGTGCAGCAAACAAGAGCAAAGATGTTAAGGGGTCTGGGTCCTAAATTGTATGGAGAATGCCTAAGGGAACTGGGTATGCTTAGTCTAACAAAGATAAGGATTAGGGGGTGACATGATAGCCTTCTTCCAATAATTGAAGGCTGGCCCAAGGAAGACAGGGTCAGTCTATTCTCCAAAGCAACAGAGGGCAGGACCAGAAGCAATGAGTTGAAGCTCATCAAAGGGAGATCAAACCTAGAAAAAAGGGGAAATTTCCTGACAATGAGAACAATTAGTCAATGAATAGCTTGCCTCCTGAACTTGTGGCTGCTCCATCACTAAAGGTTTTCAAGGAAAGATTGAACAACCATTTGTCTGGGATGGCCTAAAAGCTCCTCACTTGGGCAGAGGATTGGGCAAAAGACCTCCAGGGATCCTTCCAGGCCCATGATTCTAAGTTTCTGGTGGGCTTAAAGTACATATAAAAGTTAATAACAGTAACTACTATTGCAACATCTTTTCCCAAACTCCATCGCTAACAGTGACAAAATTGGCTCAGCCCCCCAGTGATCTCATGACCTCATTCTCTAGAGACTGAAAAAGATCAAGATAAAAATACGGGTCACTATCAGCAATAAATAAATAAATAAATGTGACCACTATGCAGTTAAACTATAATATAACATTATGCTTGGTGGCAGGTCATATTTAGCCTATTGTTGTTGTAGAGGTCACCATTATTATCTATTGTATCGATGGAAATCTGACTCTGAGACTTTAATGACTTTTTTTAAAGACAGCCTTGCCATGTAGCATCACAAAGTGACCCAGGTCAGTTTGCAGCTCAGGAGAAGATAGGAAAGAATTGGATAGGAACTGGTCTTTGAACAGCAAAGCAAACCTTTTAAATCACTGGCCATTGTGAGTATGGAGGGAATTCCTACGTCAGCTCCACCAATACAACAAAAGATTGGGTTGAAGTCCTAAAGGGTGTCTATGCATTGACATATGCATTTTTCCTTCAGATCTGCCACTGAGTGCTTGTAAAGTTGGGGTTGGGAATGATAGGAATGGGATCAGCTCTCCAGATTGTATGGAAACTGGACACAGAGTCCAGTGATTGAAAGGGCAATTTCCTTTCAGACCCCTCAGTTGGAGATATGGAACGACAGATAATGAGGCCAATGCTAGCTTTGACTTAAACACCTCTGTCATATTTGATGTTTTATAATCTGATGCCATCACATTTTGGGGGGTACCCTGGATTAACTTTTGAGATTTTCAACAAGGCTTGTTTGTCAGCGTCACTATTAAAAGCAGGGAACTCAGAAACTATTCTTAAACCTCACTTTCATTTTGAACAGGTAGCCAATTTAGCCCAGCTAACTTCTGAAAGCTCAATGAATAATATAGGGACTTATTCTTTAAGGTTTCGAGCAAGATGAAGAAAATACCACTTTTGATCCTGCAATATGGATCATACTTCTTTTTCCTATTGCTGGGAGGATATCATGAAATATAGATTAATGGTGGCATTTTCATATGTTTGATGTGCCATTTAACGAGGTGGAAACTCTTTCATATATGACATCAAAAGGGACTTGCTAGAAGTTCTCTCTCTCTCTCTCTCTCTCTCTCTCTCTCACACACACACACACACACACACACACACACAAACAAACACAGATCTCTTTCTCACTGAGCTCAGGAATATTATCTGAATTCCTGAACTCCAGCTTTTTAGAACCTCATATATTAGGTTCTAAATAGGTTCATATAATATAGGGACGCGGTGGCTCAGTGGGTTAGGACACTGAGCTTGTTGATCAGAAGGTCGGCAGTTTGGCGGGTCGAATCCGAGTGCCGCGTAACAGAGTGAGCGCCTGTTACTCGTCCCAGCTTCTGGCAACCTAGCAGTTCGAAAGCACGTAAAAATGCAAGTAGAAAAATAGGGACCACTACGGTGGGAATGTAACAGCGTTCCGTGCGCCTTTGGCGTCTAGTCATGCCAGCCACATGACCACGGAGATGTCCTCGGACAAGGGCTGGCTCTTTGGCTTTGAAATGGAGATGAGCACCGGCCCCTAGAGTCGGAAACGACTAGCACGCATGTGCGGGGGAACCTTTACCTTTACCTTTATATTCATTAAATCACAAAGTCAGTTTCCACGGTTCAATTTAAGATAAACAGATGAAATTCAACTTTCAGTCATGTGTTTGTCTACAAAATTGTTGGAAAAATTGCTGAGAGTAATGCCCTGCTAGGCTTGCACCAAACACACTCCAAGCCAGTTCCTATATCCACATCAGAGCAAGAGATGGAGATTTTGTTCAGGAATCCAAACTTCTTGTTTTAAAAAAGCTGGGTATAATTTACAAGGCTCTTAGCTCTCAGATACTAACTATATTATAGAAAATGACAGACTTCCACAACACATAACATCTCCTCCTAACGTTTCATCAATTTAAACCCAGTTATTTCTGCTCATTTATTTTATAACTAGTGATTTAGCTGTATTTATTTATTTTCTTCCATTCCCCAAATGATGTCTTTGAGATACTGAAGCATATCATATCACATCATCTCCACATCAGATGATTTAATCTGTTTTCTATTAAGTTTTTTTCCGATTGAATCTCATGGCTAACAGCTTTATCGAAGAGATTTAAATGTCTATGATAGCATTTATTTTGAAAATTTTGAAATAAGAGAAGGGGAACATATTCCTCCCCAGTAAGCATGACCATTGAGTGTGAGTTGCAGTTCAGCAAGCTCTGGATGTCATCAGTTTCTCCTCCATTGCTTAACTGTCTATGAAGTTTCTTATAATTTGGTTTGTATTCACCAGTGTGACATTTTAGTCTTCTAAAATTCACAGTGGAAGATCAACACCACCAGTCTGTCTTATTTTTATACTGATTCTTCTGTTTCCTGTTTAGTTCACAAAACTAACTACTATTCCACTCTCTAACTTCTCATTAGGTAAAGGTAAAGGTTCCCCCACACATGCGTGCTAGTGGTTTCCAAATCTAGGGGCCGATGCTCATCTCTGTTTCAAAGCTGAAGAGCCAGCGCTTGTCCGAGGACATCTCCGTGGTCATGTGGCCGGCATGACTAGACGCCAAAGGCACACAGAACACTGTTACCTTCCCACTGTAGTGGTCCCTATTTTTCTACTTGCATTTTTACATGCTTTTGAACTGCTAGGTTGGCAGAAGCTGGGACGAGTAACAGGCACTCACTCTGTTATGCGGCACTCGGGATTCTCATTAAGGCCTGTAAATTAAAATTATTTCTGAGAATGGACCCAGGACAGTGTATCCAAAAAGATACCATCAAGTCTTTCTAGCATGTCCTGTAAACTCCAATCTTTTTGCTAGTAATTTGGGAATGAGAGAGGAATGGGTTCCCTAAGAATGAAGACAAGACCTTCATTCAGATCTTGTTTGAGTCTAATTAGGTTTTCATATGTTCTGCTCCTTACTAGTAGACGATTCTAGTTAGTTTATTGATGGTAGACATGTCAACTGTGAGAGATTACTCTTAAGAAATTTAAGGCCCTTTAATTGAAGGAATTCAAATTGCAGTATATAAAAAAATCATATTTGTTTATACTAGATTGCTACCAGGCTATACGGATGGTATATTCCAGGTATATTTCTTGCTTTTTAGCTCAAGCAGTTACTACATATATGCCTTTTTTAAATGGTTCTAAATAATAACTATTAAGGTAATCATATGTTACTAAGACAATAACCTGTTATTATCTTAATAATATCATTATGACATATTGCCGAGAGATGTTGTGGATTCTATAAGCTGATTGGACAAAAGGATCCTTCTGGAGGTACAGTGGGAGTGAAATCTGGAGAACTATAGAGCAGACATATCAAACTCATGTCACGTGATGTCGTGTGACGTATCAGAGCTCTTTCCCCATTGCTGGCAATGGGGTGGGCACGGTTTCTTTGTGATGCGTCTGTCCTGTGGGCCGGCAGTTTGACACTCCTGTTATAGAGCATGGCATTTATTTATTTATTTTTAGAAATTTTTATCCTGCCTTTATTAACTATATTCACAACTCAAGGCTGTGAAACTCTTCCTAATACTCTTCCCTTCCTCTTCCTATTTTTCCCAGTGTTGCAAGGTTATTTGGACTAAGAGAGACTGACCTGGGCCAAAGTCAACCAGCTGGTTTTCATGTCTAAGGCAGACTAAGGTAGACTAGAACTCACTGTCTCCTGGTTTCTAGCCCAGTGCCTTAACTACTAGACCAAACTCACTTTCTTAATTCATGACATGAAGCAAAACATTCCATGTTGCAAACTTTTATTGGCATTTCCACCATTCTAATCTAATTTTTAATTAAAAATCTAATTTTTAATCCACTGAACTTCGTTACCATTATGGAAAACTCATGTGGAACACAGAGCACTCATCTGAACTCCAGGAGCCAACCAGCATGTCATTTTTTGACCCGAGTTTCTCAAGATTTTTTTCAGGAGTTTTTCAATGAAGTTTTGAAGATATTTAAAATATTACCATAGGCAAATTTACTATACTTGTCCTCCATGAAGTTTATATTTCATTTGTCCTAAGTACTGCATGGCTCATAGATTTTTTTATATACTTCTGTGTCTTGATGTGTTATAACTAAATATATTGCTTTAATGTGTTATTAAAGTTGTTTTCTTCTAATGGAGAATTATTGGTTACAAAGAATGATTACCGTATTTTCCGGCGTATAAGACAACTGGGTGTATAAGACGACCCCCCAACTTTTGAGATGATTTTCAAGATTTTTCGTCTTATATGCCGGAAAATCAGCGAGCCCGGGAAGGCACGCCCTCTCCTCTCACTGTGGATGAAGCAGGGCAGGCTGGTGTCTGGTGGGAGCTGGCAGGGCAGTCCTGCGCACGCGCGCGCTCCCCAGCTGTTAAGGAGCACTCCTTAGCAGCCGGGGAGTGCGCGCGTGTGCAGGACTGCCCTGCCGGCTCCCGCCCGATGCTCTTCCCTCTTGAGGCAGCATCGCTCCCCGGCTCCTAAGGAGTCCTCGGGGATGCTGCCTCAAGAGGGAAGAGCGTTGGGTGGGAGCCGGCAGGGCAGTCCTGCACACGCGCGCGCAGAGCCTCTGGCTCGACACTAACCCACTTTCCGCCTAAGATTTCTGTCTGAGCTGGTCTTACAAATCTCGGAGCCGACCGATGCACTTGATTGCAGAGGAGCACGTACCTGACCGGCCAGCTCACATGGTTGCAGATGAAGGACGTGGGCCAGGATGCGCCACGCAATCCATCCCCGGCCGCCGGAGGAGGGGCTCGGCCCTAGAGCGGCGCCTGGGCTTTGATCGGGCCCCCGCACGCTCGGCCCTCTGGTGCATGCGGGAAAAGCGAGAAGGAAATGTGTTCTGGGCCGATCCCAGAAGAGCGCCTCAGAGGTGGGCGCCGTCTCTTTGCCAGGCTCCAGAGCGCTGCAGGTAACATGGTCGCTTTGGGGGGTTTCGGTCGTGGGTCGTTCCGAAAAATTTTTAACCTACTTTTTATAAAGCATGAGGAATAGATTCTACTGTGAATGAAATTCAGTTCTCTTTCCTAATAATTTACAGCACAATTTTGATTCACAGGATCTCCACCTCTAACTTTGTGGCAATAAATTAGTGCTATTTCTTGTGCACTCTACAGAAATGGATTTCGAAGCAGTCACAAAGTCAAGAGGAAAGAGCGTCGGGTGGGAGCCGGCAGGACCTGACACTCTTCCCTCTTGAGGCAGCATCCCCGAGGACTCCTTAGGAGCCGGGGAGCGATGCTGCCTCAAGAGGGAAGAGCGTCGGGCGGGAGCCGGCAGGGCAGTCCTGCACACGCACGCACTCCCCGGCTGCTAAGGAGTGCTCCTTAACAGCTGGGGAGCACGCGCGTGCGCAGGACTGCCCTGCCAGCTCCCGCCAGGCGCCAGCCTGCCCTGCTTCCTCCACAGTGAGAGGGGAGGGCATGCCTTCCCGGGCTCACTGATTTTCTGGCGTATAAGACGACTGGGCGTATAAGACGACCCCCCAACTTTTGAGATGATTTTCATGGGTTAAAAAGACGTCTTATACGCCGGAAAATACGGTACTTCTTATTCTGGCATACAGTGTCCCAATAGAGTCAGAAAAATTACCAGAGACAACATTTCAAACTCTACATCAGGAAGATTTCAAATTTTAAGCTTTAATAAAAAAAATTTTATATAAAAAAGGAAACTTTCATATATAGATATTTTTAAAAAAAAATTAATTTAAGGAAATCAAATTTTAGAGTAAAAAAAATAACATTAGTTTATACTAGATTACCATCAGGGTATACAGCATGTATAGTCTCCTGAAATGTCTTTTCAATTTCAAATAGTAACTAGATTGTTTCATATACAGGTGAGAAATTCTTTTGCTGTTAAAATAAGTAAAAATGTATCTTCTGCTTCAGGAATTGGCAACCTTTGCAATTTTGAATCACACTGAACATTGGACAGGGGACAATGTTCAGTGGACTGATGTAAGGTTGGTAAGGGATATAGGTGGAAATCTTTTTTATTTTTTGCCTATCTTGGCGGTGGGGGGGGCAGCGTATTGATGATACCCAACTCCAAAGCCACGAATGATCTCACCCAGCGGTTTCATATAGATGTTGAACAGGAGAGGCGAGAGGACCGACCCCTGAGGAACTCCACAAACGAGAGACCTCGCGGTCGACCTCTGCCCTCCTGTCAACACCGACTGCGAGCGTCCCTGGAGATAGGAGGAGAACCACTGTAAAACCGTGCCTCCCACTCCCAATCCCCTGAGACGCCGCAGCAGGATACCATGGTCGATGGTATCAAAAGCCGCTGAGAGGTCTAATAGGACTAGAACAGAGGAATGACCCCTGTCCCAAGCCCTCCAGAGATCATTCACCAGCGCGACCAATGCCGTCTCCGTGCTGTGCCCGGGCCTGAAACCCGATTGGTACGGGTCTAGATAATCCGCTTCATCCAGGACCAAAGGGAGCTGATGCGCCACCACACTCTCAACAACCTTCGCAAGAAAGCGAAGGTTGGAGACCGGACGGAAGTTGTTCAATACAGCTGGGTCCAAGGCAGACTTCTTGAGGAGGGGCCTCACCACCGCCTCTTTCAAGACAGCAGGGAAGCTACCCTCACTCAAAGAAGCTGATATAACTGCCTGGAACCAGCTGCGTGTCCTCTCCCGGGCTGCATAAACCAGCCAGGAAGGGCACGGGTCCAATAAACATGTGGTGGAGCTCAGTCTCCCCATAATCCTGTCCACTTCCTCCGGAGTTACAGAATCAAACTCCTCCCAAGTGATATCGACAAGACCACCCGCGTCCTGATCGCCAGACTCTGCCCAGTCAGAGTCCAGACCGGTCCGAATCCGAGTGATTTTGTCCGACAGATAATTGTTAAACTCCTCGGCAAGACCCTGCAAGGGTTCCTCCCTCACCTCCTGATTAAGGAGGGAGCGAGT
Source organism: Vipera ursinii (assembly GCF_947247035.1). Taxonomy (NCBI): domain Eukaryota; kingdom Metazoa; phylum Chordata; class Lepidosauria; order Squamata; family Viperidae; genus Vipera; species Vipera ursinii. The sequence continues at coordinate 172,029,132 of NC_139512.1, read as the reverse complement.
CACCCTAAACAGAGCGGCTGGGCGATTATCTGCGGACGCGATAAGGGCAGCGAAGTGATTAGACCTCGCCACCCTTATCGCAGCGAGATAAGACCTAATATGGGTTCTTAGTCGCAATCGGTCGGATTCGGATCGGCTGGACCTCCAACCGCTCTCTAGGCCCCGTCTCCGGCGCTTCATCTCCCGGAGCTCCGCAGAGAACCATGGAGCTCGATGGGATCTGCATCGGGTCAGGGGCCGCAAGGGTACAACTCGGTAAAGAGCCTCAGTGGCTGCCCTTTCCCAAGCTTCCACTAAGGCATCTGCCGAGCTGTGAGTGGGGGAGGCAGGTGGGGACCCCAGCGCTGCCTGGGATCTCGCGGAATCCATTAAGCGTCTGGGGCGGTACCATCTAACTGGTTCCACACACCCACGGCGGGGGGTGGCAAAACGGAAGACCAGCCGCAGGAGATGATGATCGGTCCATGACAGGGGCATAATAATTGGAGAGCCCCCACCAAGATCATCTAACCACCGACCAGATAAGAAAACTAGGTCAAGGGTGTGGCCTCCCTCATGAGTCGGTCCTGAAATTACTTGCGTCAGGTTCATGGCCGTCATGGAAGCCATGAACTGCCGAGCCAACTCAGATGATCCTCCCAGAGACGGTAGATTGAAGTCCCCCAAAACTATAAGTTTCGGGAACTCAACCACCAACCCAGAGAGGACATCGAGAAGCTCAGGCAGGGCTGCTGCTGCGTGACTAGGCGAAAGGTACACCAGCAGCAAGCCCAACTGCACACCAGGGCCGCATCTCAAAAAGAGAGACTCACACCCGACTATCTGCGGAACGGTGGCCTCCCGCGGAGCTAAGGTCTCCCTCATAACAACAGCCACTCCCCCACCCCTGCCCTGAGCCCGAGGCCGGTGTAGCACCCGGAAACCTGGTGGGCAAAGATCAACCAGAGGAATACCGCCCTCTGGGCCCAACCAAGTCTCCGTGATGCAAGCCAGGTCCGCCTGCTCACCCTCGATCAAGTCATGGACGAGAGGAGCTTTATTAACGACAGACCTGGCATTCAGGTACACCAGCCAGAGCTCAGGCGGCTGCACATCCTCACTCCCGGGACCTCGGGGTAGAATAAGAGGGTCGGAACGCCTCACCGCTTGCAAGTAGCAGAGAGGCCTTCCCTGAGATCGATACGGCCCTCTGTTCCTACACCTGCTGCCATTCCCTAACGTCGTGGGAATAGGCATTCCCACGACTTGCCCTGGAGCCCCGGGGGTGACCGACCCCCGCTCCTCCCCTCCGCGATCAATACCGGCCCTGGCCTGAACAGTGGTTGCTGGACTGCCCCCCATATCCGAACAACCAAAAGAAGTTCCCACCCCCCTCCCTAACCTCCTAAAAAATTTAACCAAAAAATTAACCAGGGGCCTCCTATTTGGCTTATATCAGAGGCCCCTACCCATGCCCAGCCATCTCTCAGGGTCCCAACACTTGGGCCCTTCATCAAGAGGAGGTGTAAAAAGTAAGGCGGGTCGCTCCCAGGATGGGGGGCCCCCCTGAGAGCGTATAAGGTCGTGCTAGAATAAGTCAGACGCATGATCTTAACAAGTAGGGCGGTATATAAATATAACTAAATAAATAAATAAATAAATATCAAGTTTGATCCTTCATCTTTAAAAGTCAATACTGTAGTTTTCTAGGTAGAATAATTCCCAGTGTATTCAACAGGATTTTCTTGAAATCTTAAAATACTAATAATTGGAACTATTGCCTACCTCTTCAGAAGTAAAACTGAAAAAAAAATACAAGTGCCTTGCAGTACTCCTCACAAACTAAAGAAGCAAAGGAAGATTCATACTTGCATTTGAGATTGCCAGTTTTCAATGGCACAAGGTATCTGAAATAATGAAATGAGTCTATCACCATCATAACTACTTGGACAACCCATCATAGGGTAGAAAATAATCACTTGTACAGATGTCAGTTTGGAAGCTACTGTGTGATTGACAGAAATTCACTGGACATAACTTTCTGTTTCTGTTATAATGAGTGTTTCAATTTATTCCACCCAAATAGTGTATATGCACAAGTTTTTTTTTCCAAGAAGATATGATTTCTCCATAACTCTGAGAAGCAGAGATGTTTAAAGTTAAACTCGCTAAACATTACTGTAATAGCTCTAAACATGCCATTATTGAGTGACTTGATAGCATCTGGTGGTTCTGGGTTACACAAAACATTCAAGGTTATTGAATTCTGCTTCAAGTATGGTTATGGATTAGAAATTGCTTTGGTCACTTTGGCAGGGGATCCATGTCAATAATATTTATTTATAAAATGTATTGGCTGCCCATCTTACTTACCATGGCTAACTCTAGGCGGCTTGCAGTCATAAAAATGTATCTCTACATATACATTTCAACATAAATAAATTAAAACCAAACATTAAAATCTAAGGACACATAGGGAGGGCGGGGGTAGAGTGGGGAGTGGTGGAATCTGTTGTTTCTCATTCAACAACCTCTACTGTGCTGTCCCCATTTAGGACCCAAGACAACTGGCAAAGCCACATCTTTAGGCCTTTGCAAAAGGATAGAAGAATTGGGAGCAGTCTCACATTGGGGGGCAAGATGTTCCAGAGGGCAGGAACAACAGCAGAGAAGGCCTTCCTTCTGGACCTGGACATCCAGAACAATTGGGCTGATGAGCATACCTCCACTACTGGCACAATTGGGATGGGCCAATCCCAGTGGGGTGAGATGGTAAATAAGTTGTTGGCTTCATTGGACATACTGTATAGTGCATTTATATGCCATCACTCATGCTTTTATTTATTCAATTATTGTATGGCTGAAAATCACTTGTAGGCACTGATTTATTATACTTTTGTTCTTTTTTGGAGAAATGAATTCAAATTTGGTATTAGGAGAATTGTGTTGGATATAATGGATGATGTTCCATTTAATTCTTCATATGCAGGAAGTTCTGGATGATAACATTCATTTCTATTTTTGTCAGCCTTACCAGAGAGGAAACATGACCAGATAAACTAATTCTACTTTATTGTAAAGCTATATTAACAGAATGTTGCAAATTGGCAATTTTTTTTCCTGATGTCACCTTTACAGCCTGAGAACCTAGAGAAGGTTCCTTATGAGCTTCTTGCTCTGCTCTCTATGGAGCTGTGGACTATGATATCTCTTATCTGACCATTCCATAGGAAGCATGTCTTTGACCTATCTCCCAACATCTTTCCCACATATCATTACAATTCTTTTTTGCTATGTAAATCCAAGTTACAATTTGATATCAGAGAGAAATGGTAGGATGAATTCAACAGACTGAAAATTCTTCCACACAAGACCAAGTTATTCTTGGGCAATCCAGGGCAGGTGAGGGATTCAACCTGTTATAGATGGGAGTTATGCTTCTCCTGAAGACTCAGTTCCCTAGTTTGGATATATTAATGGATACAATTCTGAACTGATCCAGAGGTGCATTTCCTTAACCAAACTTATTATGCAAATTTCTGTAGAAGAGCAGGCAGAGCCGGGGTGGGGGGGTGGGGGAGTTAAATGTGTCATAATTTTAGAGTCCTTGCATTGCCACAAGAGATATAAGTTCAGCTCCTCCTTGAATTCCATTGTCACTTATCTAGCACCAATTTAGTTCTGACTGTTAGTTGACGAGATTCTTGTGTACAGGTTTGAAAAAATCTTCTATGCTGCAATTTTATGAATACTTGTGATTCTTTACATCTTGACAATTTCTCTGTTCCAGGACATGTCAAATATTCCCAATATGATGCATACCTTTCATTTTATTAAGACTAATACACAATATCTTAGTCTGCCTTGAAAAAATCTTTAAAAATTTTGGTTCCTCTTGAATGCCATGGCCAGACTATCATGTGGACACAATTGCAAGGGATACGTGAACCTACCCTGGCCACTCATCTGCCTCCAGGCAAAATGCAAGCATCAATCATCCTATAAAACATATATCATTTGGGGCCATCCTTTGAATGGTATGTTGTCTTTTACAACTTTCTTAGGACTTCATGATCCTTAGAAAAGCTTTGCCTTGGCAAAGCAATAATAATTTCAATGCTAATTTTAATTTGATTTTTTTTCTACCAATGCCTTCATCATAGCTAGGGGAGTCATAAAAACTACATGCTACCGAATATTGTATAGTCCTCTTGACCCATATTTTCCTAGGAGAATCACTGCAAAAAATAACATACGTTTCATAAAAATCATTGAAAAGGAAGAGTGTAAGGGAAGGAACCCCTTCATGGATTACTGCCTTGTTGTGGCGAAGGGGCTTGCGTAATTCAATGAAGCTATGAGCTATGCCGTGCAGGGCCACCCAAGATGGAAAGGTCATAGCAGAGAGTTCTGACAAAACGTGATCCACTGGAGAAGGAAATGGCAACCCACTCCAGTATCTTTGCCATGAAAACCCTATGGACAGTACCAAAAGGCAAAACGATATGACGCTGGAAGATGAGCCCCTCAGGTCGGAAGGCATCCAATATGCTACTGGGGAAGAGCAGAGGGCTAGTACTAGCAGCGCCAGAAAGAATGAAGCGACTGGGCCAAAGCCGAAAGGACGCTCAGCTGTGGATGCATCTGGTGGTGAAAGGAAAGTCCGATGCTGCAAAGATTTTTTCTCCATAGGAACCTGGAATGTAAGATCCATGAATCAAGGAAAGCTGGACGTGGTCAAACAAGAGATGACAAGACTGAACATCGACATCTTAGGTATCAGCGAATTAAAATGAACAGGAATGGGTGAATTTAATTCAGATGACCATCAGGTATACTACTGCAGACAAGAATCCCTCAGAAGAAATGGAGTAGCCTTCATAGTCAATAAAAGAGTAGGAAAAGCAATACTGGGATACAATCCTCAAAATGACAGAATGATCTCAGTTCGAATCCAAGGCAAACCATTCAATATCACAGTAGTCCAAGTCTATGCCCCAACCACCAGTGCTGAAGAGGATGAAATTGACTGGTTCTATGAAGCCCTACAGCACCTTATAGAACTAACACCAAAAAATGATGTCCTTATCATCATGGGGGATTGGAATGCTAAGGTAGGAAGCCAAAAGATAACTGGAATAACAGGCCAGTTTGGCCTTGGAGTACAAAATGAAGCAGGGCACAGGCTGATAGAATTTTGTCAAGAGAATACGATGGTCATAGCAAACACTCTTTTCCAACAACCCAAGAGATGGCTTTACACATGGACATCACCAGACGGTCAACACAGAAATCAGATTGACTTTATGCTCTGCAGCCAAAGATGGAGGAGCTCTATACAGTCAGTAAAAACAAGACCATGAGCTGACTGTGGCTCAGACCATGAGCTTCTCATTGCAAAGTTTAGGCTTAAACTGAAGAAAGTAGGAAAAAGCACTAGGCCACTCAGGTATGAATTAAATCATATCCCTGTTGAATATACAGTAGAGGTGACAAATAGATTTAAGGAATTAGATCTGATAGACAGAGTGCCTGAAGAACTATGGAGAGAGGTTTGCAACATTGTACAACAGGTAGCAACCAAAACCATCCCAAAGAAAAAGAAATGCAAGAAAGCAAAATGGCTGTCTGAGGAAGCTTTGCAAATAGCTGAGGAAAGGAGGGAAGCGAAAGGCAAGGGAGAAAAAGAAAGATATGCCCAATTGAATGCAGAATTCCAGAGAATAGCTAGAAGAGATAAGAATGCATTCTTAAATGAACAGTGGAAAGAAATAGAAGAAAACAATAGAATAGGGAGGACCAGAGATCTTTTCAAGAAAATTGGAGAGATGAAGGGAACATTTCATGCAAAAATGGGCACAATAAAGGACCAAAATGGCTAAGAACCAAAGAGTTTACTCATGCATATGACAGAATATCTATAGATGAAAGCTATCTTTCATCCATGGATATCTAGCTTAGGGTGGTGCTAGACTTTTTCCATACTCCTATCATGGATGAAGACTGTCTTATTATAACACAACTATGGCAGATTAGCCTGGTGATGTTTATTTAGGTAGGTGGTGGCAAGATTAAATAATAAGGTAGCTTTCAAACATCTAATCTGAGTTTTCTTTTCTTGACTAATTCCTCTTCCAACATTCTATCTCCCCCTACCTAAAATTGCTTTAATAGGAACACTCTGTTGTATTATTAAATTTATTGTTTTATGGTCTAAAACCACCCCACAATTGTATTTTGTAGATCACCTTCAGACCAATATATATTGAATTTCAGCTGAAATGTGGAAGTTATTCTTTTACATTACTGCAGGAAGACCTTCTGAGAATCATTCAGCTACTTTTGTTTGCTATTTTTGTGATGAAATATGGACATAGAGTTGTCTATTTCTTAATCCTCATTTGTAAACTGAGATGATTAATGGACCATTCGTTTGATGCATACTAGATATTTTGTTGGAAATAAAGTCTCATTCTCTGTGTTAATTTTATTTATCACATCTTCCTGTCATCTCACCCCAAAGCTCAAGAAATGGATTTGGAGCTCATAAAAGGAGCTTATTATATTGTTGTTATTTTACAAATGCTGGAAAAAAAGGAAATTCAAGTCTCACAACAAACTTTGTTTGTTCTTTGCTGAGAACTCAATCCAGCTCTTCTTAATAGAAGTCCATGTAATTTAGTTTGGGTTTCTGGTGCGATGGCCAATGTGGCTGCAGACACCTTCCTTGAAACCAATAAAGCAGCATCTCTTACTGCATGCAAAACCAGTGGGGAATTAGCACGCTGCAATGGCAGTTCCAAAACTGTTTCAGGGCTTCCTATGTTTCTCAGTATAATTCTTATAAAATGAAATTGATTTTAATTTTGAAAGGATGCCCACCTGATGAGCAACAGAAGCCAGAACCAATTAAAAGCTGACCTTGTGGAGTGGATAATGGGAGATTAGAGGTGACAGTAAGGAACAATCATACTAGTCTACCATCTGCTAAATGGCCATACCAACTATTGCAACCATCAGAAACAGTGATAAGAATTGTGAGAAAGAAGAAAGAAAGAAAGAAAGAAAGAAAGAAAGAAAGAAAGAAAGAAAGAAAGAAAGAAAGAAAGAAAGAAAGGGAAGGAAGGGAAGCAATAAAAATCATCATAAAAATATCTTGGTTCTTTGTTCATTATAAATATTCTGCATCCATGTAAGAAACTTCTTGCCACAGTTCATATTTTCCAGAGTTGTAAATATGAAGGGCTATTACAAATGATCAAAAACATTCTATACATCTACAAAAACCACAAACATTATTTTACTTTTCTAGTTTATATTATCAATAGCCTTCAAAATATATCTAATATTATCCCTCATATATCTCGGTTCAGAACAAATCCAGTCTGATCAGAACGTATTGAAAGTCATTTAGTCTTTTTTTAGAAATATTGCTGGGAAAGATTGTATTCTCATTTAAGTAACAAAATAGCTCTATATGACTTTGGATGATTGGGGTCTTTCCTGACTTTAAATATCAGAGATTTTAGAGCTATTTTCTAAGAGAAAGAAGCTGCTCGATGTCAGTGAATATCATTCATGACCTGAGTTTGATCAGAATTTCTTGGAAGTAATATATTTCAGCAAGTCCATCTTGTCCCAGAGCCTGACTCAGTTTCAAATTTTATATTTCTTTTGTTTTGCTGTACTCTTCAGCAATTGCTCCCTTTTGTTGTTATGCAAACTTTATAAGCTGCATTGTCTTCAGCGTATTCTGTATTTGATATCTATTTGCTGTATAATCAACAATAATCTTTAGCACTTTGTTATCTCCTTTTTAAAAAACATCTGTTATAATGCCATCCCAAATAGAAATGATAGTTTTTTCTTGTTCCTTCCTAAACTGATAAAGCAGTTGGTTATCGGGTTTTATTCCCCTTTTCAAAATATTTCTGTTTGGTAAAATGAAGATTCTTGTAAGTATTAACTTTCATTAAATTTAGATGTTTAAAATAGTTTTAATCATTTGTTCTACTACAGTATGTCCAAAAGAGGATTCTTCCTCTTGTTATTTGTAATTGCTTCAGTTCATTCTTCAACAATTGTATTTGTTTTTATGGGTGCTTTCTTCCTATTTTATGTCAAAGAAATATGCTGTCATTTAATAAATGTGGTTTACAGTTCTAAGAGGATATTAAACTTAAGTGTTCACATGAACTGAAAAGCTTTTTCCAAACTAGTTTAGCTACAAATGTTCCTTCATCTACGGCATAGGATTCAAGAATAGCAGTGGGACTATGGGTTAGATCTATTTAGTGTATGCATGAAAACTACATCAATCTTCTATTTGTATAGACTGCAATCCTAAACATGCTTTCTTGGGAGTAAATTTGATTTAACCATGTGACTTATAAATAAATACAAATCTCCACCACACCTCACATTTATGAATTTTGCATTCATTTTCTTTTTGCTCAACACTGATTTTATTTATTGTTATCTGCTAATTTTATTCAAAAGCACCACTCTTTCCAGGTGTTATTTCCATGGAATATTGATTTTTTTAGTTGCAATAATCTCTTTCAGAAAACAGATGCTTGACAACTTTGTCTTCTACTCAACTTTATGAAGCTATTCATCAGTCAGTGAAACATGAATCTGATACTGTACTAGGAAAAGGATATATCAGCTAACATGGCCAAATCCTTCCAATTCTAAGACACTGCAAAAAAAATTAGGGGAAAAAAAGAATCTTGGGGAGAACTGTCCTGTGCATTTAGCAAAACTGAGTGGTAGAAGTTTGGATTGCACTATTCCTATCACTTTGCAGACTGACATGTGCTTCAAGTTGAGTTTGCAACCATTCACTGATAAATCATAATTCTTTAGTTAAGCTAGATTGTTCTCATGACCCACTCTAGATGGCTTTCAAATGGCCTCTATGCAATTATGCTGGCCCACTTCCTGGTACTAATTTGTCCCAATATGACCATTAAGTTATCCTTTCTATCTGTTCTGCCAACTGATCCACATAGTATTATATGTTAAGTATTTGTGATAGAGATGCATGAATGATGTAAATCATCATCCCCAAACCTTTTAGGGACCAGGGATCGGTTCTGTGGAGAGAGGTTTTTCAGTGGGCTGGGGGGTGGCATGGTTTATGGGCAGCCTGGGACTTCACCTGTTTGTGTAGCTCGGTTTCTGGTGCACCATGGACCAGTGCCAGTCTGTGCCCCAGAGGTTGGGGACCCCTTATGTAAATGAGCAGTTGACCTTTCCTCACCATTCCTCTGCCTTCCTCAAACAATGGCCAAATTGTATCCCATTACAGGCAAGGAAAATGAATGTACCACAATTTCTCCTAGGCCTGATATGACTTACAAAGTATCCTTTTCTGTAGGATTCTTTAAGTTTTGTTTAAATACATCAGATAATTTCTGATCAGAAGATAATCTCATTTTTTATACAAAGGCTGAAGATGGTAGTGACAGAAGAGTAGGAAAGGTAGTGGGTGGGGATGTTAGTGGTGATCGGAAGAGTAGTGGGAGCAGTGTTGTCATGGAATAGGAAAGAAGTTACACATAGCAACAAAAGGGGAATCAAGACATCATGTCTTCTTAAAGTTTATGTTAGCTGTATTCCTTAGTTTTATATAAACATGCAAAAAGTTGATTAATGTAAAATTGATATTTTCCCCTATTGGCGTTCTGAAGAATTTGAACTAAAATGTCAGGGACCTGAATATATAGTAGTAGTGTGAGGCCTGAATATCTAGAAAACCTGGTATTTATGGAGAAGAATATACCAACATTTGCTTCAAAGAAACAAGATTGCTGCTTATGGTTAATGTAATATTATGGTAATATAGTTAGAATTCTGTCTCAAGCATAAATCTGAATGCTGAAACTAGCTATTTCACTAGCACTCTTCCCAGTCAAAATATAATTCTTCTTTTAGTCTTATTATGAGTGTAATTTATATCAGTAAAAATCAGTCTGCACAATCCTATACTCACATTAAGAAAGACCAGAAATATCAGTGCTGCACCAGTGGAACAATTGTGTTATCAGATGCATACTTAGGAAGAGAAAGGGAAAACTTCTAACCAGAAATTACAATTGATCAATCAATTGGCTAGAACTAACTTTACTTCAGCCTCATGTTCTAGGAAGAATATTTTCACTGGGCCAACCTGTGGCAAGCAACAGTGCCTCTTAGTGAACTGCCACTGCAACTTCATTACACAACTTGCCACTGCAACTTCATTATATATATGATTCATGGGAGTCAGGGAGATCCATAACTATTAGCCTTGGTGGCAATGTGACTGCTTCTGAAGGCAATCTGCTGGGAGATAAGTGGGCTTCCTTGAGCAGTTTGTTGGCCACTGTGCATTGGATATATCTAGCATGATATTGGCTTTACTTATCCCCTTCATGGATTTCCATGAATGAACCTCTTTTCATTTCCCTTGCCTCATTAATCTTTGCTCAGGCAAAGATCTCCTCTTTCAGAAATACTGTCTGTGACACAGAGATACCTATGGCATTTTTGACTGCTTCAGAGTTCAAAAAGGAGCAATGTAATTTAGTTTTGAAGTAACTGGATATGAAAACACTAATAAATAATAATGGATCTTCACCTTAAATTGATATTCTTATAAGAGTATCCAATTTGCTATATGTGGAACTGAAAAACTAGAGCACTGCCACTCAGTGAAACAAACAACAGTAGCAATAACAATGATGGATCACCAATTAAGAACCACCATCATATCTTTTCTCAGAAGTCAACATTTTGCCACCCTAAAGCTATATATGTGATATCTGGCCTAATTTTCCACTCTTGGCTTGATTTCTAAAGTCCTCTAGAAGCCATGATTTCCTCTGGCAAGAGCAATCTCCCAGGGGATGTTGGAGAAAAATCCATAAAGAACTGGATGTTGCAAGGAAAAAAGCAATTGGGATGCCAGAAATTGGGGAGGGGGAGTGAGAGAAAGAAGGAAAGTGGATGGCTCTGGGTAAGCAAAGGCTTCCATTGTTGAAAGCCATTAAGGTATCTTAGTATAATTTTTTTCTTTTATTTTTCCCATTCTAAGAGAAGTGCATTTCTTATAGCATGGTTCTGAAAGTCTCTATGTGCTTTATTCTTTCCATACCACAGAAAGGCATGCCAGCCAATCTGCAGGTCATGCCCCTCAAGGTATAGTAATCTTTTGTCTCTAAGTGTTATCCATTCTTTAATCCACGTTAAAATAGCTGCTTGGTAATATAACTTCCAGTCTGGAAGTCCAAGTCCTCCCCTTTCTCCTGTAGCAATTTCACTTTAATTCGTGCTTTCTTCCCTTGCCAAACAAATTTCAAAATTATGGTATTCAATTCATCAAAAAAGGCTTTTTACTAATTTTACCAGAATGGTTTGAAATAAAAAGAGTATTTTTGGTAAGATATTCATTTTAACTGTAGCTATTCTCCCCAATATTAACAGTTGGAGATTTTTCCACTTTTCTAAGTCCAGTTTTATTTGTTTTAATAGTTTTGTATAGTTATCCTCTTTCACTTATACATCTTGCTGTTAAATAAATTCCCAAGTATTTAACTTTTTTAACTAGTTGAAGATTTGTTTTTCTTGCAAGATGCGTTTTCTGTTATGTTCTTTGTCAAAACTTTAGTCTTTTCTCTATTTATTATCAGGCCTGTGACCTCACCATATTGTTCTATTATGGCCAACAATTTTGTGTTTGTTTCCAGAGGTTCTTCCAGTATAACAACCAAGTCATCCGCAAATGCCTGCAATTTATATTTTTCACCCTTTATCTCCAGTCCTTTGATCTCAGAATCTTGTCTAATATTTCTGTTCAATACTTCTAAAGTTAAAATAAATAGCAATGGTGATAAAGGACATCCTTGTCTTGTGCCCTTTTTAATATCAAAGTTTTCTGTGTAGTCTCCATTTACAATTACTCTAGCAGTCTGTTTATCATAAATTGCATAAATTGCATTCATAAAGTTTTCCCCAAAATCCATTTCCAAAAGTTTCTGAAACATAAATTGCCAATTTAAGTTATCAAACGCCTTTTGCGCGTCAAGAAATATCAAAGCCATCTGTTTGCCTGGATGGGCCTTGTAATAATCTAGAATGTCCAAGATTGTTCTTAAATTGCTTTTTATCTGACTTTTAGGCAGAAAGCCATTTTGATCCATGTGTATAAATTCAATCAAAAATTTCTTAATTCTTTCTGCCATTATCGAGGCAAAAATTTTATAGTCTACATTTAGCAATGAAATTGGTCTATAATTTTTATATGTATCAAATCTGTATCTTCTTTGGGTATTAAAGCGATATTAGCTTCAGTCCATGTCTTTGGTATTTTGGTTTTCAGGAGAATTTCATTACAAAGTTCTTTCAGGATCAGAGTAAGCACGTCTTGTAACACAGTGTAGTATTCTGCAGGTAGTCCGTCTGGCCCTGGATTCTTGTCCCTTTTTTGCCTTTTTATAGCTTCTGTAGTTTCCATCATTGTTATTGGTTCGTTCAATATATTTCGGATATTCTGAGGAATTTTCGGTAGATTTGCTTTTATTAAATACTGCTCTATTTTTTCCTTAGAAATTTCCTTTGCTTTATAAAGTGTCTCATAATATTCTTTCACAATTTTTCTCATTGCATCGTTTTGAAACTGTATTTCTCCTTTTGTATCTTGGAGTTTCTTTATTATTTTCTTTTCTTTTTCCTTTCTCAATCTATATGCTAACCATCTTCCCGGCTTGTTAGCTTTTTCAAAAAAGTTCTGTTTGACCCGTTTAATCTGTTGAGCCATTAATTCCATCTCAGCTAAGTTTAATTTGTGCTTTATTATTTCCATTTGTATCTTGAGTATTACTTTATCTGGATCTATTTGTAATTCTAATTCTAGTTTTCTAAGTTCCTCCCTCAGCTTTAATTGTAGTTGTTTGTTTTCTTTGTTCTTCTTAGCAGTGTGAAGGTAACAGCATTCCGTGTGCCTTTGGCATGTAGCCATGCTGGCCACATGACCACAGAAATGCTGGCTCCCTTGGCCAAGAAATAGATGAGCACCATGTCCTAGAGTTGGACACAACTGGACAGGGTAACTTTTACCATTTTTTTACACTCTTTAAGAGAACAAAAGGGCTGCTGGCCCTGCCTTATAGCCTATTAACAGAATAAATCTCTATATCCACAGTCTCAAGTGACAATAAATCAAAAATTCCAGTGCCAGTAAAGATGAGCGGACAATTCTTTGCCACCGTTCCTGAATACATACATAATGATCATTCTAATACACATAATTTATTGGCTCCAGACAATGCTCTGTATTGAACCATGTAGATAGAGCTTTCCTGTTTTAAATGTGATTAGATAACAGCATTTTCACGTAAGATACCAAGTCCCAAATTTATGTAGGTTATTATTTTCTGAAGCAAAATGCATAACTGGAATTTTTTATCCTATAAAAGTTTAATAGCAAGTTTAAATACTTACTATATTCTCAGCAAAAGAACCTAAGTGCAAGGTTGGACTCTGTCCTAATGAATTAAAACTGCACTGTCCCATTTAAGATAATCAAACTGTCCCTCTCTTTCTTTCCCCCCATCCCACTTTCTTCTTTGTCTCTCTTTCTCTCGGACTAGGAATGAGTACAGAAACCAACTGGATGACTTTGTACTGATCATTTCCTTTCAGCCTTGACTGAAAAGTTAAAAACCAAACCAAATCATCTAACACTCTGCACTGGATCAATGTAGCAGAGCAATCATGTCCATAACCTTCAGTGAAGAGGCTTACATCCTGCATCCTGCAGTGGATTGATCTGGGATGATGATAAGGATGATGATAATATCTGGATAATGAATCTACAGACTTCGGAACCAAGGTTCATAAATGTGGATAATATTCTGTAAAAAGCTCACGTGCGCTCATATATGGATCAGCAGCAATAATAATAATAATATTTTTGTAGAAAATAAAAGTTTTGAATAGGGTTGCCCCAATTGCATTTGTAAATTAGGACGCCGTCGATCAGATGGTTGGCAGTTTGGCGCGTTGAATCCCAAGTGCTGCGTAACAGAGTGAGCGCCTGTTACTCGTCCCAGCTTCTGCCAACCTAGCAGTTCGAAAGCACGTAAAAATGCAAGCAGAAAAATAGGGACCACTATGGTGGGAAGGTAACAGCGTTCCGTGCGCCTTTGGCATCTAGTCATGCCAGCCACATGACCACGGAGATGTCTACGGACAAGCGCTGGCTCTTCGGCTTTGAAACAGAGATGAGCACCGGCCCCTAGAGTTGGAAACGACTAGCACGCATGTGCGGGGGAACATTTACCTTTACCTTACTGTATGCGTGGGCCTGTGAACCTCAAGTTGATTATACTTTTATATCACTGTCACATTAGAATCATGTCTTTGTATTAGGAGAAACACAAGACAGAAAGGACCAGTGAAATGCTTTTATAAAGTTAAGATAGTATTTGAAATTTATATTTTTAGAGGAAGAGAGTCCCTAGGTTGAATTCTGCATATTAAAACAAAGTTTTCCGACAGATACAAGCATGCAAAATGTACTTCCATTTTCTGAGCCAGCTGTAAGAATTGAAAAGCACAGCTATCCACTGGCAACTAATGTACGTGTCAGCTCAGATTAGTAACACTTGCCAGTTTTTGCTATGCAGAAAAGAGGGCAAGAACAGCTCTTCAAGCTTGGCATTGTTAATCTTAATAAATCATATCATTGTATTTAAGATTGCTTCAGAGGGGTGGATATAAAGCCCTATATAAAGGAGTGGATATCAGCTAGCCATTGATGGACATGCAGTCACACAAATCTACTTATCTTTCCCGTTATAACTACTGCATTTCCCCCCAAACCTGATGTCTTCTATATATTTGTGGCTTGTAACTCCCACAGTTTCTAGACAGGTTGAATAAATTTGATTTATTTATACAACAATTTCAACAGGTGTAAAAGATGCCATTATGCCATGAATTTTCCTCCTATTAAATAGACCAGGGGCAAACTAAAGATAGTGCATCTATAGTGTGTATATATAGTACGATTAGATGTAATCAGAAAAAGGTGGAGGTTGCTATTTACTGCATTTTCATTATAGAAAGACAGAACAATCTATTTTTGCTTTGCTAGTTATCCATCTATCCGATTAAAAACATCTTGAAACATCTGCCTAATTTTCTATATGTTTCAGGGACAGATAATTGCTTTTTAGCCTAAGAACTACTGTATGCAGAATAATTTGAAGAAATATAATAGCTTAAGATAACTACCTTCTACATAAAGATTCACATTAAGTTCTTTTCACTAAAACAGGGGTGTCAAACTCGCAACATCACTTGACGTGTCGCAACATAATGTGACTGTTTTCCCATTGCCGGCAATTGGGTGGGCGCAGTTTCAGCATCACACATCTGGCCCATGGGCCGGCAGTTTGACACCTCTGCACTAAGACTTTGGATGAAATTAAATCTGTAAACTTCTTGATTTCTAACCTGAGCAAGCCCCATCTGCAAGGTCTGCAAGGATGAAGTCCTGCCTGCTGCTCAAAATAACTAGTGAAAAGAAACTCTTAAAAATGACTTGATGACTTCATCCTGAAAAGCAGTAGAATTTGATCAGTTTATCACAGTGATCCCCAACCTTTCCAGCAAGGTGGACTGGTGGAGGGGGAGGGTGTAGTTCTGTGCGAGTGGCAGGTGTGCGAGTACATGAAACTCCATTTGTGCAACCTCATACAAGGGGAGTTATGTAAGCGTGAGCACCTGCACCCACCATGCACACAAGTGGGGCTATGCATGCACATGTGCTCACCCATCACTTGCGTGGCCCAGTTCTGGATGAGTCGTGGCCCAATAATGGGCCACAACCTGGGGGTTGGGGACCCCTGGTTTATCACATTCATGTTTCAAGTCTCATAACCATGCAGAAAATATATGTGAAGCTAATTCTATTCTGTGTACTGTCTTTAAAGGCCATGCTTTTAAGACCCAGGTTTAATGGAACTATGGACAAATACATAGATATTTTTAAAATTTAGATAGATAAATTGATTGGTAGTCACTGAAACTATTTTTGTACTGGCACAGTAGGTATTTGGATTCCTTGATCACTCTTTAGAAAATGGTGGTCATGAAATTAACAACTTACAAATCAGGTATTTAATATTACTTCAAAAGACCTTGTGATATAATGTCACCTCTCCTTTTCCTCCTAAGATAGCTCCTTTAATAAATCAGAAATAAATCTATGAGTCAAAGAGGATTTCTCTTTTTCCTCCCCAGACTCATTCATTAGAAGGAGAATTAGGAAATAAAGTTTGTGGTTCTTCTGACTGGGAGAAGAAATAATTGTGATCAGTGGTGGGATTCAAATATGTGAACAACTGGTTCTCTGTGTGGATGCCACTTCTGGAAGTCCATTCTGGGCCTGGGCATCAAAAACTTAGCTACCGGTTCTGCTGAACTGGTGCAAACTGGATGAATCCCACCACTGATTGTGATGATCCAAGCAATGATCACGAATAGCCAAAGTCCATAACTGGCAGATAGGGAATGACCATATAAAGCCAGAAGACCAAAGATTTAGTGAAAAGAAAATGTATCAAACATTCCACTGTTAAAACTATGCTGTTTGCTAAACGTGACTGGTTATTTCAGAAAATTAACTTTTTAAAGGTAAGTAAGAAAAAAATATATGGAAATA
Organism: Vipera ursinii; assembly: GCF_947247035.1. Classification (NCBI taxonomy): domain Eukaryota; kingdom Metazoa; phylum Chordata; class Lepidosauria; order Squamata; family Viperidae; genus Vipera; species Vipera ursinii. The sequence goes on along the minus strand of NC_139512.1, from coordinate 172,012,439 downwards.
TCTATTTGAACCAATTTTATTGTTATTATTTACAAATTCAGCAAACTCATCATAATGTGGATTAATACTTTTTAGAACATCAATACTGATCTATTTAAATCTTGATACATAATTATCATTAAAGCAGAGCCCAACAAAGGCTGCCTGAATGCAGCTTTTATCATTTTTAATTGGTAATCCCTTGTTTGATGATATGAAATACTGAAAAATCTAGCAAATGGTCTACCAAATGGTAGAAATGGAAACAGAATATTTGGGCAGGTTACTGATCACCACCACATGCCTTTACTGATTTTTAATCGGAAATAGCAGAATACGAGAGTTGGAAGGGACCTTGAGGTCTTCTAGCCCAACTCCCTTCTCAAGCAGGTGTCCCAATACCATTCCAGACTAATGGTTGTCCAGTCTCTTCCTAAAAGCTTCCAGTGATGAGCACCAATAACATCTGGAGGCAAGGATTTCCATTGATTAATTGTTCTCACTCTCAGGATTTTTTTCCTTAGTTCTAGGTTGGTCCTCTGCTTAATTAGTTTCCATTGTTACATCTTGTCTTGGCCTCAGATACTTGGAGAATAGGTCGATCCCCTCTTCTCTGTGACAGCTCCTCAAATATTGGAAGACTGCTATCACATCATACCCAGTTTCTGCAACTGTTCATCATGTTTTAGTCTACAGACCCCTTAATCATCTTTTGTTTTTCTTTTTCTTTTGCTTTGGATTTAGAATTTCATTAATGTTTCTTTGGCAAATAATGAGGAAGGATAATCATATGACTTTAAAAGTCATCATAGGCACTTTGGAGTATGGCAGAACTATTCCAAAGATTTCTTTTATGGCTAAATTGTTTGCACAATTAAGAGGATTGTATCAGACTGATAAACTGTCGGGCTGTTTCATAATGGAGAGTATAGTTAACTTGTTAACAAGATAACATGGTAAATTGCTCACAAGTTTGGCAATGGTGTAATTGTCAGGTTCTAGCAAATTGTTTTGGTGGGCAACCGTCAGACCATCTCTCCACCACCAAACATAAAATAGTCATCAGGAATGCAGGAGAACTGTGCTATGCTCACTTTATTACAGGAGGAATCATTCCCCTGATCTGGAGGTAAAAAAACCCCCATGAAATACAATTTACAATTTATGGTAAGATGTATCATTTGCTTTTAGAGTATTTAGTATAGGATTAGCAAATAGGCTTTCTGCTGTTAAGTGTTGTTTTCTTCCTTAGAAGCTTCCTCCTGCATGCATATTTTTTTTATCTACACCTTCAGAATGATAACTGGCATTTGCAGGACTAGCACGTGGGAATGCATATGAAGGTTCAAACAGGGAGAAAATAATGTACTGGTAACAAAAAATGACAAACTGCCCTTTCTTTGTTAAGGAAGAATGTTTTATTGTTACATTTTAATACAACCCTCCCGTGTTTTAATGAAAGGGCCATTGAGTTACGGTATTATTTATTTTTTATTTTTATTTGTTGTATTTATTTGCCACCTATCTTGCTGTGGGGCTATATTATAAACTAGCAAGAATTGGCTGCATTACTCTGCATTGTAGGCCTTAGCAGCATAGAAACTGGGTACAAGGGAAGCCTTCATAGATTCTGAACCACCAGGCTGAGAGCAGCTCACTAGACATGCACAGTTACCCTCCTCAGAGGATTGATTGTGGTGAAAAACCGAGATAGATATGAGAAGCCCTGCAGTGGGCATCCTATCTAATGGGTGAACTACTTTTGCTTAATGGATCGTGTTAGGTGTCACCTGTATAGATGCCATTATATCTCAGAGTAACAGATAGATGGTGATGATCTTTTTGTTTTCTTAAACCAAATTCTTATTAAAAGATAGCTGTTAATTTGTTTTAACTTCTTCTCATTCATTAATAAAGGAGGGATATATCTATATCTATATCTATATCTATATCTATATCTATATCTATATCTATATCTATATCTATATCTATATCTATATCTATATCTATATCTATATCTATATCTATATCTATATATCTATATCTATATCTATATCTATATCTATATCTATATCTATATCTATATCTATATCTATATCTATCTATATCTATATCTATATCTATATCTATATCTATATCTATATCTATATCTATATCTATATCTATATCTATATCTATATCTATCTATCTATCAATCTATCTATCAATCTATCTATCTATCTATCTATCTATCTATCTATCTATCTATCTATCTATCTATCTATCTATCTATCTATATCTCCATAACTCTCTCTGTCTATATCTATATGATCTCTCTTTCTTTCTATCTCTCTATCATCTTTGTCTCTCTCTCTCTCTGTCATCCCAATCTTTATCATATCTCTCTCATCATCTCTCTCATATCTCTCAATTTAACATTCATCATCTATTTATTATCTACCTATCTATCTATCTACCTATCTATCTATCTATCTATCTATCCATCCATCCATCCATCCATCCATCCATCCATCCATCCATCCATCCATCTGTCATCTATCTGACATCCCTCAACATAAATAAATAAATTGTTCTGGGCCCAATGCTCTTCAACATCTTCATCAACAATTTGGACGAGGGGATAGATGGGGAACTTATCAAATTTGCAGATGACACCAAGTTGGCAGGAATAGCCAACACTCCAGAAGACAGGCTTAAGATACAGGAGGATCTGGACAGACTTGAACACTGAGTGCTACCTAACAAAATGAAATTCAGTGGTGAAAAAAGTAAGGTTCTACATTTAGGCAAGAAAAACCAAATGTTCAGGTATAGTATAGGTGGTACCTTGCTCAATAGTAGTACCTGTGAGAGGGATTTCAGAGTCCTAGTGGACAATCACTTAAATATGAGCCAGCAGTGTGCTGCAGCTGCCAAAAAAGCCAACACACTGCTAGGCTGCATTAACAGAGGGATAGTATCAAGATCGCGTGAAGTACTAATACCACTTTACAATGCCTTGGTAAGGCCACACCTGGAATACTGCATCCAGTTTTGTTCACCACAATGTAAAAAAGATGTCGAGACTCTAGAAAGGGTACAGAGAAGAGCAACAAAGATGATTGGGGGACTGGAGGCTAAAACATATAGGGAACGGTTGCTGGAATTGGGTATGTGTAGTTTAACAAAGAGAAGGGTGAGGGGTGACATGATAGCAGTGTTCCAATATCTCAGGGGCTTCCACAAAGAAGAGGGAGTCAAGCTATTCTCCAAAGCGCCTGAAGGCCAGACAAGAAGCAACAGATGGAAACTAATCAAGGAGAGAAGCAACCTAGAACTAAGGAGAAACTTCCTGACAGTTAGAACAGTTAACCAGTGGAACAACCTGCCTCCAGAAGTGGTGAATGCTCCAACACTGGAGGTTTTTAAGAAGAGACTGGACAGCCATTTGTCTGAAATGGTACAGGGTTTCCTGCCTTAGCAGGGGGTTGGACTAGATGACTTCCAAGGTCCCTTCCAACTTCATTATTATTATTATTATTATTATTATTATTATTATTATTATTATTATTATTATTATTATTATTATTATTATTATTATTATTATTGAATGGAAAACAGTTCAAGAACTACTATTTGCCCAGAAATATTTCAGGACAAATCACAAATGACATATAAGTGACACACTCAGTCAAATTTTCTAGGCAAAGCAAGTAACCAACCATGAAGATTTGCAAATGAAATCTTTCAAAAAGTTATCAACTTGCTTAGTGAAGCTGATGCTTTTGTGTGACTGTGCACATCCTAGCAAAATAGATGTTTGCTTTTGAAAGATGAGACCCAAATGAGGCAGACCTAAAGTGGCAGGGTGCAATGACATTCCATTTAATGACATTCATTAAATGCCATTCTTTCTAAGTCCAGTCTTGAAGATAATAGGGTTGGACATGTGGTCAGACACTTTGTCAGAGTACATTTACTGAAATTAATAGGCCAATGGTTTTTAAATTAGTTGTTATTACTAAAACCATTGATTTAAGGTAAAATTGTTGGATTTTATTATGAAGTCAGGATTCAATCCTCAGCATATATTAATTCCAGTAATAGGCTGCTGTATTAAATGTGTAGAAGAGATGTATTATATGTAGTTGTTAAAGGTCTATAAGAAACAGTAGCTGTGAAAAACCCTTCTATACAGTCCAGAGCAGGGATCTACAAACTTAGCCCTTTTATGACTTGTGGAGTTCAACTCCCAGAATTCTGGGAGTTGAAGTCCACAAGTCATAAAAGGGCCAGGTTTGAAGACCCCTGGTCTAGAGGCCTTCTCCACCAGCTATACAAGGCTTCTTTGTTGAAAGATTGAAGACACCCTTGCCAAATTCTTTACCTATTTCTGTTCCCTCTTCATCCAGGTCCCATCTGTTGGGAATAAAAATGGGGTTAACCCCAAAATAAATGTGCTCATCAGCAGCCATGAGATGGAAGGTCATATACATAGATACAGTGTTGGCTATCTGCAAACATATAAGTTCAAACAATGTGGGCATGGAACTCCTCAATACTTTCCCTAAGAAGAAATAGCTAAACTGGATTTATTATACTAGGTTTATAGTTTATAGCTTAAAGGAGATTGTTACATTGATGGGAGATGGCTCTTCTCTTGCTAAACGTAGAAGTGGAGCTTGACTAGGTCCTTATTATTATTATCTTTAATAACATTGGGCAATTTTAAAACTTGGTCTCCTCACATTAGGATGATATTCTGGAGCAAGTTTGATTTGGTATGCAATTCCAAATATTGTTTGGCATCTATAATCAGCTGGGAGAGATTTAGGACATTATTTAATATAAAGTTTATTCGATTAGCTTTTTCCCCAAAGCCTTCCTAATAAGGATCTAAGAGAGGTGGTATGTTTAATAAAAGGTTATGTTTCTCTGAGAACTGTTAACAAAAAGGTAAAGAAAAAATGCTTCTTTGTAAATGGGAAGAATTATAAAATCAATATATGGGGAATAAGAAATGGTGGAAGAGATCTCTTTAAATTACCTTGATTGAGACTGCCTTGAATCAAATGAATAAAGAAGATTTATTTTGCAGAAACAGAATAACTACATTTAATTTCCCTTTCCATATAACTCCATACAAGGAAGCACATATAAACCTAATCATAATTGGAAGAATTTTTTTTAGATTTTTTTTTTGCAAAAGAATGCACAAGCTATTATTAAATTATTTAGATATTCAAATGAAAGACATTTAAACACATCTAGATCCCGAAGGGAAAATATGAAGCTTTCAAATGGATTTCTTTGCTTGCACCATTCATATTTTTTTAAAAAAAAGTCTTCTGAATTCTTCTTTTTCTAATTGACCTTTATTTCTATGAAAGATTGCTATGTATTTAGAGCTCAACAGATTGAGATGGTCACCTACAGGTTCTAAAGCATAACAAGGGAAAACAAACTTGTGAATCGCCCTGAGTCCTACGGGAGAAGGGCGGTATATAAGTCTAATAAAGATAAAGATAAAGATAAAATTAAATATACAAAACAAGGACTGATGATCTAATATTTGAACTGTTCCCCCCTCATGTGTTTTTTATTGCTCGTGGATATATGAGCAGTTCTTTGCATGGACAATAGTCAGCATAAGGCTACTGTTTCCCCACTTTTCCAATTACTGAGGAATTTGAGGGACTTAGTGTTCCCTTAGAAGCTGCTTCCCTTGCAAGGAGTTGCTGGAGGAGGATGTTAGTATTTATTTACAAAGAAATTGCATAGTTAGAGACACAGCTTGACAGTCAAACTCACAACAGATCTTAAGGTACTCTCCAAGAAAGTTCTGTTTTCAAAATAAATGAGGCCCCAGAGTCAGTTTTCTGTCATCTTATTCAGGCAAAGTCCCTGTGTAGAACTGCTAAACAGAAAAAAAGGAGAAACACTAACCAACATAATAGCTTCATCCTTTTTCTTTCCCATCTGCAGTGGAGAGGCTTCTATACTTGTAGAAATTATTTCCAAAATTTTGGAACATTGGAAAATCAGGATTCTGGAGGGCTAAAGAAATCATCCAAGGTTCTGTCTTGGGCCTAGTGCTCTGCAACATCTTCATATAGTAAATAACTTAAATGAGGGGATTGAAGAGATTCGCATCAGATTTGCAGATGACACCCAGCGGGGGGGGGGGAGAAATAGAATATTTCCCTTATTTATTTACTGATTTTCATTGGCATGTAACTTACATGTGAATAAAAAAATATTAATAATCCACATAATTCAACCAATTAAAAACAGATTAAAAAACTCCAATAACAAAAAGAAAGAACACAGCCCACACTTACATAAGCCAATTAGGAGGCTCCATACTTCACCACAGCTTGAGCACAGTATTCTGAATTGTGACTACATGGGCTTTGAAGAATAAATTACAGTTCTCAAGATTGAAATCCCAAACAATACCTCTTGAATTATAATGGTCCCTTCTATCTCTGTATAAGAAATGAAATGAAATGAACCTTTATTGTGTGTACATTGAGATTAGCTGAGCCTCCCTTCGTGCTCCCACCCCCCAACTCACAGTGACAACAAACCCTCCATCTTATTACACCATGTGAACCAACTACACCACACACCGGCCTCCCAAGTTAATTCTGCATAAAATTCACAAAAGTTATTTCTCATTCAAAAGCCTAACAGCCCACGGATTAAAGCTGTTTTTCAGCCTGTTGGTGCGGAACCAACCCTAAAGCGAAGCTAAGGGCATTCTGCTTTTTCTTAATTGGAAAACTAACTTTTATTCAATCTGCTTAAATTTTCTTCACTTTAACAACATTATTGCACCCTGCATCTAGTTTTCACTAGTTTCCTGGGGTCTTCACTGACATCCAACCTCTGATATTTCTCTGGCACAGAAATGAGCAATCATTTCCTCTCTGGGGCCTACACTGCAATTTGGGGGGGGGGCGAAATGATGACAATATGGGCTTATCCAGGCAGCTGATTTAATGGGCTTTCATTCAAACTATGAGGTAGCACAAATGTACAGCAACTTCGGTTACCCTGTCTCACAGCTGAACTCTAAGATTGCTACACCTGCATTTAGATGACTACAGAAAGTGATAGATTGGAACCTCTATATTTAGGCCCCATTTTTTCTGCACTGATTTGAAGTCATGTTGCTTTAGAGCAGTCTTTCTCAATCTTGGCAATTTTAAGAAGGATGGACTTTAACTTCCTGAATTCTGGCTGGGGAATTCTGGGAGTTGCAGTACACAGAATAATATCTCAAAGTTGTGAAGGCTGACAAACATTGTCTAATACTATTCTCTGGCTTTCTTGTGTCTGTTTCTTCCCTGTTTTCTTAAAGAGTTGCATTCCAGAGAGATCCACTTTCTAGTGAACTTGATGGTGCTACTTCTCTTTTGATGTCAGATTGATCAGGTAGCACATATAATGGCTAGGGGAGATGACAGCAACTAGAGAAGAAGAAGCAGGCCTGCAGGATTCAAAAGCAGCAACTGATACTTCATCACCATCAAAGTGAAATAGATTATGATTATAGCAAGGCTAGTATGAAGACTTCTTCCCAGTAGCGTAGCGTGGGGGGTGCAGGGGGGGCCAGCCGCACCGGGCACAACATCTGGGGGGGGCGCGCTCACACTGAGCTGCTCAGGGAGCCCCAAGGGCTGCACAGAGTTGGCTTGGCTCCGCTCTTGAGCTGCTCTTTCTTGCAAAGCGAAATGAGTCCGGCAGGTGAGATGGGCGGCCACATAAACTGAATAAAATAAATAGAAGCGGCCAACTTTCCGCCCAGGCTCAGGCCAACCGCAAGCGCCCCGCAGGCGCCCTGGCAGGCTTGGCCGAGCGAAGATGGACCCGCCGGCCAGCCGGCCTAGCTTCGTGCGCATGCGTGGCTTTATTTAGCAGGGCTCACGTGCGAGCTTGAATGCAGCGGCTCTTGCAGGTCGGAGCCCCGCCCAGCCGCCCTCGAGAGGGACCCGGAAGCATCCCGCATGCGCGCGACTCTTCTTGGAAAGTCTACGCCGCTGCGGGCCGCGTCTTTTCGGCGGTGCCGTGACGTCACCGCCTGCCCGCCCCTCTATTTCCGCTTCCGGTTGCCTTGCCCCGGGTGCTGACAACCCACGCTACGCCACTGCTTCTTCCACATCACATGAGCAAATAAGAAGTTATCCAGCCTTGAACATGATCTTGGGATAAATTAAAAGTTACATTATGTGGATATGTCTTTAAGATGCATTCAGTGAGGCATATTGTAGCCAGAGTTGGGGAACAAAATGTGTGAATGTGCCCAAAGTGGGTTAGATTGTAACACACTGAAAATAAGAATTGTACTATTTGTTTTGTTTTATTTTCTTTAGGATTTTTAGAAGAGGAAACATATTTTGAGTTTCAGCAATTGTATGGTGACAATTTAGAAAAAAAGTGGAAAAGGGTTGTCTATAAATTTTCTTAAAGGCTCTAGGGAGAGGGTATGCTGTTCCCATCTCTGCTTCAGCATTATTTTGTTTTCCATGTGCAGAATCATTTTCTAACTTCTCTCTTTTATTTCTGTTTTAAGATTAAGATTAAAACAGAATCTTAAACCTTATCAGAGAGGAGCCTAAGTCCCTGCTTTAGAAGGAAATGACTGCTTTCCCCCTGCTTTTGCTTCATTACTTTTGTAATGTATTGCGCTTTGTCTTGGTTAGGAATATCACCTGGGGTTAATTGCTGGAAGGTTGCTTAAGCAGGGAAGCTGGCTAATGGCTCCCAGCTCCTCAGACAACCCGTCTCCAGCACCGCCATTGGCTGCTTCTAGGGTGGCAATAGGTTGCTTTAAACCTATTGGCCGCTGCCTAGAGGCCAGGGTATAAATTGCTGCATTCACAGTCCTGTTTCTCACTTCAGTTCCTGAAACCAAATAAGGATTCTTGCTGAACTCACTCGTCTCATCTAGTCAATCAAGCAACAAACCCAATATCTCACAACTTTGTAGACAATAAATTGTCAAACTGTGCACTGAATGCAGTTTTGAATTCACATGCAACATTATGTTAACCCCTGTTGAAAGAAAAATCTTCATCAGGGTCCAGTCCAAGCTGGGAATAAACAAAATGGAGACTGCTTTAGAAAGAAGACTGGAGTTTATTGAAAAGCAGAACCACAAGACATCAGGCTCTGGAGCAGCTGACCACATGTTGCTGGGAGTGATGGGTTTTTATACCTTCTGGGGCTCTTGAGGTTTGTTTCCTTTTCCTGTGTCATGTACTTTGACCTGAGTCTGAGTGTGCCCTTTTGGTATTGGTGGGTTAATTCTATTATGTCCCCAAAGGTCATGTCTTTTAGAGTTTGGGTGGGATATGTAGATTTTATATATTTTTGTCTTCCTAATCTCATAGCTTCTATTTTCTTGGCCCCAACCTTCCTGAATGGATTATTGTATCTGCATTTCTGAAAGCTGGTTTCTGCTGAGTTTTCTATCTGGGGGAAGGGAGAAGTTTCTGCCTTCTAAAGATCTCCATTATTCCTCTGGAGAAATATATTCTGCCTTTTTAATATTTCCCAAAATATTTATTTCTCCGGTTTCTTCCCACACCCCTTTCAATTAATTTTTCTCTTTACATGCAAACATGTGAGGATGGGTTGGGATAAGTTTTAGGCCCATGTCTGAGATAATCTTCCCCAAAGAATTAAATCAAAAGTAATTATTTCCTAGGATGTGGGCCCATTCTACACCTCAGTATAAAACATCCTTTAGACCAGCTGCCATCTATCTTTTTATCTCTCTTTCTCTCTGTAATGGCATGTGTGTGTGACCTTGGGAGAGAGTAGGAAAAGCCACAGACTAGACTATGGTCAGATAAAGGACAGCTGAACCAACAGAAGAAATGGGGGCATGCCAAATCTCTCAGAAGAGTCTTTTCTTAGTTTTTGGGATTGTAAAAAGTTGAGTCAGGAGAGATGTACTTTCAGACTTGCAAGGTAGTCCTGACAAGAGGCATATTCAGGAGTAAGGTTTTATTAACAGAATATTATATTAACAGAATATAATATCCTGTTAATAAAACCTTACTCCTGGATATGCCTCTTGTCAGAATTACCTAGCAAGGCGGTCCCTCCCTGCCCCTGCAAAATTTCATGCATGAGTGTCTCTGACAACAGAGAAGTGAGAAATGACACCATTCTTAAATTGTTCAGCTCTGAGCAAAAGCAAACAACCTAGTGAATGTTGAACTACATATCAAGGGAAAGAAGTATTTTGTTTCTAACAAGGGAGATTGTTTACAGCAGGATGTCTAATAGTTGTCCCAAAGATGTTTTTCACAAGGCAACTGGATTGTCTTGTTTTTCTTTGAAGATGTTTTGCATCTCGTCCAAGAAGCTTCTTCAGCTCTGACTGGATGATGGGGAAATGGAAGGATTTACCCTCCTTGCAGACAATAAGTCATTTGCATTCTTTTAGAGTCATTGAGGCCCCCTGGAGGTTTATCTGTGTTGTCAGGGTCACCTGAGTAGTGCAAATGGGTATGGAGCCTTCTTGGAACTGTTAAAAGGACTGCATTGTAGGCTGGAGATAGATGATGTCGTTTTCGTCCCCCCTCCCCAGATCTGCACATGACTCACTGCATTGTACAGCATATATCATGTTGCTCAGTTTGTGTCTGGGTGTTTTATCCTTGCGGTGGAAAAGCTTCTGCCTTAGTGTATTCTCGAGTTTCAAGTGGGCATGTATGTTGTGTTGGCTGAAATTCCTCCTGAGCTTTTCCGATTTTCCTGCAATGTATGGAATGACTACATTGCTTTGTTTATTGTTCTCTTCTTTGTCTGTTATGGAGGTGCTCCTGCTGGGTCTTTTTGGGGATTTGATGAGGGCCCTCTTGGGATAGCCACAAGTTCTGAGGGTTTCCTTGATGTGTTTTAGTTCTTTTTCTTTCCCATCTTTGCTGGTAGGCAGGCCTTCAGCTCGGTGGTGTAGGGTTCTGATAACTCCCATTTTGTACTCCAGTGGGTGGTGAGAATCAAATATTGTAAATATTGATCTCTGTGCATGGGTTTTCTGTAAACTTCAGTGTTAAGGCTTCTGTTTTCCTTAATGTGTACTTCAGGGTCCAGGAAGGATGGACTATTTCCCTTAACAAGGAAACCTTTACAGCGGGACACTTTTCTTTTGAGAGAGATGGTAAAGAGCCTTGGTGGAGCAGTGGGCTAATGCCTCCTTAAGTAACACCAACTGCCTGCAATTATTGCAGGTTCGGATCCCACCATGGCTCAAGGTTGACTCAGCCTTCCATCCTTCCAAGGTAGGTAAAATGAGGACCCAGATTGTTGGGGGCAATTAAGCTGACTTTGTAATAATGCCGCTTGGGGGTTGTGTGAAAGCCCTAATAAGCAGGCATATACATAGAATGAAGGCTACTGCTAAGCTTGTAAGCCGCCCTGAGTCTTCGGAGAAGGGCGGGATATAAATGGAATTAAAATAATAAATAAATAAATAAATAAATCTACCCCAAATCCCAGTTCCTAGTATTCAAGACAGGCCAAAGTATCTGGCACAAAATGCATCTTCTTGGAAACATATTGAACAAGAGTTTCTATTTAAGAATTAAACATAATAAGCACAATTATTTAGGTCTTCTGCTGGATGGCAAATCATGGCGGCTCCCCGTCACTATTGTACCTCAAGGGTCCATCAGGAAATGAACCAGATATGCATTGCAGGAGACTGCCTACCTATGGAATGTAATGAGATATTCATGCCCAGAAAAAAAAGCCACCTAAGAAAATAGGAAAAAGGGGGAAAGAAACTGCTTTCTTGGTAAGTTTGGCAATAAAGAAGTATGGGTGAAAGTGTCTATCAAAAGCATGACCAGGGAAACAAAACATATTTCAGTTTTGTCCCAGGAATCCTCTCACGCTGTTTTTGTGCCTGCCGTGGCTTTATTTCAAACATTCCAAACCTATGACCTTTGTGGGTGTGTTTCTGTTTAGAGATTATCTGTTTAGGATTCATCAGTAGGAAGGGATACTCATCCTTTGATTTTAATTTCAAATAAAACTATGATATTTCAATCACATGCTTTTTCAGACCCAGAAACCTGAAATCCAGTATTTTGTACTGCAACCCTGCACAGACCTACATTTAGCAAGGATGAATATAATTTAGTAAAAGAATAAATTCTTTAGTTTTGTGCTCTTGACAGGACAGAGATGGTGATCCTGGATTTTTTGTTTTTAATAAGAAGAAATAGCATTCTTCTTGCTATGCTCTTACTGACTGTGCCAACAGTTTTAAGATGAAATATCAGCTGAACTGGATGATGTAAAATTCCTACTACCCATAACAATTGGGTTACTATGAAAAATATCATTTTTAATGTCTGGGAATAAAAGATAGAATGGCTGTGTATATTTTATATTCCTCTGAATGCTGAATGCAGTTTTGAATTCACCTACAACATACCCCAAATGAAAAGTTTTTTTTAGTGGTCAGCAATAATTCAGGGAAGAACTGTTAATCTCCTTCCAAAAGCATATTCACACAATACAATGGATAAGGAAAAAGCATTTCATTCTGGAATCTGAAGAAACAGCAATTATTAGAAAGATGCTGTAATAAAAGATTTCCAGAGTGAATAGAAGAAAGGTTGTGGTCATCTACTTATCTGATAAAAGTGTCTGAACAAAACGAGATTTTTCTTTCATAAGAAAGAACCCTGTGGGAAAGCGAAATATATAGAAGAAGTAAATGGAATCTTTTCCAATTTCACCCCAAAGAAGCATTAACAAGAAAAAAGGTCCAAAGATATATCCCCTAACCAAGCACTTCTGGAAGTGGATTTAAAAATCTTAGTCTCCATCACTGGAGAGACTGGCTGATTGAATAACTGCAGGGTTTACATCATCACAATTAGCAAGTCATCAAAGAATGCATGCATATACTGTTACTTCTTGGTAGGAATGAAACATAATTTCATTGGAAAGCACAGTTTGAATGACAGGTCCAAAACAGTGCTCAAAAGCCACCACAAATGTTGTTATTATCTTCTTTGATCTAACCACTGCAATTTACAAGTTTATTAAATTAAAATTTAGATAAGTGATTTGAAGAAGGCATACTAAACGAGATGCCTGCATTTGATTAATGACTAGAAGGGATTAGTATCAAAAATCATTTCAATCTATCATTAAGTGAAATCTATCAGTAAGATAAAATTAACCATTTTCATTTTGATCTTTGATGGATGCTGAGTATGGTAATGTCCTAGCAATGTCATTTTTGGGGCTCTAACATATATCTGCTTGAAGACAGAGAGCTTCAACAAAATTGAAGACAACTCAGTTGAAGTTTAGAAAAGATTGGAATCTTGAACTGGAGGCCTAGTATGCATTTTTAAGTATAGAGAAAAAAAAGAAAAACAAGATAAGAAAACAGATTAAGAAGAGCAGAGTTTGCTCAGAAGAAATTCTGTTCATGTGAAGACTCTGTCTAATAATATTATACCACTACATCCTATTCTTGTTCCTCTGTCCCAATTTATTTATTTTCTGAAATGGAAACAACAAAAATCTATGTATTTGGACCTGACTGAGCTTGCCCTGATCTAATCCATAGGAAAATTTGCATATTAGCATCCAGGTCTTGGGCTACAACAAGGAAGATCAAAGCAGATATTCCTCCTGTATTTGTGAAATCTGTAGCAATTGAGAGATGAATTAGTAGGATTGGAGGGATTGATACAGGTGATAAGCAAACAGTGTACTTTGTGTATTATGCCCCAGAATCACCCAGTTCATTCTCCCGAAATTCAGTTATGGAGTTAAACATTACAGTTTACACAGCTTTCAGTCTCTATGATTCTAAGAAAATGTACCCTGAAGAGCACTAGGCCTTCTGTCAATGCACTGTATCACTCATGGAGATGTTAGGAGGACTCCCACAAGGGCCAGCAACCACCAAATATAATATCCTCAATGTCCTTTTGTGTTTATAACAAAATGTATTACTTATTTTCAAGTTCCATCTGAATGACTGGTTGACAGAAGATTACACTTTGTCTATATACCTCTTTTACTACAAACTATAAATCATTTCAAACCATGAGTGTATAGATAAGAAAACAAGTGAGTTTGCCAGATGCCATGAAACATTAAGGGTGACATTTTGCTGCACTCAGCATAGAACTGTAGATGCCGAAGCATCGTTTGGAAAGAAAGATTCTCTTGACAGTGATTCAAGTGACATCACAAAAGTGAAAGCAGAGCTGCTATCATGGATCAATATCATGAGAACAAAAATAAAATCTCTGATTGAAATAGTTGCATGACACTCATGCTTTAATAGTCATTGTGTGTGATTGATTCTGGAGGTCCTTTCTAAAACTCAATCGCTGCTTTAATCAGTCCCCACATATTTTTCCCCCCTTCCTTTTAACTCCTGCACAGGGAGAAGAAGGGAGAAATTACTGAATTTAATTGGCAGAGAAAGGAAGTTTTCAACACATAGGTTGATTCCCTGAATATTTCCTGAGAAGCAAAAAAGACAGTAGCATATAACATTTAAAGCTTGTGGCTTGTACCTAAAAGAGCTCTATTGCTTTGAATTAAAGGTCTCTATGTGGGTGGATTTTGTTTTGGAGGGGGGATGTTAGACCAATGAACAATATTCAGTTGTATAATCTGCAAGATAACTCTTTTTGGCTGTAAGTTTACCAATTCAGTGATGGGCAGCATTTACTGAACTGAAGCTTAGGACCTAATTCAGTGAGGTCTTAAGATTCATTTCAATACAAGCTGCCCATACATATTAACCTTGAATCTAGTCCCACAGAAAATCAGCAGAACTAAGAGAGTTAGTTATGAACAAATAGAGATGAACAAAATGTGCTGTGGCTGGACTGGAATGCCAAGAAGTAGGTCTCTTGGAATTAGTGTAAAGTAGTGACTAAGACATTGAACTGAGGCTGAAAAGACTCAGGATAAGTCCCAAAGCATTACTTACTCTTCTTGTTCTTAAAACCTGAAAACCTGGTTTTTCGATCTATCAGGCCTGGACTGAAGGGGTTTTAGCTTTTTTAAATATTGTTTTAATTGGGCTTAATTAATTTAATGTATTTTAATTTTATATTATTTTTATATTGTATTTTATGCTGCCCTGTAAACCGCCCTGAGTCCTTCGGGAATTTAATTAAATAAATAAATAAATTTATCATTTTATCACACATTATTAGGGTGAAATGAGGGCAGAATCACCTTTAAAGGATAGAGGAAAGGCAGGCACAAATATAATAAATTAGTAATGAAGCACATGGATTTGCTTTGATTCAGAACATTCTAGCTCCTAATGGATTACTGTAATGCACTTTATGTGAGACTGCCCTTGAAACAACATTTGAAAGCTTCGCTTGGTGTAAAAGGAGGTGGTGTGGGAAGTTATGTGTCTTCCTTGAGCAGCATATGTTATACCTCTGTTCTTTGAGCTGCATTGGCTACCAGCATGCTTCCAGATACAATTCAAGTTGCTGGTAATCTATATACTATGTAAATTCTCATTGTCATGATCTTTAACTGGGCAAAACAGTGCATCTTTGGGCCACAATTTTTGAATCAAGATATCTCAAATTCACAGAATGTGTACAAAATCTGTGACCCATGAGAGAATGAAATTTGGGAATATTGTGGATGCTTCATTGTTACTAGCTGCTCCTGCACTGCTGAGCTGTCGCTGTGGTCACATTTGCAATGTTTCATGACAGTTTCCCAGCCAGTCTTCCAATCCCATGCTCCTTTCCCCACCCAGCAGCAGTCATTCACTTACCTGTGGGAAAAGAAATGGAAGGGAAGGGAAAGGGGAGGGAAAGAAAGAAGGAAAAAGAGAAGGGGAAGCAGGGAAGAATCCCCTTCACAGCACCCTTTCTGGCTTATGCCTCGTGTGCTCTACAGCCCTGTGTGCCTACCCCCACATGATTTCCCTGGCCTATGTAGACCCATGTGCCTCTCTTAGCCCACACCCCATGCACCCCGTGCACCCTCCCTGATATGTGTCACCACTGCTCATGTCCTTTTCTCCTGCTCCCACTTCTTTTTTTGGTCATTCTATTTCTCTATTAGGTAAGAAAAGATCTTTAAAACAATGACCCAGTGGAGCACAGGTTGTCTAGTATCCCATAAAGCCATACATGGCATGGGACTGGAATATTTGGGGGACTGCCTGTCCCCAGGTACATCAACCTGCCCCAACAGATCCATCAGGAGAGGAGATTACAGGTCCCATCTGTTAAGGAATGTCATCTGAAAGGGTCCAGGAAGAGAACTTTATCTGCAGTGGTACCCATACTTTGTACAGTGTTCCTTTAGATTGTTCCTGACCCTTCTGACATTTAGAAAATGCCTGAAGATTTGACTTTACCATCTTACAAGGGGGATCTGGCAGCAGTGGTCTGTTAAATGACTATATTGTTAGTAAAATGGATTGCACTCTCACAGATTATGTTTGTTATGGTTTTAATGGTTTTGGTTGGTTTTTTAATGTTTTAGTGGTGTCTGTTTTAGGATTTAGGATAGTTTTTTTGTATTATTTTTATGTTTCATGTTTTAAGTCACCCAGAGTCACACATACCTAGTACGAGTAATTACAACTTGTGAAAGAGGTAAATAAGCAACCCAGTCAGTCTAACAAAGAATATGACACAGATAGATGAATCTAATAGATTGGGATTTACCAGCTGAGAGTTGTTTCTAGCTTTAACCCCTCCCTCCAGCTGCCATAATAATTCTTCATCATTCCAAAAGACTTATTGTTTCTATTATTTCATTTCTTTTATTTTCCGCATGTAGAGTTTTCTATATGTTCTGTATGCTCGGTTGAAAGGTTTCCAAAGAAACCAAGGTTTGCTAAGTTCCGAATGTTGCAAATATCTTTCCTTTTTTCCAGAAACTTGCAGCCATACTATGCTTTTCTCCAAAGGTATTATTGTTACAGTGTAAATGCTTTAAATTGATTGCAATTTGCCTCAAGGCTCCTACCTGGAACACAAGGCAACCCAGAAAGAGACATTAGCTATTATAGCAGCCAGTTATTTTTTTTATCCTTCTTCAGATAATGCTCTGGGACCTATATTTGCTCCCTCCACCTAATGGTATGAGTTGGTGCTCCTGGGAAGTTTGGCATTTTTTTGTTTGTTTGTGGTATCATCTCTTTGATGATGCTTTCATGCCTGCAAGTCACCACTTATTTAATTACCAGAATTAGATGTAGTGCTCTATTTGGAGAAAAGGCCTCCAATCAGGTTGGGCTATTATGTACTGAATCTTGTTTAGAAGGATATCTGTGCAATAGTTACAACAACATGAACCTTAGGCATTTCTCTGCTCATAACTCTTTGTTTTCCACTGTCAGCCCTGCAGTTCCTACCTGTGTCTGGCCACATGAAACCAAATGTCAGAAACTAGTGAGATCTGAGAGAATGATGGGAGTGAAGAGTTGCTATTTCATACCAGACAGAGTCTTGTGTTGAAAACACAAATCTAGGAACCTCATAACCATGAAATGTTATGATAAGGAAAGCTCCTTGTCGTTGATCTTGCTTTCTCTTCCCTCAGCTTTACACCACACAAGGCCATCACATATATCAGGTAGTGTTTCATTATCTTGCTAGACATGATTGTACTTGAGTAATATATTTTCTAATAAATCGTAGATCTGCCGACCTAGCAGAATATTAATAACTGTGCCTTCCCAGCTCTGGGATTGTTGTGCTAGAGCAACAGTGTTTCATCCTTTGTGCCAGCTTTTTTTACAGCCCACAGTGATCACACATGACAACTCCAGTAAATCGGGGTTTGCGTTGAGCAAGTCAAGGTACATTTTCCTTTTCACATAAATCTATTTTCAAAAGGTCTTGAAGTGGATCTTTGGCTTTGCTTTAGCAAGTTAAATGCATGCCAAAAGCACTATTAGCTCCAAGAGATGAGAAACGGAAACATCAAGGTCAGCTGTGTTATTTTGGGGGGACAGGTAGGGCCTCAAAGTAAAAATGGATTTGTAATTGCCACTTGGTTAACAAGCAGATTTCTAGAAAATAGACCTTTGCTGGTCCTTGGAAGCCAATTTGTTTTCTGATACCGTAGAACCCTTTGGGAAGAGGTTTCATTATTTCTTCAAAGGCCCCAAATGTCAGACTTGATTTTTAAAATCTGCTTGCTCCAGAAGTTACCTCTCTCAACAAAACTCTTGAGAATACAGAGATTCTCTGCTTTCCTATCACTCTGACATTTGCAATTCTAATTTCTTTATATGTGGGTTGAACTTTTTTTTTATTTTACTAGGAGTGGTGTCAAATGTATTTCAATTGGTGCATTCTTTGCAAGGCCTGCTAACATTTTTCAGCAACTCATTTGTAGAAGAGTTTGCTGAGGAAGTCAAACACTGGGATGGGCTGTTTGTTTTTCTTATTAACAAATAGTGATGGACAAATCTTTTTTCCCTGTTTCTTCTCCAATTTGCTCAGAAGAAATGCCCTGTTCAGTTTCAATTTGGGAAGTAGCTCCATTTATTCTGAGCTAATCTGAATTCAACAGTCAGATTTGTTTATGTGCTCAATCAGTAGTATTACTAAGTCCAGTGCCTTCCCGGAGTCTATAAATTCCCTACTCATTCAAAGCTTGACAAAGTGGCAGAGTGTTCCAACCTGGATAAATTAATGTGAAAAATAGGGTAATTATTCACTGAAAGTTAATACTGAATGTGCCATTGTTTGGTTAGCTCTGACGTGACAGATATGTCGGTTCTGTGAGATAGCGTATGCATTATCTCTTTAATAGGCTTTATTAAAAAGGTAATATAGAATTATTGGTGCTGTCTGAGCTTGGTTGTTTACTTACAAATATTTCACTACCCAACTAGATACCATCATCAGTGCTAGTGAGTATGGGGTCTGCTCCCTGTTTATATAGAGTAACTTGCCTAACAAGTGTTGGTGGGAGTGTTTTTTTACTGCTTGGTAGTTCTTTCTTTAGGGAATTTTTTTTCTGCTTGATTGTTTGTCTGATGTTAATCCCTGCTTATCTGAGTGTTATCTGCTGAAGAGGATTTATCCTGGTCTTTCTGTTTCCTTCTTAGCTTTTTATTGTCCCTTTTGAATGGTGTGTAAATGTGTTTTATCCAGTGCTTTTTTTTTGTAAAAAAAAAAGGTGCCGGAACTCACACATGTCATACAACCCGCCTTGCCTACCCTACAAGGTGCCATCCAAAAAAAGGTGCCGGAACTCCGTTCTGAGCATTCTATGACAAAAAAGCCCTGGTTTTATCTCTATCTCTAATGATTTGTCTGAGTACCAAACTTTCAGGAGTTCCCTGGTGTTTTTGGATTTAGCTTGGTCTAGGGATGTTTACAGTTTCCCAGTTGAAGCTATGATGTGTCTGTCCATATGTTGAGGTAAAGAAGTTTTCGCTGTGTCTTTTGACTTGGTGTTCATGGATGTGCTCAAATAGCACATGGGATCGCTTGAAAAGATACAGGTATATCCATTGTTGATATAGATCAGAACTCATTATAAGTGGAGATTGATGTGTTGAAGCCAGCTGGCTGGTGGCAATATGGCAAGGATGCTGGCTTGTCTGGTGTCTCAAAGTGGCTTTTCAATCCCCCTGGACTCTCTTGCACACTTGGAGTGGGTCTATGTCAATAAAAGCAGAGGAGGCATGCTGTGGGCATGTCAGCCCAGTTATACCAGCTAGCAGAGTCCAGGAGAAGGACCTGCCATTGCACCTACCCTCTGGAACATCTTCCCCCCCCCAAGTGAGGTGGCCCCAACCCTCCTATCTTTTCATAAGGGCCTAAAGACATGACACTGCCAGTTAGCTTGGGGGCCCAATGTAGATGATTGATTAAGCAACAAGAGATCCCACTTCCCCCACCCTGCCCCATCACCTGTAATTGGATTTTGATGGCTTTAACATGTTCAATTTCAGAATAGCATAGAATAGAATAGAGCTGGAAGGGACCTTGGAGGTCTTCTAGTCCAGCCATTGTTTCTCATCCTTCCATCTGGTGCTTTGGTGAACATCCTGTCCCCCTCTGCCTTGTGGCAGCCCCTCAGATACTGGAGCACTGCTATCATGTCTCCCCTATTTCTTTTCTTTAGACTAGCCAAACCCATGTCCCGTAGCCATTCTTTGTATGTTTTAGCAGGCCTCTGATCATCTTACTTGCTCTTCTCTGAATTTTTTTTCCCAAACTCTCAACATCTTTTTTTGTGATATGATGATCAAAATTAGCTGCAGTATTCCAGGTGTGGTCTTACTAGAGTTTTATAAAGCAGTAATATTACTTCACATGATATTGATTCTATGCCTCTGTTTATAAAACCCAGGATTGTATTAACTGTACACTTCTGGCTCATAGTCAAGTGATCATCCACTAGGACTCCAAGATCCCTCTCATAGTTACTGTTTTTAAGCCAGGTCTTGCCCTCTCTGTATTTGTGCCTTTGGTTTTTCCTGCCTAAATGTAAGACTTTGCTTTTCTCCACATTGAAACTCATTTTGTTGGATAGGGCACATTATTCAAGTTTGTCAAGATCTTTTTGGATCCTGCGTTTGTCTTCTGGGGTGTTGGCTACTCCTGGCAGTTTTGTGTCAGCAGCAAATCTGATGAGTTCCCCTTCTATTCTCTCACTTAAGTCACTGATGAAGATATTGAAGAGTACTGGGCCTAAGACAGAACCTTGTGGTACCCCACTGCTTACTTCTCTCCATGTGGATGTAGTGCCATTGAGGACTACTCGTTGAGTACAGTTTTTTAGCTGGGTACAGATCCATCTGGTGGTGATGTTGTCTATTCCACCTTTTCCTAGTTTACCAAGGAGTAGGTTGTGGTCTACCTTGTCAAATGCCTTACTGAAATCTAAGTATACTACATACACTGCATTTTGCTGATCTACTAGTTTAGTCACTTTATCAAAGAATGAGATGAGATTGGTTTGGCATGATCTGTTTTTACAAACCCATGCTGGCTACTAGTTATGACTTTCTTTGCTTCTAGTTGTTCACAGATCTGTTTTTTGATTATCCTTTCTAGGATCTTCCCAGGTATTGATGTTAAACTGATTGGTCTGTAGTTTGCTGGGTCCGTTTTTTTTTCCTTTCTTGAAGATGGGGACCATATCAGCCCTTTTCCAATCCTCTGGTACTTCCCCGGTGCTCCAGGATTTATAAAATTTATGTATGTATGTATGTATGCATGTATGTATCTATGTATCTATGTGTGTATGTATATGTATGTATCTATGTACAGAGTCACCATATTGCCCCCAACAATCTGGGTCTTCATTTTACTGACTTCAGAAGGATGGAAGGCTGAGTCAACCTTGAGCCTGTCAAGATCGAGCTGCTGGCAGCGGGCAGTGAGTTTGCCTGCAAAATTGCATTCCAACCACTGGACCTCCATGGCTCAGTAAAAGCACCTTCGTTACTTCCTCCCTCCCTCCCTCCCTCCCTCTTTCTTTCTTTCTTTCTTTCTTTCTTTCTTTCTTTCTTTCTTTCTTTCTTTCTTTCTTTCTTTTTTTCTTTCTTTCTTTCTTTCTTTCTTTCTTTCTTTCTTTCTTTCTTTCTTTCTTCTTTCTTTCTCTTTC
The DNA here is from genome assembly GCF_947247035.1 of Vipera ursinii. Lineage (NCBI taxonomy): Eukaryota > Metazoa > Chordata > Lepidosauria > Squamata > Viperidae > Vipera > Vipera ursinii. The sequence continues at coordinate 171,990,851 of NC_139512.1, read as the reverse complement.
TTCAACAAGATGGATTAGTTGGATGGATGCTGATACCCCTTTGGGTCTCATGTTTGCTGAATTTCTGGTCATAAGAATCAGAGACCTGGGGCTGTAACAGAAGGTAACCAAAACTGCACGTAGGGCAGGGTGAGCATGGAGGGACACATTGCTTTAAATAATACAAAATAACTGGTAAATCATTTTGCATAGTTTAGTCCATAATTCTAATCCATCTGTCATTTTCACTTATGCAAAAATATGCACCTAGCTTCCACTTTCCCAGGCAATCTGCAGCATTATTTTTTAATTATTATTTATTCCAAGCAGAATATTTGGGGAGTGAGGAGGTACAGTATCTTCATTTCTGCTTTTTCTTTGAATCTTGTAAAGAGATGATGAGAGTTGTAGTTAAGTTCATCAGGGGGACATCTGATTGAAGTTAGCTAATTTTTAAAAATGTGCCATCTAATTTGTACCCAGTAATATTCCATCTATCTTCCTCCAGTGCCCTGTCTCCATGTTAAGACACAGCACCTCTCCTCATTATATACTCTGAGTGGGCTTGTCATGTTATTGTCAAAATTATCCATGGGTAATTTCATTTCATGAATAATTAGTCCATTCTATGTTTCAGCTAAAATGTAGCTTATGTAATTTAGGCGAAAGCCCAAAATATCCAGAAAATAGCTGACCATGATAAAAATCAGAAGAAATGCATTTCTTTCCTCTTCCATTTTGGCTCACTTTAATTTCATTCCAGGTTTATTGAAATCACATTTTCCTTTCATAGAATTTGCTTCTTATTTTATAACAACAAAAAATAACATTGTTAATTAGAAAACACATTACTGGGTATGATTAGCATGATATCCAATTGTTTCTTTAATGTTGAATATGTGTACTCTTGGATTGTCAGTTTTATGTTCTGCACGATGACAGCCCCTCAGATATTCACCTTCTTGTATACATAAAACCTTAAGATGAATTTGGGGCTTTGTACATAAATAGCATTGTATGCAAGTCTAGGGAATTGGTTTCCTCACATTGGAATTAAGATAGGAAAGCCATATGCATCTGGAGAGATGCACCAAACAGGGGCAGCTTCAGATTTAAGATATGGGATACTAGCTATTTCCTATGGTGACATAATAGTCATGTGTTTGCTGAACCTACTGATAGATATTGACAACAGTATGGTAACTTTTCCCAGATACTGTTCCACTGTAGGAACTTGCAAATGCTTATTCATGGCTTCCTGATTCCCCTTGGAGGTGTTATAATCCAATCCTCAGCCCAATGAGAATTTTCAGACCAGTTTGCACAAATGGTTGTCCAGTCTTTTTTTTTTTAAGTCTCCAGTGATGAAACACCCACAACTTCACAAAGTTCCATTCTTAATAACTGTCACAGCCAGGAAATTCCACATTTGGACTGCTCACTGTAAAGCTTCCATCCATTTGTTCTTGCCATACCCTTGGGCACTATAGAGAACAAATCTATTCCTTCCACACAGTGATAGACCATCATATCTCAGAAGACTTATTGACAGTAGAACACATCTATTTCACAAGACATTGCCTGATTTGGATATACTTCTTTTATTTTAGTTTCTTCTTTACTTTGCTTTCTCCCTCTTCCCACTTATGTTAAACTTTCATGCCTGTCAGTGGTTCATTAATAAACACTTTCTTCTTGGGATATTGAAGTTAGTAACAATTGTGGGAGGGATTGTTTTCTAATACTGTGTAGCATTCATAGCATCCAAATGTACAGAGAAGTTTTCATACTAAAAGCAACCTATGGAGCAATAGGATTCTCGTATTGCAGAAAACCATGTTTGGATCAGTTGTTACATACATTACTAAGTTTTAAACTAACCAAAACACTCAATAAATGAACCCTACCCTTATAGTTTCTCCATTGACAACCTTTTCCTGCTTGTTAGAGATAAGGAAAAAGCTTAGTTTTCTAATCTAGTGACCTGCACACTCCAGTGCTTTTATTTAAAAAGCAAAGTTTGAAATCAAAGTCCTATTTACTTACTTCTCTGAGATCTAGAAACTTTCTGAATTCAACCTCTCTTTTTAGCCATCCAGAAGATTTCTTGCCATATCCCTTTAGGGAGAGAGGCAGCTGAGAAACATGATAAATCAATAAGGTACACTGAATTAGATCATTGCTTATGGTCACCTCCATATGTTCTCTATTGCACAGATATGAAAATTTTGCAGTTGAATGATTTGAATGTAAATGAACCAGAAGATATGCTGGGGACAGTGGTGGGATTCGCACCAGTTCGGTAGAACTGGTAGCTAATTTTTTGTTGCCCAGGCCCAGAATGGACTTCCAGAAGGGGCACCCACACAGAGAGCCAGTTGTTTACATATTTGAATCCCACCACTGGCTGGGGAGCTGGGGAGAGCTGGGCTTGCTTCAGAATGAGTCAGAAGGAGGCTAATTGGCATTTTTCTTACGATGATGCAAGCTGTAGCCTGGCATTGTTCTGGGATGTAGATTTTATTTTTTTCCCCTGTTAGGTTTCACTCCCAATTAAATAAGTCTCTTAGTCCTTCTGCCCTTTGCCTCAGGAATCTTCACCAAGGCCAGTTAGAGCATGAATCATTGGAATGAGAACTGTAGAATTTTAGGATTGTTGAATGGTTATAAAACTAAATAGGCAGTGAGAACATTTACTGGCCTTATATGTTCTTGGTCTCAGTAAGCAATTGAACCAAAAGATCCTATACTGGCTAAGGTCCCTGATCTTGTTTATCCTTATTTAAACTATAGTTAAAAGTGTCTTCATACTTTGGAACATGACAGAGAGTCATCGGAATCAACTTTTGGCTAGATTGAGGTATCTGAGGTAATAAGATGATTTCTCATTACCTCTATAGAAGTGAACCAGGAATTATATTTTATTCATCATGGTCATGGACCATCAACCTACATTTTGTTTTCTGTAAGACCTTTTCCTCATCTCTAATTATTTACGGTGTCCAAGAGGAGAGGAGAGACAAATTAAATGGAGAGAAATAGAATTAGGGAAATAATAGTTTACTTTCAGAGGGTTCTTTCTGTTTGTTCTTTAGCTTGCACATACTTGCGCACAGTTGCATGGTCTTGCTAGTAAATGTGGCCAATTTTTGCTTGTTAAATCTGATATACAGTGGAAAGGCTCTCAAGGAAATGAAGATGGAGATTCCAGTTTTGTGTCAGGGGGATTTTTTCCTGGACTTAGAAGGAGAGGGAAAGGCTGTTCATCTGGAAGTGTCATCAATACCCTGAGCAACCATTTCCATATGAGATAAGGCATGCTGAAGAATTGATAGACTTCCTCAAACCCAATACCAAAACAACAAGCATCTCCAACAGATCATTTTTTTAAAAAAAAAATACAAGCTTTATATCAGTGTTGCACACAACAGAGAAATAATTTGCAACAGCTGTCCTCTGGGGTCTGATTTTCAGTACAGATTCTGAGTTCTCTCTGACAACTTCTGGGCCCCATAATTTGAAGTGTTAATTAAAGAATGTTTGCCGCTGTGTATATTGTGCAACCCCATTGAGTTGAATGTTGAGCTGAGAGTATCAAAAGACAAAAAAAAGGGGAGGAGGGAAAGAGAAAACATATAATGGTGAGTTTGAAGACACGGGAAATTGGCACAGCTATGCTGAGAGAAAAACAGAGCTTGTGACAGTGATGGACCAGAACAGTACCTCTGTGCCATAGTAATGGCAGAGAAACAATATTAAAAAATTAGATCGGAATACAGGATTTTTCCCCCCAATTGACCATTGGGGAGAGAAGAAAGAGAATAAGATAGCTTGGTCAAGGGTAAATTTTCTAGGGCTTCATAAATTGGCTGGGTACATACTACAACTTGAAAGAACTTTCCACCCATAGTGGATCATTTGTGGTCTTTCAAGGGAGGTGCTCTTGAGCACCTTGAGTTGTCATGTCCACTTTGAAAAGATTGTGTTTTATTAGTCTAGCACCTGACCCAAGTGCCAGGTCCAGATAAGCTGAATCCATGTTCACAAATAACACAACTGACAGGTAATAGGCATGAAAGGGCAAAGGTATGACCAAACTCTGGCCCCAGCTAATACTCCAAGGAAATGACGATGATGGCTATGAATGTCCAAAAGATCCAGTTCTGACTATGAGCTTGGGAACACCCAGGTGTAGCCAAGAAAAGACCACAGAGAAGATGTATTCCGGAAGAGATTTGTAGAATAGTAGGATTGTGATAGGCCAGCTTGTAATAACCACCATCATCACTGTGGCTCTTAAATGCTGCTAAAGCCAGGATGAAGTGGGCCTTCTAAAAGGGATAGAAGTAATTGTGATGTGTTGTACAAAACCGTGATGTGCCACAAAAACGGACAGGTTTTGTGCAGCATATCTCCTGAGCCAACAAGGAGAATGCACAGAAGAAGTGGTACTAAGAGTAGTCAGGTTTTGCACAGCAATCACACTGATACACTGAGGCGTGTAAACAAGGAAAAAACTTTACTTTTAGGAGTAGCACAAGTCAAGAATAAACAGTCCAGGTCATACACGGGTACAGAGAAGATATCAACAGTTCAAGAGTTATCCAATACAAAGTCGTCTTACCAGTCCAAAAGTCAAAAACACCGTTCTTCGGGTTTAGCAAACAGTAGCAAAACCACAATCAACAATAATCAGCAAACAATGTAACAGAGTAACTAACACACACAGAGAGAAGTTAGGCTGTAATCATATGACTAACAAAAACTGCAGTAACCCAAGACTGGGCCTGAGAGCTTTGCTGCCTGATCAGGATGGCAGCTGTAGTGCTCTGTCTAGCTCAGGGATCAGCAAGCTGAAATAGTGAAAGAGCCACTCGGAACCGGTTCCCTCACAAAAGGAAAAACTGGGAGCCGCAAAAAATGAGTGCACATGTGCGTACATGTGCGCATGCGCAGAACAGGGTTTGACTGAAGAGTGGAGCCAAGGCGAGATATGCACCTACTTTTTTAGTCCCACTTTTTTTTTTGGACTGCACATGTCAAGTTTAAGTTTAAGTTTAAGTTTATTAAATTTTTATACCGCCCTTCTCCCGAAGGACTCAGGGTGGTGAACACGGTATATGAATAAAAATACAAAAGTTAAAAAAAGGATTAAATTATTGCCCAAATTAAAACAATCAAAATATACAAACATTAAAACCCTGACTCCCCATCAGGCCAGGCCAGCTTGTTCGAATAAATGGGTCTTTAACCCACGCCGGAAGGAGCGAAGATCTGGTGCCATCCGGAGCTCAACCGGCAGTTGATTCCACAAAGCCGGGGCGCCCACAGAGAAGGCCCTCCCCCTGGGGGCCACCAGCCGGCATTCTCTGACCGGAGGCACCCTGAGGAGGCCCTCTCTGTGGGAACGCACAGGGTGGAGGGGAGTCGACGCCGGCAGCAGGTGGTCAGAGGACTGGGAGCCGCAGGAGACGGCTGAAAGAGCCACATGCGCCTCCAGAGCTGCGGGTTGCAGACCTGTGGTCTAGCTCCTCAGATTTAATAAAAAATAATAGAAACAGTAAAAAGTGCAGCCACATGAAATCTCTTTTTGGCAGAAGCAGCAAGGTACCCAGTAGTGACTGAAGTAGCAATACACATCTGCCAGAATCTGGCTTTGATTTTTAATTAAGGCAGCTTCCTAGATGAAATTGCTACCTTATATTATTTGGATTCTCATAAGAACCAGAAGAGAAGAAGGCGCACAGGATAGTTATCCCATCACATCTATTTTTGATCTTATGACTGAAGGGGGCAAAAGTGGTAACCTATTGTGTTGCTTTTTTCTTTTTTTTGCATCCTCACTTTGTAGTCAGAGAAGATCTTTTGTGCACCTGGAAAATGGCTGGCAACATTTCAAAAGCAGCAGATCTGACAGTTGGTTGTGCAGAACAAAATGAAAAAGGCTTTATTATTGACATGCTGTAGCTAGTCATTTATATGATGAAAATACTGCTAGCATTAGCTATAGATCTGCTTTATGCTACTGGCACTTAGAGGGTGGTTAGGGCATCTGTTTCTATAACTCTATGAGCTTTAGAGATGCATTTGATTCTTATTGCAAAAAAAGGTGATTATTTCATTCTCTCCACAACCTCAGCAATACTTCAATAATTTTCATTTGGGAAATTAAGAATATTAGATAAAAGAGAATAAACTTAATCATCTTCTTCCACCTGTTATTCTTTCCCTTATTCCGAGGATAATCATTTTGTCTTCCAGAATGAATAGATTTCAAAAGGACTTCCTATCTGGACAAAGGATGGCCCAGAGTAGTCCTGTTTCCAATTTTCACATCCATGTCTGCTCACCCCTAACCTTCCCTAATTCAATATCTGAACAGTAATCTAGACCAGTTTGGTCAACAGTAGCCTTCATACTTCATGGAATTCTGCTGTTATCAAGGTTCCTGATCAAACTGAGTCAAGGAACCATGCCTCCATTTGACCTTCCTGAATATCTTATGGATTTATACTGTTGGCTGGTGTCTCTTTGCTTGAAGAAGATCTAGATCTAGACAAGGTGTCAGACAATCTGTTTCCACCAGTCCTAACTGTATTCCTGAATAGAAGTCCTAAAACATCTCTCAGAATTATAAAGGACAGTGGTGAGCAATTAATTTTCCCAAGGAGCCATACATGAGGGCCAAACCAATAGCTCCTGGCCATGCTCTGCCAGCTTGCCTGTAAGGCTGCACTTTGACTAAGGTATCTAGCAGTGGGTGGCCAAGCCTGGGTCCAAACACAATGACCTGCCATCACTGCCTCCTCAGGCTGCTCCAGGAAAGAGGTGAGTGCTGTGCAGGTGCAGAAAAATGTTTTCTCTCCTCACCATCCTTCCCATGGCCACCAGCCAACTGAAGAAGTACACAATGATTGTGTAGTGCCAGACTCAACTCAGCTTCTTCTCCCACCTGCTTTGGTGTGCTTATTTACATTTGATTTCTAATTTCCATTATTTATTTATCTGTTTATCTATTTATGAAATTTATTTGTCACTCTTCTCATAGCCAATGATTTTGGGTGGCTTACAACTGACTTCATGTGGGCCAGATGTGGCCTGGGTGCCATAAAATGCCCAGCTGTCAACCTCCAGCTTGAGTATCCAACAAAAACCCAGGATTATTTTCATCTCTGAAAAGTTTACTGTTTATTGAATTCACGGCCTGCATAAAGGTGAGGAAAAACTAACTTTAAAGTCCCAAGGCATCATACCACAGCATATGACAATGACTTTTCCAGCCAAACCCCTCTGATGTTCATGTTGTTATGAGACCCATCTGCTCTCTTCTTCACACCTGCAAGAATATCCTTGAAAGGTTTCCATACTGTCGACTCTCAACAGGCTTCTGTTGAACTAGAGAGGTTTTGTTTCTCTGACTAACCCATTTGAAAGCAACGGCTTACTCTAATGGCAAGATGAAAACAGAGGAGCACATAGCTACCAGATTTTCACTTTTGACACACTTTCTAAGGGGAAGAGTGTGATATCAAATACTGCAAAAAGAATAAAAGAATATTAATGCTTTATTTGAGGGACGATCAAGCAAGTCTACTAGAAAAATGGAGCAAAGAAAAGAAGAAAAATGCAACTATTAACTCCATTCGAAGAATAAGGTTTAGTGTAACATGACTGTTGGATCGTTTTAAGATACTTTGAAATGATTTAATTTCTTTATTACTCTTCATTATGCATGACTTTCTTACTTTTCAAAATGTGTTGTTTTCTCATGGTGATGTATAATAAAGTAAAATCGATTTAAAACAAGTTTGACCTTTAACCACAGGATAACCATGATTGGAAAAACAAATCAGATCATTTTCAGGCAAATTCACTGATTCCCTCTTTCTTTGTTTCTCTCTCTGCCTCTCAATGCAAACCTGAGTACATGCCCTGATAGTAAATTGAGTTGAACTCAATGTATTTATTTGCAAAATACACATTAAGCATGCTAATAATTCATTTACAGTATTATTTATAATTGTATATATTATAACCATTATTTTGTATTTTATATTATTACTAGATTTTGCTTTGCCATAATCTGCAAAGGACATCCTGTCCTATTATAAGACACTGAGAGTTTCTTTCACTCTTGTACTTCTGCCTAACATCCTTGTTTTATAAATTAATATACACTTATGGCATTTGGGGAGAATGACCAGCTTGTTTCTTCTCAGGTCCAAGGACTTCACATATCGTGTGATGTCACATATCATGTGGACTTCACACATGTGAAATCATAACAAAGTTTATGTGGGTTTAATGTATTGTATAGCCTTTATTATTTAAAACTTACAGATAGGAACAGGGATTCCATGACTACCATTGTGGCTTTTCTTTGGCCCTTTCCCTGCAGACAGTTTTGGATTCAGCACTCTTCAGAAAAAATGCTAAACAGCTTTGCAGCAATGATATTTCAGTGAGAATGGGATACTTGGGCAGCCAACCCGTTCACTTGTTCCGAGTTATTAGGAAGATAGTATTTTCACTAAATATTCCTGATTTGCTGGAAGTTATCTTCGGCAATAGAACCAAACTTCACTTCCAAACATTGTTTTAGTTTGTACTCAAGACTAAAGATCAGTGGTCAAAGTGTTTTTCACCAGCTTCCAAATTGGATTTTTCAGTCACTACATCTGGGAAATAATGCCTGAATTCCTCCTGCAGGCAGACTAGATGAGATTCGATTTCTCACCCCCCCTTTGGTATCTTTTTTCAAGACTCCTATCTTTGAACACTTAATGAAATTGAAGCAACAAGAGATTTTTAATATTAACTCAAAATAGCCATAACTGGAATATGTCTATATCTATAACTATGTGTTCATAATGATAAATACTTAATAATAAAAATAGAATCATATTGATAAATGTTAAATGAAATAAAATAATAAAATAAATACTAAATACATTAACACCACATGACATCACCACCACACAACCATTCAAAAAGCAAATCCGAACCCACAATGATAACGAGGCACAACCACAAAACAGAAACCTAACTACAGCTGCAACATCAGCCACTTTAAACCCCTCCAAACCACACAATAAGCAAACTGACACCCACTATAAAAACATGGCACCACCACAAACACGAAGCCGAACAAAAGCAGCACAACTCACCAGCTCAGGTCTAAGGCTGGCAGCTGAGACCAGCCCATCCACTCAAAACACACCCCCACCCAATCAGAACACACCCACCATTCAAAACACACTCCCACCCAATCAGAACACACTTACTCCCCCACCCAATCAGAGCACACCACCCACAGAACACACCCCCTCTGGCAGTTTAAAAAAGAGGAACAAACAGCCACATGCTTCTCCCAGAAGAAGGAAGCAGAAGCCACCAGCCTGATGATGACGGATGGGATTCCGTCGAAACGTCGCCCCTACACCTTTAGTTCTATGCGGGGAAAAACCCGAATAACCAAAGATGCATATATATACAGTATATATATATATATATATATATATATATATATATATATATATATATATATATATATATATATATATATATATATCCCCTTCATGGATTACTGCCTTGTCGTGGCGAAGGGGCTTGTGTAATTCAATGAAGCTATGAGCTAAGCCGTGCAGGGCCACCCAAGACGGAAAGGTCATAGCAGAGAGTTCTGACAAAACATGATCCACTGGAGAAGGAAATGGCAAACCACTCCAGTATCTTTGCCATGAAAACCCTATGGACAGTACCAAAAGGCAAAAATGATATGACGCTGGAAGATGAGCCCCTCAGGTCAGAAGGCGTCCAATATGCTACTGGGGAAGAGCAGAGGGCTAGTACTAGTAGCGCCAGAAAGAATGAAGCGACTGGGCCAAAGCCGAAAGGACGCTCAGCTGTGGATATGTCTGGTGGTGAAAGGAAAGTCCAATGTTGTAAAGATTTTTTTCTCCATAGGAACCTGGAATGTAAGATCCATGAATCAAGGAAAGCTGGACGTGGTCAAACAAGAGATGACAAGACTAAACATCGACATCTTAGGTATCAGCAAACTAAAATGGACAGGAATGGGTGAATTTAATTCAGATGACCATCAGGTATACTACTGCGGGAAAGAATCCCTCAGAAGAAATGGAGTAGCCTTCATAGTCAATAAAAAAGTAGGAAAAGCAATACTGGGATACAATCCTCAAAATGACAGAATGATCTCAGTTCGAATACAAGGCAAACCACTCAATATCACAGTAGTCCAAGTCTATGCCCCAACCACCGGTGCTGAAGAGGATGAAATTGACCGGTTCTATGCAGCCCTACAATACCTTATAGAACTAACACCAAAAAATGATGTGCTTATCATCATGGGGGATTGGAATGCTAAAGTAGGAAGCCAAAAGATAACCGGAATAACAGGCAAGTTTGGCCTTGGAATACAAAATAAAGCAGGGCACAGGCTGATAGAATTTTGTCAAGAGAATACGATGGTCATAGCAAACACTCTTTTCCAACAACCCAAGAGACGGCTTTACACATGGACATCACCAGATGGTCAACACAGAAATCAGATTGACTATATGCTCTGCAGCCAAAGATGGGGAAGCTCTATACAGTCAGTAAAAACAAGACCAGGAGCTGACTGTGGCTCAGACCATGAGCTTCTCATTGCAAAGTTTAGGCTTAAATTAAAGAAAGTAGGGAAAAGCGCTAGGCCAGTCAGGTATGAATTAAATCATATCCCTGTTCAATATACAGTAGAGGTGACAAATAGATTTAAGGAATTAGATCTGATAGACAGAGTGCCTGAAGAACTATGGACAGAGGTTCACAACATTGTACAACAGGTAGCAACCAAAACCATCCCAAAGAAAAAGAAATGCAAGAAAGCAAAATGTGTGTGTGTATATATATATATATATATATATATATATATATATATATTGTATAGTGTGTATATATATATATATATATATATATATATATATATATATACACACACTATACAATAGCAATAGTGTGTATTGCTATCATACTAAGGCATCAATAGAAAAAAAAAAATAACAAATTTTGGTTCAAATGGTTCAAATATTCACTTTTAATTCCAGATTTTGCTTTGTATAAACTACTCACTAACTGTATTTTGTGGTTACTTTGTGTTAACATGCCAATTTATGTCTTGAAACAAACAAACAAAAATGTTTAGATAATTAAAGCGTTTTTCCCCAGCCAGGTTGCTGCAGCACAAGTACAGGCCATCAACCTCCACCTCTCTTAGCTTCCTACAAATCAGAAATAATTCTCCCTCTCTTTCAGAAGAATTATGCTACTTGTATGCAAAGTGTTTGCTTAGAGCTAAGTGTCAGAAAAGGCACAGCCTTGCTCTTCACCTAATGCATATTTGTACATATTGAGACACAGCTGGACAACACCCTTAACATGGTTTGTTCTAGTTTTTGCGTAAACAGAAAAGTCCACTAACATAAAATGTTATGGCTGTTATGGCCAACCTCTAATCTGAAGTTAGGTGGATGGAACTGTGCTTACAGTTTTGATGTGGACACACTAAACAACCACAGTTGTTTTTTATGGATTTATTTTTCCACTTTTGAAGCATCACCAAAGGCAACATCCTATGGGCATGTCCTTTAATAGGACCATGCCATTTAAGAAAGTTAATAGGGAATTTTCTTGCTGTGGGTAGCAGGATAAGTCATCTGAGCAGTCCTTTTCGACATAGCACTCCATGGTGCTCTCTCTCACTGAGGGTGATAGAAGGAAATCTCCTGGATCCCTGAACTGGGATTGAGTCTTTGTTCTGCCTTAGATATAAGCAAAAAATGAGTTCTATCTTATTTCTATTTTTGTTAGCCTTAAAGAAAAGGAGGAGGTCTGTTTAGGTCATTATTTGATTTCAGACTTTCGAGGTATGAGCCACCCAGTCAAGATCAGGTCTTGCAGTCTCGTGACCATAAAACAGGTGCCAGTCTTTAACGAAAACCATAGCACTGGCCTTTAAGCTGGGAGCTTCTGTGCAGAACCAGCAGTGGGTTATGCTTTTTAACTCTGATTGCTTAAGTTAATAATAATGCTCTGTATTTACAGTTGTGCTGATTGTCTCTGGATCCAAAACAACAAATTGCCTGGACATCTGATCACTGTCCTGACATTTGGATTTGGCAAAACACCTGGCTACCTTTTAGGACTTAAATTTGTGACAGGCAGTGGTAGAAGGGTAGTCTAAAAGAGGAAGAGAGAGGTTTTATTGGTTCTCTGACCAATATGCAGAGGCTGCAGGGAGCTTCCCATGTTTTGCAAATGGTTGTGCAAGGAATGTATGTGTGGCTTTGCCGTCATGAGGTCCTATTTCTCACATATGTGCACATCTCCAGCAAAGACCTGGAAAAGATGGTGCAACTGGAGGAAAAAGATGAAAAAGACAAGACTTTGGACTTTGTGCTTGTAAGCCTGCAAGCTTCGCAACATGGTGAACCCATTTTGAATATAGAGACAGTGGTGAATGGTGGGGATCCTAGATTAGGTCTCTGTCTGGCTTGATTTGCAGATGAAATACATGATGGTGTGGCAGAGTTCCTGGACATTGGGTATAATCTAACTAAGTTAGTCCATGAATGGATTTTTTAATATCTGTCCCCTTGTCCTCTGGAGATAATGTAGAAGAGAGTACATTTCAGATTTTCATGAGGTGGGAGAATGTAGATAGGAAGAAAGTCCCAATGTTTAAATGAGTTTGTGTGACATTGGATTTCACTCTTAAATATGGTGTTGTTGCTGAATCTCTTGATGTTTGAAAGTCCAGGCTTTTATTTTGATATGACATAGCTTCAAAAGAAGAAACTCAGCGAGATGTTAAAGTCAGAGTCAACTAGAAATAAATAGAAACTGTCTTCTGAGAAAATCACATCTCACTCTCTTTTTAACACCTTTCATAAATTGATAATAAAACAATATTAGCAATATGTTTGAGATGATTTTCATAATTTCTGGATTTTGTATAATTTCTCAGGCATCTATTATATATGATTTCTTGCTGCTTTCTTTTTAATTTTTAATTTGGTGTTGAATTAGAAGTGTTGTTTTAAACTCATTCAGAATACTTTTATCATTGCTCTTAGCTCCCTTGAGCTTTTTCTAAGAAAACATGAGATAAAAATATATAAGATAAGCAAAGAAATATTATTTATAATGTCCTGGGTTAAAAAAAAAACACCTTCCACTGACAATGTGGTACGTAATTACCTATGTAAGATTAATTAATTAATATATTAAGCATTATTATTAAGCATTATTATTAAGCATTATTTCTAAAATGTCTTTGCCAATAAAAAAATCCTGGTTAAAAATGTATAAATGCCAAGATAAGATTACCACAGTTGTGATTTTTCCCTCAGCCTCCATGCATTCAATTATTTGATTTTCTATATGCAAATAACTGAAAAAATGGAAACACACATACTTAAATACTTCTATGCAAGCCAACACTAAATAAATGATACAGTGAATCTATGGCTATAAAAAGATGCAGTTTTGTGCACAGTGTTTTACATGCTAGTTCCCAAGTTTGAATTTTGGAATACCTTACAAAACTCTCAACCAAACAATGAAACTATTTCTCTGTATATGAGCCATGGTGGCACAGTGATTAGAGTGAAGTATTGCAGGCAAACTCTGCCCACAGCCAGGAGTTTGATCCTGACCTGCTTAAGGTTGATTCAGCCTTCCATCCTTCTGTGGTTCATAACATGAGGACCAAGATTGTTGAGGGAAATATGATGACATCTTAAATGGCTCAGAGAGTGCTGTAAAGCACTGAGGTGGTATATAAAACTAAGTGCTATTGCTATTGCCAAATAAACATCATAACCAAGCAAGTTTAATATTAAGATGTGTGTATGTGAGTGTGTGTGTTTGTGTTTGTGTGTGTGTATTCTTAGAAATATATGAACAATTACATTTTATGTTTGACCTTTTGAAAAATCAAAACTCATTAAAAATATCATTTACATATCTGAATTAAGACAGTTCTATTTTGGAGAGCAACTTCCCAATGCTGCCACGATCATAATTTAGCCTCCGTGTTCATTTCCCCAGATTTGTTTTATGGTTTATTACAAATGTCAGACAATAATTTTACAATATTCAATTTCACTGCCTTAAGAAAGGTTGGGTGTAACCAGGACCTTGCTTTTTTGGAATGTTTCTTGTAATGTATTGGGCTTGCTTTGTTAAGGGAACACCACGTGGTAATTGCTAGAAGGCTGTTTGAGCAGGGAAGCTAGCTAACGGCTCCCAGCTCCTCAGACAACCCGTCTCCAGCACTGCTATTGGTTGCCCCTAGGCAGCAATGGGTTGCTTCAAACCTATTGGCCACCACCTAGGGGCCAGGGTATAAATTGCTGCATCTGCAGCCCTGTTCTCTAGTTCAGATCCTGCAAGCAATAAACCATGATCTTTGCTGAACTCACTCGCCTCATCTTCATTCCTGCACAACGAACCCAGTATACAACATTTCTCTTGTAGGCCACTGCTGGTAAGGCTCAAATAAGCAGAACCAACTTTTGCCAATACCGTCCTTTGCTTCCGCTTTCTTATTCTGAGGCTCGCTTCCGCTTTCTTATTCTGAGGCTCGCTTCTCTTACGCTCACTTCCCTCTTCAAGGCAGCAGGAACATTCGCCACAAATTGTGCCAGGGATGCATGTGGCCTAGGTCACACAACATACTTTCTTAAGCTATGATATGACAGCTTATATTATGTGAGTAAGACATTATCCTTTTTATTATGCATGCTTTCTTAAGTCACTAAAGTAGAGGTTGGCTACATTAATATTTAGCATGTCTTCCAGTCTTGCTGAACATTACCTTTACTGAAACAAGTATAAGAACCATGCAAAACTTGATTTTTTTAAAAAAATATCCTTAATTACCAAGTCTCAGGCTTAGCAAAAATGAATACTTGCTAAGTGACATCAAGTCCAATTCAAATATTTTCACAACTGTTTGCTTCTTTATTGGGAAACGATTCTAGGTTTAAAATAAATCTCCATGGAGAATATCTGAGGACCCTCTCCCTTTGCCTTTCCCATCTATTCATTCATAAAATCAACACTACTGGTGCTGAGTTCAATTTCTTCTGTTGTTAATAAGTGTAAGACATGTTTATCTTCAAGATATTTCATTGTCTATTTTCAACACATTTAAGCAAAAAAAATAAATCATGAAACATCTAGGAATGAGGAATCCATTTACATGCGTGTCTTTGAAGAAATAATTACTTGCAAATTATCACAGCTCTGCAAAGGCATACTCTTAATTTTTACCACTCAGACAAATTGTATGTAGACAGGGGCTTTCCTTTATCAGTTTTGCAGGTTTTGATATATATTTTTTTAGTATACAAAAACATTTAGCTTCTTCCATCTCATAAAGGAAAATGAGCTCTACTGGTACTTAGTCTTAATTTGGACCCATGCTTGAAATTGTCACAGCACTCCCCATAAGGATTAAAGCAAGGAGAGTCCCCTTCGCTGATGGTCAGTAACACCGCTGCCTTTTTCCAGTCATCCATTATGTCGTTGACCAACAGGTAGCCTTCGACTTGGCCGATGTACTCTTCCCAGTCTTCGGGGTGCCTCGTGTCAAATTCCCTTACACTGCCGACTTGCGCCATTCTTGCCTTCTACACCCACGATTCTGTTGTGGCTGGACTCAGCTCTTGTTGCGCTGACGGCTATTTGAATCTCCTGCTCTACGCACTTCTGCTGTCGCGTCCCTGTTTGCTCCACTGCGCTACCGCGATCCCACCTTCGTCGCCACTGTTATGTCTGGGTGCCATGATAGATGACTTGGAGACAGGGTTAGGGTAACTCTGCTTTATTTCACTCCACGTGGCTGAACTGGCCTTGCTTGCCCAGGTTGCCCTTATATCCCCCAGTCTCTACCTAGCGCTAGCCAACCCGCTGGCTCCATTCTCCCGCCGTGCAGGTGTCACCCAACCTGGTGCCCAAGAATTCCCGCCGGCCAAGTAGGCCAATCAGGTGGCTGGACAGGTGCCTTCAGTACAAAAATCATCTCCAAATCCTTGCTATCTGCTGGACCTCAAAACAGTGATCTGGGACTTACAGTATATAGCCAAATTGGGCAGCTACCTGATTAACCAGTGGAAAATAGAAGAGATTGGACGAGCAGGAAAAAGCCTGCTTATTGGTATCTGTGTCAATAAAATGATGCTATTAATCACATGATCCTGTTTATTTAAAATACAGGAAAGATAGCTGGAGGGAATATCGCAATATTTTGTTGTTCAGTTGCTTCCAGCTCTTCCTATTAAATAGCAATGTTTAATGGTGTGAAGCAGAAGTATACAGGTAGTTTTTGATTTACAATCTTTCATTTAATGACCATTTGAAATTACAATGCCACTGAAGAAAGTGATTGTGACTTATGTCTATTTTTACACTTAACGACCATTGCAGCATCCCCATGGGAATTAAAAAATATGGCAACAGGCTCATATTTATGATGGTTGCAGTGTCCTGGAGTCATGTAACCACTTTTTGTGACCTTCTGACAAGCAAAGTCAATGGGGAAACCAGAGACACTTTGCAACTGTGTTACTAACTTTAAAAACTACAATGATTCACTTAAAGACCTGGCTCTTTGAGCTTTCCAGCCCAGGCTGAGTTTTAACTGGGGTTTTAACTGGGGTTTTATATTTTTTCAGGGATTTAGTTTAATCTTTTTTAATTACTCTTAATTTTTGTATTGATGTTTTATATACCCTGTAAACCGCCCTGAGTCCTACGGGAAAGGGCGGTATATAAATTCAATAATAAAAAAAAACGTGGTAAGAAAGGTTGTAAAATGGCGTAAAACTCACTTAACAACTCTCTCAGTTAGCAACAGATATTTTGGGCTCAGTTGTGGTTGTATGTTGAGGACTATCTGTAGTCATTGCTCACCCCATATCCCCTCATACCCCCAACAGGGAAAAACACACCATCTTATTTAAATGTGTGAGGGATTAAACAGTGCCTCTGTAAGGCTTAAAGTGGATGTTCTATGGCATGGGTGTCAAACTTGCCACATCACGTGATGTGTCATGATGTATCATGAATCTTTTTGCATTGATGGCAATAGGGTGGGCACAGCTTCGGTATGATGAAACTGGCCCATGGGCTGGCAGTTTGACACCCCTGTATCTATGGTATCTTTGTCACTGCTCTGGGCCACTAAATACTGTTGAGGGCTTTATAGCAACCATGACACCTCTCTGTTTTAGTGAGAAACAGCCGATACGCTGATTGAAAGAGAATGAAAACTAAAAAGATTTAAAGCTCTCTTTATAATTGTCATAACCTCTTCCTAGAATTTAACTTCAGATATTTTGATGGTGCACCTATAACTGCTCTAATATCACTTGCTACTGGTCATCCTCTTGTTTCCTTCAACCTTTTCAGAATTATGGCCATCCCAAGGGAATTGGGTTTTCACAAAATGTAACCCAAATAAGATAAGCATTAAAATGTGTGGTTATAACTGCACTTAACTGCTGAATTCAAACTATTTAAAAAGGGTAACAAACTACACCTTTTCTTTCTTTGCATGGAATGATATGTATTGTGAACCTTCCATAGTGCTGAGCTAGAATATAAGCATCGCCTGCATAACCCCAAATTTAATCCTGGTATCTCTAGCCATGTAGCACATGATATAACCATTTTGCCTCTTACAAGTCCGGAGTGCTCTTTCTGATTAATGTAAATAAATATTAGGTTAAAGTTAAAAAGGAGTCTAGATAAAATAAAGTCACTTCTTATGCTCCCACCAAGGTGTTGAACACTTCTAGGTGTTGTCCATAATTATTATATAATTTACCCTTTATTTAAATAGTGGTTGATGCAGCAGTTGATATAGATTACGAGAGGGAGAGAATGGGCCTTTATTGATCTGTGTTATGAGGTCACAAATACAGGGAACATCATAAGGGGCTGAAAAGTAAATAAGATTTCAGTTTGCCTTTTGTTAAGTTGGTATTTTTGTGATGAGTGACACCCACCCTGGCTGTCCTTCTGAAACTAGATAAACTTCACATGTGGGGACCCATTTTGTAAAGCATTTATAAGATGCTCTCTGAATTCTGAGTGTGTTCACTAGCTCAAAGAAATTGTTTTCTTTTGCACAAATTGGTATCTTGCCAGTGGACTGCTCATGACCTATAGCTTCTTGAGGTAGACTTTGGTTTATATTTCACCTTTTTGCCCTCAAAATGCCATCTTCAGAAGTTCTTTATACTGGGAAAAGATATGAAATTGGAACAGAGTTGTTGTATCGTATTAAAATCAGAAGTACATTTTTAATGAAGTTTGTTTTACTAAAACAAACAATGTGGGGTGTTTTTGTTTTTTTTTTGCTAGTTGTGTTCGTTGGATTTACTTTGAAATATTGCCTTTCCATTAATGCTTAGACTGGGAAATGAAGACAGAAGAAAAGTGTTATGGGAATTTACCAAACTACTCATAATATTAACTTCAAGACAGCTAAACAATCATGAAGCTTTAAACAACAAAAGGAAATGAACTATTAAGGCCTACATACACTGCTTTTTGAATGACAGAGAGCTTTTATTTCTTTCAAGTCTTCAATTAGACCAAAAACATTTTTGCATATAAAAGACCCTTTTTATTATGTGTTATTGCTGAAAGTCTCAGTTGCATTGGCTTTGATTTGATAAACTGCAAAAGTAAACAGAAAGTGTATTTTTATACTGATACAAGCAGTATATAATCTTCCTGTTCAATTCCTATTTACTAAAAAAAAATCACTTAGCTTTAATGAGTGTCTTAAATAGAGCTACCATATTTGGGTTTCAAAAATCCAGCTAATCAGTTGTTGTTGTTAGTTGTGAAGTCATGTCTGACCCATCGCAACCCCATGGACAACATTCCTCCAGGCCTTCCTGTCCTCTATCATTTTCTGGAGTCCATTTAAGCTCACACCTACTGCTTCAGTGACTCCGTCCAGCCACCTCATTCTCTGTCGTCCCCTTCTTCTCTTGCCCTCAGTCTTTCCCAGCATTAGGCTCTTCTCCAATGAGTCCTTCCTTCTCATTAGGTACTTGAGTTTCAACTTCAGAATCTGGCCTTCTAAAGAGCAGTCAGGATTGATCTCCTCTAGGACTGACCGGTTTGAATGCCTTGCAATCAAAGGGACTCGCAGGAGTCTTCTCCAGCACAATAGTTCAAAGGCCTCAATTCTTTGGTGCTCAACCTTTGTTATGGTTCAACTTTCACAGCCATATATTGCAACTGGGAAGACCATAGCCTTGACTATATGCACTTTTGTTGGCAGGGTGATGTCTCTGCTTTTTAGTGTGCTGTCTAGGTTTGCCGTGGCTTTCCTCCCCAGGAGCAAGCATCTTTTAATTTCTTGGCTGCAGTCCCCATCTGCAGTGATCTTGGAGCCCAGGAAAATAAAATCTTTCACTACCTCCATTTCTTCCCCATCTATTTGCCAGAAATTGAGAGGGCCGGTTGCCATGATCTTGGTTTTCTTAATGTTAAGTTTCAACCCAACTTTTGCACTCTCCTTCTTCACCCACAACAAGAGGCTCTTTAGTTCCTCTTCACTTTCTGCCATTAGAGTGGTATCATCTGCATATCTTAGGTTGTTGATATTTCTCCCAGAAATCTTAATTCCAACTTTTGATTCATCTAGCCCTGCCTTTCTCATGATGTGCTCTGCATATAAGTTAAATAGGCAGGGTGACAGTATACAGCCTTGCCGGACTCCTTTCCCAATTTTGAACCAATCAGTGGTTCCGTGTCCAGTTCTCACTATTGCTTCTTGACCCGCATATAGGTTTCTCAAGAGACAAATAAGATGGTCTGGTACTCCCATCACTTTAAGAACTTGCCACAGTTTGTTGCGATCAACACAATCAAAGGCTTTAGCATAGTCAATGAAGCAGAAGTAGAAGTTTTTCTGAAACTCCCTAGCTTTCTCCATGATCCAGCGTATGTTGGCAATTTGATCTCTAGTTCCTCTGCCTCTTCGAAATCCTGCCTGTACTTCTGGTGGTTCTCGATCCACATACTGCTGGAGTCTAGTTTGTAGGATTTTAAACATAACTTACTAGCATGTGCAATGAGTGCAATGGTGCAGTAGTTTGAACATTCTTTGTTTGACCACGTCCAGCTTTCCTTGATTCATGGATCTTACATTCCAGGTTCCTAAGGAGAAAAAATCTTTACAGCATTGGACTTTCCTTTCACCACCAGATATATCCACAGCTCAGCATCCTTTTGGCTTTGGCCGAGTTGCTTCATTCTTTCTGGTGCTACTAGTACTAGCCCTCTGCTCTTCCCCAGTAGCATATTGGATGCCTTCCGACCTGAGGGGCTCATTTTCCAGTGCCATCTCTTTTTGCCTTTTGGTACTGTCCATAGGGTTTTCATGGCAAAGATACTGGAGTGGGTTGCCATTTCCTTCTCCAGTGGATCACATTTTGTCAGAACTCTCTGCTATGACCTGTCCATCTTCATTGAATTACGCAAGCCCCTTCACCACGACAAGGCAGTAATCCATGAAGGGGAGCTAATCAGTAGATGGTAGCAAAAGTGTAGAAAACTCTAATTCTGGTAGTACCATCTAACAGATATCCAGATTTTTGTAGCCTACGTAAGGTAGAACCTGTTTGGTGTAGTTGTTAAAACATTCAACTACAATCTGTGAGTTCTAATCTCACCTTAGGCATGAAGGCATCTGGTTGACCAATCCCTTTCTCAGCCCTAGGAAGAAGGAGGCAAGGGCAAACTACCTGAAAACTGCAAAGAGTTATCCAAGCAGTCACCAGGAGTCAACAACGATTCAAAAGCACAAAAACAAAGAACAACATATATAGTAGCCTTAAAGCTTTTCAGGATCTAAGGCAGGGGTGTCAAACTGCTGGCCCACGGGCTGGTTGCATCATATGGAGGCTGTGCCCACCCCAGTTCCAGCAATGCAAAAAAAGTCATGATAGGTTGTGACACGCCATGTGATCAGCGAGTTTGACACCTCTGATCTAAGGCATCCATATTGCTACTTAGATACTCACTCAAAATGTTATAACATTCCAAAAAGAGTTAAAAGTTTGACCCTGTAGCAACTACTGGATGGATGTTGGTGGACTGCCTGTGAGTCCTGATTTAGACATTTTATTTATTTTATTTATTTATTTTAATTCCATTTATATCCCGCCCTTCTCCGAAGACTCAGGGCGGCTTACAAGCTTAGCAGTAGCCTTCATTCTATGTATATGCCTGCTTGTTAGGGCTTTCACACACCCCCGAAGCGGCATTATTACAAAGTCAGCTTAATTGCCCCCAACAATCTGGGTCCTCATTTTACCTACCTCGGAAGGATGGAAGGCTGAGTCAACCTTGAGCCTGGTGGGATGCGAACCTGCACTAATTGCAGGCAGCTGGTGTTACTTAAGGAGGCATTAGCCCACTGCTCCACCAAGGCTCATAACATGCACTTACAGTACATGTTAGAGTAATGAGAACTCTCTCCCTTAGGTCTTTAGTTTTGCAGTTTCTTTGTTTAGGCTGTTAAAATACTTTTATTTCTGTTTAGATTCTGATGTACTTTAAAAGCACTGGTGTGATTTATTTATTTAAAATTTCAGATCCTTTCTGGGCTGAAAATTGAGAGAGAAAAATTTATACTTACTAATATTTATACCACAACTAAACCCTGGAATATGTGAAGTTAAATATAGGAAACTCCAGTGAATCAATCACAACTCCTGTGACTAATAGGAATAGTTGAAAAAGGGTCACAACAACATTAATATATATCCATTCTTTTACCGAGTTGTTGTATTGTTCTATATAGGTAAAGAAGTTGAAAGTGGAATGAATCAATTGAATGGAATGGCAAGAGTTGGAAACTTGGGTTCGGATTGAGTTGATGAGATCCTTAAAATGATTAGGTAAGAAGTTTAAAGCTCAAAAAGCAATGTATGAATGTGGTGTTTTTCAAAGATACAAAGGATTGAAAAATGCCCAAGACTGCATTGACTATATCAAATAGGAAGTCTTTCTAATTTAGGAGTATCCAGTGACAAGCCTGAATGTGCAAGACAAATTTAGAGCTTCCTTACTAAGAAATCATAGGTCTTTTGTAAATAACTAGAGTAAAGTTGGACATAGGTTTTGAGTAGCTCTTTGGAAATTCTGGTAGTCTCTAAAATGTGTAAGCCAGTTACCCAGGTTTGTAGACAAACTTGGATGACCTTGATAGTTTTGGGCTGATTAGTAGTAGCAATAGCACTCTCTGGGTGGTTTTCAGCATAGAAGCATTATTTGCATATTGCTCCCAAAATCTGGGTCCTTATTTCACTAGCCTCAGAAGGATGGAAGGCTGAGTCAATCTTGAGCCTTGTCAGGATCAAACTCCTGGCTATGGGCAGAGTTTGTCTGCATTACTGCCCTTTATCCACTATTTCACCAGGCCTCATTAGAAGATTATATCCTTGTAGCAGCAAGTACAAAATTTACATCTCATTACTTTGAGATATTTTTTTAAGAAGACAAAACTGTGTTATGCTATAGTTTTCTGAAATAGTCATTTGTATTGCAAACTTTTATCATATTAGATAAAATAATCACTGCTGGGAAAGTGAGCTTTGTTGGTTGGCAAGGGTTACATATATCTTTATTTTGTCAGTTATGCACATGCTTGAGTGGAAGAGTAGCAGTAGGTGGTAATCTGGTTTTATCTTTTGATAGGTCCACAGATAAAGTTTAAGTTGAGGGTGAAGGTGAAGGTTTGTTCTCTGAGCTTGTGGGTTGGTTTCTGAACATTTCATCTCCAGGCTAGATAACATCTTCAGTGGAGTTCAGGGGTTGTCAGTGTGCCATTCTTCTAAAAACTCTCTCATCTTCTTAATCTTAATTTTCACTCCCAAGATGAAGTTATGTCCTACATGTCTGTGAGGAGGACAATTACAGATGTAGCTTTATATATTTTCACTGCTAGTTTGTGATAGAGATGATGCCATTTACCCAGTGGTGGGATTCAAATACCTGAACAACCAATTCTCTGCATGGACGCTGCTTCCAGAAGAGCCGGGGAGGCCTCCCAGGCCCTGAACAGCCCACCAGAAGTGTGTGGACACCACTTCTAGAAGTCCGTTCTTGGCCTGACAGGCCTCCCTGGCTAAGAATGGACTTCCGGATGTGGCATCCACGCACTTCCGGTGGTCTGTTCTGGGCCTTGTGAAAAAGGGCTAGGGCATCAGCCAGTCTGCCGAAGTCAATGAAAAATTAGTTACTGGTTCTACTGAACCGGTGCAAAGTGATTGAATCCCACCACTGCACTTATCCCATTCTGAGAGGCTGTAAAATTGTTTGTTCAAGGATTAACATTAGTAACCCCCAGTGCTTTTTTTGTAAAAGAAAAAGGTGCTGGAACTCACACATGTCATACAACCCGCCTTGCCTACCCTACAAGGTTCCATCCAAAAAAGGTGCCGGAACTCCGTTCTGAGCGTTCTATGACGAAAAAAGCCCTGGTAACCCCAATTTGCAATTTTAGTATCCACTTAAAGGTGATACTATAAAATTTGAAGCAGTAATAAACTAACTAAAACTATTGCAAGGGCTTTGGATAAACACCAAGTGGAAAATCATACCGTCACTAGCATCTAGCCTTCATGGGTATTTCCTTCCTCTCTCATGTGGTAGCTTATGTTAAATATCAGTTGCCAAGAAACAAAAAATAATAGGATTATCACCTTCCAGCTGACATTTGTCAGCTTCATTAATGAATCTGGTTAGCCACTGTGATAAAGGATGCAAGTTTTGATGGCTTTTTGATTTATCCAGCTAGGCTGTTTTTATATTCTTATCTTCGTATTTTAGGGTTTGTAATTCACAAAGCCCTCCAGTTTCTCCCTTGATTTTCTCCAATTCCCTCTGTTTTCTTCTCTCTTCCATTTTTCTTTTCTTCTCTCTTTGATTTCACTTTTCACTTTTATTCTTCCCAACCTTTTTGCCTTTCATAAAGTGGAATTGCTGCCTAGAGTCACTGTATCAGTGAGATGGGCAGCATAGAAATTTAATAAATAAAGTTAAAATTATTATTTATCAGTTTAATAAATAAACTGATCTTTGGGTTCAGTTTTTCCCCCCTTTTAATTTCCACATGATCTTTTCACTCGACTATGAGCTGCTTTCTTATTTTAAACTTTCACCCTAAGTAATTAAATGACCTACCTGTTTATAATTCATTCACAGACTTCTTTAATAGTCCTTGGTATTTGCTTGAGTTAGTCTGCTGGTCCTGATGGAAAGGAAAACAGAATAGGACAACATCTATTGTCTGTTGCCAAATATCAGACATACCTGATGCCCTACAACTGACTCAACCTCCTATCATTTGCTATGTTGTGAAGGACTAGTAAAAACTCTCAGTGTAAGCAAATTTGCCCCTTGTCACAAGTTATGCCACTTTGTCCCTCATCACATGTTATGCCCTGGGTGCTATGGCTGCCTCACTAAGGAAGACTGGGATATGAAAAGGGATGCAAATTGGTTTTATTGAGTCTCTTACCTGTCCTTTGGCAGTTTTCCCCAGCCACAAAACCCAGCTTCATAGATTAGTTTAAAAAGTGCAGATATTTTTTTTGCAAAGAATTTGAAGATTTCTCTTTCCCCAACTCTACTTTTCTAGATCTTCCACCTAAAGAATTTTTGCATCTTGATCCTATGGCCTTTGCTTGCTGGAAGCTGTCTGGGAAGGTTGCAAATGGCAGTCACATGACCCTGGGGCATTGAATCATCATACATATATGCTGGTTGTCAAGCACCTGAATTATACTCACATAACTTGGGGATGCTGCAACGATCATAAGTGTGAGGATTGGTCATGAGTAATTTTTTTTTCAGTGTCATTGTAGCTTCAAACAGTTGCTAAACAAATGCTTGTAAGTTGAGGAATACCTGTGTATTATGAACTAGTGTAACATACTATACTGAACAAGGGGATCTGCAGTGTTAACATAACTATCTTCACAAACTCATCAATTAGCCTAATAGATCTTTCTCAACATTAGTCTCAGCCTCTATTGGCTTGGGGGTATCCTATACCCTTTTATAGGATTTTTATAGGATTTGTAAGGATTGTGACATATGACTACAGAAGTGTCTTCGGACAACGCTGGCTCCCTTGGCTAAGAAATGGGGTTGCCCCGCAGAGTCGGACATGACTGGACAGGGGAAACCTTTATCTTTACCTTTCAGAATGTAAGTGGTTTGATGATGATGATGACATGTCATCAAATCAAATTGAAATATTAAATATATGGTGACAAGACAATAAATGAGAGGGCTATTAAAAGGAGGAGATATCAGGATGCTCACGGAAATCTAAAAAACAAAATAAACCTTAACATTCTCCCCCAATACTTGCTAAACATGCTTATTATTGGCTATCTTTGGGGGTACAGATCAGAAAATGACAAATATTCTGGGAGAGGGCAGGGCTATGGCCTAGCTATAATGTATCATGCAACTTCTCTTCCTTTAAACAGATTTCACTTATCTTGTGTATGTAGCCGAGTTAGAAATAATTGTATGATTACATATTCAAACTTGAATTTTCACTTTTTAAAAAAATAAAAAATAAAAATAACAGGTAAATTGAGCACAGAATGGACATTAAGGTGAATACCTGTGATAGTGACATGGACCACAAAGTTTTCATTTTTTCCTGCACCGCAGATATGTTTGTGGCTTGGAGAAGCAAGGCTAACATCAGTGCCAGCAGCCTATCAGTTCATCCAAACTGGATTTTTTTTAAAGGCTTTTAACTAGTTCTTAACTGTCCCTTGTCTCAGAAATTAGATGATACCTGTTAGACATTTCAGTGTTGAATTGGGGTGTGTGTGTGTGGGAAGGTTGGATTAGTTGGACTGCAGCCTCAGTGGGTACAGGTGTGGCTTTTGATCCATGGCTTTTGGTATTCATATCTTGTGGGTGCTAGGTTTTCTAAAGTCAGGTTTGAGGAGAGGTTAAGGGCATATCATGGGCAAAAATGTATATTGTGCTACACTTATTACCATGTTTCCCTGAAAATAAGACCCAACCAAAAAATAAACCATAGCATGATTTTTCAGGTTGCTCGTAATATAAGCTCTACCCCCAAAATAAGCCCCAGTTAAGATTGTCAGACAGACAGACGCATTTAGTACCGTACTTCCCCCAAAATAAGACCTAAATGGAATATAAGCCCTAACCCTCCAGCTTTTTAATATGTGGAGCAGACCTTTGATCATGCAATTGTGGCTGGACCCCCTTTTTGGTCCCTGCCCCTTTTGGGTACCCAGAATCACTGCAAATGTGAGAGATAGGTGGGGGAAAACACAGCAATATGAGCTGCAATTCTTGTAAATATGTGAGGGGATGGAAGCTGTGATTTTAAACTGACTGATCTGACACTAATTCATGGGGAAACTGTCAGTAGGCATAACCATTTCTGAATATTTTCCTTATTGCCCATGCTGGTTTCACGTTAACACTGAACTGCACTGGGGTAAAGAGAATAGTAGCTAAATCAAGCAGGCACACCCATTTCAGATTTTGAATAACATAACAATAGGACCTGATGTGGCATTAAAAAGAACACCTTAATAATGCTGCAGGGAGGTGTGAATTGTGCATTGAATTTGATAGCAGCAATCCATTTTTTTCCACTAGCATTTTAATTGTGCATGCACAATACAAAAGCTATGGTTCCTCCTCCTCCCTCCAAAGGAGGAGGGATTGCAAAGACTGTTCCTGCGGCCTTTCTGCATTGCAGTCATCTGGTAGCAGTGCCTTTGAATGTTACCACTTGAACTCATTAGGCAGCTGACTGAGAAAATGAGATGGGATTACCCTTTGGCAGCCGCTCTCCGCTTCTGAATGGAATGACCTTCCAAGGGGTGAAATTGGCAGCAATCTATTGTTCAGGGCGGCCCCACTGTAAGGAAATGGCAGCTTGCATTATGATTGGAATGCCTAAGTGCTTTGAGTCATCTTCAGATCAGAGGAACGTCAATCTGTTCAAAGACAGGAGGTGGTACTGAATGAACACAATATCAAGAGGCTTATCGGCCCTGCAAAGTTCAACTAATAGGCATGGCAGTCCACTCAGACACAAAGCAGCCTGACATTCCTCATTCATCTCTTTGATTCTGATGCTTTACCAGCCCAGCATAGTACTTATAATGCTGAATCTCTGCTTGCATGCAGATTTCAGGCACTTTCTCCTATGCTTTAACCATGAACTTTCATAGGCCCTTGACCATCATGGTTTCCAATTTGAATTGGTACGCATGAGATAGTTTTGAGGGCTATATATTCTGCTCTGGAACCCGAGATAGAGGAAAGGAGATTACAGCTCCATTATAAATTTATTTGAGCATTTTATCCAAGAGCTATCTAGGGGCTGTAGTATGATGAACATATTGAGATTCCAGGGAAAAGAACCCTGGGTCAAGACTGAAACATATGCTTTGCATGTACAAGGCCAGAGTGTCAGTCTCCCAATATTACTATTTCATGTGATAGTGTCCACATGGGAAACTTTTTGAGTGCCTTGCATGTGCTTCTACTTATAATTGGGAGGAAAATTTCACTCAAATGAAACTTGGATAGAAAATTGTGGAATCATTTTTTCAAGTGAAGTTGCCAAGACATATCCTGTATGCATGTATGTATGTATGTATGTTATGCATGTATGCATATATTAAGGCCATCCAGATTACGTAAAGTATTCTGGGCAGCTATCACATTAAATACATCAATTCAATAATAACATGGAATAGACAAAACACATTTAAAAACAAACAAAAGAAATAAGGCCACTGAGCATATAAACCCATCAGGAACAAATTGCCGGTATAGTCACAGCTATTAAATTAATGCCAGTGGAATTTCTCACGGGGAGATTGATTTCATCCAAATTTACCAATTCAAAGCTGATGTGCATTTTGAACACCTTTCTGCTTCCCCTGCTTGTTAAAACTTTGAGGAAAGGAATGATATTAATGTTCTGGCATTTGGCTTTACCAGTCTTCTGTCCAGTTTAACAAGCCACCCATATCCCTTCTTGCACACCTCTCTGATTGAGGCAAAATGATTCAAAGAAATACTAAGAATCACTTGATATAAATGGCTTTCATAGGTCACTCTGAGATGTAAGGACATTTGTGCTTCATGTAAAAGCATTCTTATCTTCACTTCCCACTTGTTAAAGCACAATATGGGATATTTCTGGCTTTGATGGGAATATATATATTTCTTCATCATCTTTCCTTCTCATCTTTCACATCTCTCATCTTTCCTACTACCTTCTCCTGTTAGTATATTATGATTTATCAATTGTTGTTTATATCCTATGATTTATTTTTGTATCTTATGATTTATGATCTTTGACCTATCACTTCGCTGTTTGTATGTACACTGAGAGCTTATGCACAAGAGAAAAAAAATCCTTGTATGCAGTGGTGGGATTCGGCTGGTTCGCACCACTTCAGCAGAACCGGTAGCTAATTTTTTGTTGCCCAGGCCCAGAATGGACTTCTGGAAGCAGCATCCACACAGAGAACCAGTTATTCACATATTTGAATCTCACCATTGCTTGTATGTCCAACCAAACTTGGCCAATAAAGAATTCTACTTCCACAACTTAAAGAATTATATTTCTGTCTATTAGCTGGGACAGTTTAGAACAAGAATGGAATCAATATATAAGAGGAATACCTGGTATTTTATTTTTCAATTGCAATCACCTGATCATGCCTTCATGAAGAGACAATATTAGCTGCTATCATGAAGAGAGATGATTCACTTTAGTTTAATGGAAACACAGTAGAGAACAGAATTCAGCCTATTTGTCTACACACCATGACGCTATGCTGTGATCTTAGCACTTGGTAAACCTCCAGCATTGATTCTATTTCCATGCTAATTTTGTGCTTGAATCTGTCCCACCCCAAGTACTATTTAGGCTATTTTCATATGGGGACTTGCAAAGAGCAAATGCAAGCTTTGCCATTAAACAAATGTGTTTAATGGGATATTAGATATTTATTTCCAGTATGTTACCCTGTCACCTTCTGTAAAAGTGTTCCCAAGAAATTGCATTTTCCCTCAATCACAGCCCAGACCTCTTTCTCATTTATCATCTAAGTCTCTTGTTTGCTCAGAACTGTTTTGTCATACCATGGATGGAATGGAGAGGATATGCTAACCATTGTTGTTGTTGTTAGTTATGAAATCATGTCCAACCCATTGCGACCCCATGGAGAATGTTCCACCAGGCCTTCCTGTCCTTTACCATCTTCTGGAGTCCATTAAAGCTCATGCCTTCTGCTTCAGTGACTCCATCCAGCCACCTCATTCTCTGTCATCCCCTTCTTCTATTGTCCTCAATCTTTCCAAGCATTAGGCTCCTCTCCAGTGAGTCCTTCCTTCTCATTAGGTGGCCAAAGTATTTGAGTTTCAACTTCAGGATCTGGCCTTCTAAAGAGCAATCAGGGTTGATCTCCTCTAGAACTGACTGGTTTGAATGCCTTGCAATCAAAGGGACTCACAGGAGTCTTCTCCAGCACCATAGTTCAAGGGCCTCAATTCTTAGGCACTCAGCCTTTTTTATGGTCCATCTTTCATAGCCATATATTGCAACTGGGAAGACCATAGCCTTGACTATGCACATTTTTGTTGACAGGGTAATGTCTCTGCTTTTTAGTGTGCTGTCTAGATTTGCCATGGCTTTCCTTCCGAGGAGCAAATGTCTTTTAATTTCTTGGCTGCAGTCCCCATCTGCAGTGATCTTGGAGCCCAGGAAAATAAAATCTGTCACTACCTCCATTTCTTCCCCATCTATTTGCCAGAAATTGAGAGGGCTGGTTGCCATGATCTTGGTTTTCTTAATGCTTAGTTTCAAGCCAACTTTTGCACTCTCCTTCTTCACTCGCAACAAGAGGCTCTTTAGTTCCTCTTCACTTTCTGCCATTAGAGTGGTATCATCTGCATATCTTAGGTTGTTGATATTTCTCCCAGAAATCTTAATTCCAACTTTTGATTCATCTAGCCCTGCCTTTCTCATGATGTGCTCTGCATATAAGTTAAATAGGCAGGGTGACAGTATACAGCCTTGCCAGACTCCTTTCCCAATTTTGAACCAATCAGTGGTTCCGTGTCCATATCTCACTGTTGCATCCTGACCCACCTATAGGTTTCTCAAGACACAAATAAGATGGTCTGGTACTCCCATCACTTTAAGAACTTGCCACAGTTTGTTGTGATCCACACATTCAAAGGCTTTAGCATAGTCAATGAAGCAGAAGTAGATGTTTTTCTGGAACTCCCTAGCTTTATCCCGATCCAGCGTATGTTGGCAATTTGATCTCTATTTCCACTGCCTCTTTGAAATCCTGCCTGTACTTCTGGTAGTTCTCGATCCACATACTGTTGGAGTCTAGTTTGTAGGATTTTAAGCATAACTTTACTAGCATGTGAAATGAGTGCAATAGTGTGATAGTTTGAATATTCTTTGGCACTGCCTTTCTTTGGAATTGGAATGTAAACTGATCTTTTCAAATCCTGTAGCCACTGTTGAGTTTTCCAGATTTGCTGGCAAATTGAGTGTAGCACTTTTACTGCATCATCTTTTAAGATTTTGAATAGTTCAGCTGGAATACTGTCACCTCCACTAGCTTTGTTGTTGCTCAGCTTTCCTAAGGCCCACTTCACTTCACATTCTAGGATGTCTGGCTTGAGGTCAGTGACCACCTCATACTTGGTTATCAGGGACATTAAGCTTATTCTTGTATAATTCTTCTGTGTAATTTTGCCACCTCTTCTTAATCTCTTCTGCCTCTGTTAGGTCCCTACCATTTTTATTTATTTTTTTATTTTTTTATTTTAATTCCATTTATATCCCGCCCTTCTCCGAAGACTCAGGGCGGCTTACAAGCTTAGCAGTAGCCTTCATTCTATGTATATGCCTGCTTATTAGGGCTTTCACACACACCCCAAGCGGCATTATTACAAAGTCAGCTTAATTGCCCCCAACAATCTGGGTCCTCATTTTACCTACCTCGGAAGGATGGAAGGCTGAGTCAACCTTGAGCCTGGTGGGATGTGAACCTGCACTAATTGCAGGCAGCTGGTGTTGCTTAAGGAGGCATTAGCCCACTGCTCCACAAGGCTCTTATTTTGGTCCTTTATCATGCCCATTTTTGCATGAAACATTCCCTTTGTCTCTCCAGTTGTCTTGAAGAGATCTCTGGTCCTCCCTATTCAGTTGTTTTCTTCTATTTCTTTGCACTGTTCATTTAAGAAGGCATTCTTATCTTTTCTAGGTATTCTCTGGAACTCTGCATTCAATTGGGTGTATCTTTCTTTTTCTTCCTTGCCTTTCACTTCCCTCAGCTATTTGCAAAGCTTCCTCAGACAGCCATTTTGCTTTCTTGCATTTCTTTTTCTTTGGGATGGTTTTAGTTGCTGCCTCTTATACAATGTTGCAAACCTCCATTCATAGTTCTTCAGGCACTCTGTCTATCAGATCTAATTCCTTAAATGTACAGGTGAAACTCAAAAAATTAGAATATCGTGCAAAAGTTCATTTATTTCAGTAATGCAACTTAAAAGGGGAAACTAATATACGAGATAGACTCATTATATGCAAAGCAAGATAGTTCAAGCTTTGATTTGTCATTATTGTGATGATTATGGCTTACAGCTCATGAAAACCCCAAATCCCCAATCTCAGAAAATTAGAATATTGTGAAAAGGTGCAATATTCTAGGTTCAAAGTGTCCCACTCTAATCAGCTAATTAAGCCATAACACCTGCAAAGGTTTCCTGAGCCTTTAAATGGTCTCTCAGTCTGGTTCAGTAGGAATCACAATCATGGGGAAGACTGCTGACCTGACAGTTGTGCAGAAAACCATCATTGACACCCTCCATAATGTGGGAAAGCCTCAAAAGGTAATTGCAAAAGAAATTGGATGTTCCCAAAGTGCTGTATCAAAGCACATTAATAGAAAGTTATGTGGAAGGGAAAAGTGTGGAAGAAAAAGGTGCACAAGCAGTAGAGATGACGGCAGCCTGGAGAGGATTGTCAAGAAAAGGCCATTCAAAAGTGTTGGGGACTTTCACAAGGAGTGGACAGAGGCTGGAGTCAGTGCATCAAGAGCCACCACACACAGACGGATCCTGGACATGGGCTTCAAATGTCGTATTCCTCTTCTCAAGCCATTCCTGAACAACAAACAACGACAGAAACGTCTTACCTTGGCTAAAGAAAAACAGACCTGGTCTTTTGTTCAGTGGTCCAAAGTCCTCTTTTCTGATAAGAGCAACTTTTGCATCTCATTTGTAAACCAAGGACCCAGAGTCTGGAGGAAGAATGGAGAGGCACGCACTGCAAGATGCTTGATGTCCAAGTTTCCACAGTCTGTGTTGATTTGGGGAGCCATTGCATCTGCTGGTGTTGGTCCACTGTGCTTCATTAAGTCCAGGGTCAACACAGTCGTCTACCAAGAGATTTTGGAGCACTTCATGCTTCCTTCCACAGATGAGCTTTATGGGGATGCTGACTTCATTTTCCAGCAGGACTTGACACCTGCCCACACTGCCAAAAGCACCAATACCTGGTTCAATGACCGTGGGATTACTGTGCTTGATTGGCCAGCAAACTTGCCTGACCTGAACCCCATAGAGAATCTATGAGGCATTGCCAAGAGAAAGATGAGAGATATGAGACCGAACAATGCAGAAGAGCTGAAGGCTGCTATTGAAGCATTCTGGTCTTCCATAATACCTCAGCAGTGCCACAGGCTGATAGCTTCCATGCCACACCGCATTGAGGCAGTAATTGCTGCAAAAGGGGCCCAAACCAAGTATTGAGTACATATGCATGCTTATACTTTTCAGAGGTCCGATATTGTTCTATGTACACTCCTTGTTTTATTGATTGCATGTAATATTCTAATTTTCTGAGATTGTGGATTTGGGGTTTTCATGAGCTGTACACCATAATCATCACAATTATGACAAATCACAGCTTGAACTATCTTGCTTTGCATTTAATGAGTCTATCTCATATATTAGTTTCCCCTTTTAAGGTGCATTACTGAAATAAACGAACTTTTGCACAATATTCTAATTTTTCAAGTTTCACCTGTATTTGTCACCTCTACTGTATATTCAACAGGGATATGATTTGATTCATACCTGAGTGGCCTAGTGCTTTTCTCTACTTTCTTCAGTTTAAGCCTAAACTTTGCAAGGAGAAGCTCATGGTCTGAGCCACAGTCAGCTCCTGGTCTTGTTTTTACTGACTGTATAGAGCTTCTCCATCTTTGGCTGCAGAGCACATAGTCAATCTGATTTCTGTGTTGACCGTCTGGTGATGTCCATGTGTAAAGCCGTCTCTTGGGTTGTTGGAAAAGAGTGTTTGCTATGACCATTGTATTCTCTTGACAAAATTCTGTCGGCCTGTGCCCTGCTTCATTTTGTACTCCAAGGCCAAACTTGCCTGTTATTCCAGTTATCTTTTGGCTTCCTACTTTAGCATTCCAATCCCCCATGATGATAAGCACATCATTTTTTGGTGTTAGTTCTATAAGGTGCTGTAGGGCTTCATAGAATCAGTTAATTTCAGTCTCTTCAGCACCGGTGGTTGGGGCATAGACTTGGACTACTGTTACATTGAATGGTTTGCCTTGGATTCGAATGAGATCATTCTGTCATTTTGGGGATTGTATCCCAGTATTGCTTTTCCTACTCTTTTATTGACTATGAAGGCTACTCCATTTCTTCTGAGGGATTCTTTCCTGCAGTAGTATACATGATGGTCATCTGAATTAAATTCACCCATTCCTGTCCATTTTAGTTCGCTGATTCTTAGGATGTCGATGTTCAGTCTTGTCATCTCTTGTTTGACCACGTCCAGCTTTCCTTGATTCATGGATCTTACATTCCAGGTTCCTATGGAGAAAAAAATCTTTAACAGCATCGGACTTTCCTTTCACCACCAGACACATCCATCAGACATTTCCTTTCGGCTTTGGCCCAGCCGCTTCATTCTTTCTGGTGCTACTAGTACTAGCCCTCTGCTCTTCCCCAGTAGCATATTGGACGCCTTCAGACCTGAGGGGCTCATCTTCCAGCATCATATCTTTTTTCCTTTTGGTACTGTCCATAGGGTTTTCATGGCAAAGATACTGGAGTGGGTTTCCATTTCCTTCTCCAGTGGATCACGTTTTGTCAGAACTCTCTGCTATGACCTGTCCGTCTTGGGTGGCCCTGCACGGCATAGCTCATAGCTTCATTGAATTATGCAAGGCAGTAATCCATGAAGGGGATGCTAACCATACTCCTTCATATTAATAAGTCTGGTTGTGACAATTTTGGCTCAGTGGCACTATTGTTGCTCTTTCAAGTTCGGTCTTGTTCAGAGTCTACTGAGGTGAAGAGCTTCTAGTGGAAGGCCAGGATGTCTACAGAGATTGCTTCTGGTGGTCTAAATTATATTTTCCTCCTCTTCTGACCAGTAAGCTTGAACAGTACCACGTGTGTTTTAGAGATGACATTTTCCAGAATGGAGGATTTTTTTGTTTTTTTTCCAGAGAATATATGTTTTTTTGACCGAAGAATCCATAGTTGTATATTCAAACTGTTTTTCGCAATTCCTTCTTCAGGTTCCAGAACATCTATCTTAGTATTGTTTAGATATAGTTTTGTGAAAATGGTGTTAAAATATTTGTTTTTCTCATCTTAAAATTTAATACTTATAATTACAAATAACTGTGTTCCACATTCTCTGGAAGAATTTGCTACATATCAGGCACTTGATTTGGAAACCTTTGTGCTCTTTACAAATCAATAACATGATGCAGTCCCTACCTTCAAACTTACAGTCCTGTCTCCATCCCCACCAACACATACACAAAACCATGACACAGAAGAAAAGGGGATGGACAACAGAAAAACAGTTAGAAGAACAATTCAAAGTTACTTTTTGCAGTTCAGCTGCGTAATGTCAGGCTAATTTTCAATATGTTGTCAAGAGGTCTGCATGGATCACACACACTTATGCTTCGCGTGCTAACTTGATATGCTAACATTGCGGAGGCTGATGGAAATTATCCATACTGAATGCCGCAAAGTAACTTTTCTAATATTCCAAGGGTCACTTTTAATAATGACCTTGCTGCCTACATTTTTTCTGATAATGGATGATTTTATCCAATGGCTTTGGTCATTAAGTTGAAAGCTAATTGAGTGTTCTCATTTCTGTGCCCGGTTTTAAAGGCTTAAATTGACTTTCACGTAGAGCTGGATAAAAGTATTTGGTTGTCTTTTGCTGTCTAGATCAGCCTGTTATTTTATTTAAAAAACGCAAGTAATCTTTTAAATGTTCAGCTCATTGTTCCATGTGGAACATTGAAGGTGGCCAATAATCAATTATTTAACAAGACATTAAAACAATAAGCTGCAGCAATCAAAGAGCAATTTTAAAAAATCAAAGTCAGTTAAAATTATATTAAGATCTGCATTAAAATGCAAATTAAAATGCAGAGTAGCAAAGCAGCAAACAATGAAATAAATCAATTTGACAGAGGAAACGGGGCTGTAGAAACTTCCATTGGAAGCAGATTTGCTGTCTGAGAAGAGGGCATGAGAAAAAGTCTCTTTTCTTGGTTTCTCCCCTGATACTTATTTGATGTAAAAAGGACTGTAACCCCCTTCATTTCCCCACCCTTTCCTTCTGGAATCAAACAATGGAGAGCAAGTGGGACCCTGTATTCTATCTGCTTCTTTCTTCTTTCTCCCACACTCAAGCCCCATCTCTGTGCTCAGTCTGAACATTTGAGAGGGATTTTTTTGTGTTCCTGTTCAATGCATTTAGATTTCAAGGAAGATTTGTGCTCAGTGGAACACAAAAAGAACTTCACTGGACTTCATTGCAGATGGGGTGCACACAGTGAGGTGGTGATGATAGTGGATGTTACTGGATATCTCCTCTCTCTCTCTCTCTCTCTCTCTCTCTCTCTCTCTCTCTCTCACACACACACACACACACACACACACACAAAATACTCTTCCACCATTGTTCCTAACTCAACTTCATCCAATGCTTGACAAAATTAAAATGCTAAAAGCAAGATCATGGGGAAATTAAAATTATCTAAGGGAACACCTGCTGCCGGCATCAACTTCCCATCGTCCTGTGCGCTCCCACAGGGAGGGCCTTCTCAGGGTGCCGACGGTTAAGGAGTGCCGGTGGGTGATCCCCAGGGGGAGGGCATTCTCTGTGGGTGCGCCTGCCCTTTGGAATGATTTACCGGTGGAACTTCGGACTATCTCCGATCTGCGTACATTTCGCCGGGATCTGAAAACCTGGTTTTTTGATCTATCAGGCCTGGACTGAAGGGGTTTTAGCTTTTAATATTGTTTTAATTGTTGGGCTTATGTAATTTAATCTATTTTAATTTATACTATTTTTATATTATATTTTATGCTGCCCTGTAAACCGCCCTGAGTCCTTCGGGAATAGGGCAGTATAAAAATTTAATTAAATAAATAAATAAAATAAATGAGTTAGGATTTGGTTTGGTAGCTCTGCCATGGTGCAATTAGCAAGGAATCAGAGCACAGACTTATCATCTGTTGTTTGTGAGTTCACTAAATATCGCAATATATTTATATCTAGGACCAGTTTTTCCATTTGAGAAGCAAAGTGTCCTCTCTCCAAAGGCCTACATGAAGGGGCGTCATCTTCTTTTGTAACATGGGTCTTGTCTGTTCCTGCACCAAGTCTGAAATGTAATGAAGCAGCTGCTATTTTGTTGCATTTTTCATGTGTTGAAAAACAGAGGGAGCTTCTTCCAAGATTAGTGCCAAATTATTTCACAGGTATTAAGTTAAACAATCCAAACAAATCCATATGATTCTGAATTTTTTTTTAAAATGGCACTTTTAATATATGAGAGAAATGTTTCTAATCTTAGGCAAACTGCACTCCCTTCTATTACACTGACATTTGGAATGACAAACAACTGTGCACCTAATGAAGCAAAATATGTTTTTTTTTCCTCTTTGAAGTCGATGACATGCAATGCCTTTGAATATCCCTGTTTAATTATATGCTTCTTGCTGTGAAAAGTTACAAAGTGCAACACCAGTGGCTCAAGCGTTCTTTTTTTCCTCCCATCTTTTTTCTTTTCCCCTGGGGAGAAGAAAAAGACGAATGAAGGCTGCATGAATGAGGGACACTTTCTGAATCACCGAGTCGAAATCGGGCCTATGTTCAAATAAGGTACCCTCATCCCAAAGATAAATCTTCCTAGGCTTACTGCATTTTTCTAGTGATTTGTAAGGCATCAAGCGGCTGCAGGCTTTAAAAAGAAGGTCTCTAATACTTTAAAAATTTAACTTAATTTAGTTTAATTTGGAGAAATTCTGGGCATCCTTTGAATAATTTCACCATTTGGCTTTTGTCTAGAGTTAGGCAAAGAGAAAGGGTGGACGCAGAAAGCTAAGGCAAGATTGGCCATCAGAAAGATTCTGGCTGAGTGAGCAAGAAGCCAGATGGCATCCATTACTAATGTGATCTGAATTTGGTGTAGGCAAAATTGAGCCCAATATCCATAAGCAAATACATGAAACCATTGATTTGAATTATTT
Organism: Vipera ursinii; assembly: GCF_947247035.1. Taxonomy (NCBI): domain Eukaryota; kingdom Metazoa; phylum Chordata; class Lepidosauria; order Squamata; family Viperidae; genus Vipera; species Vipera ursinii. The sequence goes on along the minus strand of NC_139512.1, from coordinate 171,953,120 downwards.
CCTATGTCTGTCTTGATGGAAGTATAGATATACTATTGGAAGTAATGGTGTGATTTGGTCACCCCTTGAGGCTGTAGCTTCCCTATGTTAGTATTAAACAGTCTTTAAACACTGTCATGATTTAACATTGGAAGTGTTTTTGGGGGGCAATTGCTGATTGCCACAACTGTGATAGCTGCTAGGGCAGGGGTAGGCAACCTCGGCTCTTTTATGACTCATGGACTTCAACTCCCAGAATTCCTGAGTCAGATGCTGACTCAGGAATTCTGGAAGTTGAAGTCCATGAGTCATAAAAGAGCCGAGGTTGCTTACCCCTGTGCTAGGGGATCAAAGCAGCATCATATATTTTAACTGGATCAAAGCATTTTTTGTGGGTATTCTTTGATGCAGTAAATTTGCATTCTCTCTCTCTCTCTCTCTCTCTCTCTCTCTCTCTCTCTCTCTCTCTCTCTCTCCCTCCCTCCCTCCCTCCCTCCCTCCCTCCCTCCCTCCCTCCCTCTCTCTCTCTCTCTCTCTCTCTCTCTCTCTCTCTCTCGCTAACTGGCCCATCAGAAGTTCCCTAGGCATGCACAGTACACATGCTGAAGCCATTTATCTTGAAGCCAAACAGCTAGTTGAGGCTTATCAGCCCTGCATTGATGCTTTGTGAAATGTGCTATCTCTAATGTAGTCCATTTTGTTTCCCCAAATATTTGAAGAAAAGTTCTGATGCAAATCATACCCACTTTGTACAGGAATAATTATTAATGAAATTTATCTCAATTTACGGATCCTTATAGAACAGCAAATTCCGATCAGCTGCTGCTAACTTAGATAGCTGCAAATAATTATTTCCTCAAGGGTTTGGGGAGCAATGGTTATATGCAGGGATAAGAAGTTGGTATGAATTCAAAATGGAAAAAAAGCATCCCATTTTCTCTCTCTAACCGTTATACAACAAATCTATCCACATAGACATATGCCTACAGGTACTCCTATTTATCACATCCCCCTCACACTCCCACATATCTCCCCACAACCCTCCTTTGTTGAGGCCAATGCAAATTAAAGTTTTAGAAAGATTTAACCCTATGCCTGCCACTGCAATTCTGATCTACATTGAGGCCTCAGAATTTGAATTAAGAAAACATTCCAACTGGGACAAACCTACCAATCAGATACAAATATATCGGTAAGATGTTTGGGAGAGAAAGGCAGGAATCTTTTTGCTATTCTTACTGGGACACCCACATCTTTCTGTTTGTTCAGGAAGAAGACATACCTGAAGAAAAGAAAAGGTAAAAGTAAGGTGAGTAGCCAGTGGCAGCATTATCTGAACTCTAGAATGGGTTTGGGTAATAGAAATATGGTGCATTCCTTAATAAATATCTGTGACTGGTTGATGTTGTCGTTATAAGTAGATCCTATAATTAGGTCCTTGACTTACAACCATTCTTTAATGACCATTTGAAGTTACACTAGCACTGGAAAAAAGTGACTTATGACCGTTTTTCACACTTACAACTGTTGCAGCACCCCCATGGTGTTCAAGTGGTGCTTCAATTATTTTGAGATCGCACCCAAGTCACTTATTCCTATTGTGGCTTTCTTTTTGCCACAATCTTTCTATTTGTAGGTATTTGTATTTTGTGATTTCCTCCAGTTCTTTTGCTTCTTTTTGGCTGTCTCTAAGTCAGGGGTGTCAAACTGCCGGCCCACGGGCCGGATGCATCATAGCAAAACCGTGCTCACCCCATTGCCGGCAATGGCAAAAAAGTCACAATACATCATGTGATGTTGCGAGTTTGACACCCCTGCTCTAGGTACTGCCATACCTTTTGGTCTTTCTTATCAACAATTGTTAAGTCTGGGGGCATTATGGTGGCAGATGCCCATCTGTTTGAATTCTAAAGTCTCAGAGTACTTTATCTTCTTCATTTTCTATTACTTTGCTAACAGTTCTTGCAGATCTTCCCATGCACCAATATTGCTACTTTGCCATGATGTTGTGTGTAGCCAGGTTGTGCCATCTTCCTACAGCAGCTAATTAGGTGGTCCACTGGTTCTTCAGCTTTTTTGCAGAGATAGTGTTAATTGTCTGTTGCTATCCTCTCCGTTATGGCTTTGTATGCATTTATTTGCAAAGCTTGGTTTTGGGCAACACGAATTTGCCCTTCTGTCACTTTCTTCAACTTTCCTGCACTTAGCAGTTGCCAGGTCTTGTGATTATCTGTTTTTTTTTTAAAAAAATGTACTGATCATGTACTATTTTGCCTTGCCACGTCTCTTTTCTGTTCTTCATTTGATCTTTCTTGTAGGCCAGTAGGGTTTCTCCAGTAGGTAGTTAAACATTCATGGTATAATATCTTCAGATCATCATCATCATCATCACCACCACCACCATCACAATTTGTACATTGTCCATCCCTGATATGTGGGCTGTTGCTTCCTTAGTCCACATTTTAGCCCAGTAGTTCTCTCCCTTTCTCACAGTTTAACCACATGTTGTCTCCTTCTGCCTTCCACCGATCCTACTCTTTCCCCTCTGTATCTGACACACTCTTGTCCTGTTGCTATAATCTGCATCAAATGTAATTTATGAAAAGCCATGATAATCATACCAATTTAGGTTACCTAGGCTACCCATAAGTGTAAACACTGTGAATAGCTTTCCTTGCCCTTGGATGCTTCATAAGTGCTGGACTGTGCACCGTGGCATATCCTTCTCTTGATATTTCTCAAATGATAACTTCATTGGTAGGTAGCACATTTCTCTCGATAGCTAATCATAGCAATGTATGTGTTCATTAAATCTGAATAGTATTTTTTGTGAAAATGGACTTTTTTTTCATTAGGGCCTTACTATTTATTCAAGTTCACAGAAACAGCTTTTAGCACTAGACTAAATCACATGTTTGTAAATCATGTATGGTTCCATTTTCTTGCATATCCAGCTAATATTACCCATTGCATAAAAAGGAACAGTATCTAGCATGTTCATGTTACGTTTTTGTAGCTGCCCCGATCAGATCTGCAAGACATAAAAGGTCTGTGAGCAATATTGGTATTATTATTGGAAATATGGTTATTATATTATATTATATTATATTATATTATATTATATTATATTATATTATATTATATTATATTATATTATATTATATTATATTATATTATATTATATTATATTATATTATATTATATTATATTATATTATATTATATTATATTATATTATATTATATTATATTATATTATTATATTATTATATTATATTATTATATTATATTATATTATATTATATTATATTATATTATATTATATTATATTATATTATATTATATTATATTATATTATATTATATTATATTATATTATATTATATTATATTATATTATATTATATTATATTATCACATCACATCACATTATATTACATTACATTACATTACATTACATTATATTTATTATATTATGTTACATTACATTACATTACATTATATTACATTACATTACATTACATTATTAAATATATTCTATATATTTTGAAATTGAGATCTGTTAGAAGAAAATGTAAAGGAAGGGATTATATTTCACAATATGAGGAACAAAAGAATGAAATAAGTTGTTTTTCATATTATACCAGAGTTTGGTTTTACTTACTTATTTTTAATTATTAAATGCACATCTCAGTTTTAATCATACATAATGTCAGCCCCATCAATCACTGTTACTGTTTTCACCCCACTAGCAACCATAACATTCAGTTCAAAGAGTACTATTCCATTTCACCATCTGTTAGTTTTGCAACTGTATAGCTTTGCAATTTATCCCATTAGAAGCTATAGATGACTACCAATAGATGGTTTTCCCTGAGAACTCAGCAAATACATTTTCATGCTTCAAGAGACTTTCTCTGTTTATATCCCACCCTAGCACAAGATCATCCTGACAACTTCCTTGTGGTTGTACATTCATGTGGCTCCCAGTAACCTTCAACTCTCTACCTACCTGGAATTCATCCACCAGGGTTAGTTAACATTGGGCAACTAGTTCTTTCAAACTTGACTCTTCATCCAAGACTTGAAGGATTCTGTTAATGTAGCCTTACAATAAGCTCATCTGGCCCTAGGAAGACAGGTAACATTCTTGGAAGTCTGATAGTAGAAATTTTCCTCCTTTTACAGCCTGAGAAGTTAGGAAGATTCCTTTCTGGATCTCTTTCTCTGCCCATTATGCAATTGTAAGCTATGTCCTCTCTTATCTAATTGTTCCCTAGTCAGCATCTCTTCTTCCAATCCCTCAGGGTCATTCCCATGAACCATTAGTGGTCTTGGACTGACATTGGGAAGACCCAGGTTTAAGTCAACCTTCAAGCTCAATGAAATTTCTTGGGTTCATCACTTTCTCTCATCCAAACATAAGGTCAAAGATTATTTGTGTGGTGAAAACAGAAGGAGAGAATAGCAATAGCACTTATATACTGCTTTGCCATGCTTTACAGCCTTCTCTAAGTGGTTTACTAAGTCAGCACATTTCCCCCAGCAATCTGGGTCCTCATTTTACCAACCTTGGAAGGAGAGAAGGCTGAGTCAACCTTGAGTCGATGAGAAATGGCAGGCAGTAGAGTTAGCTGTGAATCTCATCATGAGCTCTTGAATGAAAGGTGCTACATGAATAAAATAAATACATAGAATTAAAACTAAAGGAGTTAAAATGCTTTAACCTGGACATCTTTGCCTTGAGGTTATATGCCAGATGACTAGTTCATGCCAAGAAGAGTGATAAGGAGATTCCAAATGCATCTTTCACTCACAGGGGTCTGCACTACAATGAGATCTCCTTCTACTGCATCTCATAATCTCCTCGCTTGATAGTTGATGTGTATGGGATATATAATATAGCAGGATTCTCCCTTCCACCATAAAGAGAAACCTCCCTCAACACAGTGTTGCATTGTTTCTCTCTGTTAGAAAATTGTTGTGCAGAGGTCTCCTTGTGTTACCAAGGGTTTGCACAGACAAGAAAGGGTACTGAGATCAGTAAGAGTCACACAGTAACCACAAGAGTACACTGAGTTGTGAAAGCAAAAAGTACTTTACTTTTGAGGTGGTGTAAAAACTAAAAAAATGCATGGTAAAAAAAAAAACAACAGTCCAGGTCATACACAATAGTAACAGTCCAAGGAGTATTCCAAATACAAAGTCTTCTTACCGGTCCAGAGATCAAATACACAGTTCAGGTTTATCACAGTAGTAAACCAACTGTACAGCAAAACAGTAATAGTAGAGAGAACAGTGAATTCAGAGAGAGAGAAGCTATGTTCCTAGCTCCCTCTTATGGCCATGAGAACACTTACACACCCATCAGCCAATTAACATCTTAAAGACACAACATCATAGTTTATATATTTTCAACCCAACTATATAGGCTATCACGATATACCTAATACTCTCTGGACTTTAATTGCATTGAGTAAAGTTTATCTCCAGACAGTATGTGGATCCACTGAAGCCTTCTTCTTCCTGGCTTGATCTGGAAAGAGAAACAACTGGTGGAGAAAAACACACATAGCAAAATTAAATACAAACTTATTAGCTATTGTTTTTGATTTCCACTACCATGAATTGTTTCCTTCTGGACTTTTATTTATATATTTAATATATGTGTACGCCATCTTTACACTATCCATCCTGTGCTGAAGATAATAGAAGAAAAATACTACCCTCTCATTTCTGATTGGTTGATTTTTTGGTAGACTCTGTCTCTGCTTATATCAGAATTACATCAGAGTTTCCCAAAGGAATGCATTGGGATGCCGTTTACAATGGCTTTGTTGTGAGGATGGTAACCTGCACGTGCTGCATTATAAAACCAGCAAAACTTTCCCCATTTTAAGAAAGAGACAAGTCAATGGTCTGAAAAAGTTTGTAGTCTGAACAGGCAGTCAGTTCCAAATTGCATTCTTTTTCTATCCTGATCTATATCTATTGTGACTCTTATTTGCCCTCTCCAGTTCTTTTTCTTAAATTGTTTATTGGATTTATATTTTTGGAGTGAGGAATTGTGAGTAGGAACCTTATTGCTAATGGATTATCTCTAATCAATGCCATGTGCAGGAACATACTGAAACCCTTTAATTATCTTCATTCCATGGAAATTCTTAGTTGAAAATCTGAAGACTCCAAGGTCTTTTACACTCAATGGAATTTAATTTTGTATCCTGATACACAAATACAGTTTTCTCTCTCTTAAATGTGTGGCCTTATAAGGCTTTATAACTTGGTACTAATATTTCATGTGATTTTAATTCTATGCCTCTGTTTATACAACCAAGGATTGTATTAGCTTTTTTGGCTGCTGCCACACACTGGTAACTCATGTTTAAGTGATGGTCCACTAGGACTCCAAGGTCCTTCTTCTTCATGGATGATCTCTAATCATCTCTGTTTCATCTGTATAGATCAACATAGGGCCAATAAGAGATGGAAATGAGAAATTCAGATTCATGGCCTCGATTCAATTAACATTTTGCAATTCTAAGAGTAATTCTAAGAGTTCTACAGGTAGTCCTTGACTTACAACCCAAAATGTGACTATACTTTCTATTGTATCTGAGTTGCATCTGATTGTATGACCTTTTTGCCACCCTTTAGCAAATCGCTGCAATTGTTAAGTAAATCATACAGTCATTGAGAAAATCTGGCTTCCCCTATTGATTTTGCTTGCCAGAAGCCAGCTAGGAAGGTTGCAAATTACATTCACATGCCTCCAGGATAGTGCAACTATGGTAAATATATTCTGGTTGCACAGCATTCAAATTCTGCTTGTGTGATTGTGGGAATGCTGCAATGATATTAAGTGCTATGACCACTTGTAAGTCCTTTTTTCCCTCCATCAATGTTGTAACTTTGAATGGTTGCTAAACCATGTTTGTAAGTTGAGGACTATCTGTAGTAAGTAACATTTTCTAAATTTGTGCTAGAAACAGAAGAAGTACAATACAGTATAGTAGTTATTATTAAATATTATAAGATGGTGTAGGTTGTCAAACAAACAGCAGTTTTTATAAGGCGGTCCTTTCAATCTGATGATTTGAATGGTTGCAGGAATTGGGTAGGTCTAGTTTAATGAAGAAAAGGACTAGGGGTAACAGGATAGCAGTATTCCAATATCTCAGGGGTTGCCACAAAAAAGAGGGAGTCAAGCTATTCTCCTAAGCACCTGAAGGCAGGACAAGAAGCAATGGATGGAAACTAACCAAGGAGAGAAGCAACCTAGAACTAAGGAGAATTTTCCTGATAGAATAATTAATCAGGTTTTAAAGAAGAGATTGGACAGCCATTTGTCTGAAATGATATAGGGTTTCCTGCCTGAGCAGGGGAGTTAGACTAGACCCCCAAGGTCCCTTCCAACTCTGTTATTCTAATGAATTTCTCATTTGATGAACATCCTTGGGATTTAAGAGAGTTGAAGCTCAGTACATCTGGAGAACACCAATTTGAAAAAAGCTGGTGTGAGACTAAGAGTAAGTAGACACAGATGCATGATCTTTTCCCTTTGTCTCCCCCCCCCGAAATGTTTGACTAGATTCTACTACTTGTGGATTTCTCCATTTTTTCACACAGAAATTTCTGCCCGTGAATACATAAGAAATACTTATTCAGACTATTAACCCATTGGACAATACTTATTCAGACTATTAACCCATTGGACAATAGACCATCCTAGACCAAGCCAAGTACAAAAATGCCAGGGAATTTCTAGAAGCCTGGTTCTCTAACTAATTAGCCATCAATAGATGCATAGACATTAACAACATCTATAGACAAAAGAGACAATCAGCCAGCCAAAAAGGGAACAAAAAGATCCAAGCACCTCTTTATCAGAAATCAGCACCCAGATCAGCATAGATTAACTCCAAGATTAACATCAGACCAACAATCAAGTAAACAATACCCCAATCAAGAAGCTGCCAAAGAAGCCAATAACAAACAGCCCAACCAAAGAATCTCTAAGACCATCTCCACCAACACTGATGGGACAAGCCACTAGAATATAAGAGATAGCAAACTGCACTTCTTACTACCATAGCACTGCTGATGTTACATAGTTTGGGTAATGAAACGCCTGCAAGAAAGCAAGCTCAGAGAGCACCAAGGACCCCTGCACAAATATCTTTGGAGAAAGGCATGTTGAAATCACCATGATTTGTAAATTTAGTACAACACTCAGAGACAAATAATATTTTCTTTATTATTTGGGGGTGGTTGGGACAAATAGTCCAGCATTTGTTCTCTTCCTAAAAAGTGTTAAAATAGCATTGAGCTGCTACTTCTTGCAACTCCGGAAAGTAGGTAATGTGATATTTCTAGAAGAAAGGGAATAACACTCTGCAAGACAAGCCATCTTTGCTTTTTTTTTTTAGTGATTTCCATATTTGTTTACTACAAGACATCATTTTTATTTAAGCAAATAAATCTCTATCTTTTATGATAGCCCAATAGTGTTACTTTAATACAAAATGAATACAAAGCACGTATTGTTCCCTAAGCCTTAAAATCCATCTCCAGCTCCTGGATTAAAGATTTGCTTCTTTCTCCAAACAAAGCTATCTGTAAATGCAGAAGATTTTGTTTCCTTTCAGTCTTTTTAAAATCTGAAGAACCTTCTTTAGCATTAGTCTCTGCAACTGATAAGTTTTATCAACCAAGTATCAGCAAAGTGATAAATGGAGGATGCAGCATGGCTGTAGCATAAAACACCACAGTGACTTGCTTAGTGGTGCAGTGAAGAGCTTCAACAGCTTATGATTGAAAACACAAGCTTAATGGGGTGAGTGTGACCAAAGAAGTAGAATAAATGCTATCTCTTCCAACAAAGAATATGGAGCTAAACAAATTGTGTGAAATGGAAAGGCAGTTTTGAACCAGAGGAATTTGACTTTGAGAAGTCAACCACAAATCTGATTTTTTTTAAAAAAAATCTTTCCTTCCTTCCTTCCTTCCTTCCTTCCTTCCTTCCTTCCTTCCTTCCTTCCTTCCTTCCTTCCTTCCTCAGTAATGGCCACAGAACTTATTTTGATTCATGCATCCAAACACACCTATGTTTAAAAGCACCTACATAATAAACATGAGGTCCATTTTAGTTTTCCTTGTGGAACATGACAAAGACATCCTTGAATGAAGAAAATATAATGATTCATAGGTAGGGTATAACAGCCTTCATGCAACCCCATTTCAGGTTAGGTATTCATACATTCTCATAAAGCCTCCAAATTAACACTTTCTGCTAGATAGTTGGGGGAGAAAACTGGGTTTAGGAGTTGGTTTAGTTTCTCACTGAAAGATATCATAAAGAAGGAAGAAGTCTATTGGCTGGCATCATAGTGTTGAATGAAAAGTCTTCATCATAGTTCAGTCCAATCCAGGAATAAACAACATGGTGACTGCTTTAGAAAGAAGGTTGCAGTTTATTGAAGAGGAGAGCCAGACAGAAAGATGCCTCTGGAAGAAAAGAGAGAGAGCACATGTAGGGAGTGGGTTTTTATACCCTCTGGGGCTTTTGTTTGGAGTTGTTTCCTGTTCCTGTTTGAGGCTTTGTATTTCCTGTGTCATGTATTTTGACCTGAGTCTGAGTGTGCCTCTTTGGCATCTGTGGGTTAATCCTATTATGTCCTGTCTTAGAGTTTGGGTGAGGTATGTAGATGTTAGGTGTCTTTGTCTTCCTAAGCTTCTAGCTGGGGCCTCCAACCTTCCTGAATGGAGTACCACATCTGTATTTCTACAGAGCTGGTTTCTGCTTGGGGGAGGGAGACTTGGGGCTATTAAGAAAAAAAAACCCTGGGCATGCTTTTCTGCCTCTTTAAGATCCTTTGAGGAAATGCAATATTCTGCCATTTTAATATTTCTTTCTCTGAGGGGGGCTGACTTTCCACAATAGATAAAGTCTCCAAAAACCAAATACTCTCAAAATCTTGCTGGTTTAAGTACAGATCTTGAGAAGATTGTAGAAGAGTTGTTGAGTGAAATTCAGAAAATTCAGTGAAGACTGGAAGAGAAGGATGCCCTCCAGGACTTCATTTACCCATTGCAGATGATCCCTCTGGGTTTTAAAATGATGGAAGTTAACACATTTTACCAAACAGAGCCAAGGGAGGAGGGCCAGTCTGAGAGACAAGAAGACCAATGTTTCTTTATTTAATAAGATTTATAGGCCTCTCCCCACTTTCTAATCTATTATGATACTGAATGCCATATAAAATGCTACAATAAAAACACAGTAAAAACACAGAACACATTATCAAAAAAAAAAAAAGGAATGTGAGGTTAAATGACCAAAGCTTCCCACAAGAGATCTACTAACCATTCTCACCCATTTGATTTAAAATAAGATGTAAATAGAGCAAAATAAGAAATAGCCATGTCCATGTACAAGCTAGAGAAACATTACAGCTTGAAAACAAGTGCAGTTAGAGGAAACGTAGGCTGCAGTCTTGAGTATAGAACAAAAGGTTCTCTTGCAAATCCTTTTAATCTCAACTGTGGCGTGCAGGGAAAAGGAGGGGGAGTTGAGATGTCTTTGCCTCATCTAGCAGTAAATAATCCTTGCTAACTCTCGAAAAGAAATGTGATGAAATTGAAAGTATCATGCTTATTTTGATGTATTTTATTAATAAATAAATACAAAAATCCAAAATAGCTGTTTTTGCACTTTACCTTTCATCAAATTGTATAAACTCACAGGAAGCCTTTGTGATGCAGGATATTTCAAAGTGAGTTTTATTTGGTTATTTTTATTGCTACCATTATTTTTATGGCATGCCTATTGAACAGTACCTACTGAGATCCATTTGCATCTATCTTGCAAAAATTCTTATGAAATCATTGAGGCTTCTAAGTGAACATAGGACTGCGCCAGGGCTCCATTTTGTGATTAGGAATGGCCATTTAGATTGCAATACTAAATACACATACTTGGAAGAACAAAGCCTCATTGCATTCTGTATAAATTACTTCTACATAAACCCATATAGGAAATTTTCAGAGTAAAGAGACCATGAGGTGCATAGAAATAGACAAATATCTTAAGAATAATCCAGCCAGGATACAAGAAAGGAAAGTGGTTAACTCTTGATTCATGATCCCCTCAAATAGAATAATAGTTATGAAATTCAAAACAATAGATTAAAGGATTTAGAGTTAAAAATGAATATCTGAGTATCGTACACAGGATGATGGAGAGTCACACTCTTGCTGGTCTAACAACATCCCCTATTGGCTAGTTTAGCCACACACTGGCTTTTTAAGAACATGCCAAAATCCCTTTGGAACACCTTTGCGCACCCACACCTTAGCTTTGAAAAGGACAGTCAAGCTGGAGGGTATAAACAAAGAAGTAGGAAGTGAATCCAGTCAATGCAATAGCTGCAAGCAAACAAGAAGGCTGATAGTCAATTGCTAAGACCACAAGCCATATCAGATAGTTCATCTTGGCTCAATTCCCACCTGGAGCTTGGCCTCTGTGCCCAACAGGAACACTGCTTAAGAACATGTCTTTAAACTTGCCCTGGAACATAATAGCAACTTTATTTTGCAATTAGTTATAACCCTACTAAGACATCAGAATGAATTCAAGGATTTTGGAGGGAGGCAAGGAGTGCATCACAGTAGTCCAAGTCTATGCCCCAACCACCGGTGCTGAAGAGGATGAAATTGACCGGTTCTATGAAGCCCTACAGCACCTTATAGAACTAACACCCAGAAATGATGTCCTTATCATCATGGGGGATTGGAATGCTAAAGTAGGAAGCCAAAAGATAACTGGAATAACAGGCAAGTTTGGCCTTGGAGTACAAAATGAAGCAGGGCACAGGCTGATAGAATTTTGTCAAGAGAATACGATGGTCATAGCAAACACTCTTTTCCAACAACCCAAGAGACGGCTTTACACATGGACATCACCAGACGGTCAACACAGAAATCAGATTGACTATATGCTCTGCAGCCAAAGATGGAGAAGCTCTATACAGTCAGTAAAAACAAGACCAGGAGCTGACTGTGGCTCAGACCATGAGCTTCTTGTTGCAAAGTTTAGGCTTAAATTAAAGAAACTAGGGAAAAGCGCTAGGCCAGTCAGGTATGAATTAAATCATATCCCTGTTGAATATACAGTAGAGGTGACAAATAGATTTAAGGAATTAGATCTGATAGACAGAGTGCCTGAAGAACTATGGACAGAGGTTCGCGACATTGTACAACAGGTAGCAACCAAAACCATCCCAAAGAAAAAGAAATGCAAGAAAGCAAAATGGCTGTCTGAGGAAGCTTTGCAAATAGCTGAGGAAAGGAGGGAAGCGAAAGGCAAGGGAGAAAAAGAAAGATATGCCCAATTAAATGCAGAATTCCAAAGAATAGCTAGAAGAGATAAGAATGCCTTCTTAAATGAACAATGCAAAGAAATAGAAGAAAACAACTGAATAGGGAGGACAAGAGATCTCTTCAAGAAAATTGGAGAGATGAAGGGAACATTTCATGCAAAGATGGGCATGATAAAGGACCAAAATGGCAGGGACCTAACAGAGGCAGAAGAGATTAAGAAGAGGTGGCAAAATTACACAGAAGAACTATACAAGAATGAGCTTAACGTCCCTGATAATCACAATGAGGTGGTCACTGACCTCGAGCCAGACATCCTAGAATGTGAAGTGAAGTGGGCCTTAGAAAAGCTGAGCAACAACAAAGCTAGTGGAGGTGACAGTATCCCAGCTGAGCTAATCAAAATCTTAAAAGACGATGCAGTAAAAGTGCTACACTCAATTTGCCAGCAAATTTGGAAAACTCAACAGTGGCCACAGGATTGGAAAAGATCAGTTTACATTCCAATTCCAAAGAAAGGCAGTGCCAAAGAATGTTCAAACTATCGCACCATTGCACTCATTTCTCATGCTAGTAAAGTTATGCTTAAAATCCTACAAGCTAGACTCCAGCAGTATGTGGATCGAGAACTACCAGAAGTACAGGCAGGATTTTGAAGAGGCAGAGGAACTAGAGATCAAATTGCCAACATACGCTGGATCATGGAGAAAGCTAGAGAGTTCCAGAAAAACATCTACTTCTGCTTCATTGACTATGCTAAAGCCTTTGATTGTGTGGATCATAACAAACTCTGGCAAGTCCTTAAAGAGATGGGCATACCAGACCACCTTATTTGTCTCTTGAGAAATCTATATGCGGGCCAAGAAGCAACAGTGAGAACTGGACACGGAACCACTGATTGGTTCAAAATTGGGAAAGGAGTCTGGCAAGGCTGTATACTGTCGCCTTGCCTATTTAACTTATATGCAGAGCACATCATGAGAAAGGCAGGGCTAGATGAATCAAAAGTTGGAATTAAGATTGCCGGAAGAAACATCAACAACCTAAGATATGCAGATGATACCACTCTAATGGCAGAAAGTGAAGAAGAACTAAAGAGCCTCTTGTTGCGGGTGAAGAAGGAGAGTGCAAAACTTGGGTTGAAACTAAACATTAGGAAAACCAAGATCATGGCATCTGGCCCTCTCAATTCCTGGCAAATAGATGGGGAAGAAATGGAGGTAGTGACAGATTTTATTTTCCTGGGCTCCAAGATCACTGCAGATGGGGACTGTAGCCAAGAAATTAAAAGACGCTTGCTCCTTGGGAGGAAAGCCATGGCAAATCTAGACAGCACACTAAAAAACAGAGACATCACCCTGTCAACAAAAGTGCGTATAGTCAAGGCTATGGTCTTCCCAGTTGCAATGTATGGCAGTGAAAGCTGGACCATACGAAAGGCTGAGTGCCAAAGAATTGAAGCCTTTGAACTATGGTGCTGGAGAAGACTCCTGCGAGTCCCTTGGACTGCAAGGCGATCAAACCGGTCAGTCCTAGAGGAGATCAACCCTGACTGCTCTTTAGAAGGCCAGATCCTGAAGCTAAAACTCAAATACCTTGGCCACCTAATGAGAAGGAAGGACTCCCTGGTGAAGAGCCTAATGCTGGGAAAGATTGAGGGCAATAGAAGAAGGGGACGACAGAGAATGAGGTGGTTCGATGGAGTCACTGAAGGAGTAGGCGTGAGCTTAGATGGACTCCAGAATATGGTAGAGGACAGGAAGGCCTGGAGGAACATTGTCCATAGGGTCGCGATGGGTCGGACACGACTTCGCAACTAACAACAACAACAACAAGGAGTGCATGTTCCATTATGAACTTTAAGACCTTTCATGGATATAAGGATTGAGCCACAAGGACTTGTTTATGTGGCTAAAGCAATTTATAAGGGCTATGAGACTAAAGTTAACCCTTTTCAGCCCGGAAAACAGCCAATTGTTGAAGAACATGTGTTTTAAAGTAGAGTATTGTGTAAAATTATCATCTGAGCTGCAGTGCATCCAGTCATTGATAAAATAATACACATATCCCCCTTGCCCTGTTGTGAAGACACCTTCCTAACCATTTCAAGACAGTTTCTATATCTTATCATTAGCCAACATAAATAATGGCTTTAGGTGCTCTGTCCTGAAAGTGATGCTTTTCCTTATATCCTTATATCAAGACCTTATATCTAGACAATTGATGGCACATGAAGAGGTTTGAGATGAGGTGGTTGGGGGAAGCAGAACGCTGGGTCCCAGCTGGCTGTCTATGGGACTATCCCTTTCCATCTAGTCCATGAGTGTCAAACTCGCCGTGTCATGTGACGTGTTGCGATGTATCGTGACTTTTTTTTTGCACTGCCAGAGCTGGGGTGGGTGTGGCCTCCGTATGATGCAACTGGCCTGTGGGCCGGAAGTTTGACACCCCTGATCTAGTCCCTGGGCTAAGGACATCTTCTGCTGTATTCTTGGCCACAAAGACAAACAGAATTTCTGCTGGCATTTTTTTTAAAAAAATGTGTGAGTCCATCATTGGTAGGAGTGGTGAAGTCCTGAAACAGACTAGTTTGTACCCCGCTCAACACATACAGCTTTTATGCTTCTATAGCTTGTGTGGTGGAAATTCCCTTTTCAGTGGTGACTGAGAAGAAATTCTGGTTCCCACTTACTTTTCTGAAGTAATATTCTGAGAATATTTTGTAGTTCCCACATTAATCGATATAGCTAAAAGCCTTTCTTCAATTTCATTTATTTTCAAGGTAACTTATCCAGTGGCTGTATCTGCATAAATCTACATAAAATTGCTGCATAAATCTGGACCACTAGCCACTAGATGGCAGCCAAGATGTACAAATGGAATCTAACTCTTTGCTGTCACCAATGGCCACAAGTTGTAGTTAGAAGGAATTTTGAAAAGTCCAAACAACTACAATGGGAAAGGAAAGGAAAAAAAATTAGAACTTTGTGTATGCCAGTTAAGGATGTCTTTTCATGCAATGGTTGAGAGTGAGTAGAGTTGTCATTTCAGCTGAAGGAACCAGCAAACACAGCCCTTAAAATATACTGCTTGTTAAAGCTACATGGGCAAAGTGCAGACAATAAAGTGCTGTAGGGTCAGCAAGATCTATAGAACAGGGCTTTTCAACCAGTGGTACGGGTACCACCTGTGGTACATTGGCACTGGCAAGTGGTACGTGACCATCCTAGAAAAGTGGTAGTGGGGGAGGGGAATGAGCTGAACCGGTTGCAGCACCATACAAGCCTGAGCGAGAGACACCTGGAGCTGCAGGGGTGTCAGGACTCAGTGGTAGCACCAGGATCAGTGCCAGGCTCCAGCTGGAGCTTGGCGCTGATCCTGTGGCTTCTGAGCCCAGAAGAAGCACTGATCTGCTGGAATGTTGCAGTATCTCCAGGGTCTTGTGATTTACATTCAGATGCTTGGCAACTGATTCATATTTATGACGGTCACAGTATCCCAGGGTCATGTGAAGTGACTAAAACCTGCTGCTACCACTCAGCAGACAGGGGGAATAAAAACCAAAGACCCCCCACCCCACCCCGCTGCCAATCCTCAACAGAAATGCTCACAACAATGAAAACCTCGGACAGGAGGAAGAGCACCACCAGGCAGGCAGGCAGGTGTCTTGCTCGGCTGTGGCTTGGGGGGCTCTTTTTTCAGTGCCATTGTAACTTCAAACAGTCACTAAGCGAACTGTTGTAAGTCGAGGACTACCTGTACTTCATCACTTTTTTCCTTTTTTTTTTAGTTGTCACGTTTTTGACACCTTGCTAGGGGCCTGGTGGTACTCGGATGTTGCCATATCCTAAAAGTGGTACAGTGGGTGAAAAGGTTGAAAAGCCCTGCTATAGAAGCATCCAGGCATTATGTGTTTGTGCCCCCACCCCTAAGCACTTAGTTCAAAGATAAAATTACCTTTTATTATACAATTGTTTTTTTTCTTCTCTGTTTGGAGCTCAATTCAAAAGGATTTGTTAAGTTCTTTGATCACCTAATTTGAAGGGGATATCAGGTGTTTGCTTCCACACATGTTGTCATTTCATGATTAGAACTCAGTCTTTGGAAAAAAAAATCTATGTGGACTCTGACCTCTGTCCAGTATGGTCTACATTGCTTGCCAGACTTTCTCCAGACCAGACTTTCTTAATTCTTCATCAGGAGTTGGCTAGAATAAGTAACTCATGGACTTTCTGCTGAGTCATTCATTTCTGCAGACTTGCTGTATGATTAAACAGATGTGGATTTCGTTATTAAGAGGAGACAATAACAAGAATGAAGTTCCAATCACATGGTACCATATAGTCATCTCTTCAGATTTTACTTCAGTCTGTCTGTGCCAATGAGTAGAGATTACCTACTATAGTCTACATCAGGGGTCTTCAAACTTGGCCCTTTTATGACTCGTGGACTTCAACTCCCAGAATTCCTCAGCCAGCGTGCCTGGCTGAGGAATTCTGGGAGTTGAAGTCCACGAGTCATAAAAGGGCCAAGTTTGAAGACCCCTGGTCTACATTGTACTTTTTTGACCACTCAGCAAACATTAGTTCAGGACTCAAAGTCATTTCATTTATATTTGCTCTTAATGTAGTTGTCTGTTTGCCAATGCATGAGTCCTTCCAAGTGCGTAGATATGGAGCATCTATTTCATCAGCGGTATTGCCTGACACATGGTTTTTCTTATATTACTTTTTGTTAAGGGGTGTTTTTAAATGATTAAGTGTTCCAAGCTTCATAAAGAAAGAACATTTTACAGGTCACTTAGAATTGCATAATTAAAAATAACCCCATCACCTTCATCTTTGTACTTGTACTAAAAATATAGACAGAGCAAACTAATAAAATGATTTAAGCTTTTGTTCAGTTTCATATTCCAGGCAGCCATAAACTGGATGATCTTTCAGATTCTCATTATTCTGAGAAGAGAATGGATCCTGAAATTATTCAAAGAGGAGGAGGAAGAACAAAAATGTTCAAGCACCACTTCTTAAGTTATAGATTTTATCCCAATCATCTGGGATTAGAAAGAGTGGAGGTAGTTTTACGAACTAGATAATGGCAATAATTTTTCATACTTCCCATGAAGTAGACTAGGTCAATTGCACTGAAGTTTGCATCTTCAACTTTTAGCAATGACTTCCCTTAAAAATACTCTCCCTTTGCTGTAGTGAGATTTTGGAATAAAATACTTTGATTATATAATGACTATGTGAAAGCCTTGAAAGGTGGAGAAAATTCTCATCTCTAATCAGTTGATGATCATTTAAAACATTTTTTTGTTTCTATGGTTATTGGGGTGAAAAGCAAAGAGGGAAGAGAGTTAAGGCCTAGCTAGGAAAGATAAGTTGGAGAAATGGGGAAATAATAATCTTGAATAGAGGAACATCCTTTTAAGATGCAATTTCTCTTATAGGTAGATTGAAATTTTTTTACTTAACTTGCCAATTACAACTAATGCCAATATTGCATTCATCCTAAGTAGGAATTTTATGATAATAACTCAGTCTATAGGGAGGTCATTTTAGTATCTAAATAACCCAATATACAACAAACAAATGAGAAAGGAAGTTCTGCCCAAAATAGATTTCTTTCATGGGAAAAAAATACCGTAAGAGAGTTACTTATTAGGATTGTTATGTCTTGAAGAGGATTTGTCTTAGAATCAGAAGAGAATGGAAGCTGTTCACCAAGGTTATGTGTAGAATGTTCAGGGAACTAGGATGATTAATTTAAATTTAATAAACACTAGAAAGTTTGAGTAATATAATGGTGGAATTGGAAGACTTGTAACACCTTAAGCATAATGTTGCTTCTGCACCAGTATAATTGAGCCCTCTTGCAGAATATTATACCAACTGAGATATATTGTCAGATCATTGTTAGGGAAAACTTACATTTGTGCTTTAGATTTAAAAACAAACAAACATGTGGAGCTAGTCATTCCTTTCACGTATCCGTTGGATGTACGGCACTATCTTTCTTTATAGCTGTTTCTAGGACTGGATACTCTACAAAAAGCCCTTAGGTCATAATGTTTGAAATATTACTGTTTCAAACACACTTTCTGGCAGGAGAGAAAAAGAAAGAAAGAAAGAAAGAAAGAAAGAAAGAAAGAAAGAAAGAAAGAAAGAAAGAAAGAAAGAAAGAAAGAAAGAGGAAGGAAGGAAGGAAGGAAGGAAGGAAGGAAGGAAGGAAGGAAGGAAGGAAGGAAGGAAGGACTGGAATTCTGCTAATTAAGGAAAAATTAACTTGATCTATGCAAAGAGCATCCAAACATTAAGAAATCTTGGTATTAAGAGAGTCTTTCTCTACCATCCCTAGGATGATGAAATAATAATGAATAATAGAATGCTGGATGAGAATCTTCTTCTGAAGTTAAGGCAGGTATAATTAAATTATGACAATAAACCTTCCATAATGTGTGTTTGACTGCCTAAAGTGAATAATTACTCTGTACCACCTAAGGGGCATTTATTCAAGTTGACAGTGCTATTCTTTCTTCTTAAAGATGGATGTAATTTTATCCTTTGACTAGCTGGTCTTTGAAACTGAAATTGAATTAAATTAGGGTTACGATTCAATTCTGAATGCAGGGGAAAAACTGAACAATGATAATAATGGTATAAGATACTGTTGTATGTATAATTATTTGAGAACAGTAAGAATAAAGGACACTTAGCTGAGCTTCAGTTATTTATCAGATGAGGGTTATCTATTGGAAAGGTAGTGGAGGAAAGTAATCTTTACAATAGTGGTGAATATCTGTAGCTCGGGTGTAGGATAAGGGTGAAGGTTTGTTCTCTGAGCTTATGGGTTAGTTTCTGAACGATTCGTTACCAGGCTAGGTAACATTTTCAGTGGCGTTTAGGGGATGTCTCTGTCAGTGCTCTTCTGTTTATAAGGGTTTCAGGTGTGGGTGTGTCAAATGAGGGTCTTGTGATGAGTCATCAGAGAGAGGCTGGTGATGGGTCTTGTAATCTTTATATATGATATTTATATGACATTCATAGAGAAGTGAGATACTGCAAGAAACTATGATATATTCATTTTTGGTAATTTAAAAATGTTTTAAACTCTTTTCCATTTCTTTCATTTAGCAATGTAACTTTTAAAGTATGATTTTTATGTATGTATTTTTTAAAAAATGCTGACAGAAGTACATTGGATATTTTTGTATCTTCATGTTACATATTGACTATGGAACAAGGATGAATAACTATTGAAAATAAACAAAAAGGAAGATGAAAAGTACAACATCTTAGCTGTGCTGCATTGTCCACACAGGTTCTAGGGTGGTCTGTGTCTCTCTCTTTAGGTATATATGTGTACCTTTTATCCTAGATATGGAAGCAGTAACGTGCAAAAAGTGCATTCACTCAACTTTTCTAGGTTTTCTGAATTAGTAGGAATTGAAAGAGATTCATAATTTAAAGAGAGAAGATGATATATGGTAGTGCAGTGGTTAGAATACAGTATTGCAGGCTAACTCTGCCCACAGTCTGGAGTTTAATCCTGATGGGACTCGAGGTTGACTCAACCTTTCATCCTTCCAAGGTTGGTAAAATGAGGACCCAGATTGTTGGGGACAATATGCTGACATTGTAAACTGCTCAGAATATGATGTAAAGCTCTATTAAGAGGTATATAAGTCTAATTGCTGTTGCTATTGCTTTATATGGAGGATTCTCTGTCCTGTTCTGCTCACCCAATTATACCTGCCAAAGTAGCTGAGTAAATAAAATGTCTATATCGATTGATTACATTTTTAAAGCACTATATAGCACTATATAGCTATAGTTCTCTTTACACAGTGTTTGTTGTTACATACGTATTATCATGGACTCCTGAAAGGTTAGGGTCTTCTTCCCCCATAGTGGCAGAGCAGAAGACTTTAAGTGTTGTGAAGCCCTAGTTTGTTCACATAAGACAAGTGTCAACTTTGTGAGGTAGTCCAGTTAGGAAATACACTCAGATAAATTAATTCTAGTTCATTCTAGAAAAACTAATTTCTAATAAAACTTTGCAAGTCTGAAAATACATTTCTCCCCCACTTACCATTATCACCCAAGAAACTAAAGGTGGTCCATTCTGAGATGTTTTCATGTCCACATTCCAGCTGTGGATTTAGTTGCATCTCATCCAACCACTACCCTGGCTGTAGATCTTTCCCTACGTCCCAAGGCCATTTGCATGTACCATTACAATAGGGGAGAAGAATTTATTTGCAGTCTTATTTTTTTTCAGTATAGCTTCCATTATGCTGGAATAAAGGATTATATTGCATAAACTTATTGCCTATAATATAAACCTGGGCATTTTATTTGTGTGCCATTCTCAATCTGTGGGTGCCCCTGAATTGAGTATATATGAGTTGGGAGAAACAAGCCTCTAGTGAATGATATAGGAATGTACATGCAAAAACTAGATGATGCTTTGGGCCAATTGACCAATAGGATATGGTAATATCAAGCATTTACAATTGAGGGAAGAGGAAATGTACATCTATAGGGGTAAGTCTAATTATGGGAAATTAAGTGTTTGCAGTTCAGTATCTAGAAGCTAAAAAAAAAAGCTCTGAGGTGGGAGGTGTTTTTCCCCCCAATGTCAACACATACACGAAGAATAATGCTTTGATTAGATAAGTTGCATCTTTGGTTTTGGGTTTTTACTCCTTCCCAACCCTCTATGAATGTGTGAATGATACTGGGCAGTAGGACAAAGAAGGAAGCCAATAAAAGGGAGGAATGAAAGGCTAAATAACATTGCTATAGGATTTTCCATCCAAATCTATAAAAGTCCCCCAACCCTTCAGAAAGGCCATCAGTAAAGAGCTCACCTCTTCTGGCTTGGCTTTGTTCTGTTGCCTTAAAGGAATGTCAGCTGGAAGATGAAAGGTCCATCTAAACTTCTGTAGCTGAAGCTGGCATTTAAAATTAGCCTGCTGAGGAAGGGAAGGCCAAAAGGACATTGCCACGGTTGACTCCTCTCTTTAGTTGAAATTACAGTTCAATTGATAGTTTGAAGTTTCAAAGGCAGGTTTCTTTTCATACCTATACCTGAGAATTTAAGAGATGTGCATTGCATTCCTACTTTTGCAACTGCCTCACTGCTTCCTGCCAGTTCACTAAGAGGTGTTAGAAATGGGAGAGAGAATACATCCATCTGTCCATCCAATGGGAGGCTACGGCAGTCCCATGAAAAAAGGCCCAAAGAGGAAGTTAAAGTTGCAAATGTTGGATGGAGCAGGGCTTTGTCTCCAGCCTCAAGCCTTCTCCACACTGGCCAACAAACAGTGACTGGTCATAGTGTAGGACATCTAAGCAGATAAAAATCAACCATGATGTAGTTTTATCACCCCACATCAAGCCAGGATGAAGCCTTCACAGAGCCAACTCTAGCTGTTATTCATAGAATAGATTTACCATTTAAATTGAAATTATCTCATAAGCTTTTCATGGGCTAAAAAGGAATTGCTGTATATCTGAGAACCAGTATAGCAATAGCACTTAGACTTATGTACTGCTCCATAGTGCTTTACAGCCCCCTCTAAGTGGTTTTACAGAGTCAGCATCTTGCCCCCAAACAATCTGGGTCCTCATTTTAAAAACCTTGGGAGACTGGAAGGCTGAATCAACCTTGAGCCGGTGAGACTTGAACTGCTGGCAGTCGGCAGAGTTAGCCTGTACTATTGCATTCTGACCATTGTGTCACCATGGCTACCTCTATTCTATGTCTATAGCTATATTACAAAACTAAAAGTAGTTATTCTAAAGAAAACTTTTGTAAAAAGCTGAATGTCTTGCTATTTGATACACCATTAAATAGAAAAAGAGTAGAGAAACCTATCCAAATTTAAATCAGAACTGTCCAGAATGTTGCATTAGCATGCTGGAGATGCCCAGTACTAGAATGCTAATTCACAGTCTTAAACTGTCACTCTGTACTTCAGGAAGAAAGATAAGTATTAGTTTGGACAGCTTAAGATTTATTATTAGGGAAATTTGCAGGGAAAGTTTCATTTTACTTGCTCAATTGCTTGATTTAATTATATGACTTTCTTTTCCAGTATGTTTCCGGGTGTTGGCTTTAATGATTGTCAGCTACCTGAATGGTGCATACGCAGCAGAAGAACAAAAAACAGATATTTTTAGAGAATAAATAGCAGCTCCGTATTCTAAACCTCTCTGCTTCAGAAATTTCCAATCAGTGCAACATAATTATGTATATTATGATTTGGCTGATAGTAGAAACATTACCGGGTTGTGGAAAAAATATATTTGTGGATTCAGCTATAATTAATAAGTGGTTAAAATGACACATTCTATCAGATGGAAGAAATATCCTTGTTCCTAATATAATTCCAGTACAGAGAATCCCACAAATAGTTCAGAATAAATGAATGAATGAATTCTACCTATAATTATTAATTTACTCTTAATTATTAGAACCTAACAAGCTGGAGTGCAGTTCAGATTTTATTTTGGGCTACTTAATTTTACAAAGAGAAGGGTTAGCCATTTGCCTTGGAGATCGACAGAAAAAACCCATCCAGTTGTAGGATCCGCTGATGAACCACTGATCTCCTTTTTACTAAGGTGATCTTTCATAAGGTGTCTGTGAGTGATGAACAGTTTAAAAGGAATGAATAGGCCTCTAGTCAAAAGACAGTAATTAACCAGCCTTCAAACAAATCTTGATATGAATATTCTCACAGAAAAAAAATGTATCTAAATCGGTATCTGTACAGGACAGGGGTAGGCAACCTTGGTTCTTTTATGACTCGTGGACTTCAACTCCCAGAATTCCTGAGCCAGAATTCTGGGACTTGAAGTCCACAAGTCATAAAAGAGCTAAGGTTGCCTACCCCTGTTATAGGCAAAGGTATGAACTACTATTGTTTTTCAAGAAAAGCTGGTTATCATATGCATACAATGATCAGGAAAAATGTCTTCTACCCTCATGAGAACTCAGATTGCTCATGTGCATAATGATGCTATTCACAGGTTGATCCCTAAGTGCATATGTTCTAAGAAGGTGGGAAGTGCTCTTGAGTAAAAAAAGAAAGAAAAAGGAAAAACAAGAAACCTTAAATGTCATTACATGAAGGAGCTCCTGTTTAAAGTATAAAATGCATGTTTATAATAAATTGGTGTTATGAAGTCAAGTTAAATAACTTGAAAACATGGACATGTTACTTCTTGTTAGTCATGTCATAGAAGTAGCACGTTGGGATTGTTCATGTAACAATCAAACAAATTAACAGAAAACAAGGATTGTACTTGGCAGCCATATGCCTAAGATCCATAACCTATTTGGCTAGCATATAAAGGTGTTTTATGAGTTATATTAGCATTAGCATTGTAATGTTCTCTTCTCCACAAAGGGTGTTTGCGTATGTGTTGTGTGTGTGGGGAGAGAACTGAATCACACTACCTCTTTGCACTTGGATTTATATGAAAAACAGTCTACCCGTATCCTAATAACAGTAAATATCCTCTTGTTATCAACTGCAATTTCTTTTTTTTTTAAAAAAACTTAAGTTTCAGCTGGTTTGTAGACACTTGGAAATTATTCTAGAATGTTTTTGCTTACAAGTTAGCTTGTAGACCAAATGTATACAACAATTTCTATTGGCAGGATAATTGCTGCTGTAGTCCTCAAGGTAATTTGTTTACAACTGCTCTTTCATTCAATCCATATAGTAGGTTCATTCAATTCTATGCATAGAGTTTCCACACTAAAATGAACAATTAGCTAAATGCTAATTAAAACCAGTGTGCCAGTTTTAGCAAGCTCAGCAGGAGCCGGAACTAAACATCACACTCCAGAATTAATTCCCCCCCCCTATATGTACTGTTATTTCCATAGCTTCTTTAAAAAGTGGAAGAAAAGAAAAAAAAGACTTCATCTTAGACATGAAGTCATTAGGCACATGAACAATCTGAGTTCTCATGAGGGCAGAAGGCATTTGTCACAATCCTTAAATTTTCAAAAAGAAGTCTTTGTATGTAGAACTGAATCATCTAAGTATAGTATAACACATACAGGTAGTCCTGGACTTATGACCACAATTGAGCTCCAAATTTATGTTGCTAAGTGAGACATTTGTTAAGTGACCTTTCTTGACCTTTTATGACCTTTCTTGCCACAGTAGTTTACGTGAATCACTGCAGTTGTTGAAGCTAGTAACACGGTTGTTAAGTGAATCTGCCTTCCCCATTGACTTTGCTTTATCAGAAGGTCGCAAAAGGACCCCAGGACACTGCAACTGTCATAAATATGAACTGGTTGTCAAGCGTCCAAATTTTAATCATATGACCACAGGAATGCTGCAACAATCGTAAGTGTGAGAAATGGTCATAAGTCACTTTTTTCAGTGCTGTTGTAACTTCGAACAATCTCTAAATGAACTGTTGTAAGTCGAGGATTACATGTATAGGAATGGGTCCCTAGTACAATTCCTGAGTTTCAAAATTACTTTGTTCTTCTAGCCAAGATAATTTTCATTTGTTTATCAATGGTATTCTTCCCATTGGGGAGGAAAATCCTACATGGAAAGCCGAAGTAATCCAATCATAAGAATTAAATGAATGCTACAAAGTATTGATCAGTAGCTAATGGCTAAAAACATGAGTATGGATTTTTATGTATAAAGTTACTCAAGTTAACAACATGTAATTGTGTCAGACTTTTATATTATTTTCATTATGTATTTTATTTCCATGCCTTTTAAACAAATAGTCACATTTTTAGAGTTTCATTTGGATGAATTTGGCAGGAAATATTAGGAAGAGATGTATCAGTTCCTACCTGAAAATATTCAGGTCTGATTTCTCTCTTGTGTCTCCCTATAATAGTCCAACTTTGAAGCCTCTAGAGTTGAGAGATTAGTCAACAATATCTTTTTTTCAATGTTCCCAAGAACAGCAAAGTACTGGGAAAGTACTTTATTGTGGGAACTTGAATACAACAGAATTACGCACTCCAGAACTTAGATTGTTATGAATTATTCCATCATATTCCCTTCACCAGTTCAATAATCTCTAATCACATCCCAGTGTTTGGATCCTGATGAATCAGCAATGCTTCCAGCAGTTATTGTGTAAAATATATATAGCAAAATTCTCTTGTTACAAGTTAACGAGCTCAAGTTTTCTACCTCTTCTGAGGGAGAGATTGTCTCCTTTAGTACCTGAAGCAGTCAATATCTTTTACATCAAAGGAGATTTTTAAAAATTCGACTCAGCTAATGTCTTAATGTCACCCGCAGGATAAAAAATCCCTTCTTTACCCGCTAAAAAGTACTCACAGGTCCTAAAACATGAGGGTTGATTGCCCTTATTATTACCTCAGCACAGAAGCCACAACTCTTACTAATGACCTTAAAATTATCTGTCTTTTTAAATTCTAACTCCACTCACAGCATATGTTTTAATGCTATTTCTTCAAGAAGAAAATCCTGCAGATGGAATGAAAGCCGTTTTTCTCCTCCTTAGCTCCAAGGTTTGCATTAAAAAAAGGCTTCAGCATACTTTTTTAAGAGCTAAAAGCACTCATCAATTATAGCACTGGTGAGACCTGCAACTTTCTTCTTGCTGGTGTTACTAATATTAGCTCTAGTCATCATCCATGGACATGACAGCGCATAAGGAATTATGGGCATAACAGTGCACAAGGAATGTGAGGATAGGTGGTCTCTTAAGGATTTTACAATCTAGAAATGAAGAACTACAAAGGCTTACTTCAGTTTTCATTGCTGCCATGAATTCCTTCTACACCCAGAGATTAGATGAGGCAACAGCTATTGCTCTTTTATTTAATGCCACTTGAAGCAGAATGAAGAGGAATATTGGGTGTTACAGCCGACATCCATCAGTGATGTGCCCCTCCTGCCTGTAGAAAATGGCAACCAAAGATGTAGCCTGAGATTTGTGGTTCTTTCTGGAGAGTTGATATCACCTCACTGAATTTGATTATTGGTCAGAATCTTCAAGAGGTAAATAAACCCCAAAGATCTTTGAAAGAAAACTGAATCCAAATAAGAACTGCACCCTGAGAATTTCTCAGTCATGCTGACTAGAACTAAACATAAAGATGTGACTGCCTTAGGGAGCACCTGCTGCCAGCATCAGCTTCCCATCATCCTGTGCGCGCCCACAGGGAGGGCCTCCTTAGGGTTCCGCCGGTTAGAGATTGCCAGCGGGTGATTCCCAGGGGGAGGGTGTTCTCTGTGGGTGCGCCCGCCCTTTGGAACGAACTGCCGATGGAACTTCGGACTGCCCCCGACCTTCGCTCGTTTCGCCGGGACTTAAAAACCTGGTTGTTTGGGGACTTCCGCTGGCGGCGCGGCGCCGAAGACAGCCTCCCCTGGCTGCCCGCGGCTCAGCTGTTTGTTTTTTTGCCCGAAACAGCGCCGATCAGCTGTTCGGGCGAAATTGAAGCCCCCTCCTCGGGAGAAGAGGAGGGGGTGAGGCCCCAGGTAGGGGTAGAGTTCTCCGAGGCCGCCTGAGCTTTGAGCTTGGGCGGCTGAAGGATCGAACTCCCCCGAAGCCTGGGTTGCTCCCAGCTGGCCGTCGTCTCTGCTCCGAACTTCCTGGAGCAGAGCCAGGCGTCTGCGAACCATCCCTGCCTGAAGAAAGGACTATGATTTAAAGGAGCAGGCAGAGCGGTACAAGAGGAAAAGGTGGAGAGATGAAGAGGATTATTTTATTTTACTCTCAAGCTTGATGGACTATGCTTAAAACTTAAAGTGAAAGTGCGTCACAATTGTAAGTAAAAGATGGCGGCTAAACCTCCCCCTAGAACTTTTCGGAGTGCTGGAAATTCTCCGGTGCAACAACAATCATTACTGCAGGCGTTGCATTCTCCTGATGTATTGACATCGAAGGATCTTGAAAAACATACCCAGTTAATCTTGGAGTCAATGGGTGTTAAATTTGCACAGATGGAGGAGAAATTGGAGAAATTGGAGCAGAGAATGGAAGAAAGGATGGAGCAGAAACTTAGAGAGATGAAGGTAGACATTTTGTCCTCAGTGCATAAAGTAGCTAAATGTGTGGAGGTGCTGGATGATCAAGTGGAAGACTTGACTCAAAAGAATGCTATATTAGAAGCAAAAGTATTGGAAATTGAAGATTTAAAAGACAAAATGGATAGCGAACAGAGTTTGGCTCAATTTTACCAGATG
Source organism: Vipera ursinii (assembly GCF_947247035.1). NCBI lineage: Eukaryota > Metazoa > Chordata > Lepidosauria > Squamata > Viperidae > Vipera > Vipera ursinii. Next base: position 171,925,541 of record NC_139512.1, on the reverse strand, counting down.
CAGTTTGCTGTTAGAATTAGAGGCCTAAAAGAGAATATTAAGGAAGATTTAAAGCAGCTGGTTTCTGAGGCTTTTGAGGGGGTATTGAACCATCCAGCATCTGAAATAAAACAAGGCATGGACAAAGTGTTTCGTGTGAATTCGTGGATTGCTAAGCAGAGAAAGTTGCCTAGAGATGTGGTGGTTTATTTTGTAAAAAGGGAAATTAGACATGAAGTTATACAAGCTGCCTATGATACTAAAGTTGTGATTGCTGGTCAAGAAGTTTTGGTTCTAAAAGAAATTCCTCCAAAGATTTTAAAGAGAAGGAAGGACTTTATATTTCTTGTGCAAGAGCTCAAGCAAAGAGATATAAGGTTCAGATGGGAGATCCCAGCTGGGTTGAGTTTCATGTATGATGGCAAAAGGTACTGTTTGGGTACTGTGAAGCAAGCGCATGATTTTTACAACAATGTTTTAAAAGCAACCCCATCAACACTTCTGGAAGCTGCAGAGGGATCTGGAGAAGGAGAACATCAAGAGGATGAAGATGGACAGTTAGACGAGAAGGGTACAGGAGGAGATCAAGCTGCAACTCTTTTGGATGATCCTAGAGAACAGAGGGTGACGCGTGCTGCCTTAAAACGCTCAAAAAAGATTAAAAAATAAGACCAGTAGAAATCTATGGAACTTCCACAATATACTTATAGTCAAGTGGTAGTTGTGTTTTTAAGAGTTTTGGGATGATATGTATGGTAACAGAATGTTCAATTTGGAATTAATGGACTGTCAGAATCCATCTATATCATATTCATAAATGGAATGTTTCAAACATTATCCCATGGATTCTGTCATCTCCCGAAGAGAAGAGGATAGATGTGTATTGAACGGGCAATAGGCATTTCAAAGGAAAGGAGAAGCCTTTTGAACTGGGGAAACAAAAGGGGGGGTTAGCATTTGGGTTTTGTCAGCAATAAACAAAAGGGTCCTAACTTCCTCTTTCCCACGAGATGGATGATACGATAATTTGTGTAAGAACTATCTATTATAGCCTATTTTGGCTAGAGAGGTTAATAGGGATAGGTGCTTGTGATGTGTAAGTGAGAATATGTCTAGGTAATAGTGAATTGTGGAAGAACATAGATGGGAATGATGCTAGTTTTCTTTTATTTTAGTTCTTTATACATATTTAGTATTGTTAAGGATTGGTTTACTCTATATAAGCTAGAGAGTGATGGATTTTAGAGTTTATAATTGTTAGTATATGATTGTTTATGATTGCTTTTTAGATATATACCTTGTATTTTGCTCTGGGAAGTCGGGGGGGGGGAGGGGGGGAGGAGGGGAAGTAGAGGGGTGGGAGGGAAGAGGGAGAGGGGGAGGGGGGGAGATAGGGGGGAGGTAGGGAGGGGAGGAGGGAGGGGGAAGGGGGGTCTTTCAAAGGAAAATTGTATTTTAAAACTTTTCAATAAAAAAAAAAAAAAAAAACCTGGTTGTTTGAATTGTCTGGCCTGGACTGAGGGATTTTAAATTATATTAAATTAAATTAAATTAAACTAAATTAAATTAATTTTAAATTTCAATTTTAATGTTTTCTTAATTTTGTGGGCTTGTATTAATTTAATTTAATTTTATTCTCTCTTTTTGTATTGTTTTTAACTTGCCCTGTGAACCGCCCTGAGTCTTTTGGGAATAGGGTGGTATATAAATTAAATAAATAAATAAATAAATAAATAAATAAATAAATAAATAAATAAATAAATAAATTTGATTTTCAAGCATCAAGCCTGATTAAAATTTAAGTAAAGTCCGAAGAATTACAGAGCAATGCCCTTTGTGCCTTGATTTTTCCAACCACTTTGTGTCTTTTAATGTTAAACATAAATACACTGAAAATGAGTGGCCAGGCAGTTTGTGGCTAATATGGGAACCTCTTGTACATTTAAGAAATGAATGATTATGGGTTTAACACAAGCATATAAGCCAGCTTTGCTTTCCACTAACAGTGCCAACATATTTGGTAGCTAAATACTCCCCCCTGCTTCTGCAAATTCAGGGCTCTGGAAGCACACTAGTATCCATGGGTAAAACCAAATATGTGGCCAGTATCCTGTTAGTGAGAAGCTCAAGGAGAGTAGATTGGACTTGCCTGAGACTCTTTTGATGTAATTTAAATATATGTAGTGATCAAGTGTCTGCAAAGGATTGCAGCCGAACCTGCAGTCCACGATCCTTTGCAGGCATTCTTTCGAGGCATGTGGGAATTATCTGACAATTCTTGTAGCATGCAGTCAGGAGGGAGTTTCTTGGAAAGTGGCTAATGAGGTGGAAATCATTAGGCTGTACAACTTCAGAACGCAGATAGGGAATTATCTTGTGTATTTGTTTATTATGTTTTCAGATCAAACTAATAACCACAGATCATTCCCCTTGTCTTGTGTGGAAATACAGATTTCAGAGGAAAAGCTAAGTGTCATTTGGTTTTAATTTTTATTATCTTTATTTTGTTTCACTAAGAAAAAAACACAAAAAAGAAAATGCAACCTTGTAGCAAATGTTTCTAAATAATTTTTTGAGCACTGGAATCTAAGTATTTAGTTATTCATTTCAGTATATTATTATATATGCTAATATAATAATATAACAAATATAATGTAATAAATATAATATAATACAGTATAATATAATAAATAATACGATACAATATAATAATATTAATATGTAATATAATATATATTATAAAGGATAGGAGAGCCTGGCGTGCTATGGTTCATGAGATTGCAAAGAGTCAAACAAACTTAGTGCCTGAACAACAACAGCCTTATGCCTATTGTAATACCAACAACATGGACTCTGTAGCATTGTTGAACTTGCTAACTAACATAGTTTTTTGTCTTTTAATTTGACTGATTGGTACCACTTGTTTTTTATTTTTTTATTTTTTCACAGTTCCTTTAATATATCACAAACTAACCAATGAAATATAAACATTTTTTCAAGTATTTAACATTTGTTATATAAGTAATGCTGTAGGTATTATATATCGCCATACATAAATACATACACGTAAGTTTGGGTGCTGCTCGTCCATTTCCCCTTTCACTGTATCCACCCTCCTCCTCTCTCTTCCCTCTTCTCTACTTTCTTTCCCCCTTTCTCCTTTCTTTCCTACTTCCCTCTTCTCCCTCTCCTCTCTTTCCCTCACCACTCCCCTCCCGTTTCTCCCCACTTCTCCTCCTCTTTCCCTCCAACCTTCCTACTTCCTTCCCCCTCCTCTACTCTCTTCCCTCTCTCCTCTCCTTTCTTCCCTCCCATTCCTCCTCCGATACAGTTCAGGGGTGATGTCCGAGCAGCTCCTCTCCTTGGATTTTCAATGTCTATATTAGGTATGATCGGTACCACTTGTGTGGCCCTCAACTGGAAATGGCTTGCACTGGCTCACAAGACATGATTGTTAAAATTTTTGAAATGTTGATATGGTTGATTGTCAAAGGGAGCCTTGGCACCAAAAATATCAAACAGATGTTCTGTGACTAGCAGTCAGGTGCTGCAGAAACAGAACCAGCAGTGCCAATTCATAAACATTTAGCAGCACACACCACCGGTTGTAAGCCTCCTAGAGATGCTTCAGCAACTGAGGCAGACAATCAGTTAAATGAATGAAAATAATATCAAACTCTTTTTTAATCTGTATTCTTGAGAGTGCAGCCCCTAAAGATAATGGAAGAAAGGATGGAACAAGCTGTAAGTTGCTTTCTGCCCTTTCTGCCATCTCTGTCTGTCTGTCTGTCTGACTGTCTGTCTGTCTGTCTGTCTGTCTGTCTGTCTGTCTCTCTCTCTCTCTCTCTCTCTCTCTCTCTCTCTCTGTGTGTGTGTGTGTGTGTGTGTGTGTGTGTGTGTGCGTGTGTGTGTCTTCCAGCCTGATGCTTGTAAATCATTCCCCCAATTTGTACATTTTCTTTCTTGCTCCAGCCTCACAGGCCCTCCTCCCGTTTCCATGGGTCCTCCTTCCCTCTGCAGATTGAGGGTCAGATCTGAGAGTTAGAGCTTTGCACAGAAGCCTCCTGCCCTTCAGATTCAATGTCCTTTTGAAAGGCAAATACATTCTGTTCTGGAAACTGAAGGTACCTAGGGTTTTCTTCAGCGCTTGGAAATTTTTGCACTGTGTTTCCCCATCAACCTGGCAAACCCTCCTGAGAAGCTTTGTTAGGAAGACACTTCCTCCAAATCCCTATTGATTGTCTTGTGACCCCCCTCTCTCCAAATGTTGCAACACACACTTTGAAACATGCTGGTTTCCTGGATTCCTGTACTGAACACGAGATTAGACTAATGTTCCCTAAGGTAGCTTCCAGTTCTTTCATTCTGCAATTCTATCATTCTAATATACTACACCATATGCTTACCTACAAGCCTTTTCCAACTGTGTCCTCCAGATGCATTGGATCAGCCAACAACTAGTGGGCAAACAACTGAAGACAGCTGAATGGTTACATGAAGCTATTATATATGCATAATAAAGTGCTGTGTGTATTCTGATTTTAAAGTCATTTAAGCAAGGCGTGCAAGTTAGCCAAATTCCTGTTCAAACATCTGATTATCTTGCCATTTATTTTTTGAATGCTGTACTAAGAAGGGCTCTAGTTTAAACTACTACCTTTTTTTCTCTACATGTTTATTTCCTCCTTTTAAATGTCCTCATTTCAAATGGTGTGGAAGGTTTAAAAATCATTAAGTGAGGAATAAATTGGCATCTTACTAGTATCCATTTTTCTTCAAGATAATTAAACAAGGATGTATTGGATAACCATGATGGCTTGTTTTTGGAATACTGTGATACATTGGACAGCTGTACAATTGTTGTAAGGCATTCCTGAATAGGTCCTAGGTAGGCCTGGCAGATAAGTGGCTAATTTCAGTGACACAGGAACTGAGGCTAGCATTGCCATCCACTGCTGGGCACCTGGCCATACTGGCAAGAGGCAACAAAACAGGTGGATGTTGATACTAAAGCCATTTTGGAGTACATGGAAAGCCATTTGCCATAAATGCGCTTTTGAGATAGAAAGCAGAATTGGCAGCAGTGTCAGTTTGCCTGCCTTGTTGAGCAAAGGAAGATGAAAAGGATGAATCAGGATTTCCAAATAGCAATAGCATTTAGACTTATATACTGCCCCACAGTGCTTTATAGCAGTCTCTGGGTGGTTTACAATTTCAGCATTATTTGCATATTGCCCCCAACAATCTGGGCCCTCATTATGCTGACCTGGGAAGAATGGAAGACTGAAGCAACCTTGAGCCCATCAGGATCAAACTCCAGGCAGAGTTTACTTGCAATACTGTACTTTAACCACTGCACCACCAGGGGTCCTTTAGAAGGCATTCAAAAGATTGCTGGTCATTCCCATTAATATTCTGTAGTGTTCACCATCCTGAACCCTCTAAATAATTAAATCCCAACCAACATTGCCATTCTTTTAGGAGTACTGAGCAGATTACTTATTTGTTCTATCATGTTGTATTTTACTTTTGACAACTACAGTATTTCTTACATGTATTTCTTACATCTTCTTATTTCTTACATGTAGCATGTAGCAGTATTTCTTACATGTTACTATAGAGCTGATATTGGAGGTAAAGCTCAAAGTTATTCAGAATTAAATCAATAATACTATTTTAAATTGGAGTTTCTTTGCCTGGGAAGAATTATTTGATTCAAAATGTGTGTTTTCTTAGATGTTGTTGGAGTTTAGTACCTTGTGGTTGATTTGAATATGATTTGAGTCTGATAAATCTTTCACTTTATGTTCCACTCAGAAATTTTAATGCATATAATTGCTGTTATGCTGCTGTAACCTTGAAGTTTAGGAATCATTACCAGGTCCCAGATAAATATGACCCAACAAGCTCTATATAATTATGTTTTATTGTATTGTGTAAATCAATGAAATTGTGAAAATGGAGAAAAACCTAGTAACTCATGAGCATGTTAAACTTTAAAATAATATGGAGTTGTTTTTGATGAAATGGGCAGCTGTATAGATTTGATATATGGACATACAGATAGATAAATTTACATCATCTATTCAAGATAAAAATAGAAACATCCATATAAATTTCATTAACATTTCAAGAGGTTATTCTAAACTGTATCATGCTAATTCTTTGCCAACAGAAAATGAAACAGATTCCTTTTTATGGAAAATGATTTTATCACATTTATCACAGAATCAGATTTCTAATCTTCACATCTTTCATTTCAAGATTTTCTCACTGCTGTTACAAGACCAGAAGACCTTCTCTTGATGACTTTCTATTTAATTAGTATAAAAAACTCTCTTGGGTTGTTGTTTCCTATTTTCCTAGTGGTCTGTATGTGCATTATTTTTTCTCCTTTCAAATAAATCCCCATCTTTTAATTTTAATGAGATAAACATCTCAGTTATTCCCAAGCAAAACAAGGACTTTGTGGTATTTTCTAACAGTAGGCCTTTTTCCTTGATCACTTCTTTGATAGGTCTAAGCTTTTAATGCTAGTTTGGCCTGTAGAGATTTGCATTTCTAGCTATCAAAGTAGTATCATCAGCATAGCAGAGGTTATCAATATTTCTTTCTCAAATTTAAAACCATGCTCCCCATGCATTCTGCATACACTTTGAATAAATAAGGAAAGACAGTACAGCCTTGACTCACTTGTTTGCCATCCTGGAGTCAGTTTATTGCACTGTTGGATAATTCACCTTAAATGGCCAGAAAAGAAAAGAATCTCAACATTTTTTTTTGAAAATGCCAAATCCAGTCTAAAACTCTGGCTGACAGTGTGACCAATCATAAATAAATAAATAATGTATTAAAAGGGAACGTTAATAAGAACATAAAATTCTCACACTTCATAAAACAATAGCGCAAAGTTTAATTGTTCTAGTCTTGGCGATTACATTCCTCACATCATTACTTAAATAATGGGAAGGAAATAAACAAAAGCTATTAGATTCAGTAGGTAAAAGGGTTCATCCACCTGTCCCTCTAACTATGGCACAAATACACCCTGGTGGAGTTTTTTTAAAGTGCTGTCTCCTGATGTTATCTTTGTGACATTTAAAGGGATACAATACATTACAATCATGGCTTATATATTGCCAACCCAACCAGTTAGGCTATAATCATATAACTAACACTTTGTCTCATTGCTCATTGATATAACTGGCAGCTTAAAATTGCTTTTAGCTGTTTTAATTTTAAGATAGCATTTGCCTTCCTCCTAATACCCTGTTTGTCTTGAACATGATCTAGCATGCTTATCAACAGCATGGTTGATGGTACAGACAAGGATAAGATTTGTACATCTGAGATGTATTTGAATATTAGTAGCTCTGGTTGGTAGTTGGTTTGATCTCCGAGCTTGGTGATTTGGCTGCAAACGTTTTGTCTCCCTTCCGCGGGGGGGGGGGGACATCTTCAGTGTGCTTTGAATTGTGCTCATCTGTCAGAGCACTGGCCTTTAAATACCTTTTTGTGTGATGTGAATTGGTGTGAATGTTATTTGTCCAGATGTTGCTGAATCATGATCTGGTTTCAGGCTGTTTGATTGGTTGTTTGTTGTTGAGACGTGGTCCAGTTTCTTGTGGGGGGTTGTGATTTGCACATCTCCTGTTGGGTACATTAGGCTGCTCCAGGCCTATCCTTTTCCCTTCAGCTGCTGAGATTGGGCTGCATCTGGTATCTGCTGAAGCATCTGCCCATGTAATGCTGGGCTTGCAGTTTTCAAGTGTTTGGCAAATATTATGGAAGCCCCTTTATAAACATAGTGTCAACGCTGCTAACATCGAATGTTCTTGCTTTACAAGAGATGAAGAAGCAGCTATTTCATATGTTAAACTTGTGTATTGCTTTAATAGATAGGGTTAAGGCTGGGAGGAGGGAGAAGGAAGATTGTACCTCAAGGCCATATGAAATTAAAGAAGATAAGAACTTGGCAGATTGTCTAACAGAAGAGAAACTGATTATTTAAATTAATTGGAGAATATGATTAATGACAAAATTAGAAAGGTGGAGAATTGTGTTTAATATATTGTGCAAGGGGGCAGAGATTTCAGATTCCAGGTTCCTTCGAGCAAGCATTTGCAGGTGTATTAGGGTCGAATCCCGAGTGCCGCGTAACAGAGTGAGCACCTGTTACTCGTCCCAGCTTCTGCCAACCTAGCAGTTCGAAAGCACGTAAAAATGCAAGTAGAAAAATAGGAACCACTCTGGTGGGAAGGTAACAGCGTTCTATGCGCCTTTGGCGTCTAGTCATGACCACGGAGATGTCCTCGGACAAGCGCTGTCTCTTCGGCTTTGAAACAGAGATGAGCACTGGCCCCTAGAGTTGGAAATGACTAGCACCCATGTGCGGGGGAACCTTTACCTTTACCTTTACCTTTAGGCTAAATAAAGGACTTTTAAGGTAAACAATGCCTCAGAGTCACTTGAAAAGCCCATATGTCGGAAACTTGACACATAGGTTGAGTATTCTGTAGAAATGGTGCTAGATCTGTGTTTAAACACAAGACAAGCTTTCTTTTGAGAGCGCCCTGTCACTTTACTGCAGAGAAGGTTAATTTAGATTAGGAAAAGAATCTGGATTCCTTCTGCAGCATGTTCTTGATTCTGTCACGACTGGATGCATTGCAGGTTTTCCACAGTTTCTGACAACCAGAGCTCATTATTGTCTAGAAACCAGGAGATGATGAGTTCTGGTCCTACTTTAGGTGCAAAGCCAGCTGGGTCACCTTGGGCCAGTCACTCTCTCAGCCCAAAGAAGGAGGCAAAGCAAACCACTTCTGAAAAAGCTTGTGAAGAAAACTACAGGGACTTGTCCAGGCAGTCTTGTAAGAAACAGACATGATTAAAAAACAGAAGGGGAAAAAATCTTTGTCACTTTCATTGCTTTGGACGAATACTTCATTCCAACTCCATATCATTCCAAAGGCAACCACTGGATATTGCTGGCCACAAGAGAGAACTAGATTTGCTGCTATGACTGCCATTGCTTTATAGCATTTGTTGAAGACCGATCTCATTTGTTGATATTTGCTATCTCCCCTTTATCCTGTGTCCCTTCTCTGGGCCTGTAACACATTAGCAGGCTATTTTGGGGATTTGGATTGGGTGGTCTTTCAGAGATACAAAAGCATGAAACAACTCTGTATCTGTGCACATTAGTGGCAAATGACAGCTAGCCAAATGCATCATTCCAAGCTCTTATGTACACTTGCCCATCACCACCTTACCCCACCCAAGATTAGAGAGAGTGACTGGTATTTTTGCCCCTACCAGAAAACAATGCTTGAATGGGGTGGAGGTTAGAGGAGGGAATATGCCAATTAACTTATCCTGCATTAAAATTGTAAGGACAACTCCAATTACCAGCCATATTATTGTGACAAAAGGGGTTGGCAATTGGGGCAAATTATATAGTGAATATATATTATCTGCCAGCAGAGGACAGATAAATTATGTGATTGTCTGGTTGTGCCCAAGTGCTCCTCTTCATCACTAAATGCTTCCACAGCATCAATAGTGTTAATGTTCCAACAGACAGAGACAAACAAAGCAGAACTCCAAGGCTTGGAAATTCCTCAAAGAACATGTTTATTAGTTACAAAGAATCAGCACATCAAAAGTGAAACCAAGTCTGAAGACACACGGAACAATTCTCAATACAAAGTTAAGAAATCCCACCTCTAAAGCTATGCAAGCAACTATGTTCCCCAATGCATCTTCTTGGTGGGCTTTGCACGAAATGCCCAGCCAGCAGTCTCGGGAGCAGCTGATGACCTTGGTTCCCACAGGACAAAAGAATATTTTCACTAGCCAAGCACCTGGCAATCCCCCCATCCCACCTTTCTATGTGTCAACTGAAAACGAATAGGGAAAATGGCCACAGCTTATAGTTTATAATATTTGGTATTCAAATCACAATTGAAGAGCAAAAATAAAATAAAACCCAAACATTAAAAAGAACTGCAATACAAACTTGATTTATGGATAGGGAATAAATTGTGGGAATTAATCACTCATATATCAAAATCATGAGATTTTGATATAAAATTTAAGAAAAAGATTTTCACAGGATACTGATAATGTTTATTGAACTAGCAATTTGACAAGAGGATGGCCCATTTCTAAACAGTTATAAGATACTGCACAAAGCCACATTTCATATTTATAAATGTTTTCTAATTAGCAGTTCCTATGATTGACATTTCTGGGACTTGCTTAATTGATACCTTATCCCACATTTACATGTTTCCTTAGGAGGAAATTGAACCATGCAATTAAACTCACATTGCTAGCAATATTTATTGTTGAAGAATATGTTTAGAGAACTGTGTGCAGATGCCATTCTTTTATGCTGTCTTCATTATGCTTACTTTGTGATTATGATTCTTGTCCCAAGTTTTCTTTTTCTTCTTTGTTTTTGCTGACTCTTATTGTTTTCCCTGCTGAAAATATTTGTTACTGTTCTTATGTGTGTTTCCATGCAGTTCCTTTGATTTCCTTTTTTTTCTTTCTGACCTCTGTGGTCACCTAGAACAAGTGAATTGTTTATTTCTTGTTGGATACGTTGGATGCTATCAGTACATAATTATTCACAACTGAAAGAAGTTTCCTGCTTTTCCCATATATAGTTAGTAGGGTTTTTAAAAATTTCTATTTAATTTCTTCCCACCTTTTCATTCTGAATTCAGCTCTGATTATGCATTTATTTTTTATTTACTTACTTTTGATTCCCAGCCAGTAAAAAAATAAAATAAAAATAAAATAAAAAGTCATGATCTTCTAGAAGGAAATCTATAATTGCTTAGTCAGAGATTCAAGCAAGATTTCTGATAACCAGATTTATAAGTGCCAGCACCATGGGTGATAACATGGACAATTTAATAGTATATGAGTTATATTTTAAACCAGGTGATAATCTAGCTCTCCAAATGTTTCTCAGCTGCAATCCCTAGAAGCTCCAATCACTGGGGCCAATTGTGAGGAATAGAGAATTATAATCTAGAAATATCCAGCTTGCTAGAGGTCCCTTATCTTTTAAATTCATGATAATTTCTGCCATGACAATGGGACACCATATGCAACCAGTAAATATTTTGAAAAGACCAGGAACCCCAATGAAACCCATAAAAAAGTATCCGCATGTAGGATCACTTGGACTTATAGCAGGTAATCATCAGTTTCAAGCTATAATGACAACATTTCCAAATTAGAAGTAATATTAATCACCCAATTACCTCTTATATAGTTGGGTTTCTTTGACAAATGGCTAAAGTGGACCAAAATCAGATTGTAATTGTACAATTGGGGCCAGGAAGGTTCTAAATCTGGATCTCCCGCCATGGTCCCAACTGGAACTCCCTCCCTTTCCCTTCCCTGAAATGGCAAGCCCACAGGGCTTGACACTTACTAGTGGCAAAAAAGTCATTTAGAATAGAATAGAGTAGAGCTGGAAGGGACTATGGAGGTCTTCTAGTCCAGCCCCCTGCTCAAGCAGGAAAACATATACCATTTCAGACAAGTGACTGTCTCTAACTGTGGATGGCAGGTGCTTGGGAAAACATCTCCAGACAACCTTCTGCACTGATCCGGTTCACTGGGGATTGTGTAAATTCAATAACATCTGGAAAGCCTCAGACTATTGTCTGTATGTATGTTTGTATGCATGCATGTATGTATGTATGTATGTATGTATGTATGTATGTTTTACATTTCTGAAGAGTCCATCTCCCTCAAAGGGATACTGTTCATCTCCATTTTAAACAAATTACAATAGTTGTTTAGCTAAAGAAACAGCAAAGGGTAAAATTTATTATTCTGGTTTGTTTTATTGTTCAGATGATATACATGCTTTTTGTGCATGATTCTTCTATAAATTGTTTTTAAAGATCAGAAATAGAGATCGCGGTTAAAAAACAACAACTGCTTCCTAAAAATGTTGTCATATGTGTCTCACAAGCTTAATAAACAAGGATGTGTTATCTGTTTCATTTAAAATTGAATAATGAATACAAGTCACATTAAACTAAATATATTGCATTCAGACTGCAGTTGCGAATGTATGCATCTCTTGAGCTTTTGGAGCATGGTGGTTTTATAAATCTTATGAACATATAAGTATGTATCTGGGGTAAATCTAAGTGAGATTAATAGGATCAACCTCTGAGTAAACAAGCACTGATTTGTGCTGTTAATGTGGTTCCATTTTAGAAGTTTTGCCATGCCCAAAAAATCTGAATGGAATGCCATTATTACTATCTCTCCATGTTATTCCTTTAAAAATAATTACTCGCATGATATCATCAATATGCATAGCACATTACAGAGTTTTTTGACAAGAAAGTAAAATCTTTCACCAAAATGTTCAGCTTTATTTATAATATCTAGAAAGAGGTGCCATGGTTGCATATCGGTTAGTAAGGAACTGCTCCTTGGTGGAGCAGTGGGCTAATGCCTCCTTAAGTAACACCAGCTGCCTGCAATTAGTGCAGGTTCGAGTCCCACCAGGCTCAAGGTTGACTCAGCCTTCCATCCTTCCAAGGTAGGTAAAATGAGGACCCAGATTGTTGGGGGCAATAAGCTGACTTTTTAAAATGCCGCTTGGACCCCCCCGAAAGCCCTAATAAGCAGGCATATACATAGAATGAAGTCTATTGCTAAGCACATTGATTTGTGCTTCTTAGATTGTAAGCCACCCTGAGTCTTCGGAGAAGGGCGGGAAATAAATGGGATTAAAAAAAAAAATCTCTAAAGGAAACCCATTGTGTTTCACAATATTTTCCTAAGGGGACTCAACTATTCATTCCCTATAACTGATAATTTTACCCATTTTTTTCTGGAACAATTCTTCAAAAGCCATACTAAATCCTTACAATGAAAATCCAGATCCCCATAAAGAAGACAAATATTAGACTGTCAAGTTCTGCATTTTAGCAAGAGACTCATTGAACATCTCTTAATAGTGGGGATGCTGTTTTAAAATTTAAAATCATAAGAAAGGAACTGATTTTATTGGTTGGGAAACTTCAAGACTAGTGATTCATGCGCCGAGCCTAAACTTTCAATATGAAAGCATATTATTAATAATAAGAGTTGTTGTCAGCCTGGATCAACTGTGTTTTAATTGCAAAGCCACCATACAATGTCCATACAAATAAAAAACAGCTAGTCAGAAGGAAAGAATGGAGAGGGGGTGTTGTATGTGTTATAGAATTCTGCCCACAGAATGTTCTCTCCAAGGAAATAAAGAGGCTATTTTTACTGGTTTCTCTTTACACCTCTGTCATCTGAACGCTGCTAAAGGATGCAATATGTTTGTGTGTGATTAAAACTTACACGAGTCATTTGCTTCTTTGCTTCTATATATGGAAAAAAGACTTTTTCTGTGGAGAAGAGTATTCTAGATCTAACCTCTTGTTTTCAGGCCACATAAGGATGTGTCATGGCAAGTACTGTCTTAGAAAAGACACCCTATTCATTGTGTAACAAAAGGAAAGGAGTACATCTTTCCAGCATGTTAACTATTCTGGGAAATCTGCTACCAAGCTAATTAATTAATTAATGCAAGTTTTAGTACTTTTCTGTTAATGATTACACTTTTAATCGGTCTCCATAACATATCTCTTGTACTGTAGGATCCAGTATCTAGCTACAGTATATATCGGTGAAGCAAAAAGAGGCCTGCAGATAATGCACAGTTCCAACTCTTGCCAATATTGGAGGAGACAATTTGTTCACTTGAATCATCGGTTTAATACTAGATCAAAATCCTCACCCCTGATATGAAGTAAAACTGACCTGATTGAAGATCACTATTGGTTTGTAGACTCTATATAGTCTATCTAACTTAGTGATCTCTAGATTTGTTATGATCACACTTCATATTTTCAACCAAGAGGAATATTGAAACAGTCTGTCTTTGGAGGGACATTAGGCATGGGATGGAATGATGTAATACTGGATGAACATGGACCAGGAGATTGTGCCCCAATTTATTCAATATTGCTCTGGCATCTCTGCCAGAAACATCTGTTTCATTCACAAAGAGTTGCTCAGGGCTTGGTATGAAGGATTGGTTTGCATGTAAATGCCTGTTTCAGGCATTGAAATATGTATCGGCCTTATTCAATTGGAACTACACACAAAACCTGAATTAACTAGACAGGGATTAAGAGAATCCTGGGATGAACCACTTATGAACTCATAGCCATTTATACTGTATCAACGTATTTGTCAAGATAGGACTGCTTCCAGCCTGGAAGTATCAATTTTTTAAAAAGATGCTATAGAAAATGTATCATCATCACTCTTCTGACATGATCTGCAAATGTTGCTATTTAGATTCAGCAATGTATTTTTATATCCATAAATGCATGCTTTATGATTACTTATCAGAGTTTAATTATGATTTAAATAAGGCATAACCAAGAACTTTAACTAATTTGCCTTTTCATCAAAGCCAGGTAAAGGTATAGACATGGTGAGCAGCTGGTAGAAATCATTATTGGATTGCATGGTTCATATGTGGTTCTCCAATATTAGAAGATCAAACACAGACTGTTATTAAAATAGCTCCGCTCCTTGTAAAACAGAACTGCAAGATGGCCATAATGTTAAAGGCTCATGTGATGTGCAAATAAAGTAACTTTCCTCAGATAAGGCAATATATCTGCAATTCCTCATTCTGTGTTGTATACTGAACAGATTAGTGCCCCAGTACTATTCCAAAAGATAATCAGTTTGGTGTAATGATTAAAAGCATTAGACACGAAACCAGGAAACCACAAGGTCTAATCCCCTTTTATACACAAAGTCAGCTGGATGACTTTGGATCAATCACTTTCTCTCAGCCCCAGGAAGGAGACAAGGGCAAACTATTTGAGGGAAAAAAAAAACTTGTACTGAAAACTTCAGGGACTACCATAGTTCAGGCTGTTATTAGGAGTCAACACTGATCTGAATGCAAATAAAAAAGAAACGAACCATTCCACATGGATTATTATAATGTGTTACATCTCATACTATCTTTAAACACAGTCGCACACTGATAGAGGGGTGAAAGACATCATAAATGGCTTTCTATGGGATGGCACACAAGATCCCTAAAAGTGTACATTATCTGCCATAAGTAATGTTGAGTCCAATCGACTCATATTTTATCTTTCTCTTGTCAAAACAGTGGAATAAAACTCAATTATTTATGAGAGATTTGTCTAAAAAACATATGCTTCTGAATATTGCACACAAGACATAAATACTATATCTTGGATAAATTTGTTACGAAGAGAAGAGATTAATATAATGAAGAATAGCATCATTCAATGGCATGGCTAGAGATGTGGGTGACTATGGACAAAATGACTTTGGTCCCACTATCTTAGATTCCTGCACGTTCCTTTCTCCCTTTCTTAGTGGTGTTCTCCGCATGTTCTCATCCAATTATCTTCCCCACACACACCAAAAAAAGTTCTGTGATGACTTCTGTGTAGTCACCTTGTTTGTTCTATCTCTCCTTCAGCAGCTCTGGATAGTGTTATAGCATTCTCTTTCTTATCTTTTCTTCCATCATATTTCCATCCCTGCTTTTTCTCTCAGCTTGTATATGTTGAGGAAAACTATAGGCAAAAATGAATCTGAATTCTGAAGTGGTTCAAAAGAGGCACAAATGGAATTCTATTCTACTAGAACAAATAAACAAATAGAATTGCTTTACACAAGCTCAATTAATGGAAGAATTTCAAGTTGAAATTGTCTGCCAGGCATAAAGAAGAGCTGCCCAAAGTCTCAAGACCACACTAGTAGATGTCAGTTTCTTCCCAAGATCAGTTCAAGATTGTGGTTCTATGCATTCAAGGTTTACTTGAATGGCCTGGGAGATTAATCATAATACTATTAAGGCGAAAACCAGGACATTTAAAGCAAGGTGATGAGGATAGCAAATTGTAGAAGAGAGCTTATGAAAAGGACACTTGCTAAAATAAAAATAACTCATGCAAAAATCATAGGAATGCCTTTTGGACTTTGTATTTCCTTACCTTTAGGGAAAAAATTAATTCTAAAAGCAAGAAAAGAGCCACATTAATTGCTTCAGTAAATCTATATGGCCTTTATGACCCATGATGAAATGAAAGGAATGCATTATATTCTCACTGTAAGTTTGCAAGGGATCATCATAATCACTAAATAAATGGAAAAAAAAACAATTGATATAATGGATTCTGAGCCCACAATGGTATTTCTCTATTCACCATTCATAGAAATGTTAGGTGAAGATCAAATGATAAATTTATTCATACAGTACTATCTCCTTTCATACCTGAATAGCACTTCTCTAACTGTTTGTTTTTCACCAGATTTTCTTTCATATATTTGTTTGTGTGTGGAAAGTGGCAGAACTCTAATAGAAAGCTTTTGCTATTAGTGTTTCTAGAAATTAAACATTACAAATCCCAAAAATTATATCTAGAAATTATCACTAAAATAATAGTTGGTATTCAGCTTCTGAAGTTTTAGTTCATAAATATGCTCTTTGATGGAGGAAATGCCGATCTCTTTTATGTAGTTAAATGTCATCAAGGATATTTCTCATACTAATTATTACAGAAAATTCCTGACAACTTACAGGTATTTTTTTTAAAAAAAAGACCCCATAAAGCTGGGTTTATTTCAGGTGGCTGTGTTGTTTTTCGTTTTTTCAAGTTTTGTTAACTAAGTTTTTCCTTCATTTTGCCACCACAATACAGCTAAGAAGCAACTTTACAAGGAGGAAAATATAATTTTACTCTGTAAATGAGTAATTAATCATGCAGTTGCTTTTTTTGCATAATAGTGTCAAGTTAATCTCAGTGTATGATGCATTGTATTTAAGCAAGCTATTGTTGGCACCTTCATTCCCCAGTTTATTTGCATTAATCTGTGTTCACTGCTATGACCCTAAGCATTAGATGGTTCCATGTTGCATCCTGGAACAACACTCCACCTGCCAAAGAGCTGTGCCTGTGTATGGAAGTGAAGATCACGTAAGGTTTAGGAAATCAGATGAATCTCGGTGTGAGTAGATTTGTACATATCTGTATGTTTTAAATTGAACACATTGTCCTCTCATTTCACCAATGAAAGCTTCTTCTTCTGCAATTTATTACCCTAGAAGAAAACCTAGAGCATGTCTCTATAGCAGATTCTGTCTTGAATTAAATAATCAATAAGAGGAAAAGAATTATTCATCAAAAAATGCCACATGGAGAATAAAGAACCCTCTTTACCATGTACCATGTGGTTCTGATCTGAATTTCCATGCTTCCATCCCAGAGAGATAGATATTGGTTTATACACCTATTGAATGCTTCCCAAGGACCTGGGATTGGCAGGTGTTGTTTGATGGTGTTAAAGGTATTGTTGCAGGCTATAAGCTGTTCGAAGTAAAACTGCCTTTTGCAATTGACTGATGGTGATTTTGTCAATGCCAATGTTGTTCAGGCAGTGCTTATTATTATTTACATTTGTTTTAGCCACCCATTCTGGTATATTCAGGGTAGTTCAGCAAATCCCAAAACAATAAAACCAATTAAAGAAAACGTACATACAACAACACTAACTAAAAAATGGGGGGGGGAGGAGCCAAGATGGTGGACAGGCAGCAAAGGCTGTAAAGAGCTCCTCCAAAAGTAAAACTAAAAAATGGACACTAACCACACCTGGAATACTGCATCCAGTTTTGGTCACCACCATGTAAAAAAGATGTCGAGACTCTAGAAAGGGTACAGAGAAGAGCAACCAAGATGATTAGGGGGCTGGAGGCTAAAACATATAGGGAACGGTTGCTGGAATTGGGTGTGTGTAGTTTAATGAAGAGAAGGGTGAGGGGTGACATGATAGCAGTCTTCCAATATCTCAGGGGCTGCCACAAAGAAGAGGGAGTCAAGCTATTCTCCAAAGCACCTGAAAGCAGGACAGGAAGCAACGGATGGAAACTAGTCAAGGAGAGAAGCAACCTAGAAATAAGGAGAAACTTCCTGACAGTTAGAACAATTAACCAGTGGACCAACCTGCCTCCAGAGGTGGTGAATGCTCCAACACTGGAGGTTTTTAAGAAGAGACTGGACAGCCATTTGCCTGAAATGGTATAGGGTTTCCTGCCTGAGCAGGGGGTTGGACTAGATGACCTCCAAGGTCCCTTCCAACTTTATATATTATTATTATTATTATATTATTAAACTCACAATTGATACAAAAGCTACGAATGGTGCAAAGAGCCATTGAAAGAGCCATGTTTGGCATTACAAGACAAGATAGAGTGACCTGCACATGGATTAGAGAACAAACGAAAGTATATGATATCATCAAGAGAATGAAAGAATTGAAATGGAAATCAGCTGATCACACGGCAAGAAGAACAGATGGCAGGTGGACCAAGGCAGTCATAGAATGGATCCCACTTGATAAAAAGCATCCACAAAAGAAACCTAAAACAAGATAGATTGATAACTTCAGCAAGTATTGTGGGCAAAAGAAAGCTCAGGACAATAATGGTTGGAAACATGTGGAAGAGGACTTCTGTCAATGCTTGAATGATGTTTGAACTGTCTCATTAATCAGAACTGTGACAATGTCATCCTGCAGCGTATAGACAATGGCTAAAATGATGATGATGATGACAACAACACAGGGAGCCTTGACTAACACAACCAATACATTAACAAAGAGTCACAGCACACTAACTCCAGGTTTGTGATCAAAGATCAGGAAGGATTTTTGGAACACCAAGAGAGAGAGTACCATCCATATTTCAGAAGGATGCTGCTCCAGAGGTAAGGGCTGTGACAAAGAAGGCTTGTTTCCTTCTCATTGTCAAAGTCTAATATCACCAGTTTCTAAAAGAGTGTTCTGACATGGGTCAGAATGCATGTGACCTATATACATCCATTTAAACGACAAGCTTATTCAAGATGACTTCTCAGAAGTCAGAAAAAATCCATCCATCTCACCCATCTAGAACTAAGACTCATACCAGGGAAGAAAGCCAGTCCTCTCATTACCTTTGGGAAGGGAAAAATTTTATCCACTAGTTTGGGCGTGATGGGACCATTTCCCCAATTTATATTATCCCAAACTAATTCACTGCTTTTAAAAGTATCTCTTTTTGGCAAACTAAATTGAAAGCATAGGAGCAAATTAGACTCTTTAAAGAAAGCTCAGAGTTAAACTTCTCATACCTACTTTTGAATAAAAAAGGGGAAAAAATAGTCTTGCTAACTAGATTTAAATGACAGGCAAGGTGTGGTTTCTCTGTATTTTGCTCTTGCATACATCACTGAGAAGCATTATTTCAAAATCTGTCTCTGTTTCCTGCCCAACCACATTTAAGTTTTTGATGCCTAAACCAAATTAAAGTTCTGCTTTCCAGACTGAACATGAATGGTTTAAACCCTGTATTCATACAAAGTTCATTCTGCTATACAAGGAAATCTGGAAACATTTTAAAAAAACACAGTCCAGGAGATACTTTTCCAGTTTGGTCCCTCATTTTGGAAATGACAGAATGAAAGCTGATTGCTAGTCACAGGGCATGAACCACTGAAACATTTAACAGTGCAATTCTTCAGTAAGAACATGACACCAGTAAGGATTTCTGGCTTTTATTTTTCTTGAATGAGATATTTATATTTCTAAGAAGCAAGCCTAAATTGGGAAGTATGATCAGCAACAAAAGATAAAGCAAATGAAAGCTATAGCTAAGAAATACTGATCAGATGAGGGAAAAGATGGCTGCAATTAAGAGGGGAGAAGTGGTTAGTTGTCTGATTGCAACTTACACAAACCTTCTTTAATTGTATCCAATAATATCTTATCAGACATTCATAATACCTAATTGGAATTGCTGAAAGTTGGTCACATTTCCCCCCAATTAAAGAAAGTCTGCATTTACATCTTCCTAAACCAAGACAGCATATGCCAACTCTTCTCCCAATATGGCAATCAAGTCTCCTACAGATCAATGTGGGGGCCACATCTTAGGATCATCTTTAATACCAGAGAAGCAGAAAACTCTACAACTCATTTCAAATGAACCTTTTGGGTAGAAGATTATTAAAGTATCAAATTAAACCTTGCAAATGCAGCACTCTGGAGAGATTAAGAACTCATAAGCAGAAATCAAGCTCCAGGTGCGGTTTCTACCATATTAAAAGTTCTGTTAGCTAGCTGGGCATTTGGGAAAGTATTTCCAGTCTGAAAGAGACTTAAGATCAGTGTTCCTAGTGGCCCAGTGATTTGTAGTTGGTAATTTAATATATTAAATCAGTTTTTAAATATTTTTCTTCTCTTTTTTTAAAAGTTTCTTTGCTCCTAAAAATATGGAAGCTTGTTCTACAATTCCTTTCTCTTAGTTTTCAGATACTGAATATTCTTCAAAAGTACAATGGTTATTTTTTTAAAAATAAAAAAAAGAAAGAAAGAAAGAAAGAAAGAAAGAAAGAAAGAAAGAAAGAAAGAAAGAAAGAAAGTCTGCCTTAGTTCTTACAACTTGTCTGACTTAGCACTTTGAAGCAATTATCTTCTGCAAAATTATGAAGAGATATTCTCAAATGATTTTGGAAGACTTCCCATTGGCATAATTTGCAAATTCTCCAGGTGTTCAAATAGTAGGAAAAAGAAAAGGCAGAAACAACATTTAGAAAAAAAAGGGAATAAGTTTTTTTGTTTGTTACAGAACTAAGAACTATAATTCAACAAATCATAAACTTCGTATATTCTTTTCTTGTTGTGAGATAAGAAAACATTTTTGCTGCTTTTGAACAATGATGAAATGTAAGGTGTTGGCTGAAAGTTCATAGTCTTTGTTCCTGGCATAAAAGTATCTTTAGCATCATATATTATTTAAATGCATAACCAACCATACTGATAATAGCGTTTCCTCCTTGATTTGTTTTTTGAAGGTGCCTCTTCCATTTGCTTGGATCTTTGATCCACCAAGTTGAAGCATGAATCTCAGATAGAAGCTGAAATGTTCCTAAGTGTGTAACATTAAATGTCAGGTTTACAGGTCAACGGGTCTGTATAAAATGAACAGGAAAAAAAATCCCTTTTGTCTGTAAAAGGGCAACTGAAGTAATTGACAGGTGGAATCTATGCAAGAAAGCTTTGGTTAATTATGTCATATCTCAGAATAGCTCACTATTCACTCAATAATTCTATTTTGCAGGCCTCATCCAACACCTTCTGCCCACGCACACAAACACACAGACATACATATTGTCAGAAACTTTGTAATGAGAAGTTACCCTTGAGTTTAGGAAATAAGCTATTTCTCTGATCATGCTGTCACATTTTCAGTGAAGGTGTGTTAGTAAGTCTTAAGCACCTTTTCTGGCAGAGATAAGAAGCCATTTCCCATGCTGCCTTTTTAAAATGAGTTGACCTAGTTTGTTCTTCTCAGACCAATACGTAGATGAGAAATGATTATTCTTTGGAGCTTGCTGCTCTCTGAAATCTGAGATGTAGCAGTCTGCTAGATAATATTAGAAAACCGTGTCCATTTGAGAAGGTGATATACAGAAAATGTAAGACGGCTATCTTTCTGGTTATAATAGGTTTATTTCCTGAATGACTTTTAGGATATTATTGTAAGCTATCTTCAAAGTAAAAAAGTCAATATATACCCTGTGAGAAAAGAAAGTATCTCTTTTATTGTGCTAAAGGAAATTCCTCTACCCTTTTTACTTGGCGGATAATCAAAGCTGCCAAATTTCAAACCAGAGACACATTTCTTGAATGAATAATAATAATAATAATAATAATAATAATAATAATAATAATAATAATAATAATAATAATAATAATAAGAAGAAGAAGAAGAAGAAGAAGAAGAAGAAGAAGAAGAAGAAGAAGAAGAAGAAGAAGAAGAAGAAGAAGAAGTAGTAGTTGGAAGGGACCTTGGAGGTCATCTAGTCCAACCCCCTGCTCAGGCAGGAAACCCTATACCATTTCAGGCAAATGGCTGTCCAGTCTCTTATTAAAAACCTCCAGTGTTGGAGCATTCACCACCTCTGGAGGCAGGTTGTTCCACTGGTTAATTGTTCTAACTGTCAGGAAGTTTCTCCTTAGTTCTAGGTTGCTTCTCTCCTTGACTAGTTTCCATCCATTGCTTCTTGTCCTGCTTTCAGGTGCTTTGGAGAATAGCTTGACTCCCTCTTCTTTGTGGCAGCCCCTGAGATATTGGAACACTGCTATCATGTCACCCCTCACCCTTCTCTTCGTTAAACTACACATACCCAATTCCAGCAACCGTTCCCTATATGTTTCAGCCTCCAGTCCCCCAATCATCTTTGTTGCTCTTCTCTGTACCCTTTCTAGAGTCTCAACATCTTTTTTACATTGTGGTGACCAAAACTGGATGCAGTATTCCACGTGTGGCCTTACCAAAGCATTGTAAAATGGTATTAGTACTCCACATGATCTTGATTCTATCCCTCTGTAAATGCAGCCTAGCACTGTGTTGGCTTTTGTGGCAGCTGCAGCACACGGATGGCTCATATTGAAGTGATTGTCTACTAGAACTCCAAGATCCCTCTCACAGTTACTACTATTGAGCAAGGTACCACCTATACTATACCTGTGCATTTGAATTTTCCTGCCTAAATGTAGAACCTTACTTTTTTCACCATTGAATTTCATTTTGTTATATAGCACCCAGTGTTCAAGTCTGTCCAGATCCTCCTGTATTTTAAGCCTATCTTCTGGAGTATTGGCTATTCCTGCCAGCTTGGTGTCGTCTGCAAATTTGATGAGTTCCCCATCTATCCCCTCATCCAAATCATTGATGAAGATGTCGAAGAGCACTGGGCCCAGAACAGATCCCTCGGGCACCCCACTACACACTTCCTTCCATGTAGATGCAGTTCCATTGAGGACCACACGCTGAGTACGGCCTGTCAGCCAGCTATGAATCCATCTGGTGGTGATGCTATCTAACCCACATTTTTCTATCTTATCAAGTAGTAGGTTGTGATCTACTTTATCAAATGCCTTACTGAAGTCCAAGTAAATTATATCTACACCATTCCTCTGGTCCACTAATTTTGTCACTTGGTCAAAGAATGTAATAAGATTTGTCTGGCATGATCTGTTTTTGGCAAACCCATGTTGACTTTTAGTGATGACTTAAACTTCTAAAATATGAATTGAACTTATGAATTGAAATTTAAAGCAAAACTACCCATTTTCTCCAATCTAAACAGCTTCAAATTGATCACCAAATATAGTGTAGACTTTAATTTAAAATGAAAACTAATTTTTGATTACAATTTTATACATAAAATTATATACTATACAAAATTAGGATTTTTGTATGTTTGGAGTTAATATTTTAACAATGTATAATTTCAAATGTTGATTTAATCGGTTATTGTTTATAGTTTTTTATAGCAACTTGTACTGTGTCAATGAGACATTTGTGCTTTCTTGTTTCAAAATGAATTTGAAATATAATGTTAAAAGTTTCCAGTGGTACAATGGAATGTTTTATTATATATTGTTATATTTCAGATGTCTTTCTATCCACTTGTATTTTACTAAAAAAAACGTAAAGATTCCCCCACACATGTGTGCTAGTCGTTTCCAACTCTAGGGGCTGGTGCTCATCTCCGTTTCAAAGCCGAAGAGCCAGTGCTTGTCCGAGGCGTGACTAGACGCCAAAGGTGCATGGAACGCTGTTACCTTCCCACCGTAGTGGTCCCTATTTTTCTACTTGCATTTTTACATGCTTTCAAACTGCTAGGTTGGCAGAAGCTGGGACGAGTAACAGTCGCTCACTCTGTTATGCGGCACTTGGGATTCAACCTGCCAAACTGCCGACCTTCTGATCGACAAGCTCAGCGTCCTAACCTACTGAGCCACCACTCAGTCTTGGCATATTCGGGTCTTTTCCCATGTAAGATTGAGAGTGTCTTGGCGACGTTTCGACGAGGTCCCACTCGTCATCTTCAGGCTGAAGCCAAAGATGCACAAGCACGAAGCCGAAGACACCAGCCTGAAGATGACGAGTGGGACCTCGTCGAAACGTTGCCAAGACACCCTCAATCTTGCACGGGAAAAGACCTGAATACGCCAAGACCTACATACCTGTTCCCGTGAAAATCTACAAATGTATATATATATATATATATATATATATATATATATATATATATATATGTGTGTGTGTGTGTGTGTGTGTGTGTGTGTGTGTGTGTGTGTGTGTGTGTGTGTGTGTGTATACACACACACACACACTTTGTTCATCATAAGTAGATCTGAGGGTTTATAATATGATTGCAGAGCTGTCAAAAAAAGAATATAAAAATCTATCTAAACTGAATAGAATAGAATAGAATAGAATAGAATAGAATAGAATAGAATAGAATAGAATAGAATAGAATAGAATAGAATAGAATAGAATAGAATAGAATAGAATAGAATAGAGCAGAGCTGGAAAGGACCTTGGAGGTCTTCTAGTCCACCCCCTGCTCAAGCAGGAGAACCTATACCATCTCAGACAAGTGACTGTCTAGCCTCTTGTTGAAAATCTCCAGTGATGGAGCGCCCACGATTTCTGGAGGCAAACTGTTCCACTGGTTAATTGACCTCACTGTTGGGCAGTTTCTCCTTAATTCCAGGTTGCTTCTCTCTTTGATTAGTTTCCAACCATTGTTTCTCGTCCTTCCCTCTGGTGCTCTGGTGAACAACCTGACACCCTCTTCCTTGTGGCAGCCCCTCAAATACTGGAACTACTGCTGTAAATACTGCTGTGAATTTTTGTTTTGAAGCAAATAAAAAATATTTGTTTTCCAAACATTACAATAGCTATAACAATGGCTCTCCCTCCTTTGTATATTTTACATAATACAGTTTAAATCTAGTTCTGAATTCTGAAGTGGGAGACAAATTGGAAAATATATGCTTTTAAACAAATATTTGTAATCCAATTTGGGGCAAAAGGGAATCTTAAGCCAGTGTTAGATCCTAATGACTACCTGAGCAAGTCTCTGTTCTTGGCAAGGGTTTTTTTTGGAAGTCGTTTGCCATTGTGTCCTTCCCAGGGCTGAGGCAGAGTGACTGGCCCATGGTCACCTAGGTGACTTTGTGCTTAAGGCAGGATTAGAACTCACTCTCTTCCATTTTAGCCTACACCATCACACTAAACTGGATTTGAATTCCCTTCCCTTCCAACATTATTATTATTATTATTATTATTATTATTATTATTATTATTATTATTATTATTATTATTATTATTATTATTATTATTATTATTATTATTATTAGTTGTTGTCCTGTGATGAAAAAGCTGAAGTAGGACTGAGAAAATCCATACCAGCTGTAGAAGCTCACTGGTATCTCTAGTGAAAGACTCTATTTTGGGGCCTGCTCTACCTTACATGGCTATCATGGAAATAAAATCAGAAGAGTGCTAAGTAAATTACTTGAGTTCCTATAGGAAAACCACACTGTAGATCTGGTAAAGGTAGTCCTCAATTTACAACCAATTGCTTGGCAATCATTTGAAGTTACGACAGACCTCCCAAGGGCTGCTTACAAACTGGAATCAAAATGCTGTCTCTGAAACCATGTGGTTGCATCTTGGGCACTTAGAAACCAGACCACATTGATGGCTGCTTGTAGTATCCTGTGATCTCATGATTTATGATTTACAACTTTGTTTTGCTGGAAATCAGTTTTTGCTTCAGATTTCCAGCCAAAAATACCTATTGTGGACAATGGATTTGCTTAATTACTATGATGTTTATTTAATGACCATGGCATTCACTTTACAGCCACCATGTTCACGTAACAACCACTGCAAAAGTGGTCCTAAAATTGAGCATGGTCACGTAGCGACCCACTTAATGGCCAGCCCAGTTTATGACCATGTTTCTGGGCTCAATTATAGACATAAGGTGAAGACTACCTGTACTGTGTATGTATCATTAAAGGAAACAAGTCTGTAGTTTAATAATATAACTTAGCACTTATGCTAATTTAAACAAAGTTTACTAATTTAGCAACTGAATAGCTTAAACATTACTGCATTGGGTTTCAGAATAACAGAATAACAGAGTTGGAAGGGTCCTTGGAGGTCTTCTAGTCCAACCCCTGCTCAGTCAGGAAACCCTATACCATTTCAGACAAATGGTTGTCCAATCTCCTCTTTAAAACTTTCAGTGTTGGAGCATTCACAACTTCTGAAGGTAAGTTGTTCCATTAAGTTGTTCTAATTGTCAGAAAATTTCTCCTTAATTCTAGGTTGCTTCTCTCCTTGATTAGTTTCCATCCGTTGCTTCTTGTCCTGCCTTCAGGTGCTTTGGAGAATAGCTTGACTCCCTCTTCTTTGTGGCGGCCCCTGAGATATTGGAAGCCCTCGTCCTTCTCTTCATTAAACTAGACATACCCAATTCCAGCAATTGTTCCTTATATGTTTTAGCCTCCAGTCCCCTAATCATCTTTGTTGCTCTTCTCTCTACTCTTTCAGCTCTAATTCTCTATAGAATAGTTCATTATGTTGGGAATTAAAAATAATTTTGCCTGTTTTCAGTGGTTAGTGAAGGATGAAGACCATATATAATTTGCTAAAGGACTTTCTGAACTACATAGAACTGCAATCAATAAATGAAATTTCACAAAGCTGATCTTTATATGGCTCCAAGTATTCATCATGAGCACATTTTTCCTCAGGAGGACTTTTGCAATCTGCCCCTCTCAGTCAGTGTTTTGAAATGGATTCCTTCAACTTCTTCATTTCACTTATCCCAACTTTGTCACAGTTCCTACTTCATACATTGGTGTTCCTCATAATGCCTACTTTTCATCATAAAGATCAGCTATTACAGAGGCACAATCAATTAAGCCAAAATCCATGCAACAGCTGTACATTTTTGTTTTTTGTTTTCATTCAGTCATATTCAATTCTTGGAGATTGTTTGGAGACTAATCCCTGCAGTTTTCTTGGCAAGGTTTTTCGGAAGTGGTTTGCCTCCTTCCTAGGGCCAAGAGAAAGTGACTGGCCCAAGGTCACCCACCTGGTTATAGACTCTGTAAGGTGGGACCAGAATTCATAATCTCCCAGTTTCTAATCTGGTTGCCTAAGCCACTCTATCAGACTAGTTGTCTTATAAATGTAGAAGCAGTCAGACATAAGGTTAAACTGTTCATTAAATCTAAACTATACATTTATCATCTTAATATATTCCACGCTGAGAGTGAATGGGTTTCAGTTAAAACCCTTCAGCTTTTCCAATGAGCACCTAAGCTAATTTTATGTGAAGGAAGAAAATACCATAAAGAAATACTGTAGGTGCTATTTTCTATGCTAAATAACATAGACTGCCACATCAGAAGATTCTATTTCTTTCCTGTTTAATAAACCTCTGCTCTTTAAATAATGCAAAATGAGTCAAACAGCTCTTCCTTCCTTTTAACGCTCTATGCACCTCTCCTATTTTATCATTCTAACACGGAAAGTGAAGCAGAACTGAAGTTTTGAATACATTATATTAGGAACATAGACTGGAATAAAAGATAAGGCTCCAATAATGCAGAAAAGACTCAGAATAGAAACCATTTTAAATGATATGTGTCTCAGAACTGGAAGGTTAATAAAGGAAAAGTCTCTGTGTTTTTTCATGCAAGAATTTCCACACATTGATCTAAGTAAAGAATTTGATTATAGGATAGTTTGAAAGGGAATTTTTATTTTTTGGTTACATCAAACTCCTCTTTAAAAAGTCTTTAAAACATTTTTTAAAATGTATTTATTTCATTTTAGTATGCATTTTGATAGCTTTTTATTTTGCCAAATAATTTAACAAAATAATTTAAATAAATTTTCTTGGATTCAGTTCTTTTTAGGGCATGCTAATGTAGCTGAAAGGGACGCGGTGGCTCAGTGGGTTAGGATGCTGAGCTTGTCGATCAGAAGGTCGGCAGTTTGGCGGGTCGAATCCCGAGTGCCGGGTAGCAGAGTGAGCGCCTGTTACTCGTCCCAGCTTCTGCCAACCTAGCAGTTCGAAAGCACGTCAAAATGCAAGTAGAAAAATAGGGACCACTACATTGGGAAGGTAACAGCGTTCCGTGCGCCTTTGGCATCTAGTCATGCCAGCCACATGACCACGGAGATGTCCTCGGACAAGCGCTGGCTCTTCGGCTTTGAAGCGGAGATGAGCACCGGCCCCTAGAGTCGGAAACGACTAGCATGCATGTGCAGGGGAACCTTTACCTTTACCTTTAATGTAGCTGAGTGATTTTGGTAGGAAAAAAATGAATTGAAAAGACTTTTCCCCAAAAAATATTTAAGAGACTGAATGTTTTAAAACAGCAAAAGATGTACCCTGAGGCTTTTTTTAATTGCTTCACTGTTTTTGGGTTATATAAACATTTATTTTCTGATTGACATCTAAAAATGTAAGATGAAAGAAAGGTATCAGTTTATTCCTGAAATACCTTTTTATATTGATTTATCAGGGAACAAAATAATATACAGCATCAAATCAAATTTTGTTGTGAATCTCAATAATGTATACATTGGCAGTAATTTTTGTAAAAAGTTCTTACAAACAAAAATGCAGAAAGAACATTCTCCCTCTTCGTATTCTGAGAGAGGTGGGCTATGTTTGTTTTTGAAGGGAATGACAAGTGTTTCTCTGTGGCTTTTTAAAGTCATGGTGTCTGGCATCATTTTGTACGTGCCAGTGGGAACCAAACCAGAGCATCTATAAATCATCTACCCATCCTCTCTTCTTGCTAACCTTGCTATATTTATATTTCTTTCATGTACGTCTTTTTGATCTGATTTATGTTTTCCTGTCCCCTTCCTCCCCCCCAAAAAAATATATAAATTACCATTTTGCATCACAAAACATGTCCATTTCTCATTCAGCTGAATTTTCACTTAATGCTTTTTATATAGTAACCTTTTATAGACACTCTCTGGCCTTTAGGATTCTTCTCATCCACAAGTAGCCACACAAGTCCTGTTCAAGATAGTGACATTTTGATTGTATGGTAGCTGGATTCTTAGAACATCCATAGCTCAGTAGTTGACTAGGGTATTTTGCTTCTGTCCTTGGGACCTTGAATTACTAAAACAGGAGTTTTCTGCATGGATTGGGAAAGGCACAGGATCAGTAAGGGCATGGCCTATCAGTCAACGTCTTTATCTGAGCAAAACAGCAGAGACTTGGCTCTGTGGTTGGTGCCTTTTGCTGCTGACTTGATGTTCTGCCTCATGTGGATGAGAAATAGGGAGCATCTCAACTCATTGCTTTGCTTTTGGACAGTTATTTCAATTAGCAGCAACTAGGAAGAATGAAGGGCATGGAGAAACACTTGTGTCTCAAGCTCTGGAATCAGTGCTGGAAATGCCCCCATGTGAGATCTTATAAATCCTCTACTCTCAGCATGAACATGTTAGAGATGGACCAGACCCCTCACTTATTTTGGAATTCTTTGATATACAAAGTGTAAATTGCCAAGATGTATAGTTATTTCAAAATGAGTTGCTATATTTTTAAGCGGGTAAAAGAACATGTCTCTGGGATACCAAAGTATTATGGTGGGTTGTTTTTTTTTAAAAAAATGGGTTGTGTTTTTCTTTTAAATCATGTAATCTAAAGTAGAGTATAAATAAAATGGTTTGACAAAAGCACAGAGGGAAAGAGAACATTCCTAAAATCATTTTCTGAGGTGTAACTTTACATTGAAGAGTCAGCAGATTTAGATTTGACTGAGAGAATCCCCTGGATGCTTTGTTTGTGTACATATCAAAATCAGCTATTGTACTGAAATAATTTCAGATCTGGAATCCAAAAGTGTGACTTGTAATACCTGATTATGAACTTTCTATTGAAAGTTGAAAAAAAGGCTAAAAAGGCAATAGAGTGCTATCAAGGAAAATGTATAGAAATAGCCAGCAGACATTTAGGGAACCTTTATTTTTCATACACTGTTCGAATTTTGTTTTAATGCCATGGTGATACACAATCAAATGTAGTCAGTCTTTTTTTTAATCCCAAAGCATCTGTTCGTTAAATACAGTATAACCAAGTTTTGGATGATGGAATTATTTTTTATCTAAGGATAACTAATGATAACAGCTCTTAAATCTGTTATTTTGTTTTATTTTTGCACAAAAAATTGTATAATTTGCATTTGCATTCATTTACAGATAGAATATGTTGTTAAAATGTATTGGTGTTGAAACAATTAGTGCACATATATACCTAAAACCAGTTTATTGCATTTGGCAATTGTACTAAAAAAAATCTCATTGTCAACCAATATAATTCATTTAATTTGAAATCAGGTGAAAAATTGATTTAAATTATTTTATTAAAACAAATTAATGGCAATTCTTTTATAAGAAGTTGCCTCAAACAAAATGAGTTTGACATGCCTGCTCTAGATAGTTGAATGCTCCAAAATAAATTCTAGACCAGGCCGGTACATGCAGCCCAACAAGTACCCTTGGACAGAGCACAGACTTTTTAAAAAAAATAATAATAATAAAATCACCACCACTGTCCTGAAAGTCATGTTGCCTAGTGCCTCCATGGCTTACCATGACCATGAACTCCAACACTATAGATGCTCCTCTAGTCACCAAATTATTGAGCCCACCAGCATTCCTTTGCAGACCACAAAGATTTTTAATTTATCAGTGTGGGCCTTTCCCTTCTACAAGTTGCACAGACCTCTTCTAGATTTTCTTCTTGCCTTTCCGAATTAACTCCTTGGTCTGTCATTGAGCAAGAATTGACTTTGTAGGGAAGCATATTATCATTTGATGTATATTTAACATATGTTCTACCTTTATTTATCAATTATATAATATTTGTATGCAATCCACATGGTGAGGTTTGGGGCATCTTACAATATTTTTAAAATCTTAAGATTAAAACATAAAAGCATAGAACGCTTAGAATGGCATTCTGGCACCTTTTTTTTGCACAAAAAAAAAAGCTTTTGCACAAGCTATGCTACTCCCTCTATTGGCTTTCAAAATCCTATTGGCTTTCAAAAGCCAATAGGAATTGCTGCTGAGCATGCCAAAGACCTGGCCAGCAAACGTTGCACCGGCAAGTTGTCTGCAGCGAAGGCGAGTTGGCAGGAACTTTGCATCCCTCCCTGCTGCCCAACTACACAATCTCAACTAGGTAAGTAAGAGAGGACAAGGAGTGGGAGGTGGGTTCTGCGGAGTCCATGTACACTCCTTCCTTGTGCTCACCCGTGTCAGCCAGGCTGGTGGCCTACCTGGTGCTGGACCTGTGCCACTGTTGCCTCACCCTGCATGCCTAAGTGGCTGCCCTACATCGCCTGGCCTGCACTGCCTCCGCCACCCACCCTGCGCAGCACCAGCCACGCTGGCTCCAGCCCCGGGGGGTAGCCCGCCACCAACACCCCTTGTCCCTGTGACCGCAGAAGAGAGTTCCGGCACCTTTTATATCTATATATGTATGTATGTATGTATGTATGTATGTATGTATGTATGTATATATATGTATATGCATATGCATATATGAATGTATGTATATACAGTATATATGTGTGTATATATATATATATATATATATATATATATATATATATACATATACATATATATATATACACATATATACATGTATGTATATACATATACATATACATATACATATACATATACATATACACATACACACACACACACACACACACACACACACACACACACACACACATATATATATATATATATATATTCCTGCAAAGCCAAGAAAGTGCAAAACTAGTGGAAGAGGGCAGGCCTCCTTTCCAGTTCAAAGGGAACCTCTGATGAGTGTGTTTAATGGAGAGTGGAGAGACACCGTCTAGTAGCAAAGGAATTTGTTTCTGTATTTGTTTACAATTTCTAGGAGTAATAATCATGGCAACATTGCACGGGTTATGTAAACCCATGGAAGGATGGTGATAAACTCTGCCGTATTAGTGACTGGCTTTCTGTCTGGTAACAAGCACACATCGATAAGTGGGCACCACCAGTTGGTTGGTAAATCATAACAAATGAAGATGCCCTTGTAGAATTCATTGTCAACAAAACACAAATTCTAGTTTGCTTTATTATAGACTTGTGGCTTACTGAGGGTCATAGTGCTGTCAGTTGCTCCACAGGGACCTTACAGGACCAACTTAGTTGACTTTCTGTAGGGACAGACACGGCATAGCAGTAAAAGATAGAAGGAGCTGAGAAGTTTCATAGTGGAGCTTACCATAGTTTGGAACTTCTAACTAATTGCTGGGTGTCAGTGTTCAGTCACAGAAGGAAGGCTATGCTAATGAAGTAATTGGGTGCTTTCTTGCACAGTTGCCAAGGCAGCTTTTAAAGAACAAAGTCTCCTAGCATTTGAAGAGCAAATAAAACAAACAGCCTGTTTATCTACCAAATGTAAGAGAAGGGTTTTTTCCCCCTCCTTTCCTATTTTTTCAAGCCATTATTGCTAAAGGAACAGGTGGGCTGTCAAGTCATGCAGACTTTATTCTAATTAGATTTCTCTGAAACTTTAAAACCAGAAAACAGGGTGGGGGAGCCTGTACTGATTTTGGTGCTGGGGAAAAAAAAGTTCAAAGATAAAAGGATTTCCACAGTAGTTTCCAGCCCTCTTTTGGAAATACAAGCTCGTTGTTCATTAAGGCAGGAGTTTATTTTCCTGCAGGGAGACGTGGGTGGCAGCAATGGGGAAACGGATGCAGGAGTTCAAAGGCGCTTGGGCTACTGAAGGTGCAGGCAGAGAACAAAACTCAGAGAAGTCATTAGAAGGTCAAACCCAGCAAATAATAACATGCACCTACCCACAGGGCAAGGGCAGGGGAGCTTGCAGGGACCTGATATGTTTACTGCTCAGCTTCGTTACAACTCTGGCTAACCAGCTCTATTCATCAGAAGATTCATTTCATGCCAACATGGTGCCTTTAGCAGTGAGGATCCATTACATCTCTCCCAATCCAGTCTGAATAACATGAGTGCTGTTTGGAGATGAAACTTGAGATTCAAGCAGCGTTATTGTCAACAATAGGACCTTAGGGAATGGAAAGTAAGGTTGCACACCACCCTTAAGATTCGGCTTCTTGAGCAACAGCTCCATTCAAAACAAAGAGACTGAAAGCTTTCTGACTCAGAGCTGAACTGAGAACAGGATTCAGAAACATAATATGTTTTTGCTCCTCCTGGGCTGTCCCGGAAAATCCCCAAGCATGGAATATCTTTTTTTTTTTTTTTGTATATAGTTTATAAGAGGATTGGATGCAGACATCTGCAAACATAAAAAACAAAAAACAAAGGGAGGGTGGATTTCTTAAAAATTCAGATAATAAGCATTGAGATGTTGATGCTTAGGTTCTTGAAATTTTGATTTGGTTTTAAAATGCCCGATGGGAACAGGACAGTAGCCTTTTCAGACAAATAAGTGAACAGTACTAGGTGAGTTTGCAAGGAGAAGGATGATATCGTTAATCTCTTTTAGGGTGTTAGTGCTGACTTTTGGTTGCTCTGTAAAATGGAGTCATAACAGAGGCTCATTTTACCCTGCTGTCATATGGATAGGGAATAAAATGCCATCTGCACGTTGATACAGATCAATCCACCTAAATTTGAAAACAGGTTCCCAAGGGGCCATGCTATTTTATACCTAACTGGGTTATTACTAAATATAAAACCAGGCACTCAGCATCACAGTCAGAGCTAGTAAGGTTATTGTGGATAAGGTGGTGAACTAGGAATGGGGACACCCAAACTCAACTTCTTTAAGCACAGAAGCCAGCTGGGAAAAGGAAAAGGGGAGAAAAAGAAGAAGAAATAATTGACGTAGAAATGTGATATCTATAAGTGGACAAAAGAACTACCAAGACACCGCAGATAGCGCTCGTTTTACCCTGGATTAGAATTTAACTGTAGAAAATGTTAAATTATATTTAAGTAACTGTAATCAAGAGAGTGAGCGCCTGTTACTCGTCCCAGCTTCTGCCAACCTAGCAGTTCGAAAGCTCGTAAAAAAGGCAAGTAGAAAAATAGGGACCGCTACGGTGGGAAGGTAACAGCGTTCCGTGTGCCTTTGGCGTCTAGTCATGCCGGCCACATGACCACGGAGACGTCCTCGGACAAGCGCTGGCTCTTCGGCTTTGAAACGGAGATGAGCACTGGACCCTAGAGTCGGAAATGACTAGCACACATGTGCGGGGGAACCTTTACCTTTACCTTTAATCAGTGCTTTTTTTGTAAAAGAAAAAGGTGCCGGAACTCACACATGTCATACAACCTACCTTGCCTACCCTACAAGGTTCCATCCAGAAAAGGTGCCGGAACTCCGTTCTGAGCGTTCTATGAGAAAAAAAGCCCTGCCTTTAATCAAGAGATATCTGCAATAGTCCTCAGCTCATAGTCCTCACAGTGGCCTGACAGCTATAGTTCTGGTCCCTCCCTATCCAGGAATGATAGGGTTGTTTTAAATAAGGCTGCTGCCTGAGGATGTACTTTGAGCAGAGAAATCCTCACATTTTGCCACTCTGGTTCCCACAGGGAAATCTTTAACAAAGACACTTATCTATGCTCAGTAGGATTCACTTTTCACCTTCCTGAAGAGGTGCTCTAAGTATCTTTTCTGCCATTTCGTCTCCCAGAACTCTGAAATCCAGGCCCCTTAGCAGCTGCTAAGGTCTCAGTGAAACCATGCACCAGGATGTCAGGGGTAATCCCAAACTCCCTCTGAAAACTGAATAGGTCCATCAAGCCCTTGGGAGAAGACTTATGGAACAGGTTCTTCCTCCCTGGGGCAGGGAGAAGCTGCAAGAAACAGCAATGTGATCTGTTCCCAACATCCAGATCTTGTCATTACTGCTTTGAGATAAAAGTGTCTGAGCCTGCTACATTGAGGCCTTAATGAACTGGGTCATGCAAAGAAAAATAGAAATCCATCAGAAAGCACATTTTTACTTGGTTCTGAACCCATGAAGTTTGCATGTCAGTCCAAGGTCAGAACTACTGAGCACCATTACTACTGGAATCTGCAGCAGAGATTAGCAGACATAGCAACCCCTGGCATTCCTACCTCTGCCTAGAAGAAGGCAAACACAGCAGGATAATTGGACAGTATTGTTTGGGCCAGCAAAGAAAGAAAAATATTATTTTCAACACAGAGGATTAGGGAGGCTTCCTCTGCCTGAGTCATTTATGAATATTAACTCATTGTTCTGGACTTTCAAAAAAATGCTTCAGCCCTTTTTGCCTAGGTAATGGTTCCTGAATGTTTCTGTCAAGGTAATTGTTGTGTAGCCAGTTCTTTGCAGGCATTGAGCAAGATGGAAGGTTCAAAACAGCAACAGGCTTTACTGAAGGTCAGAACATAACAGAAGCAACAAGGGAGCTGCTGCGCAGCTATTTATATGGTTGGCCAATAGGCGGCGATGAATAGGTTTGAAGCATAGGTTTCCCGCCCAA
The DNA here is from genome assembly GCF_947247035.1 of Vipera ursinii. NCBI lineage: Eukaryota > Metazoa > Chordata > Lepidosauria > Squamata > Viperidae > Vipera > Vipera ursinii. The sequence continues at coordinate 171,890,026 of NC_139512.1, read as the reverse complement.
AGGCCTACTTAGCCGGCTGGAGACAACCAGTCTGGGCCGGCTAGCAACTGTTACAACATACACGTAAACTAGCACTTAGCAATTGAATGCAAGCAATTAGCAAGCAGTGCAACAAGAGCAAACATTTACGACATATACAAAAGGCCAATACATTACAGTAATAATCCTTAATCCATACATATTTGATCTAGGCTGTCAATAGAAGATTACATCTTCCTTTCCTGCTGCCCAAATAGAGTTGGTGGTCCCAATGCTTAGACACTGAGAAGATGGACGAATCCAGAGCTGAATCTAAACTGTAGGATGTCCTGCATAAAAGTGCCTCCAGTCACAACCTTATATAAGTGTGACAAGTATGATATAATTTATATACAGCATATAAGGAAATAACACATTTGATAAAAAAAATGGGGACACCACAAAGAAACAAAGTGAGGCAGAACAAACAGTAACATCATCAATCGCAAATAGACATATACATGGCTGAATATAGGTTATACATTAGAGAGATTTGTGGTTTGCGGTCTCCTGGAAATATATATTTATACATATACATATACATACACATACATACATATATACATACATACGTACATACATGTATATGTATACACACACACACACACACACACACACACACACACACATACACATTCCCCTTAGAATAATAGATGGCACCCACTCTCCTCAGGTTTCGGAAGACCCCAAACTTGGAGTTAACTTATTTGGGGAACCCATGTTGTATGTGTGTGTTAAAATTGTTACGATCGCTTTTTAGTCCAGGCTGTTATATTTTATTGTTGTTTTTAATGATTGATAGAAGTAAATGAAAGATCTTCTACAATTTTAATATTGAAAGAGAAATTTAAAACTGAATATGCTGCAGTAGAAACTTACTAGGTGAATGGAGATGAGAACCAGGAAAGGAAAGCACAAAGAAAGGATGCTAAGTGAAACATGTAGGCAAAAATTAGCTGGGTCTTAAGAGTGGGAAAGGAAGAAGACAAGCTATAAAAACGTCCGTAAGAGAAGATAACTAGTAAAACAGGAAAGAACCTATTTTTTTTCTAAAAGGTCACAAAAAGGGGGCTAGAACTCAAGCAACTGAGCACGTGCAATTAGTTGATTAATATTAACTGACACACCTTGCATAAATTATCACTTAATTTTAATGTACATGGGATGTATGACTTAGTATGTAGCAGGAAATATGTAGGAGGCGGTCAGAAAGAGTGTAACCTCATAGTACCTCAGCCAAGGGGGAAAGAGGAGGGATTTGCGGCCCGGGGCCAGGGATCTATAAAAATGGGAATATTTTGGGTTGAAACTTTGGAGAGAACCAAGCTTTGATAACTTCTCTCCCCGCTTATCGCAATAAACGAAACAAAAGACCTTCACTGTGTCTCGGCTGGTTATTGGTCAGGCGAGCTTGCTTCTGGTCACAAAGGAAAGTAGCCAGGAACACATAACATGATCTATTTTGATGTTGTTGGCCATCCAGAGTCTTTTGGAATATAAAATAATAATTTTAGTTTTTCATGATGTGATATCCTTGGATTGCATATTTGGGGAGCCCATGGTTTGTGTATGTGTGTGTGTGTGTGTGTGTGTGTGTGTGTGTGTGTGTGTTAAAACTGTTATAGTTGCTTTTACTCCAGGCTGTCATGTTTTATTGTCATTTTTAACTGTTTTAATGGTATATTTTGATACTCTTGGCCATTCAGAGTTGTTTGGAGTCTAAAATATTTTTCACATTTTTTATCATGTGATAAACTTGCATATTTTGATGCTTCTTATTGATAGGTATTCTATTCAGCTAACCAGAGTGGCAAAGAAACACTATGAATCAGTAGTCCCTTTGGCTTGGAAAGAATCCAAGAAGACTGGAAAGAAAAAAAAATTAGCTGAATGCCAGGATCTCTAGAAGATATTTTATTTTATTCCTTCTATAGGATTGCCAGATGTCTTTTTCTGTATTGTACTATATTTACAAGCAGTTCAGATCTTATAAGAATGCTACTCATTCTGAAATAGAATCTATGGATGCTTTACAACTTCTCACTGTTTGATGAGCAGAAGAATAAATGTATGTTAGCATTCTGTGATTCACTGTGTGGAATTTCAAAACAAAAAAGAGAGGTGGAAGGAGAAAAAAAATGTTCTGCTCTAAGGAACCATCAAGCGAAAAGTGAATCAGAAAGAGAAAAAAAAGAAATTCTAATTGTCCGACATCTATATTTGGGAATCTATGTTTTGTGTGACTATATTCAGCATCAAAAAGACCAAAATTACATCTGAATATACATGAAAATAGGGATGCGGTGGCTCAGTGGGTTAGGACACTGAGCTTGTCGATCAGAAGGTCGGCAGTTTGGCGGGTCGAATCCGAATGCCGCATAACAGAGTGAGCGCCTGTTAGTCATCCCAGCTTCTGCCAACCTAGCAGTTCGAAAGCACGTAAAAATGCAAGTAGAAAAATAGGGACCACTACGGTGGGAAGGTAACAGCGTTCTGTTCGCCTTTGGCGTCTAGTCATGCCGGCCACATGACCACGGAGACGTCCTCAGACAAGTGCTGGCTCTTCGGCTTCTAAACGGAGATGAGCACTGGCCCCTAGAGTCGGAAACGACTAGTACGCGTGTGCTGGGGAACCTTTACCTTTACATTTATACATGAAAATGCTGTATTAAATTTCCTGTTGCCCCCTCTAGCACTCTTGTAACCTCTACCCTTCCTGTTTGTGTCTACCTACCTCATACGAAAACCCACAAAAGAAAACTAAAACAATAATTTACCCGATAGATAGACAGACAGAGAAAATTCAATGTAAACACATCTACATTATATATTGGATTTGCATTACATCTGTTCATGGGCAACCATTTCTATTAAAGCTGTGGTAGCTGCCAGGCAAAATCATCTGTTCATGAAAGCATGAAACAAGATAAAAACTAGCAATTTCCTATGACAGGAGGTACAATTTTTTCTAGCCTGAAGGCCACACAAACTTTGAATGACATGCAGAGATTCATGTTCCAAGAGGCAGTTGACACGAACCCAAATAAATATTTTATTTCATGTATATTTAATATTTTAATTAAAATTATTTATTGACCTTGTTTATTTATTTATCCGTCAGATTTAGACAATTCCATCTCACCCAAAGACATTCTCAGTAGTATGTAATGATACCAGGTATTAAAACATTTTACAAATTCTTTATTACCAGGTTTTTGGTTTTTTTTTTAAACAAACTTCATTTTCAACAGCTATGCTTTAACAGAGATTATTTTTAAAAATCATGTAATGTCTGGGAAATTCCAAAGGGAAATTTTGATTGAAATTATTTCTGCTGGATATCCAGCAGACATTCAGCCATAACAAAATAAAAAAGCAATAAAATTGCTGTTGTCTTATGTAACAATATCCTATCATTTTAATCCGTTAAAATAGTAATGTGATTGATTTTATGCAATACATTGTGATTTCCATGTTGAGCATCTTATTTCTCACTCTATTTTTTTTGCATGTAGTAATACCGTATTTTCTGGCGTATAGGATGACTTTTTAACCCATGAAAATCTTCTCAAAAGTTGGGGTGTCGTCTTATACGCCTGGTCGTCTTATACGCTGAAAAAAAAACAAATCAGTCAAGCGTCCCCGTTCTTGCAAAGCCGGGCAGCCCCGCGCAACCAAGCTATCTCCGGCACGGCTCCAGGACACGGCTGGGTGGGAGCGTCGGGCGGCTCTCCCCACGCGAAGGCGGCGCTGCCCATTGGCTATTGGCCCGAGGGGAGGGCCTCGCACCCGCCGGACTCACCTGTCACCAGCACCGCTCTCCTTCCCGTGGGGAAGTGCTTCCGCCAGGCGGTGCTGGCCGAAACGAGCCAGCAGGCAGCTGCCGTGAGCGCGGTGCTGAGGGGCAGCGGCAGGACGGCCTGGCCCAGCGCCTGCAGGACGGCCAGCAGCCCCACGCGCAGCAGCCGCCGCCGGCTCAGCAACAGGTCCGAGCGCAGGAGCCGCACCACCAGGCTGCCCAGGAAAAGCAGCCACACCGAGAGGCTGCACGCCCAGTCCAGCTCCATGAGGGGCAGGGCAGGAAGCCGGCCGGGAAGAGGGACCGGGAGCCTGGGCCGAGCGTGCCTCGGCCGACAGTGAGAGGGAAGCGGCACATGAGTTTTAAAAAAGAGGCTGCGGGCGGAGCTGCCCCGCCCTGTGCCCAATGGGAGAAGTTCAACTTCAAGGCCTGAGGGGGGAAGCAGGAGGGGCGCCAGCTGTGGCGGGGTGGCGGCTGCCCTCTGGCGCTGCCTGCCGCCCGGGAAACGCTGCGCCTCGGGGGCCGGCAGAAGCGTGGGAGCAGCGGGAGGGCCGGCGGGGCCAGTCGGGCCTTCGCCTCCTCTGCGACAGACAGGGAGGGCAGGGCATGTAAGTATTTTCCGGCGTATAAGACGAAAAACCTTGAAAATCTTCTTAAAAGTCGGGGGTTGTCTTATACGCTGGGTCGTCTTATACGCCAGAAAATACGGTACATACAGTAAAGGCTAAATTATCAGTAACTGTTCTTCCCAGATATATTGCCTCCTAATTCCTCTTTGGAGACATATAATGACTTCCTTGCTGCTTACAATGGTTTTTAACCTAATACAAAAACAAACAAACAAACAAACAAAACTGCAAGGAGCTGTTCTGTACCAGCCTGCTACCGGCCCTGCAGAAAAGGCAGGGACAACCCCTTTACAAACGGCAAGAGGCTGGAATTACGCCTGCCAAATTTATAGCTACAAAAACAAACAAGACACGAACCAAGAAACAGGAGCTTTAAGAAACACAAACTATCCAAGCGGTTGCCTTCAGCAAACCAGCCCACCCCACACATTCCCCTTATATAGAGTTCAGGGCATGGCTTCTCTCTGCCTCCTTCCGAGAAGCCCCATTGCCTTCCTCTGTTTACTCCTAATTGACTGCCTCCTGCGTCGGGCGTCCTTGAACAGGGCCAGCTGTGGGTCATCTTCATCCACGCTGTCAGGCTCACACAGCTGGGTCTCCGTGGTGACCAAGTGGCAGGGGCCTGGCTGAGGGCTTTCATCAGCAAGATCTTCAACCCCCTCAGCAAGGTCTTCAACACCCCCCTCCTCCTCCTCTGAGTCGTCTGACCCAACTGCCGAACCCACAGGCTGACCCTGAATCACAACAGGAGCCCTTGAACAACCTTATACAGCAGGGGTGTAAAACTCAATTTCATTGAGGGCCACATCAGCCTTACAGTTGCCCTCAAGGGGCTGGGTGGGTGTGGCCTGGGTGGGCGTGGCCTACTGGGTGGGCATGGCTAGAGTGTGTATGGCCTACTGGGTGGGTGTGGCCAGCTCTACATCGTTCGCATCAAGGGTGCCTATGGGGGCCTGGGCAGGAGTGGGACAGATCTGAGGGTCTCTGGCAGAAGGAGGGTCACTGGGCCAGGGCCAAGGCAGTGGGGGCCGTTCCCTCACTGTTTCCAGGATGGCTTCGCGGGCCACATGAAACCACTTCGCGGGCTGGATCCGGCCCCCAGGCCTTGTGTTTGACATATCTGTTATACAGTAATTCTAAATTGACAAATTCTCTCTCCCAGCTAATGGTGGGAAAGAAATGTGTTTAGATCATCAAAACAATCAGTTAAAAGCTAATTCCAGTCTATTTACAAAGCTTAAACGATACCTCAAGGTCTCCAATCTTGGCAGCTTTGGCCTATCTTAATTTATCATCAGGGCAAAAATGTGGATGAAATGTGGCTCAAAAAGGGCAACATGCAAACAGGAAGAAGCAGAAGGAAAACTCAATTCCTCAATCTTCTAAAGCCAATGCCGCAATAGAAGAAAGAGGGCAAATATTGTTATTATTCAGTCAGCTTCTTTTGACCTGTTTGTGTTTGGAAATCTTTTTTTTTAATGGACAGCTGAAGTAGAAATTGGGAGAAGGATATTTGTGGACAAAGGCATGGCACTGAAACTGCAAACCTGAACAAAATCCTAATACTAAAATTTCCTCTCCAATGGTCAAAAAACACATTCAACTTAGACACATGCCATCTTCCCTCCTCAGGCAAAAAATGGGAATGTGTTGTCTAGTCTCCATAAAAAATTATACTTTTCTAAAGAAAAGAAACAACAGAGGATATTTAATGCATGCATTCCAGTTTGAAGCAAGGCACGGTAATTTAGATTATATAAAGGGAGAATATTTAAAGTATCACTTCTAGTTTTGCAGTTCTTTGATCTCAACCCTATCTCTTGAAATCATTCCATTACCAATAGCAGACACATCAAACTATTATTCTGATGAAAATAAGAAGTTTTGATGCAATGAATTACACACACACACACACATACACACACACACACAAAGTGTGTGTTTATGTCTGTACCCATTCTTGGGAATGCAATGGAACAATAGATAAGTGAATTGATGAGATAGGACCTATCACACTAGCTAATAAAAACTATATACCGTAATTATTTAGATCAAAATCTGATATTACAGATGTAGACTGTCCACTCCCCACTGCCTCTCTTTTACTTCTCACATGGCCCTTTAGAACATGACCAGGGCTTTTTTTCTCATAGAACACTCAGAACGGAGTTCTGGCACCTTTTATTTAAAATGGATTTTTTCAACTTTTGCACAAGCTGTGCTACTACCTCTATTGGCTTTCAAAAGCCAATAGGAATTGCTGCTGAGCGTGCCAAAAGACCCGGCCGGTAAACATTGCACATGCAAGTTGTCTGCAATGAAGGCGAGTTGGCAGGAACCCCTCCCTGCTGCCCAACTACACCATCTCCTAGTTGTAAGTAAGAGAGGACCAGGAGTGGGAGGTGGGGAGCAGCACTTAATTCTGCCCTGCCAAAAAAGCAGAGTCCATGTGCACTCCTGTCTCGTGCTCACCCGTGTCAGCCAGGGTCTCCATGCTGTGCTGCTGCATGGAAAGCCTGGCACCAAAGAATGGGAAACATGTGCATGCCTGCCTCAAGATCACTTCATGTCAGCCAGGCTGACCACAAGTCAGAAGGAAAAAATGCAGTGGCAAAGAAACCCCCTCCTCAAATAACTCGCATTTGTCAAGTCCACCCTGTCCTCTGCAAGATCCTTGGCCCAAGGGGGAGGCGAGCCCTGGCAGACACAATTTCCCTCTCCACCTCTTTTTAATGGTAGTCTTGAAGATACCTGGAGGAGACAGGAGCGGCAACGCCAGGGTGCTGTGGGAGCCACGGGTCCCGGTCTACACGGCAGGGCTGCATGGGGTGGGCGGCAGGGCAAAGGCGGTGCTGGCAGGGTGGCTGTGGGCAATGGGCATGGAGGTGGGACTCATAGAGCGCAGCAGGCAGCTGACCTTCCATGGGCTGGGCCAGCTGGTGGCCTACCTGATGCTGGACCTGCAGCACCACCGCCTTGCCTTGTGCACCTACATGGCCGCCCTGGAGCACCTGGCCTGCAATGCCTGCCTTGGCCTGCCTGCTGCTCACACTCTCCTACCACCCGGCACTGGCATCTTGCTTGGCGACTGCAAGCTCTGCACCATTGGTGTGTATTGTGGCTGGTACTGTGGGAGCCGCGGGGCCCACTCTACACGGCGGGGCTGCACGGGGTGGGTGGAAGCGGTGGTGGCAGGGCAGCTGCGGGTGCTGGGCACAGAGGTGGTGCGCATGGGGTGCAGCAGGTGGCTGACCTTTCACAGGCCAGGCCAGCTGGTGGGCTACCTGGTGCTGGACCTGCGCTGCTGCCTCCTCACCCTGTACGCCTATGTGGCCGCCCTGGAGCACCTGGCCCACAATGCCTGCTGCCACCTTGGCCTGCTTGCCACCCTCACCCTCCCGCTGCCCTGCACTGGCATCTGGCTCAGTGACTGCAAGCTCTGCGCCATCAGTGTGCATTGTGGGAGACACATCACCTCACATGGATTGGCCCTGAACTGCTGCACTGACTTAACCTGGTTTGACCACATCGTCCCTTGGGCCCTGGAGGGGCTGGGGGTCACCTCCCTCAGGCAGGAACTGTGTCTCATGGCTACTATTTTAGTGGTTATCTGGATTCTTGCAGATTTTGTACATCTATCTGATGTGGTAAACTTAAGCATTACTTCATAAATTACTTAAGGATATGCAACTATATTTTCTCATATTTATCTAATGTTACTTTTGCATCTACTTTTTTCAAACCATTTTCTTTCTGTCATTAATTCCCCAAGAATAAGAAATGTAAATTGTAAGCTCCTCATAGCACAGTTCTATATCATTGTTAAAATACAATGGGCAATTATGGACATATTCATTCATATTCATAAATAGATTGAATTGTAACACTTTCCCTCTCACCTAAGCCTGTTCTCTTGTGTGTATAATTTGAACATAGCCAGGCCATTTTTTATCAGCAGTTGTAAAGAAATAGAAACAAAATGTTTATCATGTATTAATAATTTCTTTGCAATTCATTATCTTGTCAGTAACATGACTCCATCAATTAAAAACATATATGTTGAAGGCAGCATATGCACTTGTATTAGACATCTATTATCTCCCACTGCTAGTCCTTCCAAAAGGAACCCAATATATGTCATACTATATATGCAAATGTTGTCTCCTCTATTAAAGTGCAACATCATTTTCCAAGTAGACAAAAAATAATATTCCATCTTTACTATACCCACCTGCAGTATATAAACATGGGGGAGCTATCCCACAATTTTTCACCCCTTTGGCAGCCTACTATGCTGTCTTCATGATAAATTTGATAAAACAGAACTTAGTGTTCTAAGATCATCATGAACTAAGTCTGATGAAAATAACTATTTTGGCAGGGATGAATTAATAACATGCATTTTGGGTTATAGGAGCATCTTATTCACTTGAACCAAAGTGATCATATCTTTAAAATGGTATGTACAAGCCATCAATAATGTGGTTGCTAATATAAGTAGGTCTGGCTTATGAGCTGTTTTATTTAAGGAAATGCTCACAATTAATTCTAGTTTATTTGGTGAATGCCTGAAAGATGCATTACTTCATCTAAGCCAAAAACAGATGAAAAAACTAAAGGCAATTATGAATTAAACTTGGCTCAAATCTCAAAGATTTGCCAGATGAAAATTGGACAAAACTTTGGAATTTACTATGAACATTTGTCTTAAATACAATAAATTAAATTTATGTTAAGCATTGAATATATAATTTTTAATTATATAAATAACTATACATATAAATAAATATATAAATAAAATTATATAAATAAAAGATTAACAAGATGAAAATTCCGGCACCTTTTAAAAAAATTTTTTAGGAAAAAAGCACTGGACATGACAATATTCGAGTACCACCAGTGGCTTAGCAAGGTGTCAAAAACTTAATGACAGATATCTTTCCAGGGTTTCTACAAGTCCATTTTTCAAGACAAAAATGACCAGTCCATAATTAGAGACGACTCCCAGCACCTTCGTTTGCATTCCCAGGAGATTAGCAGCCTATTTTCCCCATTTTAATCCTTAGAACCTCCACTCTTTCCCTGACAAAGGCCACCAAAAGCCACATCCAATGGAGCCCCTCTGTCCCCCAAACAAACAAAGGTTTTCCTATCCCTCCTCAGCCTGATATCTAGGAACGAGGAAGCCCTCCCATTTGAAGCTTTCTAAACTTCCTTCATCTAGATTTGGAAAATAAAGTGTGGCTGCCTTAAATATTTACCCCAAACTAATCCAAATTCCAGAAATGTGGTTTTACAGCTGATCAGCTGCAGCTGTGCACGCCAATCCTGGGCTCCTGCCCAGCAAATTCGCTTGCTAACTTAGCAGAAGTGCCAAGTGCCGGGCTCCAGCTGATCGTCGCTTCTGGGTGGCTCAGCAGAAGTACGCATCAGCTGTAGCTGTGCGTGCAGATCCTGGACTCCTACCCAGCTTACTTGCTCGCGCTTCGCCGGAAAACACACCGCTCACCATATAGGCTGCTTGCTAACTCACCCTTCGCCCCAAAACAGGTGCTTGCTAAACAGGCCGCTTGCTAACTCCCCCTTCCTCTGAAAACAGGCCGCTCGCTCTGTCTCTCCTCAATGCTTTGCTAAGAAAAGCCTCTTCTCTTCTCACTCTACCTGCTTTATACCTCTCCAGCCTCTTCCTCCTTTTCTCTTCTGGGTGCATTGGAAGCTCCAATTACCATGTCACCACGTCCACCAATCCTGGGGATTCTGCCAAGCTCTGCAGCTCCAGCTGATCTCCTCCAGGTCTGTGCAGTGCCGCTTTAGCTTGTTTCCTCCCCCGCTACACTTGGGTAGGGTCACATACCACCTGCCAGGTGCTAAAGTACCACTGGTGGTATGCGTACCACCGGTTGAAAAGCCCTGCTCTAGGGCAGCGGCTCCCAACCTTTTCTATATCCCGCACCCCTAGAATGCTTCTGACATATTCTCATACTCGTGTACAAAAGTTTGAAATAACAGCAACGAATTATGCATATACAGTATAATTTTTCAGTATCAGATAAAAATAAATATAGGATACTTCATTTAACAAACAAAAATCAAGACACGGAGGTATTGTCCTGATAAAAATATTTATAAAAATGACACCGGAATAACAATTTGCTGTAATTGGAATGAGTCAGCAATGTAATACATACATACATACAGACAGACAGACAGACAGACAGACAGATAGATAGATAGATACACACATACACACATAATCCTAAACCACAATTGAGTCCCAAATTTATGTTGCTAAATGAGAAATTTGTTAAGTGAGTTTTATCCAATTTTATGACCTTTCTTTCCATAGTTGTTAAGTGAATCATTGTAGTTGTTAAACTGGTTGTTAAGTGAATCTAATTTCCCCATTGACTTTGCTTGTCAGAAGGTCACAAAAGGTGATCATATGACCCCGGGAAGCTACAACCAAGTGTGTAAATTTTGATCATGTGACCAGGGGATCCTGCAATGATTGTCAGTGTGAAAAAGGTCATAAATCACTATTTTCAGTGCCTTTGTAACTTCAAAAAGTCACTAAATGAATTGTTATAGGTCAAGGACTACCTGTATATACATACATACTGTTTCTATGTGTATATATGCATATGCATATACATATACATAGATACATACACACATGCATACATATATACACCTATCTATCTATCTATCTATCTATCTATCTATCTATCTGTCTGTCTGTCTGTCTGTCTGTCTGTCTGTCTGTCTGTCTGTCTGTCTGTCTGTCTGTCTGTCTATCTATCTATCATCTGTCTACCTCTATCTGAATCATTTGTTAAAGACTGAAAAGATATCGTACAGAAGAAAAGTCAAAATCTCTTTTCTATTGTTCCAAGATTCAGGATCTAAAATAATGAATTCCAGTTGCAAGGAAATAAATACTGTTTGGATGTTAGTTTCACAGTGGAGCCAATTATCCAGAGATCTGATGGTCTCCCCTTGTGTGGATGTCTTCAAGTGATGACAGACCATCAACTGTCTGAGATGCTTTAATTTGGATTTCTACACTAATCAAGAGGTAGACTCACTGGGCTTCAACAGAAGCTTTCAATTCTATGATTTTATGAGGAATAAAAGTTAGGGAACAAAATATGGAGTGTCTCAAAATGGCCTAGTTGTGTTGCAGCTCTTGTTGCTGAATAAAATGTAAGAAACAAAGACATGAATGGAGAACTGTTTTTACAAATAGGTAATACCAATGTTATTACAACTAAAAAGGCAAGAATCTCTGTGAACTTTTTTTTAATGTAAGTTCTGTAGACATGGACAGGTAGGCACAGATTTCATATGAATGTCTATGGTTAGAAGGAGAAAGAGAAAGTTGAAGATTTTACTGGTTGTGTTTACCTGGGCAAATTTCTTTAAAGAAGCACTCTTTCCTTCTCCCCAATTTTATATCTACCTGTTCAACCACAAGACATAAATAAATGTACATGCACACAAATCAAAAAAATATTTACCTAAAGGTGTTGCTTCAGCTAGAATGTTATGTGGAGTTCCTCATATACAATAATGAGCTTATAGCCTTCTCCAAGAAACAAGTTTAAATATGCAGGTTCGCGCCTATTTAATTGCATGGATAAATACAACTTCCAAGTATGTTTCTGCACATTCTTTTGAGCTGCAAAAGTGCAACCATTTTCATTAGAACAAGACCAATTAAGCTTAATGAGGCATACTTCTGATTGGGAAAGAGATTAGAAATATTTAACTCCTGCCGACTGCCCGGAGGAGTCCCTGCAGTTTTCCTGTCAACATTTCAGAAATGGTTTGCCCTTGCCTGCTTCTCAGGGTGGGGAGAAAGAGAGAGTAACTAATCCATGGTCACTCAACTGGTTTTGTGACTAAGCTGGGTCTAGAACTCACAGTCTCCTATTTTCTAGCTTGATACCTTAACTACTTCACCAAATTGGTTCTCTCTATACAGTATATAATTTTTGAAATATAATGAATAGCATCCCTTTTCAATGGCTATTAAAACAGATTGTTGGGAATGCAGCTGTTTCTGGAGCATCATTGTTTTCCTGGATGTTGTAGACACAGCCTTCTTTATTTTACAACTCCCTCTTGCCCTGATCCATAAGAGGTTCTTGATATTGTTATTATGTTCATTTATAAATATATGCTAAGTATAAGGCTGCAGAGTAAAGCAGTTGTTCTTTAACATTGCATCAGAGCGTTCCTTGGAAACAACAAAAAGGCCAGATTTTTTCCCCAGCTAGTCTGTGCTGTCCCACTCACTCACAGGCACAAGTAATGGTGAGTTAGGGGGCATCAACTTCCCTCCACCCAGTGCGCTCCCACAGAGAGGGCCTCCTCAGGGTGCCACCGGTCAAAGAATGTCGACTGGTGGCCCCCAGGGGGAGGGCGTTCTCTGTGGGCGCGCCGGATTTATGGAACCATCTTCCGGTTGAGCTCTGGATGGCGCCTGACCTTCGCTCCTTCCGGCGCGACCTAAAGACCTACCTGTTCAAACAAGCCGGCCTGGCCTGATGGGTGATGGGTTTGGGTTTTATTGCTTTTTATGTATTTTAACTTATTGTTATAGTTCTTGGTCATCTTGTTTAATCTCTTTTAATTTTTGTATTCTTGTCTTTTAACATGTATTGCCCTGTTCACCGCCCTGAGTCCTTCGGGAGAAGGGCGGTATACAAATAAAATTATTATTATTATTATTATTATTATTATTATTATTATTATTATTATTATTATTATTATTATTATTATTATTATTTAATAATCCACAGCAATTTCCTTCACTGAAAACCCAAAATTGTCCCAATTAAGTCCAGCTGAAAGCAGACCAATGCTAGTCCACAGAACAATGGTCAGTGAGTCCACAAACCACTTGAAAGTTCCAAATCCAGACAAATCTACTAGGCAAAATTAAATGTGCAATACAAGAGGGTGCATGAGGCAGGAAAAGTCCAGAGTTCACAGGCCACTCCCAAGCTTGACTCCCAAGTCAACCCCAAGCTCAGTTCAACCCTTCCAGTCTCAAAATGTGGGAATATTACATCTGAGCTACAAAAATTCGTGTGACCACTATAGAGCAGCAAAGACATTTCTAAGACTGACTCTCTCCTGCCCTCTGGTGTTTACCTGGTTTTATTCCTTGTTGTTGTTAGTTGCGAAGTTGTGTCCGACCCATTGCGACCCTATGGACAATGTTCCTCCAGGCCTTCCTGTCCTCTACCATCTTCTGGAGTCCATCTAAGCTCATGCCTACTGCTTCAGTGACTCCATCCAGCCACCTCATTCTCTGTCATCCCCTTCTTCTATGGCCCTGGTTTTATTCCTACAGAATTCCAAAAGCTCTTGTCTTGGTGATTATTTTTAGAATTTGGGAAGGAAAGAAGGTACAACAGAAACCAAGCTGGATAGCTGAAGTAACATTATCATAGCTCCCATCCTTTATAAAACACAGGTTTTAAATGAAATGCAGCAGTTCAGAAACTCTCAAGAGCAGATGATACAATAACAGTAAATCAATCTGCATAGCATAATCAGAGCAGCAAAAGCTAAGAATCTTTGGAAGTTATAAAGCAGTTTATCAATGAATGTTTAATATAAGTCATGGTACTGCTGAGCCTCAGTGTGATAACTTGGTACTTTTTCCTTAAGAAAATGCCCAGGAAACTCTTATGATTTACTTGGTGTAGGAAGGAGATTGAGCTCCAAAATCTTTTTCCATTCTTCATTCTGCATAAAATAGAATGAGGGGAAAAAATGAGAAGAAAATTGTGTGTGTCTACTCTCAATATTTTCTCTGAATATATGCATTAAGTTGTACAACATATGTAAGAGTATCATAAAATTCACAGCCCCAACCCCTTTTGGTTAGTGGAGGCAAGAGAAAATATGGCTTAGGAAAGTGGATCATAACTGGTTTGTAATGTACAAAGGATATGAATTGAGGGGAAAATACTAAAGCAGACATGTCAAACTCACGACGTCATATGATGTCGTGCAATGTATCGGGACGGTTTTGCCATTGCTGGCAATGGGGTGGGTGGGGCTTCTGCATGACACATCTGGCCTGTGGGCCGGCAGTTTGACACCCCTGTACTAAAGAGATACCAGACAATTTCAATGTGATTTCAGACCAGTTCTTGAATTTTATTATAATCCCCATCACACCTAACTTGTTTCTACTTTGTACAAATAATTGTTGGATAATAACTAGGATCTCCTGCAAGGATGCTTAAGTGATAACTTGGTGTACTTTAACTAATTAAAACAATGTCTTATGTTTATGTGACATGCAGTAAAGAAGCAGCCATTATGGTTTGAGATGGCAAATGGAAATGAACATAGCAAAGAGAACATGGTATCCCAAATATGCTTTTTCATGAAGCAACTGAACTTTCTTTCTTTTTTTTTTTGAAGATGTTTCAGTTCTCATCCAGGAAGCTTCCTCAGTCTGTTTGAGAACATGGCATGTTCTTTTCCAAAAAAACACTCTAGAAGTTTTGCATTACAGCAAATCTGTATGTGGGCATAGCTTCCCCTCCAGGGGTTTCATATAGCTAAATGACAATTAAGCCAACTGGGTAGGACAGCACAATTTATTAGCACGAATACAGCTGATTTCCACCTCTTCCCAGGCAGGATAAAAAGAAGTTTCACAACTTTTATTACATAATGTTTGCACATCAATTAGTCAATCCAGTTCCACATAAAACAGTATGTGTTTGCTCATTAAAGAAGAAAAAGTTGGCTGGTATGGGAAATGAAAACAGTATGATTTAATTATAGCACTCTGGGATGCCAGTGTTAGCTATGTCAGACTTTAAAAGAGTTTTCTTCCATTGCCACAATGAAAATTATGTAGGATAAGTAATTCTTAACCAAATGATGTCTCCTATTTCATGTCTATTTCTAGAGTGGAAAGTCTAAGTAATCTAGTTATTTGTTGATCTACAACTCCAAGGAGCTCAAATATGGTCATTGGTGAGGGATGCTGGAAGTTTTAGTTTAACAATATCTGCAGAGCTACAGATTCTGTGTTCCCAACGTGCATAAATATTATAAATCCTAAGTATCCTCTATGGTGAAAGTGAATTATATGTCACTTAAGAATAATAAACAATTACATGAAACTGCCTGTATGCAAAATGATTATTGTCCACTGCAATTAGCATTAGGTCCCTAGTGTAATAAATTGAGGACATTTCATGCGGTGTTGTCTGCAAACCTTTATCTAGAAGATAAATGAATCTTAAACTTTTTGAATGCAAATGGTCTGTTCAACCAATAAAGCGTGAATAAATTCTCTGAGGATATGAGATTAGGAAAGCATGATTACTATCAAACATCTTTTCCTAAGTGGTACTGAAATTTTTGTTTTCTTTTAATAAGCCCTCAAACTAAACTGGGATAAAATTAGGATTGGGCAAGCATCAAGGAGATCATTCCAAAAAAATCAGTGGTACCCAGCAAGTATTAGTGTCAGACACTGAGAAGCCCTGAGGGCAATGTCCAGCATTCATATAAAATTTATCTAGTCTGGCATCCTGTTCTGTAGTGTGATAGAAGAAGTAAAAATTAAAAGCTAGTATTTTTCTGATAATGTGGCAGATTGTTGAAAGATAATTACTGGGCACAGAAATACTATGTTTCATTGTTCTCTTCTGCAACAACTCCATGTATCTGCATAAGCCTAAGGAGGGAAATACACATTGGGAATCTTTTTTGTCATTAAAATGGCTAGGTATAGCTACCCTTTAACACATTTGTTTTATGATATTTCCCTTTAGTGTTAGTTTACCAAGCAAAAATTGATAAAATTTTTATTGATGCTATATATGTTCACCTATATCTTGTCCATGGTAAAAGAGAGTGAGTGAGTGAGTGAGTGTTCCAAAAGACCTACCAGCAATTTTTTCCAAATCCCCCCCTCAAAAACCAAAACAAAACAAAAACCTCCCACAAAATTATAAATGATTTTAATCAGATCTTGCAGATATAAGAAAATAACAGGACTAATAAAGCAGTGGATTTAAATTCTAGACTGATGGAACAGAGATTTTTGTATATTTATTTATTTGCTTTTTCAAGTTCAAGGTTCTGGGCAGCTAAAAAATTAAAAATATAATAAAAATAACAAACAAAAGAATAAATAAAATGGTTGCTGAACAATAACACTAACATTCATCTTAACTAAAAACAGTGGAGAAATGGGCTCATCCAAACCATCAGGGCCAAGGCTCAATGGCAAAAGTCAGTCTTTGAGGCCTTGTGAAAAGCATCAGGGCTGGGCAAGCCTAATATTCAGGGACATAATATTCCAGAAGGTAGATGAATACTGAGGAACAGAGTTGTTCTTTTGGCCTGAGGCCTCACTATAGAAATCCTGCAGATTATTTCTCTAGAGCTTCCTCCATGTTCTCTGCTCCATTTTAAAAACCATTTTATTTTTTAAATTAAAACAAAATAATTATGAAGCCAACACACTGCATTTTCATTTAGAAGAAGGTCATAGGGATCTAAGAATCCTCAAGCCCTTGTTTGGAAGCATACCATCTGTCTAAATAAAGTACAATAATGGGAAAAAAGTGTGGTAAGAATCTAGAGGAATAAATATTTTGGGAAATATTAAAAAGGCAGAATATATTTCCCCAAAGAATTTTAAAGGCAGAAACCAACTCCCCCACACCCCGAAGTCTCTCTGCCCCAAACAGAAACCAGGTCTGCAGAAACGCAGATGTGATAATCTTGTCAGAAAGATTGGAGTCAGGAAGCTGGGATTAGAAAGATAAAGATCCCTAGAATCAACAGTCCCTCACACCAAAAAAACCCAACAGTCATCAGCCACAGCCCCAGGGAAGTAGGATATGACCTTTGGGACATAATAGGTTTAACCCACCACCATCAGAATACCAGAAAGGCACACTCGGACTCAGGTCAAAGTACATGACACAGGAAATACAAAGCCTCAAACAGGAACAGGAAACAACCTCAAGGGCCCCAGAAGGTATAAAAACCCACCACTCCCTGCTACATGTGGTCAGTTTTCCAAGAGCCATCTTTCTGTCTGGCTCTCTTCTTCAATAAACTGCAACCTTCTTTCTAAAGCAGTCTACAATATGTTTATTCCCAGCTTGGACTGGAACCTGATGAAGATTTTTCTTTTAACAATTGAAGATTTTTCTTTCAAGAAAAGTATAAAATAATAAAATAACTCTATATAATATAAAGTATTTTTTTTTAAAAAAATGTTCTATTTCTGATGAATGAAATGTGTTGACCTGCAAAGATATGGAAAGTTCTGCTTTTCCATCTAAGTGGATTGTAAGGGTTTTTTTCAAGAAAGAAAAAGAGACTAAAACGTTGTAGGTAAGTGAGTGTTCCTGGAAGTGAGAATTTGACGTAAGCTTTATTTGAAATTGATATTTTTAAGAGATCGTTTGGGAATATTATTAACCAGAAGTAGGCCCTACATTTTTATAAATATTGTTCTGTGTGTTCACATGAGTACTATAGAAAGAGAGAAACTGTCCTGAGTAGTAGTTGGAGAAGCATTAGTTAAGTTTGTGTTAATTTAACAGGATTATAGGTTAATATAACAGGATCTATAGGTTAAGGAAAGCTAAGCATCCAGCTAGTCACATCCTACACAAGGAAAGCTTCCTGTCTCACATCATTAAGGTGAACAAGCCTCTCTGTGAAACAATGCCATGTGGTGAGACACTTGAAGCAAGTATGCCTTCTGTAAATGTCTATGGAGAGTCTCAGTCATCCAGGTCATGGTTGTCCCAAAAGTGTTTTTTTCAGGAGGCAACTGGACTTCCTTGTTTCTCTTTGAAGACGTTTCACTTCTCATCCAAGAAACCTCCTCAGCTCTAACTAGGTACACAAAGCCCATGTGTATCCCATTCCCCACCATCTAGTCATAGCTGAAGAAGCTTCTTGGAAGAGAAACGAAACATCTTCAAAGAAAAACAAGAAAGTCCAGTTGCCTTGTGAAAAAAAGACCTTTGGGTATGCCTTCTCTATTGTTGCAATGTACATTTCAACATCACAATGGCACTGACCCTACTGGCTCTCTCTAAAGTCCTTGAAAACCTGATCTTACCTGGAGTATTGAGCCTAGATATTGGATGAACCCATCCTGTAGTGTGATTACTGCTAAGCTTGTAAGCCGCCCTGAGTCTTTGGAGAAGGGCGGGATATAAATGGAATTAAAATAAAAAATAAAATAAAAATTAGGTTTGCTTCATTTGTATTATGTTCTGAGCTGTTTTTTTTTTTAAAAAAAAATTCAATGTTTGAAATTTGTGAGAGGATGTCCATAAACATTAATTGAATAAATAAATAGCAATCATGGGCTTTGTGTATCTGACTTTGGGAAGAAGGGATTGAAATTAGCAATTCATAAAACAAAAAGCAGGCTTATAGACAAAAAGCAGGCAAAGAGTAAACATTTAACTCTCTATCTATTCCTCCCAGCCCCCTAGTTAATAGATTTTGGGATGTTAAAAAAAAATCAGTGCCATTGGATTCATATCTCACCCAGAGGAAAGGAGAAACGTAAGTACTTATTAAAGATTCCAAGGTACTAGGGAAATATTCATAAATAACAAGATATACTGAAATAAATTTAAAATAGAGCCAAGCTTGCATATTTATACACAGAATACTATAAAACCTTCCAAAGAAGTAGAAACTGGAATGAGACTGGAAAGAATGATCTGTCAAAGATGGTTCCCTCAGCACAACCAGGATGGGCCCAGGATATATAAGCCTTCAGTTCAAGAACAGGGGGACATTGATCACAAGGCTTGTGTACTTTAGCCATCAGGCCTGGGGGCTGCCAGCCACAGGAGCAAAGGAAAATAAAACTTGTACAGATGCCTAAATCTAAATTGAGACACCACAAAGGAGCTGAGTAAAATGACATAAATGAAAATCACAAAGAACACAAGGGCTTTGCTCTTTTTAGGAAAGCATACAGTAGAGAACCAGCAATGGGTATCTCAAAAAGTGGAAAAAATAATAGGCACATATGGTCGCCACAAAAAAAGGGAAGGATCTTCAGGTAAAACTAGGAGCCAAATACAAAGCAGAGTTAGAGAGCTGCACCACTTTACCTGTAAAAGGATCATCAGGAACTGGACAGGTATAGATTTCTTTAAAAAGGCCAAAGCTGAATAAACAGACATAGCAGTGGTGGGATTCAGCCAGTTTCACACCACTTCAGCAGAAACGGTAGCTAATTTTTTGTTGCCCAGGCCCAGAATGGACTTCCAGAAGTGGCATCCACACAGAGAACCAGTTGTTCACATATTTGAATCCTACCACTGAGACATAGCCATGCTTTTCAAAAAAAACAGCATAAATCATACCCCTAAGACCAAGAGTCTACCAGGCGCAGTTATTTAAGATGCTCAGAATTTGCAGCTAATGGGAAAATCAGCCTCTGGGCTTCTTTGAAGTCAAGCTTCACAAAACATGCATATTCCCCATTCCACATCTCTGAATTACACTGTGAATTTGTTTCCATGCTCCATTCAGGAGGCATGAAGGTCAACATATTCCAAAGACTATCCCTTCTCTTAGGAACCTGATGATTATTTCTCAACTTCTTCTGAGGTGATTATGCTCTCCCAACCCATCCATAATTAATTTAATTTTTAATTTAATTTATTAATATTTCTATACCGCCCTTCTCCCGAAGGACTCAGGGCGGTGTACAGGGCAAGAATAAAACACAAAGTTACAAAAATTAAAAAGTAATTAAATACATGCCCATAAAAACAATAAATACATTAATAAAACCCCAATAAAATGATAATAAAAAACCCCACCAATCCCCCCCCAGGCCAGGCCAGCTTGTTCGAACAGGTATGTTTTCAGATCGCGGCGAAAGGAGCGAAGATCGGGCGCTGTCCGGAGCTCAACCGGTAACTGGTTCCATAGCTCCGGGGCGCCCACAGAGAAAGATCTCCCCCTGGGGGCCACCAATCTACATTCTCTGACCGGTGGCACCCTGAGGAGTCCCTCTCTGTGGGAACGCACAGGGCGGAGGGAAGTTGACGCCGGCAGCAGGTGTTCCCTAAGGTACTCCGGACCCCTGCCATGTAGGGCTTTAAATACCATAACTAGTACCTTGAATCTCACCCGGAAGACAACTGGCAACCAATGCAGCTCATGGAGCAGAGGTGTGACATGGGAGTATTGGGAAACTCCCAAAACAACTCTCGCGGCTACATTCTGTGCCAGTTGGAGCTTCCGGGTGGTCCTCAAGGGCAGCCCCATGTAGAGAGCGTTGCAGTAGTCTAGTCGAGAGGTCACGAGCACGTGAGTGACCGTGCATAGATCATCCCGGCTTAGATAGGGCCGCAACTGGCGCACCAGGCGAACCTGGGCGAAAGCCCCCCTAGTCACAGCTCCTATGTGGTCTTCCAGGGTGAGCCGTGAATCTAGGAGGACTCCCAAGTTGCGAGCCCTATCTACGGGGGGTAATAATTTGCCCCCCATAGGGAGAGGTGGAATGTCCGAATAAACCCGGGATGAAGGTATGCAAAGTCACTCGGTCTTGTCGGGGTTGAGTTGAAGTCTGTTCCTCCCCATCCAGACCCGAACCGCCTACAGGCAACGGGACATCACGGTGAGGGCATCACTGGGGTGGTTTGGGGTCGAAAAGAAAAGCTGGGTATCATCAGCAAACTGATGATACCCAACTCCAAAACCATGAATGATCTCACCCAGCGGTTTCATATAGATGTTGAACAGGAGAGGCGAGAGGACCGACCCCTGAGGAACTCCACAAATGAGAGACCTCGCGGTCGACCTCTGCCCTCCTGCCAACACCGACTGCGAGCGTCCCTGGAGATAGGAGGAGAACCACTGTAAAACCGTGCCTCCCACTCCCAATCCCCTGAGACGCCGCAGCAAGATACCATGGTCGATGGTATCGAAAGCCGCTGAGAGGTCTAATAGGACCAGAACAGAGGAATGCCCCCTGTCCCGGGCCCTCCAGAGATCATTCACCAGCACGACCAATGCCGTCTCCGTGCTGTACCCGGGCCTGAAACCCGATTGGTACGGGTCTAGATAATCCGCTTCATCCAGGACCAGAGGGAGCTGATGTGCCACCACACTCTCAACAACCTTCGCAAGAAAGCGAAGGTTGGAGACAGGACGAAAGTTGTTCAATATAGCTGGGTCCAAGGCAGGCTTCTTGAGGAGAGGCCTCACCACCGCCTCTTTCAAGACGGCGGGGAAGCTGCCCTCACTCAAAGAAGCCGATATAACTGCCTGGAACCAGCTGCGTGTCCTCTCCCGGGCTGCATAGACCAGCCAGGAAGGGCACGGGTCCAATAAACATGTGGTGGTGCTCAGCCTCCCCATGATCCTGTCCAATTCCTCCGGAGTCACAGAATCAAACTCCTCCCAGATGATATCGACAAGACCACCCGTGTCCTGCTCGACAGACTCTACCCAGTCAGAGTCCAGACCGGTCCAAATCCGAGCGATTTTGTCCGACAGATGCTGGTTAAACTCCTCGGCACGACCCTGCAAGGGAACCTCCCTCACCTCCTGATTCAGGAGGGAGCGAGTCACCCTAAACAGGGCGGCCGGGCGATTATCTGCGGACGCGATAAGGGTGGCGAAGTGGTTAGGCAGAGTTGGTACAATCTCTTTGGACTTAATTAATTACAATATTTTCTGTCTCCCTAAAGTAAAACAAACAAGCTTTAAAGTAAGACCTTTGTTATCTTGAATGACAAGCCTACTGCCAGAACAGAGAAAGTATATCTAAACAATGTCAAACTCAATCATGTCAAGTGACGTGTCGTGATGTATCGTAACTTTTTTGCCTTTGTGGAGCTGGGATGGGCGTAGCCTGCACATGACGCATCCAGCCCACGGGATGCCAGTTTGACACCCCTGATCGAGACTTAATGTACAACCAGGATGCTTTTTTCTTTCATTTTTTTTCTGCCCTACCTGTCAGGAGGGCATTGGCTCAGAAGAGCAGTTTTTACTACTGTAGTGCCCACCCGTTAGCACATCATCCTAGCCCCAAGCTGTGTAGATAACTGGTTAGGTGATATCAGACTGCATGTACTTTACTTTTATTTTTTTTTATGTTATGCATTTTAAGCATTATTGTAAGCTACCTAGAGTAATATATATGGGATGGCTGGCTATATACATCAAATCAATGTGTATTTATAGCTGTATTCCTACTCAGTTTTAAAAGTATTTTTCCCCACTTTTTTGGTCACCTCAGTGCATTTTTCCTGTGTTGCGTTACTTTCTTCTAAGAAACCCTTGCATTTTGATTGATTATTTCACAGAAGTAGGATTGTCCTTGAATCGAATCAATGGTTATGTATATCATATATATATGGGTGTGTGTGTGTGCATATGTATATATATATATATATGTGTGTGTATGGATATGTATGTGTATATATATATATATATATATATATATATATATGTATGTATGTATGTATGTATGTATGTATGTATGTATGTATGTATGACCACGGAGACATCCTTGGACAAGCGCTGGCTCTTCGGCTTTGAAACGGAGATGAGCACCGGCCCCTAGAGTCGGAAATGGCTAGCACGCAAGTGCGGGGAACCTTTACCTTTACCTTTTTATGTATATGTATGTGTATGTGTATGTGTATGTATATATACACTTGTTCGCCCTCAGGGGTGCCCCCCCTCCTGGGTGCGACCCGCCTTTTTGGCCAACTATAATCTCGATGAAGGGCCCGATTGCTGGGACCCTGAGAGATGGCCGGGCAGGGGTAGGGGCCTCCGACATAAATTCAATAAGAGGCCCCTGGTTAGTTTTTTGGTTAAATTTTTTAGTAGGTTAGGGAGGGGGGTGGGAACTTCTTTTGGTTGTTTGGATATGGGGGGCAGTCCAGCAACCACTGCTCAGGCCAGGGCTGGGATTGATCGCGGAGGGGAGGAGCGGGGTTCAGTCGCCCCCGGGGCTCCAGGGCAAGTCGTGGGAATGCCTATTCCCACGACGTTAGGGAATGGCAGCGGGTGCAGGAACAGAGGGCCGTATCGATCTCAGGGAAGGCCTCTCCGCTATTTGCAAGTGGTGAGGCGTTCCGACCCTCTTGTTCTACCCCGAGGTCCCGGGAGTGAGGATGTGCAGCCGCCTGAGCTCCAGCTGGTGTACCTGAATGCCAGGTCTGTCGTTAATAAAGCTCCTCTCGTCCGTGACTTGGTCGAGGGTGAGCAGGCGGACCTGGCGTGCATCACGGAGACTTGGTTGGGCCCAGAGGGCGGTATTCCTCTGGCTGATCTTTGCCCACCAGGTTTCCGGGTGCTACACCGGCCTCGGGCTCAGGGCAGGGGTGGGGGAGTGGCTGTTGTTATGAGGGAGACCTTAGCTCCGCGGGAGGCCACCGTTCCGCAGATAGTCGGGTGTGAGTCTCTCTTTTTGAGATGCGGCCCTGGTGCGCAGTTGGGCTTGCTGCTGGTGTACCTTTCGCCTAGTCACGCAGCAGCAGCCCTGCCTGAGCTTCTCGATGTCCTCTCTGGGTTGGTGGTTGAGTTCCCGAAACTTATAGTTTTGGGGGACTTCAATCTACCGTCTCTGGGAGGATCATCTGAGTTGGCTCGGCAGTTCATGGCTTCCATGACGGCCATGGACCTGACGCAAGTAATTTCAGGACCGACTCATGAGGGAGGCCACACCCTTGACCTAGTTTTCTTATCTGGTCGGTGGTTAGATGATCTTGGTGGGGGCTCTCCAATTATTATGCCCCTGTCATGGACCGATCATCATCTCCTGCGGCTGGTCTTCCGTTTTGCCACCCCTTGCCGTGGGTGTGTGGAACCAGTTAGATGGTACCGCCCCAGACGCTTAATGGATTCCGCGAGATTCCAGGCAGCGCTGGGGTCCCCACCCGCCTCCCCCACTCACAGCTCGGCAGATGCCTTAGTGGAAGCTTGGGAAAGGGCAGCCACTGAGGCTCTTGACCGAGTTGTACCCTTGCGGCCCCTGACCCGATGCAGATCCCGTCGAGCTCCATGGTTCTCCGCGGAGCTCCGGGAGATGAAGCGCCGGAGACGGGGCCTAGAGAGCGGTTGGAGGTCCAGCCGATCCGAATCCGACCGATTGCGACTAAGAACCCATATTAGGTCTTATCTCGCTGCGATAAGGGTGGCGAGGTCTAATCACTTCGCTACCCTTATCGCGTCCGCAAATAATCGCCCGGCCGCTCTGTTTAGGGTGACTCGCTCCCTCCTTAATCAGGAGGTCAGGGAGGAACCCTTGCAGGGTCGTGCCGAGGAGTTGTTCTGAACCAGCCTGCTACCGGCCTTGCAGAAAGGCAACCACTGTACAAACGGCAGAGGCTGGAGAGCGTCTGAGGCTGGAAGGCGTCTGCCAAGTTTAATTCACAAGCAAAACAACAGAACATGAAACGAGATACCGGAACTGTGATCCTCAAACGGAACGGTTGCTTTCAGCAACCAGCCCTTCCCCAAACACTCCCTTTATTAGAGTTCAGGGCATGGCCTCCCTGTGCTTCCTTCCGAGGAGTCCCACAGCCTTTCTCTGCTTGTTCCTGCTTGACTGCCTCCTGCGTCGGGCGTCCTTGAACAGGGCCAGCTGTGGGTCATCATCATCTGCACTGTCGGGCTCGCGCAGCTGAGAAGAGGGCCCTGGCTGGGGGCTCTGCGAAGCCTCCAAGCCATCATCAGCAAGTTCGTCTCCAACACCCTCCTCCTCCCCCTCGTCTGAGTCATCCGAGACATCCGAGCCGGCTGCCGGACCCACAGGCTGGCCCTGAATCACAACACTATCCCGCACCGCAGGGCCCTTCCCCCGGGTCTGCCGATCCGGATGCGGTCGGGATGGGAATTGTTCGTGAAAAGCAGTCACCAACGCAGGGGCATGAACGGCGGTCGCGTCTTCCCAGGTGAAGTCCTCCGGCCCGTACCCTTTCCACTCGATCAGGTACTGGAAACGACCTTTCAGCCAACGGGAATCCCTGATGCTGCCGACCTCGTACTCGGGGGTGCTGCCTCCATCACGAGGTCCTGATGGGGGAGGTTCTGCTTGGCGGAGTGGACAAGCCGGTTGTTCGGGGACCAACAGGGACCGATGGAAGACTGGGTGCACGCGCAGGGAACGTGGCAGAGTTAAACGATAGGCGACCGGATTGATGACAGCCTCGACTGGGAATGGTCCTAGGTAACGGTGATCCAGCTTCCTCGCCGGCCGTGTGGATGGTAGGTTCCTGGTGGACAGCCAGACCCGATCCCCCACCGATAGTGGAGGCGTATCCCATCTCGACCGATCGGCAAACCTCTTGTAGTCGGCCTTGGCCTTCTCCAGCTGCCGTCGCACCAATCGATGGATCGCCTGTAACTCTGCCATGAAGTCGTTCGCTGCCGGCTCCGGTGAGTCCACGGG
The DNA here is from genome assembly GCF_947247035.1 of Vipera ursinii. Lineage (NCBI taxonomy): Eukaryota > Metazoa > Chordata > Lepidosauria > Squamata > Viperidae > Vipera > Vipera ursinii. Next base: position 171,864,117 of record NC_139512.1, on the reverse strand, counting down.
AGAAAGGGGGAAAAACCGGGGGTGATAACCCACATTGGCCAAGAACGGTGTCATCTGCGTGGAGGTGTGCTGCAAGTTGTTAAAGGCAAACTCGGCTATGGCCAGATAGTCCACCCAATTGTCCTGCTGCAAGTTGACGTAGCAGCGCAGATACTGCTCCAGGATACCGATGACCTTCTCGGTTCCCCCGTCAGTTTGAGGATGATGCGCGGACGAGAGGCAAACCTTAATGTCCAACGCACGCATCAACTCCTGCCAGAAGCGGGCTGTAAACTGGGCCCCCCTATCGGAGACGACTCTATCGGGGAGGCCGTGCAGCCGAAACACCTGTTGGATGAACATGCGACTAGTGGCGCGAGCTGACGGTATGCCGCGACAGGGGATGAAGTGCGCCATCTTGGTCAGCATGTCCACCACCACAAACACTGTCGTGAAGCCGGAGGATGGGGGTAAATCTGTCAGAAAGTCCATGGACACAGCCCCCCAGGGTCTCTTGGGTGTTGGCAAAGGCTGCAGTAAACCAGGCGGGGCCCCTGTCGCTGACTTGGCCTGCCTGCATGGGATGCAGGAGGTGACATAAGACTGGACGTCGTGTCGGACTCGGGGCCACCAGAAGGTACGGGAGACCAGGTTCAGAGTCTTGAACAGGCCAAAATGCCCTGCTGCCGGGTTATCATGACACTGGCTGAGGACGAGTCCCCTGAGTGGCCCTCCCGGAACATAGAGCCGGTCACGATAATACAAGAGTCCATCCGTGACCATCCAAGGCGAGTCTGGCCCCACCTCCTCCTTCCGCTGAGCCACCCACGCCTCCTGCTGCTGCGCCTCCCGGATCCGAGCCCGTATATCAACCGGCTCCCGCACCGCAGCAAAAGACTCGATGGGGATCACTGTCCTGGGCAGAAGCTTGTCTTCCACTCAGGTATATTCGGGCTTCCTGGACAGAGCATCCGCTCTCTGATTGTGCCCGCTTGGTATGTACCGAACCCGGAAGTCAAACCTCGCAAAGAAAAGGGACCACTGGATCTGGCGTTGGTTCAAATTCCGAGCGGTCTGCAGGCTTTCCAGATTCTTATGGTCCGTCCGGACCTCGATTTGATGCCGCGCCCCCTCCAGATGATGTCTCCAAGCCTCGAACGCCGCCTTGATGGCCAGCAGCTCCTTCTCCCAGATGGTATAGTTGCGCTCCGAGGGGTTCAATTTCCGAGAGTGATACGCGCAAGGGAAAAGGGTACCGCTGGGTGTCGTTGCCTGAAGTAACACGGCCCCAATGGCAATGTCGGAGGCGTCCGCCTCCACGACAAACGGCCGTTGCGGGTCAGGATGCTTCAAGATGGGCTCCTTCATGAAGGTGTCCTTCAAAGCCTGGAACGCCTGTTGTTCTGGTGCGTTCCACTGGAACCTAGTCTTCTTCTGCAGGAGCCGGGTGAGGGGGGCTGTCAAGGCAGCAAAGCCAGGGATGAATGTTCGATAGTAGTTGGCAAATCCAAGAAGTCGCTGAACATCCTTCACGCGACGCGGGGGTTGCCAACTCTGCAACGACTCAACTTTACTCGGCTCCATGGCGATGCCCTCAGGAGAAATGCGGTGACCCAGGAAATCGATGGTCACCTGGTAGAACTGGCACTTCTCCAACTTGGCAAACAGCTGATGTTCTCGGAGGCGCTGCAGGACCTGACGGAGATGCTGATGATGCACTTCACGCGACGGGGAGTAGATCAGGATGTCGTCCAGGTAGATCACGACAAACTGGTCCAACAGATCCCGAAAGATGTCGTTCATAAAATGCTGAAACACAGCGGGGGCGTTGGTCAGGCCAAACGGCATCACCGTGTACTCGAAATGTCCATAGCGAGTACCAAACGCCGTCTTCCACTCATCACCCGGCCGAACCCTGACGAGGTTGTAAGCTCCACGCAGGTCCAGTTTCGTGAAGATCTTGGCCTCCCGGAGTCGGTCCAAGAGCTCGGGGATGAGGGGCAGCGGGTAACGGTTGCGCACCGTGATGGCGTTGAGTTTCCGGTAGTCACAGCAAAGCCGTAACTCGCCCGACTTCTTTTTGACGAAGAGCACGGGCGCAGACACTGGCGAGGACGAGGGCCGGATGAAACCGCGAGCCAAATTCTTTTCCAGGAAGTCCTGCAATGCAGCCAACTCGGGCTCCGACATGGAGTACAAACGCCCCACTGGGAGAGGCGCATCAGGGACTAAATCAATGGAGCAGTCATAGGGCCTGTGCGGGGGTAATTGATCCGCCTCTGACTCGCTGAACACATCAGCAAAGTCGGACAGTTCGGGAGGCAAGGAAACCCCTGGGGAACCCTCCACCTGGCCGGCACAGATATGGTGGGAGTGGTCCACGCACTGCAAGCTTGGGAAGGTGACCAAGTTCTGAGACCAATAGATTTGTGGATCATGCGCCCGGAGCCACGCCAGTCCCAAGACCACGGGGAAGTGCAGATCCGAAGTGATGTAGAACTGGATGGCCTCCACATGGGAACTGATGGCCATACACACTGGTTGCGTGGCGGCCGTAATAGGCCCGGACAGGAGCACTCGACCATCGATAGTCTCCACTAGCATGGGCGGATCCACCGGACACTGGGGAAGAGCCCATTTGGCCACAAAGGCCGAGTCCATAAAGTTTGTGGTAGCCCCAGAGTCAATTAAGGCATGGACTGGAATCCCCTCTGGCTTGCCAGGAAGGATCAGACGTGCCTCCAAAATCAAATGCCGTGGAGGTTCACAGGCACCATCGGAACGGCGTCGCTCGGTGTGGTTGTTGTGGGTCACCCAATCTATCACACCGTCTAGATCGGGCTCGGGGCATTTCCCGACAGCAAAGTAGGGGACTTTCTCGGGGCAGGCTTGGTCACTGATGCCCGCTGATGCTTCTTTGGGCAAGAAGCAGCCAAATGTCCAGGGTCCCCACAGTAAAAACACAACCCCCCCGATCGTCGTCTGTCCATTTCCGTCACCGATAGACGAGACCTGGCGGCACCCAGCTCCATTGGCTCCTCCCTTTGGACTGGGGGCTCACGCACAACAGGGGCGGCAGGGGTCTGTGGGGTGGCACGGCGACTCTTTCGCTGCTGCAGCCGGGCATCGATCCGCAGGCAAAGATGGATCAGCCCATTCAGGTCTGAGGGAATGTCCACGCGGGCCAGCTCATCCAACATCTCCTCCGACAATCCATCCTGGAAGGCATCCACGAGCGCAGCCTCATTCCAGGCGGAATCCTGGCTAAGCAGCCGGAAATCGCTGATATAGGCCTGTAGGGGGCGTTGACCCTGCCTCAGAGCTTTCAGGCGTCGGGTTGCAGTCTGCGTCTTAATTGGGTCCTCGTACATTAGGCGCATATGGTCACAAAACCCCACAAAGTTATCCAACAAAGGGCTAGGTTGTGCCAGCAGAGGCGTGCCCCAACGAGCTGTATCCCCCGAAAGAAGGCTTAACACGAATCCCACCTTATCCCGGTCAGTGGGGAAATCAGCTGCTCTCACGCTGATAAAAAGCTGGCATTGTCCCAGGAAGGCAGGAAACAGTTCTGGATTGCCAGCAAATTTATCCGGCATTGCTATCTGACATTTCCTCCTGGGTGGGGGTGCAGCATGTACCTGAGCTTGCAGTTGAGCCACCTGAGCTGCCAACAAAGTGAGTTGCTGAGTGAGCTGAGCATTCTCGGCACGTAGCTGCTCCATCTTAGTAGTAAGGGGTGGGAGGCTGAAAGCAAACTGTTCTGAACCAGCCTGCTACCGGCCTTGCAGAAAGGCAACCCCTGTACAAACGGCAGAGGCTGGAGAGTGTCTGAGGCTGGAAGGCGTCTGCCAAGTTTAATTCACAAGCAAAACAACAGAACATGAAACGAGATACCGGAACTGTGATCCTCAAACGGAACGGTTGCTTTCAGCAACCAGCCCTTCCCCAAACACTCCCTTTATTAGAGTTCAGGGCGTGGCCTCCCTGTGCCTCCTTCCGAGGAGTCCCACAGCCTTTCTCTGCTTGTTCCTGCTTGACTGCCTCCTGCGTCGGGCATCCTTGAACAGGGCCAGCTGTGGGTCATCATCATCCGCACTGTTGGGCTCGCGCAGCTGAGAAGAGGGCCCTGGCTGGGGGCTCTGCGAAGCCTCCAAGCCATCATCAGCAAGTTCGTCTCCAACACCCTCCTCCTCCCCCTCGTCTGAGTCATCCGAGACATCCGAGCCGGCTGCCGGACCCACAGGCTGGCCCTGAATCACAACAGGAGTTTAACAATTATCTGTCGGACAAAATCACTCGGATTCGGACCGGTCTGGACTCTGACTGGGCAGAGTCTGGCGATCAGGACGCGGGTGGTCTTGTCGATATCACTTGGGAGGAGTTTGATTCTGTAACTCCGGAGGAAGTGGACAGGATTATGGGGAGACTGAGCTCCACCACATGTTTATTGAACCCGTGCCCTTCCTGGCTGGTTTATGCAGCCCGGGAGAGGACACGCAGCTGGTTCCAGGCAGTTATATCAGCTTCTTTGAGTGAGGGTAGCTTCCCTGCCGTCTTGAAAGAGGTGGTGGTGAGGCCCCTCCTCAAGAAGCCTGCCTTGGACCCAGCTGTATTGAACAACTTCCGTCCGGTCTCCAACCTTCGCTTTCTTGCGAAGGTTGTTGAGAGTGTGGTGGCGCATCAGCTCCCTTTGGTCCTGGATGAAGCGGATTATCTAGACCCGTACCAATCGGGTTTCAGGCCCGGGCACAGCACGGAGACGGCATTGGTCGCGCTGGTGAATGATCTCTGGAGGGCTCGGGACAGGGGTCATTCCTCTGTTCTAGTCCTATTAGACCTCTCAGTGGCTTTCGATACCATCGACCATGGTATCCTGCTGCAGCGTCTCAGGGGATTGGGAGTGGGAGGCACGGTTTTACAGTGGTTCTCCTCCTATCTCCAGGGACGCTCGCAGTCGGTGTTGACAGGAGGGCAGAGGTCGACCGCGAGGTCTCTCGTTTGTGGAGTTCCTCAGGGGTCAGTCCTCTCGCCTCTCCTGTTCAACATCTATATGAAACCGCTGGGTGAGATCATTCGTGGCTTTGGAATTGGGTATCATCAGTACGCTGATGATACCCAGCTTTTTCTTTCTACCCCAAACCACCCCAGTGATGCCCTCAACGTGATGTCCCATTGCCTGGAGGCGGTTCGGGTCTGGATGGGGAGGAACAGACTTCAACTCAACCCCGACAAGACCGAGTGGCTTTGCATACCTTCATCCCGGGTCTATTCGGATATTCCATCTCTTTCTATGGGGGGTGAATTATTACCCCCCGTAGATAGGGCTCGCAACTTGGGAGTCCTCCTAGATTCGCGGCTTACCTTGGAAGATCACATGGTGGCTGTGACTAGGGGGGCTTTTGCCCAGGTTCGCCTGGTGCGCCAGTTGCGGCCCTATCTAAGCCGGGATGATTTATGCACGGTCACTCACGCGCTCGTGACCTCTCGTCTAGACTACTGCAACGCTCTCTACATGGGGCTTCCCTTGAGGACCACCTGGAGGCTCCAACTGGTACAGAATGCAGCCGCGAGAGTTGTGTTGGGAGTCTCCCGATACTCCCATGTGACACCTCTGCTCCGTGAGCTGCATTGGTTGCCAGTTGTGTTCCGGGTGAGATTCAAGGTGCTAGTAATGGTGTTCAAAGCCCTCCATGGCATGGGGCCGGAGTACCTCAGGGAACATCTGCTGCCGGCATCAAGCTCCCTGCGCCCTGTGCGTTCCCACAGAGAGGGCCTCCTCAGGGTGCCACCGGTCAGAGAATGTCGACTGGTGGCCCCCAGGGGGAGATCCTTCTCTGTGGGCGCCCCGGAGCTATGGAACCAGTTACCGGTTGAGCTCCGGACGGTGCCCGATCTGCGCTCATTTCGCCGCGATCTGAAAACATACTTGTTCGAGCAAGCCGGCCTGGCCTGAGGGGGGATTGGTGGGGTTTTTTATCATTTTTATTGGGGTTTTTACTATGTATCAATTGTATTTTAATCGGGCATGTATTTAATTATCTTTTAGTTTTTGTAAATTTCTGTGATTTATTCTTGCCCTGTACACCGCCCTGAGTCCTCCAGGAGAAGGGCGGTATAGAAATATTAATAAATTAAATTAAATTAAATTAAATATATGTATATGTATATGTATGTATGTATGTATGTATATATATATATATATATATATATATATATATATATATATATATATATATATATATATTTATATATATATATATATATATATATATATATATATATATATATATATATATATATATATATATATATATATATATATATATATATCACACACATACACACACATACACACACACACACATTTAAATGTGGAATTTCCTGGATGTGCCAATGGGCTGCCAATAATTTGAATGCCTATCAGAATTAATGTTTTCAGCAGATTCCAGTGTTGCTCCCTTATCTCTTTCCTCTTGTAGAAAAGATCAGAGCCAGCTTCTTGGCATAACAGAATAATTTAGAATAACAATTAAGAGACTCATATATCAAAGCTGTGTTATATTTCAAAGAATGCCCTTTACTATCTTCACACTTTGAATGATATTCCCTCCTCTATCTCTTTCATTAATTCGAGTTCTCATGCAAAGCAATTCTGCCTACATTTTGGGATCTCTGCTACTCATGTCTATGCTCACATGCTCAGACTGCCTTTGATCAACTTTCTATGAGATCTGTATAAACTTGTGCCATTTGCTCCTGTTTACTTGACTGCAAAAGCCCTGTGACTGACAGCAACCTGCTAGTTTTAGAACTAATAAAATGACTCTTTAGTTATTGGTGAGTTTCTTTAGCTGAGTTTTCACCATAGATTACATATTTCTTTTTAAAAAGTGGGGAGTACAATTCTATATTTCTGGGTCTAATACAAGCAGGTTCATAACATCCACTATGAGCCACGATTTTGCACCAGACCTATCTCTGCCTATGCATAAATATAAATATACATATGCACCTATACATAAGTATACTTCTGGTCACTATCATGATCTATGATGCAGAATCACTTACAACATTAAGTTGGTGCCATTTAATGGGTTTTCTAATGTCAGGTAATGTATCTCCATGGAGACTTCTAAAACAACTTGTCTCCATCTTTCATTAAGTGCTTTCAGTCATGTTTTAGTTATAAAATGTTTTTATTTCCTATATCTTCTTAAATGCCATTGTGTTTTGTGGCTGGATAATTCTTTTATAAAGCAATTTTTCAGCAGTTTAATTTGTAGTAGAAAGACTTCCAGGGAAGCAGAAAGCTTGGGAAGCAGTATATATTCAACTACCTAGATATAAATGAATATGCTTGTGTTTCAAAAATTCAATCAACAAAAGCTTATGTTTAATATGCAATATAAATATATAATATAAACATATTGCTTAGAGCTCTGATTCTATTTGATGAAATATAACAACAATCTAAAACTAAAATATTTATACATGTTAGATAGTGAAAATGAATAACGAAAGCTGAGGGAAAGGTAAAAATAGATTTTTTTTCTATTAAGACACTGAGGGCTCCGTTTCCTGACAAAATTCTTGGACTGACACCTATCCAGAATAACTCTGGAACCTGACTGGGTGCCACCACACAGAAGATATTCTACATTCCTCACTACCACCATCTTTCAGGTGTGATATAGACTGTGGAGACACATGGAAGAGAGAGATATGCTAATGTCTCATGTTTCTCTTTGTGATGATAAACACCAGCCAATATATTAGGTTATGTGTGCGTGGTTAGTTGGGGAGGACCAAGTATGATGTTGTTGGAATATTCTATAGCATACATATTAGAATATTTTATTTGAGCATTTATACTTTTGTTAAAGCCCAAACATCACATCTCCTTTCATTTTCTTTAAGATTCCTAGGCTTTCTTACATTTCATTGTTCATAGACCTGAAACTAGTTCACCGAGGGAAGTAAGATAATGTGTACATCCCAATAGTAGTTTCATCTTAGATAAGTATTCTCAGGAAACTTGGAGACCCTGGCAAAGAAGGAAGGAAGTTCCTTATATGAAATAATATGACCAGGTAAGGGAGTGGTATTCCTAGTTGTATGACACGTGTGAGTTCCAGCACCTTTTTCTTTTACAAAAAAAAGCACTGGTTACTGCCATCTGAGCTGGAGCCAGGCTCTGTCAATAAGAGCCATGGATGGAAACCTGTTAAAAGGCTGTCAGTAAAAAAAGGAGGCAGTTGGGAAAGAAGGCTGAATCTGGCCAATGTATCACAAGGGTCTTTTTGTTGGGCAATAGGAGAGAAAAAGCTATATTGAGAAAATAAATGGATATTCCTGAATATTATTGACTTTCCACGATTCAAACTGAGCACCATGCAGCATCTCCTTTCTTTTACCACATTTTGAGAAACAACGCCACAGAGTGAGATTATAGGGTGTTTCTAAGTGCCCCAAATGCCTGTTTAGTGCCTCAGAAGTGAAGCCCAGAAGTGGATTTAATGTTTTTGTTTTTTTCAGAGTCTTCCAACAAAGTCCAATAGTGCACCACTGTTGAACACTTGATGTATCAGTCTCAGGAAGAATTCATCAGAGTAAAAAATGATTTTGGAAAGGTTAAGATAGATTTATGAATGTTGCTATGGCAGGAGTTCCCATTTGCAAAATGGCCACAATGGTGAATGTGACAATTTCAAAACAACCATTTTCAAGAAGACAAATTTGTGATGGTTATCAGGAAGGACTTTAAGGAAAAGGCAGAAATGGGATTTAATCTCTATAGCATTAAGTTTTGGTTTTTTTAACAAAACTTTTTTCTGTTTCAAAACTAATTTCCCAGAAAGGAGGCTGACATCAATCAATAAAAAGCAACTTAGCTAGGAAACCAAAGGCAGGGTTTGGAGGGGTGGGGAGCAAACTAAGCCCAATTTATTTGTTCCTTAAAACAGAATAAAAATACCCATTTTAAAGAAGGCAAACGTAGGTAATCATAGACGTTCACAAAGGAAAAACACTAGAAAGGAAAAACACTAGATAGAACCGTGCACATATACAAACACTAACACATCCACCCACACAGACACAGACACCTACACAAAATCTTAAGCAAAATACATCTGCACACTATAATAAAAAACTAGGTAAAATCACTCCCCGTGACACAAAGCCAATTTAGACAGATGACCCATCCAACAATATGCAATTATTCATGCAATCTAGGACCTGCATGGTCTTTGGCCAAAATTGAATTCCCAAGTAGAGAAGAGTAGTAAAATGCCTGGGGCATTCCCATCCCATCATTCCATTTCATTCTGAAACTGGATATCTGGAAAGCTTCCATCACAGTCTGTCTGAATGTCCATTTGCTAAAAACGAAAAAGAGAGATTAGCTTTCACGGCTCATAAAAAAATTTGTGATGGGAAGAGGACAAAGGAGAATATAGGATCCCATTGACTGATAAGTCTGCTGTCAAATCAGTGCCACTGGGGATCGGAATGATATCATTTGTTGACTCTACTTCTAGTATCTTGAACAAGTGTCAAAATCACGGGGGATGGGGGAGAGATGGGGTTGGTCTGCAGCTGGCACATTTATTAGCTAAGATGATATAATGTCTGGTCAATTTTTCCCATTATTACTTAAACATTCTTCCCATTATATATCTTCCTTTTCATCTGCTTTGTATTGTAATTCTCCATTTATTTTTAGTAAAAAAAAACCTTTAGAGAATTATTTAGTAAAAAAAAATAAATTCAATCTTAGAAAGTTTAGGTGAACAGTCTTTATTCTTAGAATCCTCTTTGTAGGTTCATCAGGCTCAGGTTCAGGTTTTGGGTTAATTCCTGATATGCATAAGTTGTCTCATGTTTACATTTATTTAGGTGGGATTTTCCCCTGCCCTCAATATTGACCCTATGGTTAGTTTCATGGGCATGTACCTCTTTTAAGTAGCCACATACTCTATACAAGACCTTTCTCTCTATTCTGATCCTTTAAGATGTGCAGTCACTGAACATACCTTAGCCCTGACAGCTGCCCAATAGTGCTATTCTGGAAATTATACAAAACAAAACCTGCATGATGCAGTTTACAAAAACAGAAATGCCCAGAAGTGAAGAGATAGATCTGACGAGTCTTTGATTTTTCTCTCTGAGGCTGGCCATGAATTTTACGTACAGTGTTCTGCAAATAATCCAATCACATCTGTCTTCTACTACATTCCCTAAAAAGGAAGTAAAAGGGATTGTTGTATATTATCCTCAAGTTAAATTAGTCTCACTGATGAAAAGCCAAGTTGGTCATAGAGGCACTATGAAACGCACTATGTAATGTCTTGTTTGTATCTCTTGCCAATGCTTTGGCTACAAGTACCCCAAACCCATCCCCTCATTATCACTGCAAACTCGAGGTAATTCGACGAAATCTCATCCGTCATCAGGCTGGTGGCTTCAGCTTCGTTCTTCTGGGAGAAGAACTGTTTACTGTTTACTGTTTATATGTAAAATGTATATAAACAGGATAAAGATAAGGAATTGTAAAAATTACTGGGCAAATATTTCAGCATATCAAATCTTCCAAACTTTTATGATAGATAGCACAGTGATGGTTGTGTGCTACAGACCATTGGGGACATCATTGCTATCTAAGCCAGGGTCACTGCATTTTATGACCTCCCAAAAGTTTGCAGAGACCTATCTGGCACATAGGAATGAGGGCTAAAGGCACTATAAATTGTACAGCTAGCTGTCTGCTCATCCTTCTTGACCTTTCAAATCTTATTTTTTTTAAAAAAAAGACTGATTTTTCCCCCACTGTGTAAACTCATTTTCAAAACAAACACGCAAACAGAGTAAATATAGAAGATCACTTCATCTTAATTAGGGAATGAAAATAAGGCATTATGTTTGATATTTTTGAAATTTTAATCCCATATTGAAAAGGTGACAAATGAATGCTGTTTCTGGGATTTAAGGGCATCTTTACCTCTGGAAATTGCAGGAAACAGATGCCTCTGATTTGGAATAAGCATTTACAGGGCTTTTGCTAGCTAATGGGAACTGATTGTCTGTACCAAATTGCCTTTAACAGTTAAAAAGGAAAAACAAATCTTCTGCATTTAAATAGAAAAAGGAACATCTCTCTCTCTCTCTCTCTCTCTCTCTCTCTCTCTCTCTCTCTCTCTCTCTCTCTCTCTCTCTCTCTCTTCACACACACACACACACACACACACACACACACACACACACACACACACACAGAGAGAGCATTGGAATTTTATGTCATGCTATTTAGTCCAGATGTCTTGTTCTCTACCAGAGTTCCTCCCTATTATATTCCAGCCCCACCATGACAGATGGTTAAGCAACAGTACTGCAGGAAAGGATTTGTTCAGCGGGATGGGGGGTGGGGTGGGGCTTCCAAGAGCAGCCCTGATAAATAGGATTTTCCCTGGTCTTGGAAAACTTCCAAGGTGGTACCTGAAAAATACCACTCATGTATCCTTTTGCTAATCTGACATATTCTGCTTTACAGTTTATAGTTTACTCTTTACAGCCTCCAGAAACTGGCTGTGTAAGCTACTTGAAACTAATTTTTTTCCCGTACAATCATGCCTAAGGTCAGTGATGAAGATTACTGTAGAAGTCTCTGGATGAAGAAAGGTTGGGTTGAGATCAAAATAAAAAAGTAGGAAATAATTCATAAAGCAACATTTACAGAGGCAAAATACACAGGCTGAAAGTACTGAATACTTTCAGTCCTGCAGAATTCTTAGGAAGGACCCAAAATACAGACTCTGGAGATTAATTTAAGGAATGGTCTGTCCAAGGTGCTGCACGTTTTACCCACCACATTCTTGCCGGAAAGCAAGACCACGTGAGTTTTACAGAAGGTCGTTGCCCCACCCCCACCCCCATATCTTTAGGCTTGATATGTGCAATCAACCCTTGCTGGGACAATTAATATTCTTTCCCCCTCTCTGGTCATGGCAGCATTCTCCCTTCATGGCAGGCTCAGTGGAAGGGACTGCAGCAGGATGTAGATGTTCAGGGAGTTGACAGTCTTGTGTGGAAGGCTTGTATTATGTTTTCTGTGGCCTACGGAGTTCCTCTTGCTTAGAGAAAATGGCAATTCTCTCAGGAGGCAACATACATGCCAGCCCTTTGACGTAGTTCAGACGAAAAGCCCAAATCATGAGTACTAACACTGTCTTTATTATAAGGTTACAGAAACCCCCCATCCCCTTCCTTTATGTCTATGAAGGTTCTCAATCATCCAGGTCATGGTTGTCCCAAAAGTGCTTTTCCAAAAGGCAACTGGACTTTCTTGGGTTTTTTTTTCCCTTGAAGACGTTTTGCTTCTCATCCAAGAAGCTTCTTCAGAACAGTATAAGAAGAGAAATGTTTTAAAGAAAAGAAACAAAACAAAACAAAACAAGGAAGCCTTTGGTACACCCCTCCTTTACTTTTAGTTTCCAGAAAACTTGAGAGGTCCTCTTTTGAGGCATTTCTTGTTATGTATTAAGCTTTATTGCAACACCTAAAGCTGTGTATAAGAGTCACCACCAGGAGGCGTTGAACTGTAACTGTTTTGGCGGTAAGCATTTCAGCGGGAAACAGAAGTTCAAACCGATTGGTTGGTTGAGTACCTGGCCAGGTACTGGCCAGGTATATATATAAGAGTGCAGGTAGCCCCTATTCCCCAGTACAGTCACTTCACCTAATAAAGAGCTGCTATGCTGTACTCATCGTCTCGGTGTCCTTCCTGCTCTCCAGAACCCACAACACAACATTTCTCATGCCCCTTTTTCCTTTTGTGGGCTGAAATATCGTTTCTGTGATTGTTGTATAGGCTGTGGTTCTTCCTCCTGTCTCTTAAAATCGTTCCTATATACCATTTCTGTACAGAAGTGATAGTTTTAGAGGAAGGAAGCACTCAGCAAATAAGTGGAATCCCTCCTGAATTCCAAGGCTGAATAGATAATCATTGAAAGTATGTCTACCGGTTGCCACTTTTTTTAATGATGATGATTCTTTATTTCTTTCTCTATGGGTTTCTCTTCACCTGCAAAGTGCACAGGGAGATGGGGTATTTAAGAAGCATTTCAGTGAAATTTAGATGCTTTTCTGGTTGTTTAGGCATTACATTAAACAAGAAGATGTCTTTATTTCTATACATAACACATTACTTCAAAGTGCCCCTATTTTGCTCAACATTTTAGAAGTAAAACCAGCCAATGGGTTCAGAGTCAATAATATGGGTGGGGGCAGAGTTAGGAGCTGTGTGTCTGTGTGAATCAACACAGTGTTTTATTCATTTTTTGTGGTATGGACTCCATTCTTATGGGATTAGAGGCATCTTTGAGTACTGTCATAAATTGTGGTTTGTAATACCTTCTCAGCTCAGGTTGTGCTGGATCAAAAACAAGGGGTTTAAACCAGGGCTTTTCAACCTTTTCACCCATTGTACCACTTTTAGGATATGGCAATATCCGAGTACCAGTGGTCCCTTTGCAAGGTGTCAAAAACTTGATGACCCCCCACAAAAAGGAAAAAAGTGATAAAGTGCAGGTAGTTCTCAGCTTACAACAGTTTGCTTAATGACTGATGGAAGTTACAATGGCACTGAAAAAAGTGCCCCCCAAGCCACAGCTGAGCAAGACACCTGCCTTCCCACCCGGCAGCTCTCTTCCTCCTGTCTGAGGTTTTCATTCTTGTGAGCATTTCTGTTGAGGATTGGCAGCGGGGGTGGGGTGGGGGGTGTTTTGTTTTATTCCCCCCATCTGCTGGGAGGTTGCAGCAGGTTTTGGTCACTTCACATGACCCTGGGACACTGTGACCATCATAAATATGAATCAATTGCCAAGCATCTGAATGTAAATCACAAGACCCTGGAGATGCTGCAACATTCCAGCTAATCGGCACTTCTTCTGGGCTCAGAAGCACCAGGATCAGCACCAAGCTTCAGCTGGAGCCTGGTGCTGATCCTGGTGCTTCCAGTGAGCTCTGACAGCCCCGAAGAAGCGCTGATCCTGGCGCTTCCGCTGACCCCTGACAGCCCTGCAGCTTCAGCCATCTCTCACTCAGGCTTGTGTGGTGCTGCCACAGGTTCAACTCATTCCCCTTCCCCACTACCACTTTTCTAGGATGGTCGTGTACCACCTGCCAGGTGCCAATTTACCACAGGTGGTACCTGCACCACTGGTTGAAAAGCCCTGGCATAAACAGCCAGTGGGCAAAGGAAGGATAAATTGAACAGAGATCTTGCACAACTTGTGCTACTTAAACATTTTCCCTGTCGAAAATCTCATCTGCATATTGAATAAAATAAGTTAGTTGAAAGGCTGTACAGAGTGACGTGAAACAAATAGACACCAGCTATCTACTGATTCAGTCATAACTTCTTGAAAATGGGACAGAGAAGAGGATTTTCATCAGAACAAATAGCACTAGATAACAGAATAACAGAGTTGGAAAGGGACCTTGGAGGTCTTTTAGTCTAACATGCTGCCTAGGCAGAAAACTCTACAACAGTTCAGACAAGTGGTTGTCCAATCTCTTCTTTAAAACCCCCAGTGTTGAAGCACCAACAAATTCTGGAGGCAAATCGTTCCACTGATTAATTGTTCTAATTGTCAGGAAATTTCTCCTTAGTTCTAGGTTGCTTCTCTCCTTGAATAGTTTCCATCCATTGCTTCTTGTCCTGCCTCTTCAGGTGCTTTGGAGAATAGATGGAAACCCCCCCCCCCTTCTATTGGAATACTGCTATCAATTCCTCCCTAGCCCTTCTTTTCATTAAATTAAACAAACCCAATTCCAGCAACCATTCTTCATATGTTTTAGCCTCCAGTCCCCTAATTATCTTTGTTGCTCTTCTCTGCACTCTTTCCAGAATCTCAACATCTTTTTTACATTGTGGTGGGCAAAACTGGATGCAATATTCCAAGTGTGGTTTTACCAAGACATTATAAAGTGGTGCTAACACTTCACATGATTTTGATTTTATTCCTCTGTTAATCCAGAATAGGATTGTGTAGGCATTTTTTGGCAGCTGCAGCACACTGCTGGCTCGTATTTAAGTGAAGTCACTCTATTTAGGAGCAAACCACACTGCTAGCCCTGTGTATTTCTTAATCATCTATATTGGAGTCTCTTTGCCTTAATTAGCTGACAGCATGTCAGTTAAGCCAAGGTTGTCCTCCAATTGGGCATCATAAAGCTAATGTGCTCTACTAATAAGCATCCTGAGGCATGTGGTGAAAAATAAAAGTAAGTAATTTGATTACCAGGAAATAAGTCAGAGTTGCTGCTTTGATGACTTTTTGGTTTGTGATGAAATACATTTTAGATCAAAATGAGAAAAGAATTGGAAAAGGAAGGTTAAACTTGCCACTGGTTTACATACTGCATATGCAATTGTCTGACAGATTTAAACTGGATAAAATCAGTTTTTGAAGATCAAAAAATAGACTTTGAAGAACAGTTTGTGAGCCTCTTATTGTAAATGTTTATAAAATGTTATTGAAATTTAATCTTGAAGATGAATATGTGAAAGATTGTATGGTTAAATGGGCTACAAATTTTGGTTATATTATGCTTGGTCAATGGGAAAATATGTGGACACAAGGTTTGAAATGTATGTTAAATTATAATTAGCCATAAAATGTTTATAAAATGATGTATTGATGGTATTTAACTCCTGGTAATTTATCAAAGATGTATAAGTAAGTCTCAAACAAATGTTGGAAATGTAATAAATCTGAAGGTACTTTTATCACTTTTGGTGGACATGTAAGAAAGCTAAGAAATTTTATGTTGGTTAAATTTGGAAAATGAATGTAATATTGAAACCTGAAGATTTATTTTAGGAATGGTAGATAAACAAATGAAAAGAAAACATGGGACTTTATTTTTATATATGACATCAGCAGCAAGATTTCTATGTGCCCAAAGATGGAAAGAGGAATATATAGCCACAATAGAAGAATGGATTTTGCTAGCTGACTGAAATTGACCATTTTGCTTGAAGACAAAAAGTTGATTAAATTTTTGACGACTTGGAGACCACTGTTAGATTTCTTACAAAATAAGGAAAAGACAATTGGACTTTGATCTTACAGAACTACAACAGTACTTGTTCTTAAAGATTGATACTATTCATTTAAACCTAGAGAGAAATTGTCATATTGTTATTATTTCTGTACTACAAAAGATCACAGGTTATTTTTGTTATATATTTGTTTGATATATTTTTATCACTTTTATCACTTGGGTTTTATAAATCGGTCTTAACTTTTAATCTGTACTAATTTATTACGGGCATTGCTGTTTAATTACTTTTTAATAATTTTTAATTTTTGTATCTTGTTTTTATTATGTATTGCCCTGTTCACCGCCCTGAGTCCTTCGGGAGAAGGGCGGTATACAAATTAAATAAATAAATAAATAAATAAATAAATAAATAAATAAATAAATAAATAAATAAATAAATAAATCTTCTCCTTCATTCTCTTCCCTTCTTTCCTTGTATGTTAATTTGTATTTTAAAGTTTGATTTTGAAATGGAATATCTATCTATCTATCATCTATCTATCTATCTATCTATCTATCTATCTATCTATCTATCTATCTATCTATATCTATCATCTATCTATCTTTTACTTATCTATCATCTATCATCTACCATCTATCCATCCATCTGTCTGTCTGTCTGTCTGTCTGTCTGTCTGTCTGTATCTCTCTCTCTCTCTCTCTCTCTCTCTCTCTATCTATCTATCTATCTATCATCTATCTATCTGTTAAGTCGTGGGCTCTTGGGAGCAGGAATCATGACACGAGGCTGAGTACAGAATAACTCATGCTTTTATTCTTGCTGGAACTGTACTGAAGGTTTGGGCCACAACCAGCCACAATATATAGACTAGCCCCTAGGCGGCAGCCAATAGGATTGAACCCACTCTTGCCGCCTGGGCTAACCAATTGCAGGACTGGAGACAGCTTGTCTGGGTTGCTGGAGAGCCATTAGCCTCTCCAGCAACGCACGTGGTGTAACACCACAAGCCCAATACATAACACATCTCCCCTCTTAGATCAGACTATGACACCCTTGAATAGTCTTAACAGGTGTCAAGACTTATTAATCAACTCCCAACACTGTAGTGATAATAATAAAATAATAATAATAAAAACTATTAAATCATAAATTCACTGTGGCTACAATGACATTCCCCTTCATGGATTACTGCCTTGTCGTGGCGAAGGGGCTTGCGTAATTCAATGAAGCTATGAGCTATGCCGTGCAGGGCCACCCAGACGGACAGGTCATAGCAGAGAGTTCTGACAAAACGTGATCCACTGGAGAAGGAAATGGCAACCCACTCCAGTATCTTTGCCATGAAAACCCTATGGACAGTACCAAAAGGCAAAACGATATGACGCTGGAAGATGAGCCCCTCAGGTCGGAAGGCGTCCAATATGCTACTGGGGAAGAGCAGAGGGCTAGTACTAGTAGCGCCAGAAAGAATGAAGCGACTGGGCCAAAGCCGAAAGGACGCTCAGCTGTGGATATGTCTGGTGGTGAAAGGAAAGTCCGATGCTGTAAAGATTTTTTCTCCATAGGAACCTGGAATGTAAGATCCATGAATCAAGGAAAGCTGGACGTGGTCAAACAAGAGATGACAAGACTAAACATTGATATCTTAGGTATCAGCGAACTAAAATGGACAGGAATGGGTGAATTTAATTCAGATGACCATCAGGTATACTACTGCGGGCAAGAATCCCTCAGAAGAAATGGAGTAGCCTTCATAGTCAATAAAAAAATAGGAAAAGCAATACTGGGATACAATCCTCAAAATGACAGAATGATCTCAGTTCGAATCCAAGGCAAACCATTAAATATCACAGTAGTCCAAGTCTATGCCCCAACCACCAGTGCTGAAGAGGATGAAATTGACCGGTTCTATGAAGCCCTACAGCACCTTATAGAACTAACACCCAGAAATGATGTCCTTATCATCATGGGGGATTGGAATGCTAAAGTAGGAAGCCAAAAGATAACTGGAATAACAGGCAAGTTTGGCCTTGGAGTACAAAATGAAGCAGGGCACAGGCTGATAGAATTTTGTCAAGAGAATACGATGGTCATAGCAAACACTCTTTTCCAACAACCCAAGAGACGGCTTTACACATGGACATCACCAGACGGTCAACACAGAAATCAGATTGACTATATGCTCTGCAGCCAAAGATGGAGAAGCTCTATACAGTCAGTAAAAACAAGACCAGGAGCTGACTGTGGCTCAGACCATGAGCTTCTTGTTGCAAAGTTTAGGCTTAAATTAAAGAAAGTAGGGAAAAGCACTAGGCCAGTCAGGTATGAATTAAATCATATCCCTGTTGAATATACAGTAGAGGTGACAAATAGATTTAAGGAATTAGATCTGATAGACAGAGTGCCTGAAGAACTATGGACAGAGGTTCGCAACATTGTACAAGAGGTAGCAACCAAAACCATCCCAAAGAAAAAGAAATGCAAGAAAGCAAAATGGCTGTCTGAGGAAGCTTTGCAAATAGCTGAGGAATGGAGGGAAGCGAAAGGCAAGGGAGAAAAAGAAAGATATGCCCAATTAAATGCAGAATTCCAAAGAATAGCTAGAAGAGATAAGAATGCCTTCTTAAATGAACAATGCAAAGAAATAGAAGAAAACAATAGAATAGGGAGGACCAGAGATCTTTTCAAGAAAATTGGAGAGATGAAAGGAACGTTTAATGCAAAAATGGGCATGATAAAGGACCAAAATGGCAGGGACCTAACAGAGGCAGAAGAGATTAAGAAGAGGTGGCAAAATTACACAGAAGAACTATACAAGAATGAGCTTAACGTCCCTGATAATCACAATGAGGTGGTCACTGACCTCGAGCCAGACATCCTAGAATGTGAAGTGAAGTGGGCCTTAGAAAAGCTGAGCAACAACAAAGCTAGTGGAGGTGACAGTATTCCAGCTGAGCTATTCAAAATCTTAAAAGACAATGCAGTAAAAGTGCTACACTCAATTTGCCAGCAAATTTGGAAAACTCAACAGTGGCCACAGGATTGGAAAAGATCAGTTTACATTCCAATTCCAAAGAAAGGCAGTGCCAAAGAATGTTCAAACTATCGCACCATTGCACTCATTTCTCATGCTAGTAAAGTTATGCTTAAAATTCTACAAGGTAGACTCCAGCAGTATGTGGATCGAGAACTACCAGAAGTACAGGCAGGATTTCGAAGAGGCAGAGGAACTAGAGATCAAATTGCTAACATACGCTGGATCATGGAGAAAGCTAGAGAGTTCCAGAAAAACATCTACTTCTGCTTCATTGACTATGCTAAAGCCTTTGATTGTGTGGATCATAACAAACTGTGGCAAGTCCTTAAAGAGATGGGCATACCAGACCATCTTATTTGTCTCTTGAGAAGTCTATATGCGGGCCAAGAAGCAACAGTGAGAACTGGACACGGAACCACTGATTGGTTCAAAATTGGGAAAGGAGTCCGGCAAGGCTGTATACTGTCACCTTGCCTATTTAACTTATGTGCAGAGCACATCATGAGAAAGGCAGGGCTAGATGAATCAAAAGTTGGAATTAAGATTGCCGGAAGAAACATCAACAACCTAAGATATGCAGATGATACCACTCTAATGGCAGAAAGTGAAGAAGAACTAAAGAGCCTCTTGTTGCGGGTAAAGAAGGAGAGTGCAAAACATGGGTTGAAACTAAACATTAAGAAAACCAAGATCATGGCATCTGGCCCTCTCAATTCCTGGCAAATAGATGGGGAAGAAATGGAGGTAGTGACAGATTTTATTTTCCTGGGCTCCAAGATCACTGCAGATGGGGACTGTAGCCAAGAAATTAAAAGATGCTTGCTCCTTGGGAGGAAAGCCATGGCAAATCTAGACAGCACACTAAAAAGCAGAGACATCACCCTGTCAACAAAAGTGCGTATAGTCAAGGCGATGGTCTTCCCAGTTGCAATGTATGGCAGTGAAAGCTGGACCATAAGAAAGGCTGAGCGCCAAAGAATTGAAGCCTTTGAACTATGGTGCTGGAGAAGACTCCTGCGAGTTCCTTGGACTGCAAGGCGATCAAACCGGTCAGTCCTAGAGGAGATCAACCCTGACTGCTCTTTAGAAGGCCAGATCCTGAAGCTAAAACTCAAATACTTTGGCCACCTAATGAGAAGGAAGGACTCACTGGAGAAGAGCCTAATGCTGGGAAAGATTGAGGGCAATAGAAGAAGGGGACGACAGAGAATGAGGTGGCTGGATGGAGTCATTGAAGCAGTAGGCGTGAGCTTAGATGAACTCCAGAAGATGGTGGAGGACAGGAAGGCCTGGAGGAACATTGTCCATGGGGTCGCGATGGGTCGGACACGACTTCGCAACTAACAACAACAACAATGACATTAAACAATGTCTGAACAAGCTTACCAATGCAATAAGAGCTACAATGAAATTAAACAACGTCTCATGAACAGGCTTACATTGCAGTAAAGGCAGTTTCACAATGCACAAGTTTCTGTAGTTAGTGGTACAAGTTTTACAACACAATACATTCTTTTTAACAATGTAATCCGTGAGATATGCAAGAGGCTTGTGTGGCCTTGAGGAACATCATGGAGTTCCCATCACTTTGTGGTCTACCAACTTACCCAGCGGGCTGGGTAGACCCATGTCCCTTTGTGCTCCAGTGTCAAGGGGAATAAAAACGCTCTGGCTGGCCTCACCAGGTTGGCCCAGCCCAGAGTCAGTCTGTTCTGCAGAGTAGGCACAGTGGTTGCTGAGGTTCACCTGGCTCGCTTGGTCAGGTGTCCCATGTTGCACTTCCGTACTTCCCGGTTGATCCTCAGATTCCACCTCTGCTGAGAAGGGAAAACCCTGGTGGTTCAGGTGAGGGCTGTCTTGGCTGTAAGTTTGAGGACCTTGAGGGACTTATGCTGCAGTCCTCACTTAGTGACCATTCTGGAAACCTTTTCCTGAGTTGGTCGATGTGTCTGCTGACCAGTCGCTCTCCCTCCAACCCCACTTCATAAGATAGGGGTCCGGATGCCTTGGTTATTTGACCAGGAACCCATAAATTCCCGTGACCATAGTTCCTGGCCCAAACCCAATCACCCATGTGCAGCCCCCTCAGGGGTTTTGGTCTAGAGGCTTCTGTTGCCACTCTATCTGGATGCAAATCTGGATGCAACCTGTCCAGTTTAGTAACTAAACATCTCCCCAACATAGTTCAGCAGGACTTTTACCTGTAGCAGTGTAGGGCGTAGAATGCTGGCAGAGTAAAAAATCTGCCAATCTGTGATGCCAGTCACCTGTGACAATGCATATGAGTGTCTCCTTTGTTGTCCTCACCATGCATTCGGCTTGTCTATTAAAAGATGGATAAAATGGTGCAGATGTTGCATGTCAGATGAGGTTAGCTCTAAGAAAAGCCTGAAATTCAGCAGCAGTGAATTGGGCCCCATTATCAGAAACCAAAACATCAGGCAACCCATGTGTTGCAAAGAGTTTTCTCAGCACCTGGATGGTCCTAGCAGTAGTCATGTTAGGAACTGGAATTACCTCCAGCCATTTTGAATGGCTATCCACTACTATCAGGAAAAGCTGCCCCTGAAAAGGCCCAGCGTAGTCTATGTAAATCCTAGACCAGGGAGTATGCGTTTCCTCCCACCTATGAACTGGGGCCTGAGGCATTTCAGGCCTAAATTTCTGGCATGTATAACAACCATGGACTTGATACTCGATAGCCTTATCAAGGCCAGGCCACCAAAGGTAGCTCCTAGCTAAAGCTTTCATTCTGACAATGCCTGGGTGGCCTTCATGTAAGGAGTGTAAGACCCTGTCCCTTAGGGAAGTGGGAATTATGACTCTGTTCCCCCATAAAATGCAGCCTTTATGTACAGACAGCTCATGCCTCCTGACAAAATAACTTTGAAATTCAGAGCCTGGACTTTTGTCCAACTAGCCTGTGTATACCCAAGACAACACTCTACTCAGAATTTTATCTGTGGCAGTTTCAGCAGCAATATCCCCTGCATGGAGGGGAAACTCAGGGATATCCTGTATGGACAGTATTCTAGCAGCAGGAGCTGGATCAGGATCCATTAGTGGCAGTGGTAGTCTGCTGAGGCCATCAGCATGGCCCATTTCCTTTCCTGGTTTATGAATTAACTTAAAAATGTATGCAGACAAAAAATAGACCATCTCAACATTCTTGGAGATAGTATGTGGGGGGGGGGTTGTTTGTCTGTTGTGAACAGTCCCAACAGAGGTTTGTGGTCAGTGTAGACAATGAAATCCCTGCCATATAAGTAATCATGAAATTTTTTAACTCCAGCAACTATGGCCAGGGCCTCTTTGTCAATCTGTGCATAGTTGTGCTCAGCAGATGACAATGTCCTAGAGTAAAATGCAATAGGAACCTGTTTCCCATTTTTCTCTATGTGACTTAAGACTGCCCCTACCCCATAGGGAGTTGCATCACATGCAAGACATACAGGTTTAGACTCTATGTAATGAGTTACAGTGGACTTTTCTGATAGAAGAGCTTTCAAATCCTGGAAACTTTTTTTGTGTAAATTAGTCCATTTCCAA
Organism: Vipera ursinii; assembly: GCF_947247035.1. Classification (NCBI taxonomy): domain Eukaryota; kingdom Metazoa; phylum Chordata; class Lepidosauria; order Squamata; family Viperidae; genus Vipera; species Vipera ursinii. The sequence goes on along the minus strand of NC_139512.1, from coordinate 171,841,486 downwards.
GGGGCTATTTTGTCAAGATTCCTGTGGAGGGGCTCTGCTATTGCTGCCTTATGAGGTAGGAATGTGTGATAAAAGTTTAGGAGACCCAAGAATGCTTGTAGTTCTTTTGATTTGGGCCTAGAAGCCATTTTAATGGCCTTCACTTTTGAATCAGCGGGGTGAATACCATTAACATCAATGCGGAACCCCAAGAATTCTGTTGATGAGACCCCAATACTATACTTGTTTTTCTTTAATTTGATACCTGCTTTGTGAAGCCTCTGCAAAACAGCCCTGAGCCTCCTGGCCAATACTTCTGGGGATTCCCCAGCAATAAGAACATCATCAAATTAAGGGCAGTTGCCCTGGATACCCTTAAGTGTATGTTCCATAATCCCTTGGAAAATACCCGGTGCAACACGGACTCCAAACTGTAAGCGTTTGACTTTGAATGCCCTTCTGTGAGTCATGATCGTTTGAGCCATGGCAGTGGCCTCATCAAATGGCAATTGCTGATAGGCCTGTGCTAAATCAAGTTTAGCAAAAATGGTTCCCCCTTGCAAAGAGGCTAAAATATGGTTGACTACAGGAACCGGATAAGCGTGTTGTTTGAGGGCCTTATTTAATGTGCATTTATAATCTGCGCAAATGCGAACTTCCCCGTTGGACTTCAGTGGGGTGACAATAGGAGTTTCCCACTCCCCCCCATCAACAGGCTGTAACATGCCCTGTTCTACAAGCTTATCGATTTCGGAATCAATTTTGTGCTTTAAGGCAAAGGGGACCCTGCAAGGTTTAACCCTTATTGGAATAACGTTAGGATCTAACTTAAAAGAAATTGGCGGGCCAGTGTATGTCCCTAGGGTTGAATCAAAAACATCCACGTATTCTTCACATACTGCCATGAGGTCTGCAGTTTGTGTCCGGTTTATGCCAGTAATCTGAATACCTAGGGCATCAAAACAATCAAGTCCAATAAGACTCGTTCTTTGGCCCCCTACTACTATTACATCCAGGTGCCCCAAAAACCCTTTAAATTTTACTAATAATGTGGCTTCACCCTTAACCTTTACGTAAGCGTTCTGAAAATCTGTTAAAATGATATCTGAGGGTCTTAGTTTAGCCCAATTTTTACTGCGACTACACATGAAGTCAAATGTGTCTTGCGAAATGATTGAGACTGCAGAGCCAGAGTCCAACTCCATCTTACATGGAACTCCTTGTAGCTCTACCAAGAGCTTAAGTTTAGGCTTGAGGGGACGTTGAGCCCCGGTGCAGCAAACACTTCTCCGGCTTCTGAAGAATCCCACACTAACTGGACCCTGGGCCCCAGTACCTCTCCTAGTCGGTTCCTCCAACTGGTGTTTGGTTGGCTGGTCTCTCTGGCAGGCTCTGCAAACCACCGCAATGTGGCTGGTTCTCCCACAAGCTCTACATGTGGCCAAACAAAATCTGCAGTTGGCGCGAATGTGGTTGCCTCTGCACCCTTTACATCTTGGTAAGAGAACTGCCTTGTAATCGTTCTCTCGCTGGTGGCTGTTGCAGTGTTGCACGTTGGGTTGCCTTTGGAGTTTGTTGATTTCGGGTTCTTCTTCTTCTGACGATTCTCTGGCGCATTTGGTGACCTCAAGATGGGCCGATTCTTTGACTTTTGAAGATTTGGTGGGCTGAACTGTCTGCACTGTGCCCCTGGCAACTTCGTTGGCCATCACCTCGTCCTGTGCCTTGGAAAATGTTAAATTGGGTCTAGCAAACACTCTCTGCTGAAGGGTTCTGTCCTGAAGGCCACAGACGAGCCGGTCTCTTAATCGTTCTTCTAAGTTTGAGAACTTGCAAAGGTGTGTGGCCTGCCTTAGGCCCACAATAAACTCCGAAGCTGTCTCCCCGGGTAGCTGCACTCTTTGGTCAAATTTGAATCGCCATGCCATCTCTGACATCTTGGGCTGGAAGTGCCCGGTTAGCTTCTTCTTAAGGTATGTGTATGAGACTGCTTCAATGGGCATTGGTGCAAAAAGTTTCTCTGCTAGGTTGAAAGTTGCTGGGTCGCATACATAAAGCAATGTGGCGGCCTTCAGGCCTTCCTCCACAATCTGATTTGCTCTCAGGTAGTTATTTACTTGTGAAAGGTAAGACAGCCATTCTTCCGGATGCTTCACATCAAACTCTCTTAATTTGCCGACCTTCGGCATCTTCCTTCAGATTCCTGCATTTTTCGGATCCTGCTTCTAGGCTCAGGGAATGCATGCAGCTGCTAGTGTGGCTTACTAGCCAGCCTAGAGAGGGGGGGAATGCCTCTTCCCTCCGGCGTGCACTGCTGACCCTCGTTGACTTCAGCCCTTAATCAGCAAAGCAGGATCCCACCTTTTTCACCACTGTTAAGTTGTGGGCTCTTGGGAGCAGGAATCATGACACGAGGCTGAGTACAGAATAACTCATGATTTTATTCTTGCTGGAACTGTACTGAAGGCTTGGGCCACAACCAGCCACAATATATAGACTAGCCCCTAGGCGGCAGCCAATAGGATTGAACCCACTCTTGCCGCCTGGGCTAACCAATTGCAGGACCAGAGACAGCTTGTCTGGGTTGCTGGAGAGCCATTAGCCTCTCCAGCAACGCACATAGTGTAACACCACAAGCCCAATACATAACACTATCTATCTATCATTTACTTGTCTATCATCTATCTATCATCTACCGTTTGTCTGTCTGTCTGTCTGTCTGTCTGTCTGTCTGTCTGTCTGTCTGTCTGTCTGTCTGTCTATCTATCTATCTATCTATCTATCTATCTATCTATCTATCTATCTATCTATCTATCTATCTATCTATCTCACCCCTTCAAACATAGTTTAACAATTCTGCAACTTATTAGGCCTTCAATCAGTTAGCTTATTTAATGATCTTTACCATTTCTGAAAGATGAGCAGAGCTTTTCCAGCAGGGAAACACAAAAACATGATATAAAATAATTGTTGGATGCACCTGTATCTGCCATGTAGTTTTCCAGCATTAAAGCAGAGATTTGGAAGATTTCCACAAATGGCAAGGGCTTAAGCCTCTGTTTGTGTCCTATTCACTACATTTTTTGGCAATGAAGGCATGGAGACTCTCCAAATAGTACTTAGCTTTCCAACTGAGCAGGCAAATGTTGGCCTTGATTTTCCCAAAGTGAAATTAAATTGTTTGGCTAGAAGGGGAGGCTAAAAAGCTTATTTAATCAAGAGAGGTTATTGGTATAGAGAAGATAGAAAAATATTAACCTTCTCTTTATAAAAAATAAACACAGAACCTCCAACATGGGACCAGTAACAGAAGCTAATAGGTACTGGATTAAGACTGATAAGAATAAATAACTTCATGGAATCCATGCAGGTTAAAATAGAAGTAGGAAGTCAGCTGCTTGTGTTATATGTTGTGGGTCAGGATTATTTCCATTTTCAGTGAAAGGTGCTTGTTTGTGGCATTAGACGTATACAAATAAGATGCTGGTACTTACCTTTAAAGCCCTACATGGCCTAGGCCCGGGATATTTGCAGGACCGTCTGCTGCCGGAAATGACTTCCCATCGCCCAGTGCGCTCACACAGAGAGGGACTCCTCAGGGTGCCATCGGCTAGATAATGTCGGCTGGTGACCCCCAGGGGGAGGGCCTTCTCTGTGGGAGCACCAGCCCTGTGGAACCAACTCACCCTTGAGCTCCAGATGGCCCCGGATCTCCGGACCTTTCGCCGTGGCCTTAAAACATTCCTTTTTCATCAGGCTGACCTGGACTGACGACAGGGTTTTAAAAATGTTTTTTAATTTTTAATTGTTTAGTTTAACTTATTTATTGGGGCTGTTTATTTAATTTCTTTTAACTTTTGTATTGTTGTTTTTATTGTTGTTAGCCGCCCTGAGTCCTTCGGGAGATAGGGCGGCATATAAGTCCCAAAAATAAAATAAATAAATAAATAAATAACAATGTGGCAAAAGATATTATATATATATATATATATATATATATATATATATATATATATATATATATATAAAATATCTTTTGCCACATTGTTATTTATTTATTTATTTATTTATATATATATACACAAGTATGTAGATCTTGAGGTATCAGGGTAACATTTTGATGAAATCTCATCCGTCATCCTCAGGCTGGTGACTTCAGCTTCGTTCTTCTGGGAGAAGTGTGTGATAGTGGCTGTTTTTTCTTCCTTTTTCAACAGATAATGTTGAGATGCAAAAACACATTTCTACCTGGGGCTAAAATTCTCCACAGTTAAATTCTAAGAAAGCTTTGAACTCCCCAAACTGTATTGGATATTAACCATGGACCTGATGGAAAAAAAACATTGATGGATAATTCAGATGAGACAAAGTTGGTTCTTATCAACCAATAGCAGGCCAAGAAAATGTCTGCATACTCTCTCTCTCTTTTTCTTTCTCTCTCCCTCTCCCTCTCCCTTTTCCTCTCCCTCTCCCTCCCACTCTCATGTAAGTATAATTTCCTTAGCTTCCTTCAACCACCCAAGGTCATTTGGTCTATGCGTCCCTACTTTGCAGATAACACTTAAGAAATTTAAGGCTGTAATTGGGAGATGATTTTTTTTAAAAAAAATATTCCTTTTTCATTCACTCAATACCTGAAGTGGTAAGAGAGAAAGTAAAGAAGAAGAAGATTCCTTTTCATAACTGAGCAATATTACAAATATGCTAAAGAATCTTTACAACTGAATTCTTTACATTGCAAGAGAGACATTATATGCCACAGAGCTTCAGTAGCAAAATAGATAGCCCACTTGGCAAAGAGAAATAAAAATATATAACCTAGTTTGTAAATCAAATATACTTTAATAAATGTGAGTTTTAATTAATTCAACTTCACCTACTCTCTTTGTGTATGTCTCTCTTATTTCTCTCTCTTTCTGTCTGTTTCTCTCTCACACACAAACTGTGTTTCTTAAAAAAAGAATTTTAAGAACTCCACACAAGGAGTCTGAATTCCATTTATAGAGCTGATATTAACACACAATCGTCCTGCTTTAAGGATTTGGTTGTAGAGACTTTTAGATACTCTTTTTTTTAAAGTGTTCTAATTTTAAGAAGCTCCAAAAAATATCAAGGTTTAAAAATAAGATCTTAGTTAAAAAAATAACACAAAGTTATTAGCTCATCTTTTGCTTTTGAATAGACTTGTCATTGCCCACAGCTAGAGCAAAAGTTGGATTTCTGAAGTGCTCATTATAAGACAGCAGTCACTTTGCATGAAGCAAGTATTTAATGAATGTGAATTTTCTTCTTTGGACAGAATATATGTCAGTTATGGCTTGTCTATTCATTGTACGGAAACTCAGAAAATCTGAAATAGGAGCAAAGAAACAACTCTGTCTCCTGGCATCCAGAAAGGTTAGATTCGAAGGTTGTTACTTTTGTATTTTTCTTTTTTTAAAAAAATGCTGAGAGTATGGAAATTGGGGCAGCTTCTTGTGGTGCCCCACAAATATTCAGGCAATCTCCTTTGCAAACTTGCCTAGATACAAGTCTATCTAACGCCACCTGCTTTTGACTAAGTTATGAGGACTATTTATAAGTTAAGGTAAACTAAAATATGCCTCCATATTTTTAGATACAGATGTACACATGGACTTTCACTTATCCTTCCAATTCCAGTCTTTTCAGTTGACCAAAGCAGATCATCAGAGGACTTTTCCCTATACCAGCTCTTAGGGTATTATCTTTAAAGACTCATGACATATGAAAGTGTGACCTTGAGTCAGGAAATATCTGTATACCTATGGCTGTGTGCAAACTGTAATGAGAAATGAAATGAAGGCGGTATAGACAGCAATAATTACCTTATTGATCATGGTCCTTCACAACACCCTTATTTTGTTGTGTCAGTCACGAAGAAATACAACTTTATTAGCTTTGGGCTTCTGAGGCAATTGTTATTCCGACTTCTATGCCAGCAATTAAAGATCTTCTTTTTCACAGTCTTTTTCAGAATACACATCATGCAATGTTTTCACCTGACTATATCCTTTTTTTTGAAAAACAGCATTTAAATAACTATTAACATCCACCAGGGGAAAAAAAATATAATAGATATCCTGGCATACCTAGGGACAAATAAGTTATAAATATTGAGCTGCCAGAATGCCTGCTTGCAATTGCTTTTTTATCTGTTTATGCAATCTAAACCCATGACAGTACATCTGTGATAATATTGTGATCTTAAATAAAACATTTGCTTCAAGATGTTCTTCTGCATCTGTTAGATGTTTGTGAAATAGGTTGAGCTGTTGTTGTCTTTTCCCCACTTGCAGCTTTTCAGGTACTCCGGCAGACAAACAGCTAAAATAGAACAAAAAGCATAGAAGCAAACAAAAGAAAAAAAGGGAAAGAACTATATTGTATGACCACATACAGGAAGTCATTGAGCTTGAGTCTTTAAACACTTCCTTAAACCTTGACCACAAGGAATAATATTGCTTCCATTAGTAGAGACTTAAATAAAAAGAAGACAAACATTCATCAATCTAAACATTCACAGTAGATACTGTGTAGAACACTGAAGGACAATCTTTTTGTTGCTTCCATACCAGATAAAAGGATAGTTCTTCATATAGTGATATTTTAGATATATTATAGAAAATAATATTCACGTTTGCAGTCACCTCTCCTAAATAATGTCTGTAGTATTTAATATACCAAGGTTTCGCTAAATTGTCTCAAGAATTATTTATTTTTATTTATTTTAATTCCATTTACCTATATCCCGCCCTTTTCCGAAGACTCAGGGCGGCTTACAAGCTTAGCAGTAGCCTTCATTCTATGTATATGCCTGCTTATTAGGGCTTTCACACACACACACCCAAGCGGCATTATTACAAAGTCAGCTTAATTGCCCCCAACAATCTGGGTCCTCATTTTACCTAACTCGGAAGGATGGAAGGCTGAGTCAACCTTGAGCCTGGTGGGACTCGAACCTGCACTAATTGCAGGCAGCTGGTGTTACTTAAGGAGGCATTAGCCCACTGCTCCACCAATGTAAGCAGCATCCCTTGATTTTTAACCATTCATTAAGAAGAGATACTACAATTGTCTATTCCATACCCTAACCTGTGCCTTTGGTTGTTCATGAGAGGCAATATGTTTAAATTGTTTATTTTTAAAAAATAAAACATAAAATACCTTATTAGAATATGTTTTGGATGATATTAAATTTAATAGGTATTCAGGACTTTTAAATGCTGATAATGGTAGAGAGCCAGTTTGGTGTGGTGGTTAAGGCACCAGGCTAGATATCTGGAGATCATGCCTTAGGCACAAAATCAGCTGGGTGACCTTGAGCCAGTCAGCTTGTGGGTAGCAGGCAAGGGCAAACCACTTCCAAAAAACCTTGCCAAGAAAACTGCAGGGACTTGTCCAGGAGTCAAGACTGATGCAAAGGCACACAGATACAAATGCATCTGAATAGATTATGAAATCAAGAGAAGTTTTAGCTGAATACATACCACTTGCAATTCTAGACAATCAGATGCTTCTTGTTCAAAAAATTTAAAAACGTGACTGGAAACAAATGCCACGTTAGAGACTTTCTTGCATATGTTCAGCTTACACAAAATTTCTAAAAATCAATATTCACCTGTATTTTGCACATTTTGATTGTCCTTCAGAATGGGGAAAGGCTAGGAGCTATTTGGCAGCAAGCATGAATGCTAGTCATGGCTGGGATAAAATGGCCATAACTGTGTGCAGACTTGAACACAGTTATTAAAAGTATTTTCAGCCTTTAGTAAAAGGTCAGGACAAAATTGGTAGAGGAGAGAAGCAGCTTATTTGCTGAGACTAGTGCATGCTTGCCAGAAATAAGGTATTCACATAAGCTAGGCTTTTATAAAACCAGTTGAATAAACAGATAATTTGATTCAAACTGTGTAGTAGCCCTGACAGCTTGTTTAAATTAGTCATTTTAAATGAATGGTGAATTACCACTGGAGTGACATCCAGGCCTTCAAAACATGATAGTTCAGTAATAAATTTTAGAGAATCTGTATCCCTAAAGCCCTTTTGAGGAGGGATGGTAATATTGGTGAAAAGGTCAAAAATGTGGGAAGAAGAAATATAGACCTCAACATTTGTTTATATGTGAGATCATGATGAAATCAGATATTTTAAATAACCCCAAAGGGAGAGAGGAGGAGATCTCTCAAGGAAAGAGGGATGTACAGCCAGTTGTAATGTGTTTCCCTTTGTTTCCAAGAACTTAGAAGTGAAAGACTAAGTTATATCATCCATATGACCCTGCATATATGTGTCCTTGATCTGTCTCTCTCTCTCTCCCTCTCCTATCCAGATCTAGATCTAGATCTAGATCAATAGATCAATTTAATTTCTATCTCTATATAGAAGAGCCATGGTGCCACACTGATTAGAATGCAGTATGGCAGACAAACTTTGTTCACTGCTAAGAGTTCAATTCTGACCAGCTCAAGGCTGACTCAAACATTCATCCTTCATCATTTTACTGGTTTGTAAAATGAGGACCCAGATTGTTGGGTGGCAATATGCTGACTCTGTAAACCACTTAGAGAAGGCTGTAAAGCACTGTGAAGTGGTATGTAAGTGCTATTGCTATTGCTATATAATCTCTGTCTCTTAAGATACATTCAGTCAGCCCTTTAGGGATGACCACACCAATAAATAGACTCAGTGCAGACCTAAAAGTACTTTTATGACAACTGGGATACTTTTCTTCCATAAAGCAAGTGAAATATAAGTCCACCTATAAATCAGGGAAGCTAAATCCTGCTCTACCCATCATTATATGATATCGGTAATATAAATTCTGGAGAGATATCCTTCCCAAATGAAACTTTTTGATATCCTATCGGCCTGCTTACCATAATTTAATGCTATTTGTTATTGTTATTTATTCATGATTGAGATATATCTAGGTAACATATTTTTTAAGAAGTAATCATTTTTACATTTAATTTTCCCCATAAACTAAATGGGATTTTAACCATCATTTAATGTTGATAAGAAATTTGATATTTATATCTGCAAATAAAGTTTCCTTAGAATAATAATTTCCAGTTATTTAAAAGAATTCAAGCACCAAGTGAACCTTCAGGTTTTGCAGATTTCAGTGGAAATGTTAGAGCCTATAAAAAACTGTAAAATATTTTCATTGTGGATATATAAATTATATGAGAACAGAAATAGTTGAAATAAGTACACAGGAACTTTTTGTATCACTAGCTCTGATCTATAACTCTATTAGCAGCTTTGATCCATAACACTAAGAAACATAGTGCTGTGACAATTGGGAATTTGCCTTATGTTTTGGAATTGGCTCCACACTAATTTATCTATTTACTATTTATCACTATGGAGATGGATAACACTGTGAAGTAATGAGTCAGAAAGAAAAATTTGGGGGTAATTTCCTAAATACCATTAAGTCCTCATCCAGAATATCCTGATTCTAACTCTTTAGTATTTTCCGACTCCATTTCCTATAAATTGCTCACACTCTTTAATATATTTACTGTGGGACTGAAGTTTTGCATTGTAGTTATCATATGTCACATTTCCAGTGTTTACTTTTATATCAAGAAGTAAATGGAGAATTATGTAAGCAAGGAATTGGTTCATATTAAGAAAGGATTTCCTGTGCTAAGCTTACGGAAAAAGTTCCAAACAGAAAATGTCATTATCTGTTCTTGGGGCTTATTATTCATATGCTTTCTGGGAAGAGTAATAACATAAGATAATCTTTGCCAATGTGGTTATCTCTATCCCACCCACCCCCGTGTGTAGACCAACCACCAGAATTCTTCAGTCAGTGTGGCCATGGCAGCATAGCATGGTTATCCACGGAGCTGGGCCTAGTTGGTGTCAATATGTGTATTTCTGGACCAGTGCCTAGATGCAGTGAATCCTAACTGCATAGGATGGACACATTGAATCATGATGAAATGGAAATCTTGTGGATTAGTGATTTCCAGATATGGGAATTTGGAAATTAGCTTGTAGTAAATGGAGTTCAGAAACAGCAGGTACATAGTACTGAGATTCTTTTAGAATTATACTTGTCCCTGGAGGCTCAAGTTACCTCTATAGTCAAGAAAGCTTACTGCCATCTGCATCCTTTCTAGAATATACTCTGAAGGACCACACTTGTGTTTTGGTTGGAAGCTGCAGATGATACAAAAGGCAGCGTCCAGGTTACCAAGTGGGGTATCAGGCGACGTGCATATAAAATCTTGGCTGAAAAAAAATAATTGGTTCCCAATTAGCTATTGAACCAAGTTCAAGATTTGTTTTTGGGTATAGTAACCCAAACAATTTGGAACTAGAACACATTTATTATTACAGACCTGGCTGATCCTTAAGATGATCAGAGGAGGACCTGTTCCAGGTACCAGATTGACAGAGAACCAGCTGATGGTTACTGGTAGACTGGCTTCCTCTGTGAGAAGGCCAGGAAAACTATGAAATGTTTTCACACCTGAACTTTGAGAAGGGACCCTATAATTACACCTATTGAGGAGATGTTTTGATACAGGCTTTGGCAGGATGAATAGAGAATGAATGGTTCCAGTCCCTTTTGGTTTTCCTTTTCTTTTACCTTTTTAATCAATATATGATAATATGGTTTTCATTTATGGTTTTGTTTTGATACTGTAATGACTTTTACTGTAAATTGCATCAAGATATAGTTATATGGGAAGCACTAAAATAAGTTAAATAGCAGTAAAAATAATTACTAAATTTGGAAGATTGCCTAACTAAGGAAAGACAACTGAGAGTCTCTTGAAAGCTATGGTTGAATTTCAAACTCTTTTGCTTCTTTTCTGAAGTTCTGTTTAGTTATTTTGCAGTCTCCCCTGGCTAAAAGTTCAGTTTTCAGATCCCCATGTTCTGTGGAACCAGTTACTCATAGTCAAAAACCTTAAATTGGTTGAAATTACATTTTTTGTTCAATGAGAGAAAAGTGCATTTCCACTTCATCTTTCTCATCCTCCTAATCTTTATCCTCCTCTGACTGTAAAACTAAAAATAGAAATCAAAGGTCTGGATATTTTAATATGTTCATTTTTTTTAGCTTTTTCCAACTGTTCAGAAATGCTGTGGACACTTTGGCTAGTATCTTTATAGCTCTTGATATTCCAAAGATTATGTAGGTGTCCTTACAAAAGGTTTTCCATTAGTGCATTATTTCATAAAGGATAGAAATATTGACCACAATCCAACCAAAGCAAATACCTATATTCAACCTTCAAGCCTCTGCATTCTATGGGTAAATCCTATTGTCTTCAAAGAGACTTAATATGTGTGCACATACAATAAAAATGCACAAGGTTGCTTGTGAGCATTTTATGACACGTGACATCATTCACAGGACATCATTCATATATAATTTCCTCTGTTTCCCACTGATCATAGCTTTCCTTCCTCTCTGCATGAAACTTTGTTGTTTTGACTACAAGATAGCAGAATGTTCATCAGTTTGGATGACCTCTTGTGTTCCTGCATTGTTTGGATGAGGACAGAGAAAGGTTTTGGAGATTGGAACATATCACTATATCTGTCAACTTTAAACTGTGATTACACATTTTTGTTTTAATCATCATCATCATCATCATCATCATCATCATCATCATCATCATCATCATCGCACATCGCATGACTGGGCCTGGACAGCTATCGGATGCGGTCCCTATGTTTATGGGATTACTGGACTTTGGATTGGTAGTGGTCTAGCCACCGTGAACCAACCCATGCACCTCCCATGACCAATGATGAGAAGAAATTAAAAAAAATCCATACCGGATTGGTAGTCGCTTGGGTCAACAAGGATTGAGTCAGATGCTATGGCTCCTGGACATCTGCCGAAAAATGGGCCACAGGGCTCAGTTGTTACTGCTGGGGAACCAGAGCGTACAACTGTAAGGCAACTGGAACAAAAGCACAAAACCTGGACAACCAAAGAAAATCGAGAAATCATCCAATGCTACTACCAGGCAGAACCAACAGCCAGGGGATTTCAAAAAAGAATGATGCAACTGTGGAAGGAAAAGCACTCAGAAAGTGATGTAACCGAACAATGATTAATGGATCAAAGATGTTTCACCATCCGTAATAAAGTTTTTACAGATTTTTTTTTTTATTAATTTTCCAATATTACAATAATATCTTTAAAGGGCAAAGTGGTGTCTGGGTTACAATAGTTCCATTTCAGACAAATACATATTAATACAAATCTCCAAATTGTTGTAACCAATATTTCCTCTCTCTTGTTTCCTTTAATACATATTTTCTCTTATCTAAATTAACATACTTCTCATTTCTATCCATCAGTCATTTAATTGTTTTCTTATATTTGTCAATACTTTGGTATATTTTATATTTTAACATTCCATCTTTAAGACATCAAACACCTTATATATTTTTCCAGCTTTAATTTTACATTGATATTAAAATTAAACGTTTAGAGTTTCTCATTTTCATATTTCTAAATAACCTCCTTTCCCTTTACACAATTTTCTCTGATACCTAGTAATGTAAATATACTTCTTATTTATCTCATTTCCATATCAACAAGTTAGTAGTACAATATAAGAATGGTAGTCATTAGGATAACAATTGCAAGGAGGAGAAAGAGGAGGACAATACAATATTCTTATTTCTCATTTATAGTTTCCACATATTGAAAATTAACCAAAATTTCTCCCATTTTAACATTTAATAAATCCTTTCATGTCACTACATCCAAGTATATTAGTTACATTGTATCATTCTTAACATATATATATCTTAATCCATTTCATTTAAAGAGCTCAATATTTCAATGTTAGTATTCATACATCTGTGTTTTGTTTTCTTAATTGGTCAGTATCTACTCATCAAAACAAACTCTCGTAATCCAAGTACAATCCTGTCTATTTTGGTATTATCTATTTCAGGCCTCTTAAGTATGTCCATAGTTCTTCAATCTTATTCTTGCTTTCTTCCTTTGCCATGTCATTTTTCTTTTCTTTGCCTCAGGGTCATCAAAGCATTCTTGTGTTGTTATATCATATTGAAGTAGCCCTCCAGTCAACATTTTTGAAGGATTGAGGGGTCTGTTAACAGTGCCAAATCTTCTCATTATTTTCATCTCTTGATATAATTGTCTTGGACTGGATAAATTTTGTCTCACCTGTTTGTCATTTTGGTCTTCAAAAGTCTGTACTTGTTGAATAGTTAATTCTTCTGCCAATGTATTTGATTGTTCAATTTCTTCTGTTAAGTTCTGTCCCGATAAAATATTAGTTGTAGTCACAGTTTGAGTTTGTTTCTTCAAGATGCTTTCTAATTCTTCTCTAAAAGCTCTTATTTCATCACCAGCTGTAGAAAGGAACTGATAAGTTTGGTAAGATATTTCCCACATAGCATAGATTTGTTTTTGTAACTCTTCCATGGTGGAGATTCACATCTGGTGTTCTCCCTGTAACAGTTCGACTACGACTGCCAAAGATCCTAGGCAAACTTCACCCAGTATTCCACAGTAGCCTTCTGAAACCTGCCACCTCAGGCGCAACAGCTGTGGGGGAGGGTGGGCCTGGGCCCACCCAGGGCGATCATTATGAAGTCCAGGAGATCCTTGACTCCAGAGCTCGTCGGGGGGGCGTCCAATACCTCATCAGGTGGAAGGGATATCCTGTGGAAGAGGCGACGTGGGTGGGGGAGGCAGATGTTCATGCTCCTCGGTTAGTGCGGGCGTTCCACCGGTTGCACCCTGGGAAGCCGAGGGGTGGACGGGGGGACACCGCGGACAAGGTGGACGTTTGCTTACCTCTTGTGTCTTCCCCTGCAGGAGGGGCCCTGGTAGGAGGGGCGGCATGTCGCGCCCCGTGGGCGCGACACTCACCAGCGCCGGTTGCTCATCAGCCCATCAGCTGCGACGGCGGCCGAGCCGGTTGAGGCCGCCCGACAGCTGCACGACGCCCGGGCCGGTGGAAGCCCTGAGACACTCACCAGCGCCGGTTGCTCCTCCTCCTGCACGGCCCGGGAGAGCGCCTGGCGGCCTGGAACGACGGCGGCCTCCTCCTTCTGCCGCCCAGTTGCACGACGTCCGGGCCGGGCCGATTGAAGCCCTGAGAGTGCGCACGCGCTACGTGCACCCCGGCCCCGCCCTGCCAGCTACGGTGGCCTCACAGGACCATGAGGCCAACCCAAAAGAACGCTCGGCCTTTGCGGCGATGGCGGGCGGGGCCTTCGGCAGCGGAGCCCGTCTGCGAGAAGAAAAGACTGGGGGCTTGCCTGTACTGCAAGGGGAGGCCGGGCGGCAGGGCAGCGGTGGGTCCGTGACAGGAGGGAAGGTGCCGGGTACAGGGACGGGGGTGGGGGTGGTGGTTAGCGGCAATGGGGAGAGCGTTCGCGGGGAGATTCACCTGGGAGGGAGTGGGTGCCGGGTGACAAAGGGAGGTGTTTGGGAGAAACGGGAATTAAGTAGGGAGCGGGCGGAAGTGGGTGCGGTTGGGTGGGGCGTGGGTGTATACATGAAATGTGTATTTAAAGGCGTTGGATGCGGGTAGCAGCCAATGCTGGCTTTGTTCCGTTTGAAGATCGTTTGCTTTGCTTATTAAACCACTTTGGAAACTCAGCTTACGTCTCGGTTGCTTGAATTTCCTGCTCTCCGGACGAGGTTTGAGACAAGGTTAATCTTATCTTGTTTTTCTTAAATATTTTCTTTTTTCCTTTTTTATTAAAGAGAAAGTCACATTCCAAATTCAGCTTTAGCCACTGGGTGTCCCCCAAGTGCTTTGAAAGTTTTTTTTCTTTTAGTCTGTTTCTTTTTTCAATGTTTTTTTTTAAAAAACACCCCTGAGCTTGCTTGCCGCTTATTTGAAGGGTGGGTTGAATTCCCCCTCCCTCTCCACAGGGGGGAAGGTACTTAGCAGCTTATTTAGGTGAAAAGAAGAAGATTAAGGTATGAGAGGAATCTTACCCCTGTCTCTTCCACGCTGCTTTAATGTTGCCTGGTGGTAAGTTTGACTTTGGCTGTCTGCAGCCTAGTAACTGGCCATATTACTATGACCGGTCTTTCGTCCACCAGTTCAAAGGGAATGCAGGCACTAATGGGGGGGGGGTTGTGGCTCCCCTGTTTTTCTGCAAAAGCCCCTTCTTGCTGGTCACCCTTCCAGGGTGACTCTTCAGCCCTTTTAGGACTCCCCAGCAATGCGAAACTGGACATGGAAGATGAGAGTCATCCTCCAGACGTCCATGTCAGCTGGCTCGGCAAACTGGAAGCCAACATTTTAACTTCTATCCCATCCAGCACACTGTATGAAACAAACCAACTAATGTACAGTACAACCACCATTATAACTGCAGAATTGGGTTATAAAATGCCAAAAATAAACCCACTGGAACACCAAAGTGGAAAATTCGACTTGAAAATAAAACAAAAAAACTATGAGGAGATGTCAGCAAATTGAAATACTTGAAAGAAGGAAAACTAAAGAACGAAAAGCAGAAAAATAGTTTATACAAAAATATAACCTGGAAGAAAAAACAATAACAGAAATCATGGAAAACCTAAAACAGCGTGTAATAGCAACAACAAAGAAAATTGAAAGATATGAAGGATGAATAAAACAATATCGTGAAAACGTCCAGAAGAAACCAGCACCTCTTCTATTGGTCACTTGATGAAAATAAAGTCCAAACTACTGTTCTACCATGTAAAGAAAAAACCTTAAACTTTTGGAAAGAACTGTAGGAAAACCCAGTGGAACATAATAAAACTGCCTCCTGGATCAAAGATATCCAAAAAAACACCAACACAAAACAAAATGGAGAATATTGTAATAACCACCAATATGGTTACAAAACAAGTAAAGAAGGTCAAGAATTGTAGTGCACCTGGCCTGGATGAGCTGCATGGATACTGGTTGAAACACCTCACCAGCCTCCATCACCACATGGCCACCCGGTCTGAGGAAATGCTTCAAAATGCTACAAGTGAAGAATGGTTAATAGCTTGTCGAACATACTTAATAATGAAAGACCCTGAAAAAGCACAGAACCAAGCAACTACCACCCAATTACTTATCTGCCAACAATGTTCAAACTTTTTACAAGAATACTGGCAAATTCAATATTCAATCATCTGATGGAAAACAATTTATATTCCAAGAACAAAAAGGAAATTATAAAAAATCAAGAGGAACAAAAGATCAGTTGCTCATTGACAAAATGGTACTTAAAAATGCAAAATGACAAAAAACAAATTTAAATATGCCAGGGATTGATTACAAGGAAGCATTTGACTCATTACACCACAGTTGGATTAATACGTTTTTGGAAAACTTTGGAATCAGCAAAAACATCTGTACATTTTTGAAAGCAAATATGCAAAAATGGAAAACAGTTCTAACAGCAAATGGGGAGAACATTGGTGAAATCAACATCAGACGAGGAATCTTCCAAGGGGACTCACTTTCACCACTACTGTTCAACATCGCATTAATTCCATTGACAATAATATTACGAAACACAAAACTAGGATACCACATCTCAAGCCAGCATGGCAAGATAAACCATCTACTATACATGGATGACTTAAAATTGTATGCAAAAAGCCACACTGAACTTGAATGAATACTCAACACAGTTCAACTGTTTAGCAGTGACATCAGAATGGACTTTGGACTTGAAAAATGTGCTATATTATCCATGCAGTGAGGAAAAATGGGAAAAATAGAAGGAATAGAACTGGGAAATGGAATATTATGAAAGCATTAGCAAAGGATGATGGTTACAAATACCTAGGCATATTGGAAGCAGATAACATCTTGAATGGAAAAGTCAAAGAGTCAACACAAAAGGGGAGAGTCCGCAAAATACTAAAATCAAAGTTGAATGCTGGAAATATAATTAAAGCCATTAATACATGGGCAGTCCCAGTGATACACTACCCAGCTGGAGTTATCAACTGGACTTTGGCTGAATTGGAACACCTAGAGCAGAAAACGCATAAACTTTTGAATATGCATCACCCTCTACATCCATGAAGTGAAATCAACAGGTTGTATCTGCCAAGAAGAATAGGGGGCAGAGGGCTACTGCAAATCTACCAAACTGTAGAAGAAAAACAAAGCTTGAATGACTATGTAAATCAAAATTGCTGCAGGCTGTGAAAACAGAGAGCATTCTAAAAATAACAGAAACAAAGGCAGAATATAAGGAAAAACGGCTGGATGACAGATTAAATAGATGGAAAACCAAAGCTTTGCATGGACAGCATTTGAAAAACATTGAAGGAAAATATGATAACAACTTGACATGGGCATGGCTTAAGATGGGAACCATCAAGAAAGAAACAGAAGGCTTAATACTGGCTGCTCAAGAACAAGCACTACAAACTAAACCATGAAAGCAAAGATACAAAAATCTACTGACAATCCAAATTGCCGACTTTACAATGACAAAGTTTAAACTGTTTCACATTTAATATCTGAGTGCAGCAAAATCACGCAAACTGATTACAAAGCTAGACATGATTGAGTTGCTAAACTGGGCATTGTGTAAAAATTACAACTTGCCTGTGTCTGAAAAGTAGTGGGAACATAGGGTGGAAAAAGTTGTCAAGAATGAGAGGGTGAAGATCTTGTGGGACTTCTGAATACAGACAGATTGCCATTTGGAACACAACACGCCAGATATTGCAGTCATAGAGAACCGAAGCATACAGTTGATTGATATCGCTGTACCAGGAGATGCCAGAGTCAAAGAAAAAGAACTGGAAAAAATTATGAAATACCGCAACCTGGCCATCAAACCTGCACGATTATGGATGAAACGTGTAACAGTGATACCCATTGTCTTCAGGGCACTGGTAACTATGTCCAAAAACCCTTGCAAAATACGTCAAGAAATTGCAGCATCCTGCAATAACTCCAGCAAAGCTACAAAAAACTGCACTACTCGTAACATCTTACATTTTAAGGAGATACCTGGTTGATACCTAGGATGCTGGCAGCAACCCGTGTCAACCATTAGTGCCAGTCAGTTTGAGTGTTCAGTTGACTGAGTTTCATGTTTTATAAATAAAAGCTATAATAATAATAATAATAATAATAATAATAATAATAATAATAATAATAATAATAAAAATAGTAAAAGGTGAGGCTAAGGGAGGATCAAATAATCTGAGAACAAGATAGTAAAATGAAATGAAAGGTAGAATGAATTTTTTTTTTGGGAGGAGCTCATTATAAAGATTATAGCCACATCACCTATTATCCTGGCTTAGCACAATGGGAATTCAGTCATTGGGATGTGTGAACCATGGTTCCTTGCTTATGACAAGATAATCAGAGTTAACAGGTTCAAGCAACCAGAGTTAAAACAAGCCATGGCTTTGTGTGATGTGTGAGCTTAACCTCTACACCACATATCATTTTATTGTCCTATTCAGTATAAGCTCATATCATGTACACAAAATTTGTAATCTTCACTGAAGATTGAATAATCTGGAACTGCTCAGTGCTGTGCTGGGAGACCACACAGAGGCTCTATCTGTTCCATGCAGAGATATAAATAAAATAAATAACATAATAAATGACCTTGAATAATTGTGGGGTTTTCGAACAGCATAGATGAAGTCAAAATATATCTGCTCCCCTTAAGGGGTGCATGTAATCAGAGCTGCTTCTGATTGCAGTGGGATGTGAATGCACTAAATAATAAATAAACACATCAATAAATAAAGCCTCCTGGAATTTTCTCTCAACAGAGACTCACCTAGACGTCATAAACTTAATGATTTCACTACAGTTCAGGATACAGCTGTGTTCAGGAAAGCAACAAGCTCCTGATATTAATTTTCTGGGCGGTCTAACAAAACAATTTACTTGCAATGTATATGTACTGTACACACCAGATGCTACGTTCTCACCAAAAATTTGACAGCAGTCTGGAGAGCAGGTAGCTCTTTTCAGACACAGCTCTAAAGCTCC
Organism: Vipera ursinii; assembly: GCF_947247035.1. Classification (NCBI taxonomy): domain Eukaryota; kingdom Metazoa; phylum Chordata; class Lepidosauria; order Squamata; family Viperidae; genus Vipera; species Vipera ursinii. Next base: position 171,822,497 of record NC_139512.1, on the reverse strand, counting down.
CCTGGAGAATTGGGCTGCTTAAATGAATCCCCTACTTTCCCAAGCTCAGGATATGTCAACCTATCTAGACGTAATTTAGGAGTTGGCGGGTCAGTGCTTGCTTTTAAGGACTTGACACGCTTCCAAATGTAGTTTCCTGGTATGCAGCCCTCAGATGGATGGCTTGAAAAATGCTATTGCTCAAATTAATTTCCAAGAGATGGGATGTAATGTAGCAATTTGCAAGAGGGTCAGCCTTTTGCATCAGATGCCTTTCAATTATACCCTCCCTTAATGCAGTTATGATGGTCCTTTGGGACAGAGTCTCTCAACGTCTTGTGCTGTGGAACTCGGTCAGCCTTTTAATTGTCTTACCTTTTTGTAAACTATGTCTTCCCAGTGCATAAAATGAATATTTCTCTTTATTCGGTATTAATAAACTGTAAGCAATATCATCACTGTTTCTTGGCAACCTACCTGCATTAAAGTGGCCTTATAATGCATCTTATAGTTTTACCACAGAGCCTTCCATCCTTCCGAGGTAGGTAAAATGAGGACCCAGATTGTTGGGGGCAATTAAGCTGACTTTGTAATAATGCCGCTTGGGGGTTGTATGAAAGCCCTAATAAGCAGGCATATACATAGAATGAAGGCTACTGCTAAGCTTGTAAGCCGCCCTGAGTCTTCGGAGAAGGGCGGGATATAAATGTAATAAAAATAAATAAAAAATAAATTATAGTGAATGTTTTGTGGGTAAAAAAAAAGATTCCATTTCAATCCGGGGCTTGGATTTTAAGTGTTGTGTATTCCCAGAAAGCACCACTCAATTCTTCTAGCATTGGTTCGAGAATCCGTAGATTCATCGCTTGAAGACTCTGATCCAAATAGGACAGGAGTTGTGTAAATCAGTAACTAGGGAAGTGCAGCTTGGTGGAAATCTGGTCCACATTAATATATTTAATTACTTCTTTTCTGAGATACTTAGTTTCTGGGGGGAAAAACAACAACAAAACTTAGCGACTGACGAGAGAAGTTTCAAAACTGGAAAATGAGTAGTCACATCATGGTTGACTCAAAAAGAAGTGACGAAAAGACCCAGAATGAAGTTCTGTTCTACTCCACTCTGTGATGTCACACACAAATACAAAAGTAGTGGAGTCAGCACTGTGACCTTGCAGTACAGGCTTTGTCACTTCACTCTTTTCACTTCACTTCATGAATGCTGTGCTTGGGACAAGAGGCACTTTCTAACTTAGTTTCTAGGGTTGATTTTATTTTAATTCCATTTATATCCCGCCCTTCTCCGAAGACTCAGGGCGGCTTACAAGCTTAGCAGAAGCCTTCATTCTATGTCTATGCCTGCTTATTAGGGCTTTCACACACACACACCCAAGCGGCATTATTACAAAGTCAGCTTATTGCCCCCAACAATCTGGGTCCTCATTTTACCTACCTCAGAAGGATGGAAGGCTGAGTCAACCTTGAGCCTGGTGGGACTCGAACCTGCACTAATTGCAGGCAGCTGGTGTTACTTAAGGGGGCATTTTAAAGACTACCCAGAACATCTTAACTGAGATAATATGCACAGATAGTCCTTGACTTACAATCGTAACTGAGCCCAGAATTATAGTTGTAAGTTGTGCTTGCCATTAAGCAGGTCACCACATGATTGTACCTGGGGTTTTTTTTAAAATGATTTTTATTCATTTATAGCATAAAATACAAAGATACAAAAGCAATTAATAGGGAACAAAGGTAGGGGAAGGGGGAAAAGAGAAGCGTGCAAAAGGAGGGGGGGGGAGAAAAAAAGGGTGTTGACTTCCGAGTCCCTCTATTGCAGTAAAATAAGGCATCGACATTGAACCTCAAATTTTTACATTTCCATAGTAGTATGAACTAGCCATTTCTAGATCAACAAATCAATCTAATCAGTAGAACCCAAAATCGTAGAATCATTTTTTTTTCCACCTCAAGCACAAAGTCCAGAAGCGGTTTCCAGGTAGAGACAAAAGTGCTTATATTCTTTTCTTTTTATCAAAACAGTCAATTTGGGCCATCTCTGCTAATTCCATCAACGTTTGTAGCCATTAGTCCATGGTGGGAATCATGACCGTGCCTGATTTTATGATTTTTTTGTGTTGGTCGTTTAGCAAATTCCGCAGTCAATAAGTCAACTCCATGGTTGCTAAATAAATGTCATGGTTGTTAAGTGAACATCATAGTCATTTAGCAAATGCTGTGGTAGTTAAATAAACACTGCAGGACACTGTAAATGGCCGTAAAGGTAGGCCGTGATCATGTGATTAGGGGACAGCATTGGAACTTCAAGTCTGGGTCATAAGTAGCCCTGGGGGAGGACCAGCCTAAAGCAACCGGTTATAAGTCAAGGACTGCCTGTATTTGCAATTTATTTTTGCCTATGCACGATAACAAATGAGCCAAGTAAACATTTTTTTATTATGCGAGTACATCATATCTATTTCATTTAAATGCAACTTAACTTATAATATGTTTGTGTTTTTTATTTGATTGAACAGAACTTTTGAAAATTTACACTGAGTTTTTTTTACATAACTATAAGTTATGAAGCTGATGAGACAGGTGTTATGTATTCACATGTTTAATAATGTTAACATTAAGAATGTACATAAACCAGCAGGGCTGAGGTAAAAGCCGCAGCAGCTTTTGACAGCTGTCAAAAGCTGCCGGACAGAACTACTCAGGCGCCCACCGTCTGACAGCTCTCGGCTGTCAGAATCACCTGGCAACAGCACGCGCTACCGATGACAGCTCCGAGCTGTCAAAACCAGCCAGCTCCGATTGGCGGAAGCGAACGGCGCGGGAAACCGGCTCAGCCCTGGTTGGCCAAACGTTGACAGCTGCTAGTATAAATAAGAGCAATGTTCTTCTGTTGTTTGCCTGGTTCCTAATAAAGTTAAGTTTGCTTAACTTCGCTGTCCTGCCTGCTCCTTCAAAGCAACAGGGATATCCGATTCTCATATCTGAGAGAATATTTTATAAGCAAGAAACAGATGGTGGAAGCTTTAAGACTGTAGAATGAGTAATCACATCACTGTTGTCCAACAATATTGTCCTTTTTTTTAAAGGATGAAGAACTAAAAGAGTCCAACTTTAGAGTCTTCCTTAATGTTGGATTTTATAATTCTGGATAGTTTTTTTTTGCATATTTACTTTTGTTTTAGACAAATTATTTTCCTTTCTATCTCTTCTTCACTCCTCCTATCCCTATAATTTGAAATATTTAAAATATTTTAAAAATATTTTTGATAAATTTAATTTATCATATTATATAAGCAAAAAGGGAAAAAGAAGAAGAACAAGTTGAACAATATGATGCAAGTGAAAAAAAAGAACCAAGGAATTTATAAGGACCATAGAAACAATTACTACTGTTTCAGTCCATCATTAATTGTAAGTAACAGTGCATTGAATAATTTTGAAACTCTGAAAATTATCATTAAACTCTAAATAGAATTTAATGTCAGGAACCATGGCGAGCCCAATTTGAATCATAAAGTGAAACGTTAACTATGAGAAATATTGCTAACAGTCTGTTCTGATTTAAGATCTCCTGGTAAATATTTTTACATGGACGTAAAGTATACTGATTCCTTCTCCATTTCCCAAAGTTCTTTTTCCAACTGGTTTATATGATTTTCTTCCTCCTGATGTTAGGTTCACAACAATCCTCTGAGATGGTTAGTGGGGAGAAAGAGAGCAATTATCTAGCTATACTAGCTATGAATTATGGCACCCGAAGTGCAACAGAATTAGGCAGGAAGGCAAAGATTTATGGAAAAGTGATATATACGATATGGCAGGTGGAACTTAAGGGATAAATTGCCAAGTCCCTACTTAAGTGCTGAACTTTAGTTTCTAAGTATGGTTTACTGAGTAATAATTCATATTAAGAACAACTGTGGATCATGCTGATCACTGGTCTAAACTTCCATTAACCTTGGCCAATATTTCTATATTGGCTAGGGAGCATGGCAGCAATAGCCAAACATCTGGACTTCAGGCTGGGAAAGATGCTGTGGAGGCACTATGGGGTTCCATCACTAGAAACACTTGGAACATGCACTGCATGAAGAACTAATGGCTTTCAATTGTTTACTTGTTTGTGTTTAATGTGTTGTCTAAAGCCCACCATTGTAACTTATTGAATGATGAATGACATCTAAACTAATTGAGTGAAAGGCTGTTAAATAATGAAATGACTCCTTTTCTTATGGGTAGGGAAATTGAGATAATTCATTTTATTTATTATTTATTATTTTGTTACATTTGACCATGAATCTCAATGTTTCTGCAGTGTGGCTAGATCCCATGTCTTAGCAAAAATATTTTTCATCATATTGATATAAAACTCTTGACAGACAGGGCTGGCTGGAATATACAATATGCTATAGTGCTGGTAGCACTATTGTGCTGGTAATGTTTGTCTGCACTTAATTTAATTAATTAGCTCTTTTCTTTATATCTGTGCTTTTGTTTGTCTAAGCAGCAGCACTTAGTCCCTAGGATAGAATTTCATTTCATATATATATTTTTCAACTGGGGTTCCATTTCCTTTTCTTCATGATGTATTTTTTAAAAAGTTTTCAAATTTGCAATTTTGTTTACCTTTCTTTAAATACAGCAATCATGTTGTGAGTGGTCATTCTCTCCTGTCAGTCATCATACATCATTTATAGTTTACGTTCTACAGTTTGGGAAAATAGATGCTTGAGAAAATTCTTTGTAAAGCCAGTCCATTGTATCTTTCTCCCTATTACATTAGGTGGGAAAGTCTTAAGGTTTTCTTTCTGGCAATTTTGTAGGTCAGCGTTTCTCAACCTTGGCAACTTAAAAATGTGCAAACATTAACTCCCAGAATTCACCAGCAGGCATCCAAAAATTGAGAAACATTGATCTATGGCAGGGGTGTCAAACTGCTGGCCCATGGGCCAGATGCGTCATGCTGAAACCACGCCCATCCCATTGCGGGCAATGGAAAAAAAGATGTGATACGTCATGACACATTGATCCGATCTATGGAGAACAGATTTGAACTGAATCAATCCAAGCAATCCAAATGAGCACTAAATAATTTCTCTTTTCTGCCATACAATGATCATCTAAATGCCTACAACCCAGGTGTGATAGCCTTAAATTATGCTCCTCAGACTTTTCAAAGAAAATGACATTGAGAGAGGTTGCTGATTTGGTTAAGGTCTCAGACAGCAAAATCTAGGAATCATTGTCTGATTTCTAAAATTCTAAAGACAAACAGGACTGATTTTGTAATTAGATAGAAAAAGATCAAGAAATTCTAGGGCTATTTTCTGCACTGGGAAGTTGAACAAAATATGCATATGAAGTCAGTGGCAAGCTACGTCCATATCTTTGCAGGAAAACAACATGAATAACTCCAAGAAACATAAGGAGTTGAGCTTGATATGAAGGTTTTGCCTCTTTACTTACAGCTTTGTTACTTTGTAATACTTTTAATTTGGACTTAAATATAATTTAATGGATGAGAAAATTTCATCATTGAAAAAGGAAAAATAAGTGGATTTCCCCCCACATAATCAGTAGGCAGAAAATAAAGTCTTACCAGAAGAGGATTATTTAGAAAACAGAAACCACAACATCATTTAGGAGGTCAGATAATTACTTTTCATCTTAAATAAAACTGCCAGGAAAACAGAAAGAAGTTAACTATACAATATTTTAGTAAAGGTATTCTTTTTTCAAACTTTTGATTGGTGTTCTGATGCATTTGCTTCCTTATTTATTATTTCATTACTCTGACTCTGTTGTAACAGAATAGTACTGACAGAGAATATCTCCACTATAGTTAGTTTGTCAGTGTTTCTATTTTAAAGTGCTGCCATTAAAATAAGCCTGATCAATTTGTAATTAAAAGCTAAGCCTTCAGTTTCAGGTGAAGAGAACAATAGTATTCCAAATTCAGCTTCTTCTTCAAAATGCCCCCAAAATATATCTAGCTAGCTAGCATATAATTATTTATCTTTATTGATGGGGCTATCATGTGGGACTATCATATATGAGCTGCAACTATCCAACCAACTATTAGATGGCAGTATGTACCTATGGAAAACTCTTTGATGCCATCTAGTGATCATCTAGAATTTTGTTAGCCATCTCTGGTAAATCTAATTGTAAAGGCTTACATATTATGACGGCTTTCATAAACTGAGGTCCACACATTCACAGAATGCCTTCATCATCCAGGTCAGTGTTGAATGGGACGTGAATGCATCCAATATACATTCAATGGATGGAATTGCCCCAGTTATTTCATGGAGATGCCCATCAACTTTTATCTGATGCAACCCTGAATAACGCTGCATCTGCAGAAACTATTTAAAGCTGTAGAAACATATGCTACAAGTTATATTTTGATTGAACTCCTGAGCCCCAGCCTAGCCACAGTAAAGCATTATGAAGCAGCTGTTGTTTCAATGAAGATTTATATAGGTGTTTACATCTCCTAGTGAAATGAATAATATTTGGTTACATCCACAGACTCCTGAAGCAGTTGATTCTATTATTTTCAGGTTACATCTGGGAGATGGACTTGTTAAGGAGAATAGTTTTGTTACTCTACCACTTTTATGCATATATATATATATATGTAAGTTTGTATGTATATATATATATGTAAGTTTGTATGTATGTATATATATATATATATATATATATATATATATATATATATATATATATATATATATATATATATGTTTGAAATGCATATCAGTCTCCCATAATTCTTTGTTAGCAATTTAAAAAAAAATTACACAAATATGAGCTGTCACCGGTGTGACTACTGCCTGTTGATGGCCTTCAGGATAGGCTGACACAGGAGATAAAGATTTGTCCCATGTTAAATGAAAAGCTTGACTGGTTAAGTTGAGAGGAGGAACAAGCTGGTTGGTCAATTCCTGTTACTACCAATGATCAGCACTCAGTTTATACCCGACACCTCCACCCAAATAAGTGGACTCTGCACATACAGGAAAATGCTAGGAAGGCAAAAAAATGAAATTAAAGTAAAATAGTTCCAAAAGAACTTCTGATGCATGCCTAGGCAACAGGCCTACTTCTAAGCTATTGAGCTTAGAAGCTTCAGGAGCTTCTGAGCAATATAAAAATAATATTTTTTAATACAATAAATGATTCTCAGAAAAAATAGCCAATCTGCAAAAGGGCCAACCAAGCAAAAAAGGTAGAAGAAATACTGGAGGCCTCCCTTCCTCTCTCCTCTCTGTCTCTCTCATAAAGTTTAATGCATCAACACTGTTGAACCCAATATGTCTTATGTGTTTATGCTTTGCGGGGTGGGGTGGGATATCTACATGTTCAGATCAAGAAAGGACTGACTACATACTGCACTTCTTTACAAATCATTTCACTGGGTGTTGATCACTGAAATAAGATATTTCTTAATGCCCACTTACTTTCCTAATGTTCATTAAAAGTGACCAGCTACAGCCCAAGGAGTAATTTCTGCAAATTTGATTGCTCACTGGAAGGGAAACAGCCCCATATTTAGTTATAACTATTTTAATCAATTTTTATAGTTAAAAGAAACCACAAAGGAGAAGATTAGCTTGCTTGTTTTGTGTATGTTTTCTAAAATTTCTAAAGGAGGATCTGGATGAAAGGTTGCACTGTATGAGATTAAAAATGTGCCTTACATTATTCTCTGTGGAGATGTTTTACCACAGGTACTTTAGAAAAAAAAGCCTTAACCTAAGCTGTTTGGTGCTTTAAAGAAAAATGGGGTGATGGAGGAGGAGGAGGAGGAGGAGGAGAAGGAGAAGAAGAAGAAGAAGAAGAAGAAGAAGAAGAAGAAGAAGAAGAAGAAGAAGAAGAAGAAGAAGAAGAAGAAGAAGAAGAAGAAGAAGAAGAAGAAGAACTTATGTCCATCTGAAAAGTGTTCTCTTTTAATAAAATTAAGAAGTTCCTAGTCCAGGTTTTCTCAAGGCTAACATGTCTGAGATTCAAAAATATATACCACCTTTTGATAGCAGGAAAGAAATAAAGAAAACTAATATATGTTATCCCTAGGTTTTGTCCTCTATATAGGACCATTTTGTTGTGTCCCTCTCTTCCTTAAAAGAAGGCTGCCACATCTGGGCTGTTTCAAGCATCAACAACCAGATGCACACATGAAGACTTCAAGATAAAACATACTTTGTTATGTTCTGTCTATAATACAGGAAACTCCAAGGAATTTAGGAGGGTTTGGTCCTAGCCCTTTTGTGATTGTGCAGTGACTCCATTTCATCTCTCCTCCTTGCCAGATTGGATGTTTCCGAACAACTGTAAAAACAGAGATGACACTAAAGTATTACAGTACTTAGTATCTCATTGGGCAGATGGAAATTTGTAGACCATATACAATAATATTGCTTAAATTAGAATGAGCTTCTCTTTAGTCTGCTGAATGGACTCCAAAGTCTGAGTGGTATGTATGTATGTATGTATGTATGTATGTATGTATTTATGTATTTATTTATTTATTTATTTATTTATTTATTTATTTATTTATTTATTTATTTATTTATTTATTTATTTATTTTAAAGTTCTATAGCACAGAATTTTTGCTTTCTTGGTCCTCCGACTTACCATCATTGATATTATTTTAACTCTCAGGGCTTCAGGCATGAAATCACACTCTATAGTTTCATAAAAGAAAATATGTCTGTCAAAAGCCTAATGTACTAATGGAGCCCAACCAAGTGCTAAGGACTGATAAGAATTAACCTGCTGTGCAAAAGTAACACGCAGGACAAAGCATTTTGATGTGCCTATCAAAGAGAAAATGAAGTATGATGCCACATTGTGCTTTGATAAAAGCATATATTTTGTTTGTTAGAAAGGCAGTTCAGAGGTAGTATATTTTGCTTTTGCTTGCTTTTTCTTAAATCCTATTTCTTTCCCTCCCCTCTGCTGCTCTTATTAGGTACTTGTAATAACTGGAAATAATAGGTATGCCATTACTGTACGTATATATATATATTTGAGGGGAGTGCAGTTAGATCTAACAGATTTGATAGGGGTTTCGAATTCCATTTCCATGTCTTCTTGGACAGCATCTCCTATTTCATTTCTATGGATTGCAGGTAGCACTCTTAATTTTCTTTCCTTATCCAGAAAGACGTCTGTTCAATTATTCTTGAGACAAAAATCTTTAAAGCCCTCCCCCTTTTTAGATGCTGTATTCAAGCTCTCTTCCCTGTGACCTAGATCTCTTCCTTTTAAATGGCAACTATGTTGGAATATCTAAAAGAATCCAGGAAAGCAAAAGACGGGGAAAAAACCTATTGCAGAAAAGACAGCTTATTTGATCTTAGCCTGAGAAATAGATTCAGAGCAACTCTACCTTAATTATGCCAGATATAATTCAATCTCTTGATCTAAAGAATTACTCTAACCAACTTTCAAAGTTCTATTATATTACCCTATGAGCAATAAATATTTTTTCAAGAAATCCAAAGACAGTAGTTCTTGAGTTAGCCATTCTTGTAGACGTGTTAGCAGGTTGCTTCAAACTGCCTTAGACAATCTCCACTCATTGGAACCTAACTGAACACAATCAATTCAATCTGAACCAAAAACACAGGTGTTTCTATTATTTGATGTATAGAGAAATCAGCCCTGGGCATCAAACTTTGGAGAGTAGTGAGCAGCAGATATACTGAAAGGCTAAGCTGGGTGTGACTGGAAATCAGCCTGCTTACCTGAAGGTATAGTATCTTGTACTTTGTATCAGTCAGGCAACAAACATATTTGTCTGCATTTGCCAAAAGGTAACTGTCAATAAGGTGATTGTTTGCTGGAAATAGATCCTATTGTGCAAAATTATATCAGTGCCTCAAAACTGAAACATTCTTATATACCATAAAGGCCAAACCTTATCTTGAATAAAGACATTGCTCATGAGACTGATACTTTGCTGAAATCAGCACACAGCTGAATTATGTACCTGGGATTTTGACGCTTTTTTTTTGTTTCACAGATCTTTTCTTGGAAGTGTGTGTGTTATGCACCATGAACCCAAGTTTGTGGCTTTCCGATTACATGTTATTTTGTATTCTTCTGATAGTCACAAAACCAATGGAAAAATATTGTGGATAACTGCAAACTGAGTTTGCACCCAGCACACTTCCAGTCAATTCCTATATGCAGATCAAAGAAAGCAAATGCATATACCCACACAAAAGGCAAGAGATAAAAAGTTAAAAACAATAATCCATATCTCTATATCAAAAAGGGCAGAAATTACCAAAGTCTTGGGAAAAATACTGTGGGTGATTAGATTATTTTATCTTTAACCCTTTTAATGTACATAGCTGTCACAAACTAGAGGTGGAAAGAAAGACATCAGGTGATTTTTCCTCTATTCCACACCATAAAGGAAACAATTTGGTGGGTGGGGAACAGAACTTGACACTTCAGCCATAGAGTTTAATTTTGTTAAAGGAGCTGTTAACCACATCACTTTTTTGTAGCTGGAAGACAGGTTCATGCTAAACCTCTGTTCTATAAAATGCAGGAGTGGCATGATTCCTATGAAAAAGGACTTTATATTTAATTCCAACACAAAAAACTTTTATTTTATGATTGGAGTAGAGGAAATTTTGCTGAAGATTGACATTATGCTAGTGCCATTTACTTTCCTCCTGCTTTATAGCTCTCATGTTTTAATACCTCAAAACTGCTTTAGGGACTGTGAAAATTAATAGGAATTCAAACTGATGTGCTAGTTTAAAAATAGCAAAAGAACAGCATAATTTGTATTAATATACAAGCATTAGCATCTGTGACTATATTGCTGTTCAGAAATATGCACAATTTTAAGCAAATTATTAAGAGAATTAATCTGTGTGTGGGGAGGGGGGGAAATCAATAATCACAACACCTAATCCCATCCACTTGAGTTCATTGGGAATTATTCCAAATCTGTTTGCAAAAGATTGCAGATTGTGAGCCTATTCAGATAACCAGTTTGTCCCAGGATGAGTGCAGCTACTGACCATTTCTTAATAGTGGAAGGGGAAAGTGATTGGAATGGGGAACCTGATGGGTTGTATCTAAAAAGGTGTTAAATTACATAGGTGTTGACTTCTAGATAAAGAATATGGATTTACAATAGAAAGAGTTATTTGTTCACCACTGGAAATTCAAACCAGCTATTCAGCAATTTGCAGAATTAGTTAATATACCGTAGGCTAAGACTGTATAGATGAGTGCAATGGATCATGGTCTCAACTTATTAATATAATGTATGTCTGCAAACACATTTTGTATGTGTTTTTGTTTCTTTTTTTAGCTTTTTTTCTTTTAAAACTTTATGAACTTTTTTTTTATATTTAGCTAATTTAAAAAACAAACAAACAAAACAAAAAGGGGATCAAAATAAAAAAGAAACTGGCCAAATAACATAACCATATGTGTGGCAAAGTTGAGAGTGCCAAGATTAAATTTCAGGATCAATGACACACATCACAAGTACTAAAAATCAAGGCAGGGGAAAAGTCTTTTAGCGTCAATGATTTCTGAATTGATCTTCCACTGTGCTTTTGAAAGATACAATGCAAATTCTGTTGCTATGGCATATCTTTCTTGAAGCTTAAAATGTCACTGGAGTGTTTAATGGAGCCATATACATTTCTGCTCTGAATGAAACAAATGATGTACATGTAATCTCTGAAATCCCATTCTCAAAAAGGCTCCCAGCAGCCTATGTTCTTCACTTTGCAATTCTACACTAAGGCTCAACTTTCTGTTCGAGAAATTAGTTGGACAAGTCTTCTGTCTCCAAAATAGCAATGGGAATCAGCCTTCCATGTTAAAATCTAATGCTGTCTGTCCCTGAAATGATCTTCTTACAATGAAGTGTGTCCATGTGCAGTTGTATATGGGCTCATTCAGTGTAGACTGTAAGTCCCTACTCTGAGAAAGTCACCTTGAAACAACAACTCAAAAAGACTTGCAAATACGCTGCTCTCACTAGAAGATGTACAACCTGTTGATCTTTTGTCTTTTACTTCTTTCACCTCTTTCAATATAACATGTCTAAAATATATTCATTAAAAATTGCAATCAATTTGTGTGTTAAAATTTTTTGTGGGGTGCCTTATAGGATTGCCTTGCCCTGTTCCAGATGCATTCATGTTGAAGATGCAATCCCAACAGTTAAAGGCTGGTAAAATGTGTCTGTATTATTAGTTGTATTATTTCAAATTATCACTGAAGATTCCAATGTTTTCTTATATATGGGGAAATCTCTATTTTCTCCTCTCTCTCTCTCTCTCTCTCTCTCTCTCTCTCTCTCTCTCTCTCTCTCTCTCTCTCTCTCTCATTATTGTCCTTCATCTAATCAAATGCAAAATTTTGGAAAGACTATGAAATATCCATGGATGTTTGGTTGGTGAAGATGACAGAATTAACAGATAAGACAAAATTAACTTATTTGATTAAAGAAAGATCAAGAACTACGTTTATTATTGACTGGAGATCCTTTATGGATTTTTTGCTAGGAAAAAGAAAAGAAAAAGAAAAAGGAACTTGTGATTAGAAAGGGTAGTTTATGGAAATAAGGAAATTATGATGTAATCTTACAGAAAGAAGGTAACATATAAATATATATAACATCTCTCAAGAATATGAAAGCCGCTTATCTTTATTCACCTTTTCTTTTTTTCCTTTTCTACTTCTTTTTCTAGATTTCTTTTTCACTTACTTATTACTTATTTCTTCTTTTCTTTATTCTTTAATTAAAAAATGTACTTTTTAATTCTTGAAAAAACTTCTTCGATAAAACTTTTTCCCCTTTAATATTTCAATTCCTTTCAAAGGATTTTCCAGAATTTAACATCAAAACATCAGCAAACATCTGTAATTTACATTGTTCCCTTTTAATCTTTACTTTAGGAATTCTTTTGTCTTGTCTTATATCTCTATTCAGTACTTCCAGAACTAGGATAAATAACAATGGCAAGGAATATCCTTGCTTACTTCTTTCTGTTTTTCATAAGGTTTTGTTATTTCTCCATTTACAATTATCTGTGCCTTTTGTGAAGTATAAATTGATTCAGCCATTTAATAAAAATTTCACCAAATTCCATATCTTTCAAAATTTCAAACAACAAAGTCCAGTTCAAATTGTCATCTTTCAATGTAGAAAGATAAATTTTAGTGACTTTCTAAATGTTTTTTTTGAGCTTCCATGTAATAAGGCTTAAATAACTGTGATGTTGAAGTCTGGTAACAATTCTGTTTAAATATTGGTGCCCCAATTTTGATAAAAACTCTGGCATGTAGATAAGCAGACAGTTTTACCTTGGCAGATTTGTTAAATTTTCTTTAATGCTTTATTTATATTATTACTGACTGTATTAATATCACTCTATTGTTAACTTCAATGGATTTAGTTCAGCCGCAGCAATGTGCAAATCTAAAAAAAATAAAGATATATTTGCTTCACAAATATAAAATGCTTGACACCCTCTTTTGCTGATTTTAGATCCTTTTTTTCTGCCTACAATCAATGTGGAGTCTTTTAATTTGTATCAGTAATATGGGTAAATACATTTCACTTTGATAAAATAAAACCTTAATTCTCTTTCCAGAGGATGGCAGCCCAGATTCATAAAACTTTGGCTTGTTTGCTTTTTACCCTGCCCCACTTCATGCCATTATTGGTTAATAATAAAAATAATAATACTATCTCCATAAGGCTCAGAGCCTCGGAATTTGCCAGCTCTCTCTGGAACAATCACTCAGCTTCACAACTGATCAGGTGTCATCAGCAGCACTCAGTTCTCGCTACATTCAATATGGAAATTATACTTCTTTTTTTATCACATTAATTACATGTCAAACTGAATTGCTTTTTATTAGTCTCTGCAAATAATCAAGTGGTGACTGAATCTGAGGAACGTATTTATAGAAGCACCATAAATAAATGGCTCTCTCTCTCTCTCTCTCTCTCTCTCTGTGTGTGTGTGTGTGTGTGTGTGTGTGTGTGCATACAACGTGTGCAATAAACGCAACATGACCTGAACTGATAATTACTCTCTCTGTTTCAGAAAGTGAACCTGTTATTCTCTTTAGTTTATCTGGCTAAGAAAGATGGTGCAATGTCACTTTGTTTATTAGTATATCAGCATTCAGCAGGGTGACTGATAAATAAGGAATCATTGGCAGAATCTGAAGGCGTTTGGGGGTGGAGAGAGAGAGAGAGAGAGACTGAATGACAGAGAGGTTGGAGGAAACGTGTCTTGGCTGAAGCAGAGGAAATTAAGCTAGGACCAGATTTATTGGGTGGGAAAGAAAAGAGGAAAGCCAATAAAATCTTTGCAAAATAACAACTAATGACTGAACAGATAATGGAGTTGTTTCAAAACCCCATATAAGAAAGAAGATATATCACCTACCTCACAGGTCTGCAACCCGCGGCTCCGGAGCCACATGCGGCTCTTTCAGCCGTCTCCTGTGGCTCCCAGTCCCCTGCCATGTGCAGTCCAAAAAAAAAAAAGTGGGACTAAAAAAGTTCAACCAATCAATTCAAATATGCAGGGTAGGTGCATATCTCGCCTTGGCTCCACTCTTCAGTCAAACCCTGTTCTGCGCATGCACACAATCTACGCGCATGTGCACTCATTTTTTGCGGATCCCAGTTTTTCCTTTCGTGAGGGAACCGGTTCCGAGTGGCTCTTTCACTGTTTCAGGTTGCTGACCTCTGACCTACCTGCTGTATCATTTTTGTCCCCCTAATATTCATCTTAGGCATTTTAAGACAGAAACTGGATGAGTCCTGGGATGAGAAATCTGGCCACCCAATGACATCCTTGAGTTAGGGGGCAAGAAAGAGGGTGGTTCAGACTGACCAAAGTAGCTTTGAAGCACTTAAATGCAAACACTGTCCCTTTTCTTCCTGAGCAATGAAATCACATGTCTGCATCAAAGAGGTGGAGCTTACAGCACACAACTGTGATATCCACTGTACACTGCTGTATCATTACATATGTAATCACATGATTAATGACAGCTACTAAAATGCTTTCCCCCAGATTTTTTTAGGAAAGAAAGATATTAGCAATAACTCCCAGTGGGATATTTTTGGCCATTGTTTTTGTAATGTATTGGGCCTAGTTTTGCTTAAACTATACCATGTGGGTTTTGAATGCTGTGAGATTGCTTAAGCAAGGAGTTGGGTAACGGTCACTGGCTCCTCAGACAGACCGTTTCCAGGACCACCATTGGTTGGCTCTAGGGTGGCAATAAGTTCCTTTAAACCTATTGGCCGGTGCCTAGTGGCAAGAGTATAAATAGCTGCGTAGCAGCCTTGGTTCTCAGTTCAGTTCCTGCATTCAATAAAGCATGTTCCAGCCTGAACTCTCTTGCCTCGTCTCCTGCTTCCAACAAAGAACCCAGTATACAACAGTTTTATTCCTTACTTCCCTATCTGCACACAGCCATCACCTTGTTTTTTGTTTTGGTTTTGCTATTGTGTGTTTTAATGGATGGCAGGAGAGCTCCAGTGAAAGTAGAAAAGGCCACCAAAATAAATTTATTTCCTTTTCTCTCCTCCAACCAGATGGTCTTCTGTTCTCCCATTTCAGTAACAAGCTGAATACTGTATGGTTGCTAGAATATTTTTAAGGGCAAGAGGAAGTGATAGGTGTTTGAAAATGTGGTAAAGACAATTTTGAGGACAAGGGAGATGAGAAGTTTGATAGGTTTCTCTTTTATGAATGTTTATGTTTTGATACAGGATCAAAACATAAAAATTAGGATTTGGTAGATCTTTTAACAGGCTTCCCAGTATCCCTATTAACCTTGAAGATCTACTTTTCAGAATGCCTGTTTATCCATTTGTAAATCTGAGCTGGGAGTAGTTTCTTGGAATACTATATAACATGCATGGGCATTCACAGGACAGGATCAAAATCTACAAATGTCAGTGTGGCAACAAAATCCTATCTCTTTTGTATAGATTGCAGTGTCAACACATGTATAAATCATGTGGGGTTTCAATTACTGTATTGTGCCTGGCACCTTGCTGATTTGATCCTGTCCTGCAGACATAGCTGAAATATCTACAGATCCTCCAGTCATGTTGGATCTATACTCCCAAAATTCTTGGCAAATGTTGATTGGGAGTTATTATCCAATGGTTACAAGAACACAGCAAAGCAAATGAATCTTTCATAGGTTTCTCTAGGGTATTATGATCTTGTAGTTGCTTGCTATTAAAAGATCATAAGTGGAACTGAGCAAGATAACACCTTGGCAAAAAGATCACACAGTTATTGTATTTTCAGTGCAAGCAGCCATTTGCCATTTAACTGTCAGGTAACATTCAAAGTAATGATCATAACCCACAAAGCCTAAAATTGCTTTGGCCCAAGTTTCTTAGAAAGCATATTTTAAAATCAAATTATAAACTAGACTTCTCCTTATATGAAAAAAAAATTTGACAAAAGAAGCACTGATGATGGTCAAAAACATTGACAGTCTTATGGCAAATTCTAGGGGATTTAAGGATTTTGCTTCTAATAGAATTTCAATGAAAACTGATCAGTGTGCATTAACTATAAAAGCAAATTGTTGATTTTAATCCACAGCAAATATAGATGACATCAGCCTCATATTTCCTAAATATCAAAATTCTCAATATTATTCCATCCAATAGATAGATGGATGGACAGACAGACAGAGTTAGATAAGAGATAGAGAGATAATAGCTAAAGATAGATTTATACACACACATGTTTTCTATTTGTATTTTCATTTCTGGCATGAATCTATACATCCTTCTCCTCCTTCTCCTCCTCCTCCTCCTCCTCCTCCTCCTCCTCCTCCTCATCATCATCATCATCATTATGGAAGTAATCAACTTCAGTGCAGATTGATTGATAGATATTTTTGATTCCCCTACAGATGAAAAAGAATCATTGCCCCATTCAAAAATCCGCTGATCAAGTTCAGGAACTGGAAAATCACCTAGTGATCACTTTCAAAACCTACTCTTAGAGTAACAATAGCATTTCCTTGTTATTCTGTATGTGTGGATGTTGTACCTCTGCATGAGCATGTACACATAAATATCTGTATATAGTTTAGAAGAATAACAAATCCACCACGTAATAAGTAAATTCTGTTAATTTATTCAGAACAAACAAAACTGTTCAAACAGTGAACAATTGTGATGAATTATTGTACCATATTATACTATAGTATTATTTATCTTTGTCAATAAACAGCATGGCTGTAACCTAACATATCATTATTGCTACATATGGGAAGATCCAGTGTGGGGCAGAGGTTTAAGTGCTGGATTAAGTTCTGGATGACCCAGAATCAAGTCTACTCTTAGCCATGAAAACTCGGGATAATTCTGATCTCATCAGAAAAGCTTATTATTGTTAGTGCTGGAAATATTTGTAGGTGGGAATGACAGGTAAGCTCCTTGAGCTACTAAATGAAAATGAAAACTTATTAATCAAATCAAATCAAATCAATCATACAGTATCCTTTCTAAACCCAGTCTTTTAATACCAATTACAATAGTGAGAAAGCTGCATACTGCCCTGTCATGCTTACTGCTGATGAATTACAAACAAACTATGTATTATATTATTATAGAGTGTGAAGTGTTGATTTGATTATTTTAACTGCTCCAGGAAAATGAGTCAGTTTAATTTTCTACAATAGTGAAGAAACAATGTCTTTTGACTTCTGGTTTGACATCGCGGTGTAAAAGATGCAGGAAGATGGGGCTCCATCTTTCGTGTTTGATTTCACCCTGCTGGGGACCTTAAAAAGGGTCAAAAGCCACCCCAGAGAAGCGATGAAGAAGGAGGGGACCCTCATTGATTGCTGAGGGGCAGTGGCTTTTCTGTTTGATCTGAGGAAGTCCTTCAAACCAGTGGGGAAAAGACTGGCTGCATTTGTGTAGCCAGCCAGAAGTTGCTGACAACCAAAGGAAAAACCCACTAACAAGTAACTTCTGAGCAACAGGGATGAAACTGGCTTGAGACTCTATCCTCTCTTTATAACTTTAAGACTTTTTTTGGAAAAAATGCCCAAAGCAAAGAATCCTCCCCAATGAGAGAGGGAAAGGGAATTTCTGCCCCATTCCCTCAGGAAAAAAAGCAGCGAACTAACTGCTTGGGGGGAAATGTAGAAAATTATAAGATTAATTTGGAATCAATATAGATATATAGCTTTGAAATTTTGGGACTAAAAGTGCTTTTGAGACTTTTTTAGAAAAGAGACTTGAAAAGCTTGCAATATAAGTTTGAAGCTGGAAGAAGGTGTTAACAAGATCTAGTGATGAACCACAGCACTACAATTATACTTAAAGGAAATTTCACCTAAAGCCCAGACTCAGATAAGACTTTGGGTGTCCTTGGAAACTTTGACTTTTGAATACTGCAGCTGGAGAAGGGGGGAAAAAACAACAAGTCTTGGGCTGCTTATCTGAGTGGCAGAGATGATAAACTATTTTGAAATTGACCTGCTTTGATTATGAATATAAATACTAACTGACTTTTAGAGCTGTGCCATGGAACTATTCCCCTGTAGAAGAAACAGGCATGACTGATCGAGATGATGGAACACTTTGGATTATAAACTTTTGATTGATGAATAACTTTTAATTATTTCTTTTCTCACTAGACAGAAATGATATGTTTTTCATTGGACAGAAAAACCTGGACTTTGCTTATATTTGTTTAAGGGAGGCCTAGGACAAACTGACAGGCTGGCTGGATAATTTTGAGTTCAAATGACAATTGACTGAAACTTTTTAAATTTTAAAGTAGATTGGACTATAAAGACCACATACAAAAACAAAATGGATGTTCCACACTTAAATGGTAAAAAAAAATCTCTAACGTTTGTCTCCAAAACCCCAGCTTCACATACCAACAAGAAAATGTTGATGAATCTCAGAAAGAAATTCTTTCTATGTTGAAATCAATACAAAAGACAATTTGTCTTAGCTCATGATGAGACTAAAAACAACACAAAGGAGATAAAAGAACAAATTTCTAATCTAAATTTACAAATTCAGAAAATGACTACAAAGAAAGAACCAGTAACCCAGAAAATAGGAGGAAAATTGGAGGAAGCAGATTGAAAGATGGAGGACTTAAAGCAAGGAATTAACAGACAGACCCAGACAAACGAAGAATTAGAAGATGCAGCGATAATACCGGAAATGGAAAAAATATCTTGCTTGTCAACATCTCAGAACATATTTGAGGATAGGGAAGAAGAGCTGATTGAATGGAAGATAAAGTTGTCAGAAGAACTGTGGAAAATTGGAGAAAGAGGGAGGCTGTTTAATTTTTTATTTATTTATTTTATTTATTTTATTATATTTATATACCGCCCTTTCCCGAAGGACTTAGGGCGGTTTACAAGGGTGGTTAAAACAAAAAATACAAAAGTTAAAAACAGATTTAAAAAATTATATCCGTCCCTGAACAAATAAAACCCCAGTTAAAATTAAAATTAAAATTAAAATTCTCAGCCTGGGCCAGAGAGCTCGAAGAGCCAGGTCTTCAGGTCCCGGCGGAATGAACGGAGGTCGGGGGCGGTCCTAAGCTCCACTGGCAGCTGGTTCCAAAGGGCAGGCGCACCCACTGAGAAGGCCCTCCCCCTGGGTGTTGTCCGCTGGCAGTCTCTTACCAGCGGTACCCTGAGAAGACCCTCCCTGTGGGAGTCCACTGGACGAAGGGAGCTTGATGCCGGCAGCAGGTGTTCCCTTAAACATCCCGGACCCAAGCCATTTAGGGCTTTATAGGTCATCACCAGCACCTTGAATCTCACCCGGAGGGCAACCGGAAGCCAGTGCAGCTCACGGAGTAGAGGTGTTACATGGGAATATCGGGAAATCCCCATCACAACTTACACGGCTGCATTCTGCACCAGCTGAAGCCTCCGAGTGGTCCTCAAGGGCAGCCCCATGTAGAGAGCATTGCAGTAGTCTAAACGGGAGGTCACAAGCGCATGAGTGACTGTGCGTAGGACATCTCGGTCCAGATAGGGTTGCAACTGGTGCACCAGGTGAACCTGGGCAAAAGCCCCCCTGGTCACGGCTCCTATATGGTCTTCAAAATTGAGTCGTGAATCCAGGAGGACGCCCAAGTTGCGAGCCCTATCAATGGGGGGTAACACCTCACCCCCCCATTGTTAGAGGTGGAATAATCTGGTTAGCCCGAGATGCCGATATGCACAGCCACTCAGTCTTGGCAGGATTGAGACGAAGCCTGTTTCTCCCCATCTAGACCTGGACCGCCTCCAGGCAACGGGACATCACGGTGAGGGCATCGCTGGGTTGGTTTGGGGTGGAAAGAAAAAGTTGGGTATCATCAGCGTACTGATGATACCCCACCCCAAAACCACGAATGATCTCACCCAGTGGATTCATATAGATGTTGAACAGGAGGGGCGAGAGAACCGACCCCTGAGGAACTCCACAAACGAGAGGCCTCAGGGCGGATCTCTGCCCTCCCGTCAACACCGACTGCGAACGGCCCAGGAGATAGGAGGAGAACCACCGTAAAACGGTGCCTCCCACTCCCAACCCTTTGAGACGCCGCAGTAGGATACCATGGTCGATGGTATCAAAAGCCGCTGAGAGATCTAATAGGACCAGGACAGAGGAACAACCCCTGTCCTGAGCCCGCCAGAGATCATTCACCAGCGCGACCAATGCCGTCTCCGTGCTGTATCTGGGCCTGAAACCCGATTGGTACGGGTCCAGATAATCAGTTTCCTCCATGAACAGAGGAAGCTGATGCGCCACCACACTCTCAACAACCTTCACCAAAAAGCAAAGGTTGGAGACTGGACGATAGTTATTTAAAACAGCCGGGTCCAGGGCAGGCTTTTTGATTAGAGGTCTCACCACCGCCTCCTTCAAGGCGGCAGGAAAGACACCCTCCTTCAAAGAAGCAGTTATTACTGCCTGGAACCAGCCTCGTGTCTCCTCCCGGGCTGCATAAAGCAGCCAAGAGGGACACGGATCCAACAAACAATTGGTGGTGCTCAGCCTCCCCATGATCCTGTCCACATCATCAGGGGAAACAGGATCAAACTCAGTCCAGATAACATGCTCAAGACCGTCCAATTCCTCCACGTCAGACTCTGCCCAGTCAGAGTCCAGACTGACCCAGATCTAAGCAATTTTGTCCACCAGATGATGACTAAACTCCTCGGCTCGTCCCTGCAAGGGATCCTCCCTCACCTCCTGGTTAAGGAGGGAGCGAGTCACCCTAAACAGGGCGGCCGGGCGATTATCTGCGGACACGATGAGGGCAGCGAAGTAATTAGACTTCGCCGTCCTCATCGCCGCAAGATAAGAAAGACCTTATAAAGGTTCTTAACTGCAATCGGTCAGATTCGGATCGGCTGGACCTCCAACCGCTCTCTAGACCCCATCTCCAACGCTTCATCTCCCGGAGCTCCGCAGAGAACCATGGAGCCCAACGGGATCTGCGCCGGGTCAGAGGTCGCAAGGGTACAACACAGTCAAGTGCCCCGGCAGCCGCCCTTTCCCAGGCATCCACCAAGGCATCGACATTAATTTATATTAATGAATATAAATGGGCTGAGTGTTCTTCCAAAAGTATTTTAATCAAATTGTCTTTCTTACTTCAAACAATATACACAAAAACAAGGGAAAAACTATACTGAGGACTCAAATACATTGACTTGGAAAGTTAGTTGGCAAAGGAAGAAAGCCAGAGTAAGACTGAAGAAAATAGAGGCTTTGACCCCTTAGATGGGATATTATATTATTAAATTGATGTTTGAACATGGCTAAGAGAATAGATAATTGTTAGAAATAAAAGTATTACTATAACTAGAAAGATAGGATATGCAACTAGAATACTATATTTTGGTATGAGAAGGGAAATATGAAAATGCCAAGAGGGTATGAATAAGGGAAACTTTTGGTTACCCAAATATAATTTACTATGAGAAAACAATAAGCAAGCGATAGAGATGGGATATTGTATTATTAAATAAATGTTTGAATATGGTTAAGAAAATAGATAACTGTTAGAAATAAAAGTAGTATTGTAACTAGAAGGATAGGATTTCTAACTAGAATATTATATTTTGTTATGAGATGTGACATATGAAAATTCTAAAAGGGTTTGAAAAAGGGAAGCTTTTGGTTACCCAAATATAATATATTATGAGAAAATTATAAGCATTTTGAATATTGATGGGATTTTTTTAAAAAAAGTGGGAAAAACAGGATACTGATTGAACAAATGGATTTTAAATACAAATGCAATTGAGATATGTTTTGGCTAGAAAAGATATTATAAACTAACATTATCAATATTATGTACAATACCAGAAAAATGTGATGAATGTATATGTATATGTATTAACAGTAACAAGAATTGTATTTGCCCAGTGTGGAAAAATACATACCACTGTAAGAAGAGAGTATCAAGGAAGCACTGGATGGTGTGGTATTGGAACTAGCCTGAGAAAGTTAATATGTACCACTGAATTACCAATGGACCCAGATAACATGTTTATTAAGTATTTATGATTGTAAAATTAGAAAATTAATAAAATGTTTACAAAAACAATGGCTTTTATGCAAGCAAAGGAAAATAACTGACTATTTCATTGATCATTTCAGTTTAATTTACAGATTAAGTTCAATTAGCTTTGAATCAAGTCTCCTATCAAAGCTTTATGCATCTATATAGGTTATATCTGTATTATTGTACTATATAAATCTTAGCAGTTCCTCTGCCTTTTTTCTTTTAAATTATTTTAAATTTGTATTGATTCTAGCTTTGATTAGATATGAATTTATGTACAAAGGGACTATATTTTATTTTATTTTATTTCTATTTTTCTTTCTATTTTCTATTTTCTGGATATTTTCTTTTTTCTTTTTATCTTTTTGTTTGTTTAGTTTCATTTAGGTTTTTTTCTTCTTTTTTTTCTTTTATTTTGTATAAATAGCTCAGGGCTGGAAACATAACTAATACTCCGTCTTCCTATTTTCCCTACAACATCAACCCTGTGAGGTGAGTTGGGCTGAGACAGATTGACTGGCCCAAAGTCACCCAGCAAGGTTTTTTTTTTATGCCTAAGGTGGGCCCAGAATTCATACTCTCCTTATTTCTAGCTTGGAGTTTAAAACACTAGACCAAACTGGATCTCTTTCTATTTTTGTAATTTTAATTTTAATAAAATTACTATTAAAAAAGAGAAAAATGTATTCCTTTAAGTAGATTGTCTTCTGCACTTGTGAACAGCTTTTGCTATCCTCCTCAAAGAATTGTTGATTGAAATGTAAATGGAAGACAGTTGGTTCCTCAAGAACCCCATTCTAGCATTGGGAAAAAAAGGTGGTTGGAAGATTAAAAGAATTATCCTTCACCATTAAAGCATGGTAGGTCTGCTCCTTGCAGCTGTCTTATCTTGCACTTTTTCTCCTTTAATGGTAAAGAGAAAAGGCTAGATTGGTTCATTTTATCCATAAGCATCCCTGAAGAGTAAGGGTTACCCTTCAGTTTCATAAATTTCTATTCTATGTAAACTACCTCTTAGAAGATCTTGTGCATGTTTCTATGCCACCTTTCTGGCATGCAAAATATTCCATGGAAATAAATCATCAAAGCTAATTAAACCATGGTATGAAATGCGTGTGAAAATAATACAAAATGAATAAAGACTTCTCTTGAAAGCTAGCAAGAAGGGTGACTATATTGTGGAGGAATAAATTATCATCACAGTTTTGCCCTTAAATTTGCCTCAAACTAGTCATGCCTTGCAAGGACCAGAATTGTTGAACAAAGGGGTAAAGCTGCTATGAAGGAAAAGGAATGATGTGGGAATATATCCGTATATAGAAATAAAATGGTCATTGAAAGTATTTAATAATATCTTCAGGCAAAAAAGGAGAATTGCACTGTTATGGCAGAAGTTACCTGACCTGCAAGGACAGCATATTGCAGAATTTTAAAAGGTCTTTACATGGTGACTGTAACATGTAAATTAGCCCAAAGAGGAATATTTACCAAATGGTAAAAAAAAAAGGTTACCAGCTGCTATCCAGCCTCCCAGGACTTTCCTTGTTTTTCTGCATTCCAGACATGACAAAAACAGTTAAATCACAGTTATGATTAGTTTAGGTGGAAAAAGTTCTACTGCTGCTTTCAATAGTATGAAAAGCCTTGACATTACACCAGCTTCCTAATATTTGGTCCTTAGAGATCTAAGGATGAAAAATCCCACTTTTATGATTTGAAGCAGTCCAGTTCTGATCAAAAGCCAAAGGCCTCAGGTCCAACTTATATTTTAATCTGGCAAATAAAAATGTTTTTCTTTATTTTATAGAATTCTTTCAGTCTTTCTTTGAGCTCAAATCAGCCACCTCACAAAGGCAGTGATGGGCTATAAATACAACAGTTGAGGATAATGTGTACTACTATTCTTTCCAATGAATGAATTACATGATCAACAATAGCATAACTTTTCCAGATTGCTCAATTTTGGCATTCATGAGGCTAGATAGCATTCTCATCCTGCTGGGGCAAATGGATCTATGATATGTTCTTGGGATACATTCAAGGCAGTATGCGTATCTTTTCAGTTATTATTATTTTACATCTCAAAGAGGTGAAAGCTTAAATGATATAATGCATTACAGGTGACTTCGTTTATCTCCATGAAGCAGTAACCATCATTTCTTTTATATATATTGTAGAAAGAAAAATCTTCATCAGGGTTCAGTCCAAGCCGGGAATAAACAAATGGAGATTGCTTTAGAAAGAAGGTTGTAGTTTATTGAAGAGCTGAGCAAGTCAGAAAGATGGCTCTGGGAAAGCTGACCACATGTAGTAAGGAGTGGTGGGTTTTTAATACCTTCTTGAGCTTTTGTTTGGAGCTGTTCCTATGGCATGAACTTTGACCTGAGTATGAGTGTGCCTTTCTGGTATTCTGATGGTGGTGGGATAATCCTATTATGTCCCAAAGGTCATATCCTGTTTCTCTGTGGCTGTGGCTGATGATTATGGTACGTCTTGTGTTGGATTTTTTTGGTGTGAGGGATTGCTGATTCTAGAGGATCTTTGTCTTTCTAATCCTAGCTTCCAGGCTCCAATCTTTCTGACAAGATTATCATATCTGCATTTCTAAAAGCTGGTTTCCACTGAATTCAATGGCTAAGGGGAGAGAGAAGTTTCTGCCTTTTAAATATCTTCTCCATTATTCCTTTGGAGAAATATATTCTGCCTTTTTTAATATTTCCCAAAATATTTCTTTCTCTGGATTCTTCCCACAATATGTTGCAGTAAGAGACAGAATGATGGAGATTTATTTATTAAAATACAGCCCTCACTATTCATCCCAGCAGCAATTTAATGCTGTCAGGGAATCAGTTTTTTCCCCTTTGAAATAATTTTCACAATATTCAAGCTGCAGCACAAGGATGCCTCAGGAATCATTTTCAAATGGCTGCTCCTCATGGCACTGTCTTCATCTCATCCCCAGGCCAAAGTAGGTACACTATAAAGTCATCTCTAGTGTTCTAATGTTAAAGTACGTTTTTCCCTCTTCTCCCCATTTTATCCTGTGGAAACAATGGAGGATTCTTCATCAGTTATCTCTTTGGAGATGCAATCAGGGAGTCAGACTTGCCCATTCCAGTTAGGCTCAAGGCTGATGTTGAGCACACACCCTCTCCATTTGATACTTGCGCTCTGCAGCCCATAGTCACTTTGAGTGGGGTTACAATAAAGAGTAAACTGTAGCTTCCACTGATGCATTTGCCTGTACAAAGGTTCACCAGTGCTTTGTCAAGTATTGTAAAAGAGTGCTGGGTGTGTTTTATAAAACAAAGCAAATTCCTGAGAAGAAGTTAGTTCTGTGCTGCACTGAAGAATCTGTTGGAAAGAGAGCTGGTTTCTGCCCACTCCAATTGGGCTGTGTGTTATTAGTTCAGCCACCAGTAAGTGAGTTACAAATTTTGTGATAGGTTTTTATTACCTATTTTTATTAGGTAATCCTCCTAGAAAAGGAAATATTTTGGGGGGATATTAAAAAGGACAGAATATTATATTTCCCCAAAGGAAATCAAGCCCAAGTCTCTTTGCCTCAAACAGAAACCAGATCTGTAGAAATGCAGACTTGATAATCCCATTCAGAAAGGTTGTGGGCAGGAAGGCTGGAGCTGATGGGATTAGAAAGACAAAGAATCCTAGAACCAGCAACCCCTCACCTATCCACCCACAGGACATAGCTATCAGCCACAGTCCCAGGGAAGCAGGATATGACCTTTAGGACATAATAGGATTAATCCACCATCATCGGGATACTAAAAGTGCACACTGAACCTCAGGTCAGAGTTCATGCCACAGAAACAAACACAAAAGCCCAATAAACTATAAAAACCCACCACTCCCAGCTACATGTGGTCAGCTTTCTCACAGCCACATTTCTGTCTGGCTCTGCTCTTCAATAAACTACAATCTTCTTTCTAAAGCAGTCTTCATTTTGTTTATTCCCGGCTTGGACTGGACCCTGACAAAGTTTTTTCTTTCAACAGGGGAATAAGGTGGAGATTCATTTTGCCTGCTCCTTTGCCATTTTGCTTAATCTGTGGGCTTTTCAGCCCATCACCATCATTGACATTCCCTTGCAGCAACAGTTGACATTGAGCTTACTGACTATTGTTCCTTCTTGTTTCACCCTGAACCTCTCCTCTACACCTGTACACCTGGTAGGTCACAGGTATGGAGGAAGGCTGGAGAGAGAGGCAGGCAGGAGTGCTTCCAAGCTCCTTACAACCCATCCTCAGTCTATTTCTAAATTAGAGTCTAGCACTCTTCTTCTGAAAAAGCACTAACCTTGTGTCTAAAAACTGCCTGGATGATGGGGAGGCCGGAGTACCTCCATGCCTGCCACCTGTCAATTTAACCAACTTTACAGATAGGTTGAATCTGTAATTCAAAGTGCTCATCTACATTGGTCTGATTCTGTCCCAAAATACATTAAAAAGGCTGGTTGTGGTTATCTTTCTTGCCAGGAAATGATGCTCAGAGAGGGAAATGAAGCCAGGAGAACAGATCAAATGCTTTGAGGGCTTTTCTATCAGGACAGGGCACTATAGACTGATAATACAGTACTGCCAGTCCGGGAAATGGAAAAATGCACATGAATATGCCCATCAGAAAGATCCTCTATGTCACACAGAGCTATCTTAAAAAATGACATTAGTTGAGTAAAAACCTGAAATAAATACTCAAAATGCTAACTGATTGCAAGGAGATAAAATGTTGAAGCAGGGCTTGTAATGGCTATTGCTAGGGGAAACCATATCACAGCCATAATTTCAGAGTAATTCTCTTTTGTCCTCTTGGGGGAAAGTTCTTGCTATAGAAACACAAGAATAAAATAAAAAAAAGTAATCAAAGTTGCAGGGTGGGGGGAGGTGTTACAAAATAGACAGTAATCAAAATCTGTGGAGTTTCTGAATAATAAATCTGTGTTGAGTCCAGTTCTGTATAGTGTCCTTTGAAGGACAGCAGAGGCCACCATTTCTGAATTTCTTAGATGATGGCAAAGAGGTTTCCTGAGCCTGAGCTATGTGCCTATAGCTTACAGCACAATTTAGGGATGAAAAGGTTCTCTGTTAATCTGTGCCAATGTTGTGGACCTAAAATCTATTCCTTCCCATCTCAACATTTAATTGCCATTTTTTAAAAAAAAATCTGGCCCCCAACACATGTTTAAATATAGTCACAGACCATTTATTGTTGTTGTTTCATATTTCCTATCACAAAACATTTGTTTAAAAGGTGAAAGTAACGGAAGGGAGAAAGCGAGAGTTGGACATAGAAATTATAAACCTCACTTCCTTTACATGCTTAATTTTCCTTTCAAATGTTTAACAGCTTAAAAAACAAAACAAAGAAAAAAACCTTGTGAAAACATTCCTTGGGATTATGGCTGAAAATATTATTCTAAACCCCTCCAATCTATAAACTGCAAAAGAAATACAGACGTACAAATTCAGGGGCACAATTAATTCATGGGTCTTTTCATAGTTCCTAACATAGTTCCATGGTTAAATGCAGTGCTTTTTTTGTAAAAGGAAAAGGTGCCGGAACTCACACATGTCATACAACCCGCCTTGCCTATCCTACAAGGTTCAATCCAAAAAAGGTGCCGGAACTCCGTTCTGAGCGTTCTATGACAAAAAAAGCCCTGGTTAAATGACTGTGAAGAAGAAAACCCAGATTTGATATTTGGAAGTATTAATATTCATGTTGGTTCATCCTCTGATTCTTCATACCCTCTAGTATTTTTCTCTCTTTTTTTCTGTTTTTTCCCCTCACTTTTTCTTTCTATCAGTTTAGTGATTCCTTTGCCATCATCACAAAACACAAAAGCATAATTAAAGTGGTACAAACCCAACGAAGTAAGCAGTAAAATATTTTTAGCCTATTAGTATAATTCTTAGGGAAGAAGAAGAAATCTGTTGCAGCTTCCAATTTGTTATTGTACTATTATTTTAAAAGCTTTGTCTAACAAAAAAAACAAAACAAAACTGATTTATGTGAGTGCTGTTGTGGTCTTTTTAAAAAAAATAACATCAAAAATATGAAAGTCAGACTGAACTTATTTCTAAACTCCTGCTCATGTTTTCACCTTCATTCTTAAATACATCTGACTATGCCACAACAGGAGTGAATATAAGCAATAATTCAGTGCTAAAGCAGCAATAAATTGTGCCTCAAATGCACAAAAATATGAAAAGATGTTTCTACTTCTGACATAAATTAGTTCCCAGAAAACTAAATAAAATGCAGGTAGAGAAGTAAGTAGATAGTTATTACAGGAAAGGACATTATTCTGATTTTCTTAAGTTGCATACAAAGTATATCGATCATTTATCCAAGCCATAATTCTAATATTTAAGCATTTCTTCTCAAGGAAGATTTTTCTCCATCATCAGTGCTTAAATGTTATCTATCCAGTTATCCATTCAACATCTCTCCAACTCTGCCTATTTTTCGTTTTTGTTCTTGTCTCTTCTACTGCCTTTTCTTTTTTTCCTTTCTCATTTAATATCTAATTTTATTACCACTATTAAATTCCTCCACATACCTCCTTGATACTTTTTCTTGTCAATATCTACTCATCTTTATTGGCTCTCTTCTCAGGCACTGTCTCCTTCCTCTGTCTCCTTGCATTTAGTCAGATATGCTACAGTCCCCTTATTCTCAAAGCACCATCTTTGACCCTCTTCTCCTTTCCAAATGCTGTTTAATATATTTTCCTCCCTTGCTGCTATTTGGGTCTGGTATCATTTTTCTCTCTTCTTATTTTGTATTTCACCCTCCCTCCAATCTGTCTTTTACCTCATGGCTCTCTACTCAAATTAGACTCATGACAATTATCTCTGAATTCTATTCAGTCTAAGGAATGTTCCACACTTTGATCATTCTGTTCTACTTGGTTTATTTCAGGTTGCCGTTTTCTGTGATTCTGCTAACAGTTAATTATTCTTATGAGTGTGCGGAGACTACAAAATACACTTGCTTCACAAATGACTTGATCAATGGCCAGATGTAGAGCCAAATTGGAATAGGAGGAACTTCATGCTCCTCTAAACTTTAATAATAATAATAATAATAATAATAATAATAATAATAATAATAATAATAATAATAATAATAAGAAGAAGAAGAAGAAGAAGAAGAAGAAGAAGTTGGAAGGGACCTTGGAGGTCATCTAGTCCAACCCCCTGCTAAGGCAGGAAACCCTATAACATTTCAGACAAATGTCTGTCCAGTCTCTTCTTAAAAACCTCCAGTGTTGGAGCATTCACCACCTCTGGAGGCAGGTTGTTCCACTGGTTAATTGTTCTAACTGTCAGGAAGTTTCTCCTTAGTTCTAGGTTGCTTCTCTCCTTGACTAGTTTCCATCCGTTGCTTCTTGTCCTGCTTTCAGGTGCTTTGGAGAATAGCTTGACTCCCTCTTCTTTGTGGCAGCCCCTGAGATATTGGAACACTGCTATGATGTCACCCCTCACCCTTCTCTTCATTAAACTACACATACCCAATTCCAGCAACCGTTCCCTATATGTTTTAGCCTCCAGTCCCCCAATCATCTTTGTTGCAGAAATTATAGTACCTTTTGTTTGTTTCGAGGAAGAAAGGGATTAAAACCTGAAAGTTTAATAGATATTAAGGAGGAAAGAAAGCACCCCTTGCTTCATAGAAGTGATGTTTAAACTTTGAAATAATAGTCCTCGACAAAGTTTTTTTTAAAAAAAGAAACTTAGTGGTTTGGAATACAGTATGATAAAATTCACAGTGCTTAGAGCTGATAAGGCAAGTCAGGTTTCCAACAGTTATGTTGATATGTGGCTTACAGATAGTGAAGAGATATATTGACAGAAGGATAATGTAATGGAACTCACCAATCTCTCTTTTCATTATCTACTGCTGTTGAATGTGGTACTGTGAAAACAATGGAAGCTGACCACACAGAGAAATCAATCAACCAATTAACCAACCAACCAACCAACCAACCAAGTGCTAGATTTGACTAATTCAGTTAAAAAAGTAATAGTTTCACATGACTGCTCAATATAGAGACTCCTGCAGTGAAGGAAGCACATGAAGTCACACACCTAAAAAAAAATTAGGGAGCTCTCATACTATATGATTTTTTCCCCCAAGGCATTGCAAATGGTTCCCTAACTGCCAAAATTATTGTGATCCGAAGGCAAGTCTGTGGGTAACTGAAATCCAGTATTTCTGCCTTTTTCCTCTGCATAATGTTTTATAAATTTTCCCCATGATGCTACTTTTTCATATTCCGAAAACCTCTGCCAAAACAGGTCATGTCCAGAGACTCACTGAATCTTAGAGATGGAAAAGAATGTGTTCAGATTTATCTATTCTGCCTTGAAGGAATTAAAATATGGTTTGAATTACTTCATTTTCAGATCCAGAGCTGGCAGAATCCAATATCTATAGCCCTTTCAACCCTCTAATCCCTCTTTAGGTGGTTCTGTCGTCATTTTTATTTTTCAAAACTTGCCACTTACTTTACTGGTGGTCCCTCAAGGTTCTATAATAGCTAACAACATTATTTCCCTATATATTATTCCTTGTAGCCTTATCCATTATATTATGGACTTCAGAATTTACTCTGTAATGGGGAGGCCTAACTCTGCTTCTCTACCTAAGAACTATGTTTTTCTACACAATATCAATTGGCCTTTGATATTTCTTTTTGATGCTTCACTATAATCTCTGATTCAGTATGTCCAAGAATGAGCCTCTTTCAGTTAAAACATTGTTTTCTTGTTCATTCTCCTCACGCATTGTCATTACCAAGCTGTGATTTTATTTTTAGTGTTTCCCCTTCTTCTTTCTCCTTAAATTCAGGTAATTATCAAATTCTAAGGCCCCAATGACACTACCCATGGATATTTTATGGTATCAGACATTCTACGTCTTCTGTTTTTTTTTAAAAAAAAACATTAAAAAGTATTTTGCATTTAAGAAAATGAGAAGTTTGCATGCTGGAAAAAAAATGTGCCAGCCTCCAGCATTGTCAGTATTCCAAGAATAAATTATCCCCCGCCCCATTTATCTGACAATTTAATTGCTGGGGCTTTGTGTTTGTGTTGTATCTTTGCACCAGTAGTATTTTACAGTTGAACAAAGAAATATTATTTCAGTCTAATGAATGCTGTTTTAAAAATCCCTCCCCTCCAAAAAAAAACCAAAACAAAACCTTAAAGGGGAAGTCAGCCTGAGGAAGGTAAGAAGCAATTCTTGCCTTTCTCTACTTCCCAGGTTCCTTTCATAATGATATGCAATCATAGCTGCAAAGGCTTGGACTGGAATGTTATTGCCTTGCACATGGGAAACTGATGATGATTTTTAATATGTTTGTTTGTTCATCTATTCATTTTTAACATACTCCACTCATATGGTTTTATTTTATTTTATTTTATTTTATTTTGTTTTATTTATTATTTAACAGCAGAGGAATTTTCCTATTAGCAGTGAAGAACTTCTCTTCTGATGGAACTTTATTTGTACAATTCCTTCATCTGATACAACAATCTAGTTCTGCTTGTTGAAAGCTAGCAAATATAATGTTTCCAAAAAGAATATTCTGAAAATGAAGAAGTTTGGGATGCAGCCAGTTATGGCTGTCATGGATCTAAAGCTCATCATTGCTCTGTAAGGTTCTCAAATTTGACATCTGTGTGAATTCTCTCATTACTTTCAACTGGAAAATTGAAGTATTTGCTAGAGTGAAAAGACCAGAGATGCCCCTCACACATATACATCTGCTGTCAGGGCTAGCAGATTTTGAAATGAAAAGATAAATCCATCACTCTTCTTATACCTGGATCCACTTAAAATTCTGCTATAAAATGGTGTATATAATTGGGAACTTGTATTATAAAATATACAGAAGCACTATAATTCAAACATTTGCTCTTTTGAGATATATTCTGTGTATAAGTATCTATGTATATGTGTATACATATATACACATACACATATACATACACACACACACACACACTGTGTGTGGGTGTGGGTATTAAGTTAAAGGTAAAGGTTCCCCCACACATGCGTGCTAGTCATTTCCAACTCTAGGGGCCGGTGCTCATCTCCGTTTCAAAGCCGAAGAGCCAGCGCTTGTCTGAGGATGCCTCCGTGGTCATGTGGCCGGCATGACTAGACACCAAAGGTGCACAGAAGGCTGTTACCTTCCCACCATAGTGGTCCCTATTTTTCTACTTGCATTTTTATGTGTTTTCGAACTGCTAGGTTGGCAGAAGCTGGGACGAGTAACAGGCGCTACACGGCACTTGGGATTCGACCCGCCAAACTGCCGACCTTCTGATCGACAAGCTCAGCATCCTAACCCATTGAGCCACCACATCCCTTTGGGTGTGGAGTTATTTATATAGTCTCTTCCTGAAAAACTCCACTGTTGGAACAAACATAACTTCTGCAGGCAAGTTGTTCCACTCATTAATTTCTACTTAGTTCTAGGTTGGTTCTCTCCTTAATTAGTTTCCATTCATTGCTTCCTTGCCCTGCCTTCTGGTGCTTTGGAAAAAAGATTGACTTATTTTCCAACCTCTTCAACCAACACCCAAAATGATAGATCACAGGTGGAGGAATCTGATGGTCAAGTTTCACAAGCCAGCAACTGGCAAAGCCAGTTGCCCCCAGTCCATTATCAGGACTCCCTGCCATACCAAATTATGGTCTGCTTAGCTGAATAACCCATAGCTGACATGGGGCAGGAAGTAGGAAATCACGGATCTTCAAACCCCAGTGGGTACATTCACATAGCAGATTCATTCAACCAAAGCAAACTTCAGTGTGATTAAGAATATGAACCTGTCGGAACTTGTTAAAGATTGTATGATAAAATGGGCCCAGAATATTCAAGAACCAATAATGATGGATACTTGGGAAACAATCTGGGTCAGAAATGTAAAATTTACACAGGCACAAAATTTAAGAGAGAATTTTTATAAGATGTTTTATAGATGGCATTTAGATCCTAAGAAATTGGCATGTATGTATTCAAATTATCAGCCTAAATGCTGGAGGTGTGGTTGTGATGATGCAACATATTATCATATATGGTGGACCTGTAAAAAAGTTAAAGCTTTTTGGATTAAAAGTTGGTGGAATATGCAGAAGATATTTAAGAAAAAGATAAAGTTTTCTCCACAATTAATTTTGCTGGTTATTACTATAGACTGTACTGCTATAGAAACTAAATTGATGTTATATTTAATAACGGCAGCAAGACTTTTGGTAGCGCAATATTGGAAGAAGGAGGATTTGCCTACTATAGAAGAATGGACTTTAAAAGTTTCGAACCTGGCAGAAATGGCAAAAATTTCAGCATATTTGAAAGACCATTCGCAACAAAGATATATCTTGGAATGGAGAAGATGGATTGATTATATTCAGAATAAATATGGGACCAAAAAGTTTCATTTAGCATTTGAATAAGTAGTAGATTTATAAGATTTATTATTATTTAGTTACTTTTAAGGAGAGTTAAAGTTCGATAGGATTTTGGTTTTAGTTTAGTTTTATTATATTTGTATACTGCCCTTCTCCCGAAGGACTCAGGGCGGTGAACAGGGCACATATAAAAAATACAGGATACAAAAATTAAAAAGAATTAAATAGTAGCCCAGCTAAAACAATCGATAACAATATAAAAATCCCCATTAAAACCCCAACATATCCCCATCCCTAGGAGGATCATCTGAGTTAGCTCGGGAGTTCATGGCTTCCATGACGGCCATGGACCTGACGCAAGTAATTCTTGGACCAACTCATGAGGGAGGCCACACCCTTGACTTGGTTTTCTTATCTGGACGGTGGTTTGATGATCTTGGTGGGGGCTCTCCAACTGTTATGCCCCTGTCATGGACCGATCATCACCTCCTTCGGCTGGTCTTTAAAGTGTTATTATAGTTAGTTAGCATATTATAGTTTAAGATTGTTAGGGTTAATACCCTGTATTACGCTCTGGGAAGTCGGGAGGAGGGGGAGGGAGGGGAAATTGGGTGGGGGTGGGGGAGGGGTGGGTCTTATGTTTATAAAGTATTTGTAAAACTTTTTAATAAGAATAAAAAAAAGAATATGAACCTGTGTAGAAATATGTGTTTCCTTCCATGTAATTGGAAAATTTCCAGTACAGGCTATTTTGACTGTTAGCAAAATGTTTAATACATAGGTTTCAGTTTTTTATTTTATCATTTTACACTTTGGGGACAAATTCAGCTGTCCTAAACCAAAATAGAATTATGGTAACAAGGACGATGGACACCTGCCCCCATATCTTGGAGGAAATGATGCTTTTTGCTTAATTTTGGAAGCTGTTTCTATGCGCTCAAACAAGTAGACCAGATGGTGCTCCTGCTAAGAGGAAGATTTTCTGTTGCTATGCTCCGTTATGCTATACGGCTGAGGCTCAGAGGCCCAGTGTTTAGCCACCAAGAATAGTCCATACTCCTTGTAGTAAAACCAATACCAGCATCCGCTGCCAGGAAGAATTCCTGAGGAGCTGATCAGATGCTACTCTTGCTATAAGTTCCAAGGAGTCAAGATCAGTTATAAATGGAATGGACAGAGCTCTGACTGTATTGCACAAAAAGTGCTCTCTCTCTCTGGGGCTGCTGTGTCAGAGAAACCATCCCAGGTACACAGCTTCATGCTGGAATGAACTTGGACTTTTCATATTTAAACAAAATAGGATCCTGCTCACCTTCTTTATGTATTGAGCTTCAAGTAATCTAGATAGTTCTTGGGTTATAACGGCAATTGGGATTGGGACTGCCATTGCTAACTGATGCACTTGTAAAGCAGAATGTCATGTGATCACATTGCTTAATAATGACAGTCCCAACAGTCCTGATTCCCATTGTAACCCAAAGACATGTGTGTCATTAAGTGGAAGTTGTGGAAGTCCCAGGTAAGGAGCACAAAGTGTTATGGGGGTTGCTGCTGAGGGATAGGAGGTTTCAGCATGGTAGAAAGTGGGAGGGGCATTTGAGACGCCCGACATAGGTCACACATGAGTACAGGAAAGTCAGAAGCTGGATGGTGTGGCACTAATGTGACTACAGGAAGGCAGGGGGACTTATCAGAATGACTTGCAACTTTATCTGCTGGCTTCCTCATTAACTTTGCTTGAGGGCAGCTGGCAGGGAAGGTTGCAAATAAGAAATAACAATCAAAGTAGCTGATTATGGGCCCCTGCAAATATCATGTGACCTGGCTGCCAAGTACCAAAATCATGATCATAAGACCCTGGGTGGTGCTGCGATGGCCAGAACTCTGAGGACTGGTCATAAGTACCACTTGTTCACAACTCTGAATCATTGCTGAACAAGTTGGAGGTAAGTGAAGACTCTCTATATAGCTAAAGAAGGTAATGCTGGTTTTTTTTTTTTAGAGCTTTCTGAACTGGGTTTTGGGGATGTATACATTTCGTTATCATACTCAGTAAATATGATGTTGTCTTCCTCCTGCTGCTGCTGCTCCTCGTCCTCACTATTATTGTAATTAAAGAAGATAATCCTGGGATTGTTTTTCCTCAGTGTTATTAGAAAAATCCCCTGCTCTTTATTGGACAGTTTTTGCTGTCTCTCTGCAACTCAGTTTATAGGAAGAAGAGAAATTCTATTAAATACCAAAGTGAAAATATCCATTGCATTCCTAAGGTCAGTTTGTGGAATGGCATAACAGATATTGAAAAAAGAAGGTGAAATGGCAAATTCTCTTTTAGTGTGCCTACTATGAATGAATTGTAATTTTTCTCTGCCAAAAGATATGCAATAGTCTGCCCTAACAACAGAAGTTTAAAAAAAATACGGATTGCATTGTTGCTGTAAGAGGGATCATATAAGTGGATCTCTAGAGAAGAATTTGACGGATAATTTCATAAGCATTTCATAACATTTGTCCTAAGCATAAAGAAATGTTTGTGTTTGTGGATATGTGTATTCATTCTATATGTTATACAAAGTCATATAGAATTGGAGTCATTTAATAATTATATTGCACAATCATTAGTAAATCCAGGAAACTGTAATATACATAATGATTAAAAATAAAATTTAACACCAATTGTTGAGTTTGGTTTTGCTGTTCTTTGGGGAGTATTACAGCAGTTTTATTTAATGCTTATCAGCTTCTTTCCATAAAAATGGAACACAAGTGCATTGTGTAAAATAGTTATTACACTTAAGACATGGTAGAGAGATTCTGGAAACATTGGTACAATTTGCTTTCAACATATACGCTAATGTTGTTGAGTCTGGCTTATTTAGTTATTTAGTTAATGTCACCATGTTCAATAGTAAAGTATAGGGAAGACAATCATCTGATTTGAAATATTTACTTTAGAAATATGAAGGCTTAATATAATCAGAATACTAAATAGACTAGAAATATTCAAGATTATCAGTCCCATTGAGAGCCTAACATATGTTATCATATATAATCAAACATTGCAACAAAAGTATGTTGTATAATTAAAAGTATAAATACAATATAAGAGAACTGGGTCAGAAAGGACATTATTTTAAGTGTATGGCTTCCATATCTTAGCCTACATAGGAAGGCTAATATTTCTTTTAATTGAGAGTGGCTATAATTACAAAATTTTGCAAGTTTGCTTGTGCACCATCTCACATTTTTATACAATGTGAATTAGGGTAGGTGTTTGAGCCATAGACATATTTTGTATTTGTTTTCAACTTAGGCCACATGAAATTCATTGCTTTGGTAATGCATCTGGTCTATCTCTGTCAGAGTCATCTTGATTACTCTTTGTTGACCAGGAATCTAATATTTCTATTGACAGTCTTGAGGGAGCATATGAGGCTATGTCATCAGATCCTCTGCTGGCCTTCAAGGTCATGAAAAGTTCCTTGGAAAACAACTAATATCCCTGAGATAACATTTGATATCCTTGGAAGACTTCCAAGGGAGGTGGATGACTGTTTCTGTACTTCTTTATCTTGAGTGTGCCAGCTTGTCTGGGTGGAGTGTGCCAGTGCTTCTCGGTGGAGAAATGGACCATGTAGCATATAAATATGAGTGTCAAAGTGTGCTCAGGGTTCCCTCTTGTTTGGAGGGACCTGTCTTTATTCAGCTGAATAAATGTGTAAAAGCTTATCAAGGCAAATGCCTGGACTCTGTTTTTATTTATACAAAGCCACACCTGAAACAGACAAAACACTCTTTACATCTCCTTCAAAATCTTCAGAACATTCAGATATCATCTGGAAACAGTTTTAGAAAATAGCAAAATTTGGATGAGGACAACTCCTTTCTTTTTCCACAGGGAAACTGTCAGTCTGAACCAGCCATTAGATTGTTTCATGACTGGGGAGAGGAGAAAGTCAATGAACATGACTGGTTTATCATAGCCCTATCAATTGGCCATCATTGGTTCCAGGTTAAAATCAGGTAATTTAGATAATGCACAGTTCAGTTCAGTTCCAATAATTTAGCATATATTCAAGCAGTGCTTTTTTTGTAAAAGAAAAACTCACACATGTCATACAACCCGCCTTGCCTACTCTACAAGATTCCATCCAAAAAAGGGGCCGGAACTCCGTTCTGAGTGTTCTGTGACAAAACAAAGCCCTGCATTCAAGTTTTAAAACAATTATCTGTAAGGTACCAACCAGGAAATAATTCAAGGAAGAATTTGTTTTCATTGCCAACCAAAAGCATATTTCAGTCAATCACCACTAGCAATGCTGGTGCTGAGTTAGCCTTGTTTACTCAGGACTGTGCTTGAGCATACAGCCAATCCACTTGTCGGCCGGTTGCAAATTGAGCAGCTTGGCATCAGGTTTGCACCTCAGGAAGTTTATTCTAGCTAATTTAGCATCTCATCTTTTAATGTGCCACATTTTTACAATAAAAACCAAGCCGAGAGTTCCAGCCGAGAGGAACTTGCACTGAGTTTCCAAATTCCTGCTGGGCAATCTTAGCATCTTGTTTCTTTTTTGATTAACAGGGGGAAGATAGCTCTTGGGAATACCTGAACCTAAAATGAACTGAAAAATGTATTAACGTCTTTGCCACTTGCCCAGCTACAGAGAAAGAATTCGCACCAATCCGATCTTTCTCGACAGCTGTTGCTGCAAGGTGATACTGCAAAGGCATCTTAAAACAGAATATGGCATATTCTTGCTCTGCATGGTTCCTGGGGTATTTTGGTGATCACCAGCTGGCTTCTAATTGTGTTTTAAATGCAACATTAAAAAAGAGAGAAATGTTTTTTTAGCATTTTGGTTTTGGTTGTTTTTTTAATGGACTATGCTTAAATTAAGTAATAAAACATGATGTATGGAATCTGGACCTCATGCAAGAGAATATCCTTATGTTAATTTGTCAATCCAATTTTGGTCAAATTTAAATCTTAATTGAAATCATATGGATTAAATTAGCAATGACTAACTTGTCCTGTGCAATTACATTTAATTGGATTAGAGCCTTTAAAAAGTTTTTAAATAACAGATTGAGCAGGAGTGAACTCAGATATTCTTGTTTGGGACTTCGAGATTTTTTTTCTTCAAATTCAGAGGAGACCTTGCTAATGCTGACTTCATAAGCAGAAGTCTTAGACCTATACTAAGCAATGAGCATGCTGGTATCCATTCATATTCCAAAACGGGCACCAATCTAGAATTACTGCCAAAGGAATTTAATAATTTTAACAGAGATCTATTCAAATGTCCTTGAGGAAACTTTCTTTTCACTTAATAAACTATAGGGGCAGGTAAAAAATGTAAAATAAATTAGAAAAATAATGCAGAAAAAAGGCATGCTCTGTATTTTATCATTTTATACATAGAAACCATTTCAGCCTAACTTAATAGTATCTGTATTATTGACTTTAAATGGATAATTAGTCTATTTTGCACATTACGTAGGGGCACACATATCTAACTTTGCCACTGACTGTCAGGCATATATGTTTGATGTGTATGTGTATGCACACACACACACACTTGTAATTGTATATTTAAGTTTTACATTTTAAAGTATACTTTTTTCCATATTTAAAATTCTAATGTGATCCTTAAGCAAATGATTTGCTGTTTTTAATGATAAACCATAAATAAGTTATAATAGTCTGGTTTTATATATATTAGTTTGGTTTAAATGTTATATAAAGCAATAATGGGGGTGATCATTCTTCATTCTAAACCACCAACTGCATTACAGGTCATTGTCAATTGATTTTAAACTTGGAGTAAGAAACTTCAATAACCTGCAAAATGCTGATGATACCATTTGGACAGTTGAAAATGCAAATAGTCTGGAAGTTCTATGTGTGAAAGTCAATGAGTGGTTAGAAACACTCTGTATGACAATCTGCATCCCAACAATCATGGATTGGATTGGAAAAGGGCTGATGTGGTTCCTACCTTCAGGAAAGAAAGGAGAAAAAAAAACAGACCCAGGAAACTACAGACCAATCAGTTTAACATCAATACCTGGGAAGATCCTAGAAAAGATAATCAAAACTTATCTAAAAACTTATTTATTTGAACAAGCCGGCCTGGTCTGATGGGTTTGGGGTTTTAATATTGATTTTAATTAATTTATTGCATCGGGCACAATTATTTAATTTTTTTAAACTTTTGTATCTTATATTTTTGATATTTATTGCCCTGTACACCGCCCTGAGTCCTTCGGGAGAAGGGCGGTATATAAATCAAATAAATAAAAAAAATAAAAAACAGATCTGCAAACAATTAGAAGCAAACAAAGTTATAACTAATAGCTAGCATGGGTTTGTTAAAAACAGATCCTGCCAAACCAATCTTATTTCATTCTTTGACAAAGTGACTAAACTAATAGACCAGTGAAATACTGTGGACATAGTATACTTAGACTTCAGTAACACATTTGACAAAGTAGGCCGCAATCTACTTCTTGGTAAACTAGGAAAAGGTGGAATAGACAACATCAACACCAGATGGATCTGTAGCTGGTTGGCAAACTGTACTTAATGAGTAGTCCTCGATGGCATTACATCCACTTGGAGAGAAGTAACCAGTGGGGTACCACAAGGTTCCATCTTAGGCCCAGTACTCTTCAATATCTTCATCAATGAAGATATGAGGAAATTGAAGGGGAATTTATCAAATATGCAGATGACACAAAACTGGCAGGAGTAGCAAACACCCCAGAAGACAAATTCAGGATCCAAAAAGATCTTGACAAACATGAACAATGGGCCCTATCCAACAAAAAAAAAACTTTTACATTTAAGCAGGAAAAATCAAAGGTACAAGTACAGATTGGGCAAGACCTGGCTTAAAAATAGTAACTGTCAGAGGGACCTGGGAGTCCTAGTGGATGATCACTTAACTATGAACCAGCAGTGTGCAGCTGCCACCAAAAAAGCTAATACAATCCTGGGTTGTATAAACAGAGGCATAGAATCAAGATCATGCAAGGTATTAGTACCGCTTTATAAAACCCTAATAAAACCACACTTGAATACTGCAGCCAATTTTGGTCACCATATCACAAAAAAGATGTTGAGAGTTTGGAAAAAAAATTCAGAGAAGAGCAACTAAGATGATCAAAGGCATGGAGACTAAAGCATACAGTATGAAGAATGGCTACAGGACTTGGATTTAGCTAGTCTAAAGAAAAGAAGAAATAGGGGAGACATGATAGCAGTATTCCAGTATTTGAGGGGCTGCCACCAAGAAAAGGGGTTCATGTTATTCATCAAAGCACCAGAGGGCAGGACAAGAAACAATGGTTGAAAACTGATCAGAGAGAGAAACAACCTGGAATTAAGGAAAAACTTCCTGACAGTGAGGACAATTAACCAGTGGAATAGCTTGCCCTCAGAAATTGTGGGTGCTCCATCACTGGAGATTTTTGAAAAGAAGCTAGACAGTTACTGTCTGAGGTGGTATAGGTTCTCCTGCTTGAGCAGGGGGCTGGACTGGAAGACCTCAAAGGTCCCTTCCAGCTTCTATTCTATTCTATTCTATTCTATTCTATTCTACTCTACTCTACTCTACTCTACTCTACTCTACTCTACTCTACTCTACTCTACTCTACTCTACTCTACTCTACTCTATTCTATTCTATTCTATTCTATTCTATTCTATTCTATTCTATTCTATTCTATTCTATTCTATTCTATTCTATTCTACTCTACTCTACTCTACTCTACTCTACTCTACTCTACTCTACTCTACTCTACTCTACTCTACTCTACTCTACTCTACTCTATTCTATTCTATTCTATTCTATTCTATTCTATTCTATTCTATTCTATTCTATTCTATTCTATTCTTGTTTTAAAATGACATCAGTGCAGGAATTCAGTTCTACAGAAAACATAATGAAATGGGCAGGTTGGGTTAGAAATATTTATAGGCTGTTTGAGAGACAATGTAGTTGGGACAGAGACCTTAGACCAAATGGTGTGCAATGCTATGTTTGAATACTTTTTTATCAAATATAAAAAGGCAGCTGAAAATGGAAATGGAAGAGGTGGCACATGGAACCACATATAATGTTGCTCTATGGCTATTTTAAATCATGGAATCACTAAAAACACAAAACTGACAACACTGTGACTATGTACATTTAGGGATATACAAAACTGATTCCTCACCACCACCACTATTGTATGGCAATGGGATGAAATTAGCGAACACAACAAGCTTGAATTCTGTTGTGGGAGCCATTCTTGATTGATGATGTCTGTTACCTGATCCCAGATTTCTGTTCAGCTGCTAAATGTTCACAACCTCCATCCTGGTGCCCATTCAGTGACGATACAGAGCTGACACAATTTGTCTCTTCTTATCATATCAATTTAGCAATTCTAGTTACTAGATAAACCACTCTTTTGAGTGATTTATGTGTCATGCAACCAGTGGTGGGATTCAGCCAGTTCGCACCAGTTGATGCCCAGGCCCAGAATAGATTTCCGGAAGCAACATAGTCACAGAGAACCAGTTGTTCACATATTTGAATCCAACACTGCATGGAACCCCACACCTGTCAACTAGAAGAGATCCAGAGTGACCTATCTCAAAGGGAAGAAGCTTAAGGAAAGTGAATGACAGTCCTCTAAGGCATGGTGGTAATTGGACATGCACATTACCACAGGTGATGATGGAAGAACAAAATGGGGAGGGTTGTTCAAAGGGAGTTTGTGTGTGTCTCTCTCTCTGTGTGTGTGCACATACACAGGAACTTCTGTGTCCATGTGTGCATGCTTGTATGGTGTCTGTGTGCCTATATGTGTATACATCAAACTTTGCTTGGAAAGTAAAAAAAAAAGATATTGCTCAGAAATTATTTTTTTAAAAAATCTTATACATACTCAACTTCATGAAGTAGTAATCTTGAGATATCAAATTCAGTACTAAGCCTTAAAAAAATCTTTCTCCAGTACTGCCATACATTTGTACTCTCATCTGCATTTGCATCCGGAGGTTGATTCAGGACAGTCAGAATGGTTCTCACATGCAGAACAAATTAAACTTAAAAAGTTGTTGCACTTAAAAAAGGTTTTTTAAAACCATCCAATGCTTTCATATTAAGTCACTCATTACTGTATATCTTATATATTTAGATGGAGGAAATAAGGGAAGGGAAGGGAAGGGAAGGGAGAAAGGAAGGAAGAAAGAAAGAAAGAAAGAAAGAAAGAAAGAAAGAAAGAAAGAAAGAAAGAAAGAAAGAAAGAAAGAAAGAAAGAAAGAAAGAAAAAGCTGGGAAGCACGAACATTTTGAGGCTATGGAACATTGTGTGCAGATTTGATTCAACAATAATACTACATAAGGATATCCAGCAATGTATGCAGCATGTTGAAAGACCAGGGAAACTAAGGCCGAACGAAGTACCTTGCTAAATTATGGGGCTGCAATTTCTCTGCTGCAGCCTGAACCATTAAAGTAAATGCCAGATTGGTATAAAGCAGCATAAATTGAAGCATTCTACTTATAACTAGTTGGAGGTTGACAGGCTTCCTTAGAGTTGATTGCACAGACCAGCCAAATTAGCAAGCTTCAATCTGACAAAAAGCAAAGCAATCAAGGCCTTTTGTGAATTCCATTATGAAATTTCAGATTCCGGTATTCAAATGAAAATCAGTGGTTTGATGGGGTGGGGGTGATTTTTCATTTTTCTCATTCTAGGCTGGTTTGGAAGGTGTTATCTCTGAATGAGCATCTGGATATTCTACCAAGGAGAATGGAAATGCTTGGAGAAGTTTAGACAGTATTAATGAACTCTATCTGCTTAAGAGTGGTGATTGTACTTTTGCAGATGTATTAAGGGAGCGAGCAAATGTCAGGGATGCATTTGAATGCCCACCCTTCAGTTTTGTTTGAACATGGACTGTACTTTTTCCATGAAAGAATAGGTGTTATTATAAACACAGTCTACTTGCTAATGACTTATTTTATATGTTCTTATGTAATGAGAAATGATTGCAAGTGAATCTAAGAACTGACTGCCAATTATAAATCATTCCAAATAGGGGGTGTCTATGAGAGAATTGCATCTGTCAGAATCAAACAAATTTTGATTAACAGTTAAGATTGATTTCTTGGCATGAATAATGATGGCTCAATAAATAAATAAATAAACCGAAGGGCAAAATATTTTGTGCAATGAAAACCATTGAGTGTGAAATGAAAGAAGAATGGCCCA
Source organism: Vipera ursinii (assembly GCF_947247035.1). NCBI lineage: Eukaryota > Metazoa > Chordata > Lepidosauria > Squamata > Viperidae > Vipera > Vipera ursinii. The sequence goes on along the minus strand of NC_139512.1, from coordinate 171,778,171 downwards.
GTGCTCTTATTCATTCTTTGTTCAGTTTCCAAGCTGCATTTCCTTTCATTTCTCATTTTACACAGTGGGTACATTTTAGAACCCGAAATAAGCCAATTCATTTCATCTAAACACAAAGGGCAAGTTTGAATTGGAGGAATTGGGCCTTGCTGGCCTCTGTCTTTTCCAGGTTTTTTATGAATTTGAGCAGAGAAATGTAAAAATTGCAAATATGATCAGAAGGACATGTCTAGGGGGGCAGGGAAGCACCAGTTGCTGACAGGTGCTTTTCACAAAATGTTTCTGGTGACAGATGTGGCTAAATGTGAAGTCAGCCATAAAAGTACACGGATGAGAAAAAGGCTGGGGATGACACTGGAACAGAATGGAGCTTGTCCCTCAAGAGACCATCAAACACACACACCCTTCCTGCCCCCTCATCAGGACTCTTGTCAGGCTGGAAAAAGTGATGTGAGTCTCAATGAAGTCTCACATATATATTCAGTAAGACTGGGTACCAGCAGACCATGAAATGTGATAGCCTCCTAGGAAAGCTGGCAGGAGTAATCAGGAGGATGTACAGTATGCTGGAATGAACAAGGATCATCAGTTTTGTTTAATCGTAGGCCTACTATCTGCAGTGCTAGCTATGTGAAATTCACTGGAGTCAGGAAAGGGTCATTTTCCCAGTTGAGTCTGCCCACTGATGATATTTGTGGTAGAACTCATTGCTAAATTAAATAAAATGTGTAGCTTGAGCTATATCTTCCCCTGGGCAATAATACCAACTTAGGAAATCTTCCCAGTCATTTAAATATTGCACCCCGATATTATATTTGACTTTAGGGGATATTGTTGGCTCATCTTTCTTGATTTCACTACTTACTATTAGCAACTTCCAGTTCCATTGGAATCATAGAACTGTGATTTATCTCTCAGTGGGGATGCAGATTTTAATCTTTTGGCTATTGTTCAAACTGTGCTAATATCCTTTGCCAAGACATTAAACCTTTATTGGCCCTTTAAAGGAAAATGTGCATATCATTTCTGCCTGACCTGGAACAGCCTTAGGTTTATAACTGGGTTACAATGGGTTGATTTATAGCCAGTGATTGCCACACAAGGGAAATGTTGATGCTTGACCCCACCCCTTGTTAACAGTTCTTGGGTAATGAACTCTAAAAAATGGAGCATCGTTAATAAAGTCATCATAGCCTGAGACTTCAGTTCAAATGACAGCAGAGCAAGCTTTGGTTGACCCTAGGGAACAACTTGTAAGATAATTACACAGTAGATCTGTGAAGTAGAGAGAGCAACTCGTTGCAGTGCTTTGAAAGTCAATAAGGCAATTTCATGTATGATTTAATGGGCAACTGTCTGCCAGTGTTAAATTTGGTGTGAGTGACATAGTGTAAATCTCTGACTGCAATTCCTGAGAGACAAATCATGGGGTCTGTCTTTCTTCAGTCACTTGGGGGTAGTGCTGGTGAAGGTGGGGAGACAGAACTTTAAAAAAATGGAAATTGTGGTAAGCTATTTGTCACTTGCCAACTCTGTTTGTGTACAGGAATTATACTCCAGTAAAAAATTCAGCTTTAATTGCAATCCCTCAATTTTCTATGAAGAAAAAGCCAGAAAGAATGAAAAACCAACTAGGATCTTTTGTCTATTTAGAATGATTATTTTCTAAATACTCCAAAATTTGATTTACATTCAGAAGAAAGGAAGGAAAGTCATGGAGTTCATCTAGATCAACTGCAGGAATCCCCCACTAGACCATCCCTGACAAGTGGCCATCAAACCTCTGCTTCAACACACCCATCAAGGAGAGTCACCAGCTCCTGGGCCAGCTTGTTGCATTGATTTAGAGTTCTTAACATTAGGAAGTTTTCCTAATGGTCAACTGAAATCTGCCTACTTATAAATTCAACTCATTATTTCTTGTCTTGCTTTCTGGAACAACACTAAGTCTCCTTTGTATATTACATGGCACCCTTTCACATACTTGAGACAGCTATCATGTCTGTCCCAAAGTCTTCCTTTCTCTGGGCAAAATACAGATGTTCCTCAGTTTATAACCACAACTGAGCCCATAATTTCTGTCGTTAAGCAAGTCATGTGTTAAATAAGTTCCTCTCCATTTTATGACCTTTTTTTTGCCATACTTGTTAAGTGAATCACTAATGTTGTTAAGTGAATCATCCAGCTGTTAAGTGAATCTGGCTTCCCCTACTGACTTTGTTTGTCAGAAGCCAGCTGGGAAGATTACAAAGGGTGATCACATGACCTCCAGATAGTGAAACTGTCATAAAGACATGCCAGTTGCCAAGTGCCAAACGTTTGATCACATGACCATGGAGATGCTGGCAAAAAGGAGAATTGGTTATTTTTTCTCTCTCTCTCTTTCTGAGGGGCAAATTCTTCCTCCTACCTGAAAGGAAGAAATCCTATGGGCCATGGACACCAAATGACACAAGGCTGTTTGGATGTCCTTTATTATCTCACCCTTTCAGGTTATATCAAAAGTACATCTGGGTAGCAATAAACTTCCCATAAATCACTGAGATTCTTTTACTCTTTGTGCCTCTTCACATACAGTACATACCTTCATTGCAAATTGCACTGAAGAAACTGGGATTTGACAGTTTCATAGTTGCGTTCTAACAGACTGAAATTAAAGGGGAGGGGAAGCTCATGTAAACTTCATGTGAGATTTTGAAGCACTGTAAAATATTCCCCTTCACTAAATCTGCTGGCTTTATCAGGTTAGAAAAAAAAGAATAGAAAATACTTTATACAGCTATTAATTGCTTAACATCGATGCTTTAAAGACTTACACACTAAACTTTAATTTATCGTCCTAAACACACTGAAAGAATAGGAGAGTATTCAAAAGAGGAAGATACCTCTCAGTGTTTCATGGCAGCTGACATTCTGAACCTGATTCTGATCTAATTTCTGTTCCCCAGACTAATACTGTACACCAATCAGAGTAGTTTTCCATCAGATTGCTTGTGAGTCTGAATTTTGCAATGCAGATCATAACATAAAACATGCATATAGAATGTGATTACTTGAAAAAGTTGTTTACAACAATGTGTACATTCAGGAAATACATGAAGCCAATGTATAAGCTGATAAGTTTCTTTTGGACTGGATGTGTGACAGCATGGACAAATGCTCATCATCTTAACTGCCTCCAGTAATAAATTGTAGCTTTTTCAAAAAATTTCCTCTTATCACCTTGACATCATCCATCTAATTACTTGTCTCTCCTTTCTTCTAATTCCCCCCAACCATGTCAAAGATTGAACAGGTTTTTTTTAGTCCATTATCTGCTTGCATCACTGTTGCAAATACACATGTCTCTATGTGCTGATCATTGCTGTGAGGCAGCCAGCCGACAATGTTTGATCCAAAACTGATTGAGTCCAGGGTGGTCCACAGTTCTCTTAATAACAGTCTCTGCATCCACAATTCAGAGGCATCTATAAACTGTGTTGTTGATTTTCATTGCCCATCTCTCACTGCCATACAGCTGACTTAAATATAAAAATACTGAGTTTCTTGTGATTTAAAAAGACCCAAGCTTTGAATGGCATGGTCATTGAAGAGAATAGATATGAAATTAATTCTGATACCAGGCAAGCCAGATTTAAACGAGGAAAAGGTTGTGTCATAATTATGGATAATGGGACAATTTCTTCACCCTAACAATCGCTTTGGAATGCCATGTTATGGAATTAGAAATTCCATAGTTTAAAAAGTAAATTGTAAGTGTTTTTCATCATAGATACTGCATATAATGTAAATCTAAGCATATTAAAATGCAGTGTCTATGTGGAAGAGTTCACTGATTCTTTTCCTATGTGGTAGACATGTGCAAAAATTTAATTGTATGGCAAAGGTATACAAATTACTTATAAAGGAAAAATATATTTCTCCATATTACCCATAATATTAGGAATACTAATATTCTGTGTTTATTATTTTGATTTATTATTTCAAGTTACCCGACCACCCCTCTCACCAGGGTAACTCTTACTGCCAGCCTTTTCTCATTCAATAATTGAAATACTATAGCAAGAATAGCAGTGATTGTAAAGTAGGAAATCTGCAAAGTCCTTATAATAAATGATTAACCTGAAGCATTTTTAACATGCTTTTTAATTAGCCCCATCATTAAGAGCCCATCTGGCTAATGGGGCTAGGAAGATCTAAAGATGGAGAAATCCCTTTATCCAAAGCTGCATTATTTCCTTTCCTTTCCTTCTTTTACTTTTCATATTCTTTTTTCTTTTCTCATGGTCTTTGGCTTGTTTGTTTCAAAGATTAAATGCCATCTTCAGGATTGATAGGCATTGACCTGGCCTTGCTAAGTGATTCAATCCTCCAATGTTTTAAAAATATTCTGAAACCATCTGCCTTGTGGTCTTCAAAATTTATTTAGTAAAATACCTAATTGGGTATAAATTATACCTTACAATTGACAACAATGTAGAGGCTTGGTATGACTTTTAAGATAAAACTTGTTTCACAAAATCAAGGGGGGGGATATAAAGTACCCAGTCATCTATAGAGAAGTAAAGTGATATTATGTGTGTATGGATCTTGTAGAACGAATGACACAGATTACTAATTAACATTTTTGTGTGATGACATCATAATGTGTGTCACATTAGCATAGCTTATACTATCTCCTTCTGGTAAAAGATCATTTGGGCCATGTCTACATTGTTTGGTGTCTTTGGAATGAGGTAAAAAAAAGGGCAAAAGATTCAGACAACTAATTCACAGCTGATCTGAAGTTTTGAAATGAAACTTCATTTTAACATATGCTGATTAGCGTGCATTCAAAGGGACAATAAAGTTATCATTCTATTCCATTCCATTCTATTGGTAAGGACATATTCAGAAGGCAGGATAAGTAGAAGGTATTCTGGGGTCTTCTTGGAAACAATGTTTACATAAAAGAGAAAAACCAGTAGAACTAGCATTTTATAGCAGTGGCAAAACCACATATCCGCAGTCCCATACTTCTTTTTGGTCAGCAAGAGTTACATCAGGAAACTGTCTATACCACAAGGAAGAACTAAGACTCTAGTGGGAAAGAGGTGGCAAGTATGTTCTCCTCCAGCTTCTTAAAAAACAGCTTAAATCAGCCGCTCTCCAAAGTCTGTGAACTCCAGTTCCCATTAGACCAGGGGTCAGCAACCTGAAACAGTGAAAGAGCCACTCGGAACCG